>NW_024609879.1:46901750-47501750 GCF_016920785.2 Ixodes scapularis | reverse complement strand
TGGTATGGAACGTGGTTATATACGCATTTGACCGCAGCGCCCTCTCGCCTATAAACGTTGAGCCAATGCATGCAAAGTTTAACGCGATTATATATGTATTTGACCGCAGCGCCCTTTCCTGCATAGACGTTGAGCGGCTACATGCAATATTTCAACCATAACATCCCCAGCTCTTGAGTTACTACCACATCTCAGAGCCACCTACTCGTCCCGCAGTCGTGGCCGAGTGGTTAAAGGGGCGATGCAACAATTTTTGTACTTTGCGCAAATACCGCTTAGAACGGATCCCTGACATTAATGACCTATGAAACACGCGTTCGTTTTTCACCCCACGCAATAGAAGTCCCAGAAAAAAATTTAAAGAAAAACGAGCAGCGTTCACCCCCTCAACTCGCAGCCAGAACAAGCGGCCACATGATCTGGAGCCGATTATATGCCGCCAATGTAGACCATAGCCACGCGCTGGGGTTGGCAAAGCACAGGGCACGCGCTGAGTTCCAGATCTTGTTATGGCTCGGCTATTGTCGTCGTTGCAGCGATTGGACACGGGCCACTGCCCGAATGCTTCTCGAGCTAGTAATTATAACGAGCCCAAATCGAGTGCCCACGCAATGCTCGGGTCCAATCTATGAACAGCATTCAAATATCGTCATATGGGTGTACTGCAATTCCCACGTTACGTCATGAAATTTTGCAAAGGAGAGATTGAATGAAAATGACCACTTTTGTCCTTGAAATTACACCGCAACAAAGGAGTTTCTTGGCCAGCGGAGTTGCGTGCGAGTATCCTTGACTCCCACTAGTGCCAGTAAGCTCGTGTTTAGTGAAAAACATTCCAACTGAATATCGTTGCACAGCTCCTTTAAGGCGACGGACTAGAAATCCATTGAGGTCTCCCCGCACTGGTTCAAATCCTGTCGACTGCGCAAACATTTTTTTTTCATTTTTTTTTCCTACACGAGCACGTGAGCACGTGCTCACGTGCTCGTGAGTACGTGAGCACGTAAGCTCACAAACACGAGCACCAGCAAGATCGATGTGAGCACGGACGCCAGACGGACAAGGATAGACTCTAAGGAGCTTCGCCCCTAAGAAAAAAAAGTGCCCCGCTAGGATTTGAAATAGCCCAAAAGTAGCCGCATAGCCAACCGCCGAATTTCGACGCCAAATGCATGACAAAGTAGCTCAATTTGGCTATTAATAGCCCAACCTGGCAACCCTGGCACGGCGAGCTTCTTGCCCACACCCCCATCGCGCGTGCGCGGCGTCGGTGGCGTCCACTAGGGTCGCTTCGGTTTGTTTTTAAACATGAGTTGGTGTATAGGCTTCCTAGCCGCAAGAAAACAACTAGTGCAGGTTAGATAACGTGGAGATTCTACTCGGACCTGTACCGTTTCCTCGGCTTCTTGCCTGAAAATGATGCCAGCCTCATGGAGGAGTACAGATGTAGAGGAGGTGAGTCCGTCGACCACGTGAGTACATTCCTGGGGCAACCACTTTTCTAGGAGCACAGAGACCCACACAAATATCAACTTCTTGTGGATATAAGGGTGAATTGCTGGGCTAGTTAGATGTTGAACGAGATGATTAAAAAACAGCGCAAAAAGGACGGGACAAACGTAAGAGCACAAAGGACGGCGCTGGCTGACAAATAAAAGTTGCATGCAGGCAGATGGCTCCAAAACCATTGGGTTAGTGGGGATGCTCTGTGCTGTACATTATCTGGGTGAATTTTTCACAGTGGGGAGTGGCATTATGTAAATCTCGCACCGCACCGTATGTATCACGATGTTCACCTTTACTTTTGGAAATTGGAGCACAGGTTTCTGTTAAGCATTACTGGTGATGGACACCTTTCCTCTGCTCTGAAGCACATATGCATTATTTTAATTTTTTTATGAAATGGTGAGCGGGGAAGCAAGTGAGGACGGTAAGGGGTCCCTCAAAATGGTCCCACCAGTGAGCCTGCATCACCTGGATCGCAAGCCCCAGCTGACGAGTTACCAAATTAATCACCGCCAGATCCAGGCGAAGACAGGAAGTAGCGGAGAGGCCAGCGTAGCCAAAGAAGCGTCAAGCTTCACAAGCAACATTTCTGGCGCGGCTACTCGAGCAACAGCGGCAGCTGCGTTATTCGTAGTAAATAGAGAGTTTTAGTAGATCGTTCCGATACCTCATATAGCCCCGATAACGATAGTATGCATGCGCAAGGGAGGCGGTGGCGGAGTATCGGGTATCGTTATCGGAGTCATGGGAACGATCTACTAAAACTCTCTAATATCTTGCGAAAATGAAATGGTTATACGCAAACGGCAGCTAAGGCAGCAAGAGAGTGCAGCAGAGAGGGAAGATCGTTTGCTCGACATCCTCACTCAACTTCTAACAATATAAAGCAAAAGCATCCTAGGTTCACACCATTGTTGTATTTATTTGTTCGATTGCAGAGATGTCGATGATTTGTGTGGTCAACTGGCTGGGAAATTTGCTATGAAACTATAGACGAAATCTGGGACGCTGTGCGCACCACAAGGGCGCGCACAGCGTCCCACGGTGTTCCTGGCCCGCACGCCGCAAAAGAAATTTGCCAATGCCTTCAACCAATGGATCACCTTTGTTCTCCACTAGAACATGGATCTGCAACTCATCGTGGACGTATACTCATGTGCTACCTACATGGTGGACTATGTAAACAAGTCAAACCGAGGCATGACCAAACTTCACCGGCCCTGCTCGAGCTGCAGGGCAACACACTCGAGCTCGGCGTGAACCGGCTGCTCGCCAAACTGGGTGCGCGAATTCTTAATCGAGTCGAAATGACTTCTCAAGATGCCGCTTGGTTCCTGCTCCGGCGCGGCATGTCAGACGCGAGCAGGCAAGTAGTCCTTCTGCCCACCATGCCGCTCGAGCAGAGGACGTACATCTTAAAGACAAGGCATCAGCACGAGGACACTGAAAACGATTCAGACGTGTGAAAAATGGACCTGATAGAAAAGTATCAAGAGCGCCCCAGCACGCTGAAACGGGTGTGTGTGGTCGATTTCGCCGGCTGGTACACCGAAGTGCCTCAGACCCATCAGTGCAGGCGGCGCTAGCTGCCATGCATTATTCGTTGCCGGGGCTACCGACGGGACGATGTGGAGAATTTCAAACGAGAAATGGTCACCATGTACCACTTGTTTCATTGCGAGATCGACGTGCTCGCCAGCTTTAACAACCTGTACGTCGCGGAACGTCGCAATACCGCGTAAATATCCATGCCGAACTAGCCACACTGATGAAGTCTGCTCCGTTTTCATCCGCTGCCGCCGACCTCTCGGGGGCCCGTCAGTTCTATGCCAGCTGGGAATCTGATTCCGCTTACCTCTCGATGGTTGCGGCCATCAACATGTTTCTTTACCGTTTTGCCACCAACCGCCTGGTTACTTATAGGGTTGGAACAATGGCATCCAGGCACAAAAACCGCGCAGTTACTCGCAACTGAAATGTACATTCATGAATTGTTCAGGTGGATGCTCGTACTTGCTGTAGCCGAGGAGGCTAAAGAATTGATGCGGGATGACAAAGAAATTAAGCCAGGGTTTTTGTATGCCGCATACATCGCAGATTTGAAACTTGTCCCCAAGTCACCCTCCTCCGCCGCCGCCAACCCCATCTTGCACTTCTGGTTCCACGCTTTCGGCAGCCTTTTACTAGCGGAACGGTCCCTCAACGCAAGGTATTTGGGGGATACACACAATATGATAGCAAGGGCAACACAGTTCTGTTCGCCTTCGTTCGACGCCGGATTGGAGGATTTGCCATGAGTTTCGTCGAAACGGGAGACCAGGCGACTACAGAGGGAGCGTTGCTAGACCAAGACCAGACCCTCCTGTTCGTTGATGGAATGCCATCATACATTGGAGTCGTCTACTAGGTTGCTTACCAAAAGAAGTTCATCATCTCTGACAAAATTTATCTCTACATATATCGACTCATGGAAGATCAGAGCAATTTGAGAGAAGGCGCTGAGTGAGAAAAAGTTCAAGCTTATCTGCAAGCTTACTCTAGTGACTAACAGAGCTCCAGCCGATCACTCAGAGACACCACACACTTCCAACCTAGAAGACGGACCCCAGAAGGAACCTCCGACGCTGCGGGGTAATGGGGAAATCCGTCGTGGACCTCGATCCGTGATCACTCAGAGGGAGGGCAGCGCAGGGATTGGCAGACCGTTTAGAGCTTGTTTTGGTCACACCTTGACTCCTTGTTGTTCCTTCGTTAACTTAGATTCTTGCTTCTTTTTCTCCTTTTGACTTTTCCGTGTATCTCATCACGTTTTTCTAACTTTTTGTTATTCCCTTTTCTTGCTCAATTTTTATTACCTCTGTTTTCCAATTTGGGTTATCTTTTTCTTTCTTTTTCCTTTTACGTTGTTCTTCTTTCTGTCTTGATTTCCCCACTTGTTTCACTCTATACTACTCCGTAAGCATGTTTTCGTCAGGGGTCAACTCAGCTCTGTTGGTTACTGAATGCTAGTACAACAACAATTCCATTTTGGATGTGTTATCAGTTTAAATGTCAGAAGAGGGCCAGGCCACTCAACTCAGCGATGCAGTCAAAAAGGGACATGAGAAAAAAAGGTCCAATCTCAATTGTAATCTTAACCACCACCAAAAAGTTAACAAAAATCATATCTCTATAAGAATCCTTTCTTCAAATGGATTAGAAGCAGTACACAGTTCCTCAACATGTTCTAGCCCCATCTGTGTTTAATAAAGTACCGAAAGCGGCTCACCTAATGTAGCGAAAACAGACCGGCAACGAAAGCACCGGGATGTAGGACGAAGAAACAGAAATAGCAGTGGCGCCTCCAGACAACCCTCCAGATGATTACACTCACTCTAGGAGCCTAAGATCTGATAGTGCGAAGGAACCCAAAAGCAAGAAATCAAGACACTCCCAAAACTGGGGAGGGAAGTGACACCCCAAGCAAACGTAAAGCAAGCGAAAGCAGCGTTTCGAGTGAGGACGAAGCCGAATCCAGCCACAAAACCATAGGTTTGATCCCTCATGAAGACGAAAGTGTTACATCTAGCGGTCCCATCTACTTGCTATCAGACCGACCATCCTAGAGTGTGAGGGCAAGGATTTGATCTACAATACTGCCAATTACTTGATGGAACAGCTAGTTCAGCAATCCGTCATCACCCCTCACTGTATCGACGAGGCCCAGGGTGGTTGGAAGGTTCACTATCGACCAGCGATGCCTGATGTGGAAGACAAAACATTGCTGGAGGAGGCAGAGACGATGGACACCGGCGAAAAAGACCGGACCTCAGCAGAAGAGAAAGGAGGAACTGAGCCAACCGCAATTCAAGCCGGATTCTTTTTGGAAACATCATTTGGTTTCCTCTCTCGCTACACCACAGAAAAGACAAGGATATATTTGTCTGCATACCACATCACAAAAGAAGATGTTGTCAATTGGTGGGGACCTGATCGCATATATAATTTCTTTGGCCCAAATTACACTAACCAGAACAAAGCATCACTTGTAATTGCCCAGTGTATTGACATCCACTGGCTCAGGAGCCTGATATTACCGATTTGTTTCCACAAACTTCCCCGTTGAAGTCCAGGAGGGATGCGTCCGTAAGATGCACCGGACTGCTCTCAAGCTCGGCCCTATGATTCATTTGTTTTTTCGCTTTATTTCTTTTTGACTAATCCGTCACATGCGAGTCAAGTCTCTTCACATAAAAAGCATTATTAATACTAATAACGGAACATGAGATCTCCACACTTAGCACTAAAATAAATTTTTAACTAAAAAAAAACTTCCTTCAGATAATACGCTTGAAAAGTGCATTGCTGGGATGTGGAACTTGAATGTTTTGTCAATAAGAGATGTCGTCTGATCCAAGTCTATCTGCTTAAAGAGTTCATTATTCTCTTTAGGATTCAACATCTTAGAAGACTACAGCGGTCTCATGGCATAGAAATTATTCGTCTTCCTGCATTCTTGGCAACTTTCAACGAGATTGTCTCTTCCACAACTGAAGAGGAAGCCAAATCGGTGTGTGGAAAGTTCAGCGAGGTATGGACTGACACGCGGAGCGACTCTGTTTACCAACACGGCCGGAAGGCCGCGCATGCGCGGTAGCTATGTGGGCAAAAGCAGCCCGGCTCTCCGTGTTTTCGTCATTGCGTTCTATGGCGTGCACTCATTGTTGACGTTGTAGGGACGCTTCTAGCTTTATTTGAGCATCGTATTTCCTGACAATGTATGTCGTATGCTATGCCCGACTATTTGAGCTCCTTCCTCAGCTCCGCCCTCTTTTCTGCCAGCCACTTTCTCTGGCTCCTGGCGCCCCGCTTGTCGGTTTTGGCGAAATAACCTCCCTCTCTCTTTTCACAATTTTTTTCTTCTATCAGCCTTTATCCCCTTTCCCTCCCCCAATCCAACGATGACCGTTCGGCCCATGGCTGTAACTCCAACGATGGTTTTTCCTCTTTTGCAAGACTTCTCTCTCTCTCTCTCTCTCTCTCTATTTGAGCTCGCTGCCCGAGCCTGAACGGCAGCAGTATCAATACAAACTGCGCGTGGACGGCGTTGCCTAAGAGCATCCGTACGCAGTGAACAAGGCCTGCTGGACTTCCGACGTAAAGTTACTGCCATCGAAGTCGACGGCTCACGTCGTCGTTTATTTAGTTTTTTTCGCCAAGCCAATTCACGGCCGACACGGTGCAGGCGTACAAGTCTCTCGAGGCCTATGATTACTTCGAGTCGGTTTCCGCACTGCCGGCGGGATCAGCAGACTGTGGGTCTGCGGAAGTGTACTTATTAATTGATTAAATACACACAGCGTCTTCAAGTCAAGGTATGATATTTTTCCTACCCTCATGACCACAAGGCATGACAAGCAGCATCGCTTTGTCCGTTCTGCAGTCTTGGCGGCAACACGTTACAAGTAACGGCGTTGCCAGTAACGCGTTACTTCTTTCAGTAACGCAGTAACCTACTCGTTACGTTTTCGACACAGTAAGGAGTAACGTACTTATGTTACTTGTTACTACTTCCCAAGTCTTAAAGGAATTATACTTCAATTTTTTTCCGTGTTTTAGGCGTCAAGCCATGTTTTTTTGCGTTTTTTCTCGTGAGTATTTAGGTGAAACCGTAAAAAGAGATAAAGTAATTATGTTAAGTTTCTGCATGAACATAATGTTTCTTGATATATAACCTGTATCGTCAAAACCGTAAAATGTGTTAAATCATAATTTAAAAAAAGTAACGCAGAAGTAACGTGCGTTACTTTTCATTGGTAGTGCTGCATATCTGTATTTCGCCACCAGGGGGCCAGCGTCTTCCGGTGAACTTCCCGCGCACGCCGCGCCATTACTTCTTCTTGCTCATGCAACCGCCATAAGGTTTCAATGGTTTCAACATGTAACCTAACCCGTTAATAAACAATATGTGACAAGAACGTTTTTCCCCACCGACGCAACACTGGCGACGAGAACGAACTCACCCGTGGCGGCCGACCGAGCAAGTTACTACTACCCGGAAAACGGTGAGCGTCCAGCCAGTTCAGCTCCAAGCACACCATGTCGCAACCAACGCCGGGGCCGACATTTGGAACACTTGCTGCTTTCGACGCAAGCGTCGAATCCTGGACCAATTACGCCGAAAGGCTCGAAGCATTCTTCGAAGCAAACGCCATCGTGGACAGTAACAGGAAACGTTCAATTTTGATCACGTCGGTGGGACCCGAAACTTACGCGCGTCTGCGAAGCCTTTTGGCGCCTAAAAAGCCCATGGACGAGGCCTACGATGAAATTCTCAAGGTCTTGGCACAGCACCTTAACCCGGAGCCCTCGGAGATCTACCAGACCTACCGTTTTCAAACACGGGTTCAAGGGCCGAACGAAAAGGTGGCAGACTATGTCGCCGAGCTCCGGAAGATCGCAGACGACTGCAACTTCGGCGCTGCGCTCGAGCGGAACCTCCGCGATCGCTTCGTCATCGGACTGCGCGACAAAACTGTCAAGAAAGTGCTACTGGCTAAGCCGAAGACCTTGGACCTGAATGAGGCGCTCGGAATCGCAAGAGCTGCGGAGGTGGCAACGGAAAACGTCACCCAGCTGCCTAACGCGGCCCAACCTTTGCCGCAAACGACTGAAGTCAGCGTTATGCAGGCCACGGAAAGGAGAGGACGCTTTCAAAAGAAAACCCAGCAGAAGTCTCAGAAGAGCTCAGCGCAACCTTGCATTCGTTGCGGTGACAGCGCACACACTCCACCCAACTGCCCTCACAGATCGGCAACATGTTTTAAGTGCAAAAAACAAGGACACCTGGCAAGTGCTTGTCTGGCCTACCAGCGGAAGCCAGGACGACCCCAACAGTTTCACGCACACACCTTGTCGACGGGTGAAGACTATACGGAACCAAGCGATCCGTCGCAGCATCTGTACTCTGTGAATACAGCACCGTCAGCGGTTCAACCGATTGTCAAGCCTCTCCAGTGGGGGCAAGTGACGTTAAACATGATCGTGGACACCGGCTCACCCGTGTGTGTCATCTCCAAAGACACATATAGCAAACATGCTGCTTCATGGCCTGCTCTCAGTCCAACGGACACAAATCTATATTGCTACCTTGGAAAACTGCCAGTGGTGGGAGCCCTGCACCTACCAGTAAAAAACGGCGACAAGCAAGCAAGCGGTGTCTTGTATGTGGTGGACTATCCGGGCCCAATTCTGTGTGGTCGCGACATCATCCAGGAGCTACAGCTTCTGTCTGCTGAACACGTCGGCAGCCTGCTGCCCTCTGACAACAGTGTGGCAACGACCGTCAAAGAACTAAAAGAAGAGTTCAAAGACCTGTTCGAAGAGGGAACAGGCCTGATGAAGGGTCCCCATGCACACCTCAACTTGCGGAAGGATGTCAACCCCAAGTTCCTGAAGGCACGCTCACTGCCATATGCACTGCGCGACAAGGTGGCGGCAGAGCTGGACAGGCTATGCAGCAGCGGAATCTTATCACCAGTGCCTCATGCGGACTGGGCTACCCCCGTGGTACCTGTCACGAAGAAGGACGGCGGAATCCGCATCTGCGGTGACTTCAAAGTGACTCTCAACACTGCTTGTGACTTGGAGCAGTACCCGCTTCCACGAATTGAGGATATGTTTGCATCTTTGAAGGGTGGCTACTGGTTTTCCAAACTCGACTTGCGAGAGGCATACTGTCATGTCGCTTTGGACGAGGAATCCAGAAACGCGTGCGTCATCAACACGCACAAAGGACTGTACTGCTATAACCGCCTTCCGTACGGCATTGCCTCTGCACCTGCATTATTCCAGAGGAAGATGGAGAACATCCTTCAGGGGATCCCACGGACTCAAGTCTTTTTGGACGATGTCCTAGTCGCGGAGGGACCACACGATTTTGGAAAGACCCTCCGGAGAGTGCTCAGTACACTCAGGGAGAATGGCATCCGCCTAAGAGAAGACAAGTGTGAACTTGGTTGCGAACAAGTCGTGTACCTGGGTCACCGGATCGATAGAGAGGGACTTCATCCATCAGAACAAAAGCTCGAAGCCATCATGAAGGCTCCAGCACCACGGAACCTACACGAGCTTCGTTCCTTCCTGGGATTTATCAGCTACTACAGAAGCTTTCTACCTCAAATGTCCCAGCTACTGGCACCACTCTACAACCTGCTCCGGCAAAATGTGAAGTGGAGGTGGGAAACCAAGGAAGATGCAGCCTTCAACAACGCAAAGCAGACACTTCTGCGGTCAAGTCTCCTAGTGCACTACGACCCCACTCAGGAACTGATCTTAGAATGCGACGCATCTCCGGAAGGCGTTGGAGCAGTGTTGTCGCACAACGTCAATGGGGTCAACAAACCCATCGGTTTCAGATCCAGGACACTCACCAGTGCCGAGAAAAACTACTCACAACTGGAAAAAGAGGCCCTGGCACTAATTTTTGGAGTAACCAAGTTTCGTGACTACTTGCTTGGTAGAACTTTCACGCTTAAAACTGATCATGAACCCTTGGTAGGGCTTTTCAAAGAAACCAAAGCAACACCAACCACCGCAGCTGCCAGAATCCAGCGCTGGGCACTCACGCTTGGGGCGTACAGTTACAGGATTCAATACAAGCCTGGGCAAGCAAACCAAAATGCAGATGCCTTAAGTCGTTTACCACTCCCACATGACCAGCCAAGAACTGAAGACAACAGATTACAGGGAGTGCATGTCCTCGACATCTTGGACACCGGTCCAGTTTCTCGGAAGCAGCTGGAAGATCTTACGACGAAGGACCCTGTGCTTGTGGCACTTCGAGAGATCATTAAGGAAGGTTGGCCAAGGAAACTTCAAGATCCAGTTCTTCAGCCATTCTGGCCGCAGAGACACACCTTCTCCTTGGACGGTCTTCTCATCCGCAGGGGGGAGAGAGTGGTTATCCCCGAGAAAGCACGAGACGCTTTTCTACAGGAGCTCCATGACACACACATGGGTATTAATGCGACAAAAGCACTCGCACGGTCAATACTCTGGTGGCCAGGTATTGATCGTGCAATCGAAGATGCTCTGCGAGCTTGCACAGTGTGTCAACAGGCTGCACCGATGCCATCAGCAGTAGAACCACTAGCCTGGCCAGCAACCACTACACCTTGGACAAGAATTCATGTCGATTACGCAGGACCTATCGATGGTACCATGCTGCTCATCGTGGTTGACAGCTACTCAGGCTGGATTGAAGCACTACCAACACCAGCCGCAGCAACAGTTGATCACCTGAGAGGTCTGTTTGCCCGTTTCGGACTGCCTGTTTGCCTGGTGTCCGACAATGGAACACCATTCACTGGATCACAATTTAATGAGTTCATATCCCTGAACGGTATCCGCCATTTAAGGACTGCACCGTATCATCCACAATCGAATGGGCTTGCAGAGAGAGCTGTAAGGACGGTCAAGGATGGCTTGAAGAAACTCTCAGGAGGTTCCCTCGCCACACGTTTGGCAAGATGGCTGCTTGTGCATCGTCGCACTCCGTCGGCCACCCGAGGCCAATCTCCAGCAGAGCTGATGCTCGGCTTTCGCCCGAAAGTTCGCATGGACCTCGCCACCATGACCACCAGCGAGCCAAAGGACGACACAGAAGGACTCTGCAACCTCAAAGAGGGGAATCCTGTGTTCGCAAAGAACTACGGAGTTGGAGAGCGTTGGGTGCCGGCAGTCATCTCGAAGGTTTTGGGAAACCGTATGGCTATAGTGGAGACCCACCACGGCTCAATGAGGCGCCACATCGACCAGTTGCGCCCCCGACACCATGGCTCTACTGTTCCGGAGACTTCTGTGGATTGGCCACCGGACCCGAGCCTTTTCGACAGTATACCGGACAGCCGAACTGAAATTCGATCTACCCCACTACGACGCTCTGCGCGAACACGCAAGGCACCAGACCGGATGGACTTATAGCTAGTGTGGGGGAGTGCTGCATATCTGTATTTCGCCACCAGGGGGCCAGCGTCTTCCGGTGAACTTCCCGCGCACGCCGCGCCATTACTTCTTCTTGCTCATGCAACCGCCATGAGGTTTCAATGATTTCAACATGTAACCTAACCCGTTAATAAACAATATGTGACAAGAACGTTTTTCCCCACCGACGCAACAGGTAGCGGTAACGCGTTCCGTTTATTCTTAGGTAACGTAGCTCAGTAACGCGTACCTTTTATTTCCAAGTAACGAGTAACGTAGGTATTTCGTTACTTTTTTCGGTAACGCCTACAACACTGCCCTTCTGTCGCCGATCCCCTTCTGCTGGGTAGCTCGGGCGTAGCGAGCCTCCGACAAGCGCTTGGCCGATGCTTTGTGCGCGAACACCATGGGAACAAAATCCGGGTAGTCTCGACCAGAAAACGGTTTCCCTGCACATAAGCAAGCCTCGGGATGGAGATTGCAATGAAAGCCGCACTTGCCTTCAAGAAAGTGCTTGCCGCACAAACGGTCGATCCACGGATATTATGCACCTATACACCTTTCAGAGTCTGCCGGGAACTTGTGGAAACTGACTCCGCTGCTTTTCTTGTTCCTTTCGGTGCAATTAACGGCAACACAGCTCCGCGGCATGCTGAAATGCTATGACGCCCATGCGAACCGTGCGCGCTTTTGCCCACACCACCCGGCTCCGGCGCGATCGCAGCGCCGCCGCAGCTCCATGACGTCAAACCCGCGTATCGGTCTATTGGCTATCAGCCCCCGGCATAGAATCCTTCACCCAACATCCAGACTGACATATACACTCTAAGCCCTGTCCCACTTAGTAAGAGGGACATTTCTTTGATTTTTCCCACTTAAGTTTAAGGGGGGCGACAGACCTCTTAATATTACATGGAGATGATGATGATGACGATGATTAGGAGTTTATTGGCGCAGCAGCAACGAGGGCCATAATGCGCCAAACTTAATGTATTTAGAGCATATTATAACAAAAGTTTACTTTGAGGCTACATATTTACAAATGGTATAAATATCCAGTTTGTTTTAAAAAGTCTAAGACACGGCTGAATGGAACTAAAGGTTTATCACCAAGCAAAAAAGAGGGATGAAATGGGAGATGATCCCTAAAAAGTTCGAGAAAACATGATTGACGGAGTGGTTGATGGGACGAACAATGCCACAAAATGTGCAACACGGTCAGAAGCTCTCCACAATGTTCACATAGTGGAACATCCTCACCATGAAGCAGATACTGATGTGTCACACGGGAGTGACCTATTCTTAGACGGCATAGAAGAACCTCCACACGACGTTCCCTGTTGTAAGAGCTCTCCCAAACGCCCAGAACGGGCTTGATAATGTGAAGTTTGTTGTTGCTCTCTGTATCCCATTCCAGCTGCCATTTGAGAAAAATAGATTTCCTCAGAAGTGGTTTCAAGTCTTGGTAAGGTAAGCAATTGAATGTTATAGACGAGCCTCGGGCAGACACGGCCAATTTATCCGCCTCTTCATTGCCCAAAATCCCAACGTGGCTTGGCACCCAGCAGAACTTAATGTCCCGACCGCGTCGCAGGGCGCTATTGATCTTACCATGTAGATGTTGTGCAAGGGGGCTCTTTGTGGGCATCAGGGAGGACACAGCCAATAAGGCACTCTGTGAGTCGACAAAAATTACAGCTTTCATTATACTATTGTCGAGTATATGTTCGACCGCTAGTAAAATAGCATAAAGCTCTGCAGTGAAAATGCTTGCCCTAGAGTCAACTTGTGTGGCTTTGCTGTAGGAGGCGGAATAGAAAGCACACCCTACAAAAGACGACGATTTGGACCCATCTGTATAAAACTCCAGGTAGTCTGCATATTTTTGTTGCAAGGAGAGGAACTCCTGCCGGAGGATTTGTGGTGAAATGACCCTCTTACTGTATTTTGCGAGTGACCAGTCACAGAAAATCGGCAGAACATCCCACGGAGCAACCCTATGAGTGTTTTTAAGCAAGGGAATCTCATGGAGGGGGATATTAAGGGATTGACAAGCACTTTGCAAACGGAGGCTTAATGGTCTAACAATGCTCGGCTTGTTTTCGAAAAGTTGTGAACTTCTGCAAGCATGAAGGGCACTGTAGGAGGGATGCTTTGGATTTGAAAATACTTTGTAAGCATAAGAGACGCTGAGGTACTGCCTCCGTTTCTCAAGGGGCATTTGATGCGTATCAGCATACAAACTTTTCACAGGAGATGTGCGAAATGCACCTGTAGAAAGTCGTAGTCCAAGGTGGTGTACTGGGTCAAGCATCTTAAGAGCGGATGGCCGCGCTGACCCATATACTACTGCACCATAGTCGAGGCGGGATCGAACTAAGGAGTTATACAGTCGTAGAAGACAGCGCCTATCAGCACCCCACGACATATGCGATAGCACTTTTAGGATGCTTGATGACATCAAGCATTTCCGTTTCAAATTCTTCAGATGGGGTACAAAGGTAAGTTTCTTGTCAAAAATAACACCCAAAAATTTGTGTTCTTGTTGGACTGATATCTCAATGCTATTAAGATGCAAGGAAGGGTCAAGAGACAATCCCCGGCGTAATGAAAAAGGAACACAGACTGTTTTTTCAGGAGAAAATTTGAAGCCGTTTTCGTCTGCCCACTTACACATTCTATTGATTGTAAGCTGCAATTGTCGTTCACAACTGGAGAGGTTACAGGAAGACGCAGAGATTTGCACATCATCCACATATAGAGAGTAAGTTACTGATGATGGCATAACCTTAGCTAGACTGTTAATCTTTACAGCAAAGAGGGTAACGCTCAACACTCCTCCTTGAGGAACACCATTTTCTTGAGAAAAAACATCTGAAAGTGTGGAGCCCAATCGGACTTGAAAGGTTCTTTCGCTGAGAAAGCTCTGTATGCACTGAAGCATGCGGCCCCGCACACCACAGTCGTACAAGTCACGAAGTATTCCATACCTCCATGTGGTATCATATGCTTTGTGTAAATCAAAAAACACCGAGACACAATGCTGCCGGTGTACAAATGCTTCACGTATAGCGGTCTCTAGGCGAACCAAATGATCGGTGGTCGCTCGTCCCTCCCGAAAGCCGCACTGGTTTACATCAAAAAAATTCTCAGTCTCCAAGAAATGGACAAGACGACGATTCACAAGCCGCTCATAAGTCTTCCCTAAGCAACTTGTGAGTGCGATGGGACGATAGCTCGTAGGAATGGAAGGGTCTTTCCCAGGTTTCAAAAAAGGGATTATGTGGGCATGTTTCCAGCAACGAGGAAAGGCAGCAGCTTGCCATAGATGATTAAAAAAAGTTAACAGACCGTTCATAGATTCAGGGGACAGTTTCCTCAACATTTCATAGTGGAGTCTGTCTGGCCCTGGTGCAGACTGCTTCTTTGCACCAAGAGCGACTTTGAGTTCACACATTGTGAATGGTCTATTGTAAAAAAATGAACCACCCTCCGACATCGAGATGGGCTGCTTTTCAACAGTCGACTGGAACTTCTTGAATTTTTCACTAAAATTAGAGGAGCTACTAATAAGATGGAAATGCTCCCCAAGAACATTTGCTTGATCTTTCAGCGATACAGAGGGGGAAGAAAACAGAGGAGTTCGGAAAGATTGGTAATCTCCTCGAACTTTCCGCAGGCGATCCCAAACTTCTTTAGCTGGGACAAAGCTATTTAGAGAAGATATATATTTTTCCCATGATGTCCTCTTTGCCTGTTTCCGTGTCCAACGTGCCTTGGCCCTACGTTTTTTAAATTCAATCAGGTTCAAAGCAGTGGGATAACGGCGAAATATACCCCATGCCTTGTTCTGTTTCCTGCGAGTGACTGTGCAGTCCTCGTTCCACCAGGGTTTACATCTCCGGGGTAGGACGCCGGATGTTTGCGGAATAGAAGATGCAGCAGCATTAATTAGACATTCAGTGACAAACACCGTCGCCTCCTCGGGGGACATACTGCGAAAAAGCGATGGATCCAGTACGGCATTTAAACCAAAAAGAGCCCAGTCAGCCTTCTCTAATTTCCACTTTGGAAGGCGGGTCGAACGCGAAGGAAGGGGTATTGAACTTTCTAAAATTATGGGGAAATGATCGCTGCCAAATGGATTATCTAAAACCTTCCATGAAAAGCATGGAAGTAAAGCTGATGATGATATGGAAAGGTCTATTGATGTAAAGGTGTTATGAGCAGCACTAAAAAACGTCGGCTCCTTTTTATTCAGAAGACAGAGCCCGGAGGATAATAAAAGTCGTTCTAAAACTCCACCACGGGAATCCTGACGAACACTACCCCACAAAGGGTGGTGGGCGTTAAAATCACCTAGAATTAAAAAAGGCTTAGGCAGCTGATCTATGAGTTCTTGTAGCTCGTGGAGCTGCAGTGGAACGTTGGGTGGCAGGTAGAGAGAGACGAGGGTGATGAGTCGGTCAAGGAGAACGCGAACTGCTACTGCCTCGAGTGGTGTTTGTAGAGGAACCTGAGCACACACAACCCCGCTCTGCACTACAACTGCGACACCACCAGAAGGGCTAGGAGAAAGGCGGTCCTTCCTAAAAACCTGGTGTCTGCGTAAGACCTGTGTGTGTTTGTCGCTCAGATGGGTTTCCTGCAAACAAAGTGCCACAGGACGAAGCTCATCGAGAAAAAAATTAACGTCATCAATATTACGAAGAAGGCCGCGACAGTTCCACTGCATGATACCTAATTGTTTACTCATAGCAGTGCTAAAATTAAAATAAACTTTAACTTATAAACTGCAACAATGGGTAAAAACGAGTTACTAAGGTTTAAAATCGATTTTTATGCGCGGAGCGTTTTTCTTTTTCGCGCAGTCATTCTGCTTCCCACTAGAGGTAGTGGGAGCAGCGAGGGAGGACTCCGATCCCGAGAGGATAGCCTCGTCGTCGGATCTGAGCCCACACTCTTCCATGGGCTCTTCCGGTGGTGTCGTCGGTTGACCCTTAGGGGCCAACTGCTTCGACGTCTCACCGGGCTTCCTCTGGGGAGCAGAGGAGCGAGGGGGTAGGCCTCGGCCCTTAGGGGCCAAAGGGCCAGGTGGAGCAGGGGGGGTCAGCCCCTGCCCTGAGGTGGATGCAGAAGAGGCAGCATCCACCTTACGGTTCGAAAGCGGTGTCACTGGCACCGCTCCCGAGGACGGAGACCTCGTCGGGAGGCGCAGACTGTCCGTAGACGTCTGCGTTCCCGTCGAAACCATTGGCCGTACCGGTCCCCTGCGTACGGCCTCGGCATAAGAGCCTTTGGATACAAAGGCGAAACGCTTCTTTGCATCAGCGTATGAAATATTTTCGGTAACCTTCAAGGTGAGGATTTCTTTTTCCTGTTTCCATAATGGGCAGGATCGGGAGTACGCTGGGTGCTTACCGCTACAGTTAGCACAGTGGGGCTCATTCTCACACACATCAGCAACGTGCTCCTTGCTAGAACACTTGGCACAAGTGTCACTTCCTCGACAGTTCCGTGACCCATGGCCAAACCGTTGGCATTTAAAACACCGCTGAGGGTTTGGCACATAGGGGCGGACGCGGCACTGGAGATATCCTGCCTTCACAACTTCAGGAAGTGTAGTTGACTCAAATGTGAGGATGATGTGTTTCGTCTTGCGTTCAACACCATCGCGGCGAAGGGTAATACGCCGAGCAGCGATTACCCCCTGTGTGGAAAGGCCCTCAACAACTTCGGTTTCTGTACACTCCAGCAGGTCGTCTTCTGAGATCACTCCTTGAATTGTGTTAAGTGTTCTATGAGGTGTGACAGTGACTTTGTAATCAGCCACACAGTTTAGTGCTAATAGTGAATCACTTTGTTGCTTACTGTGTATCTCCACTAGGAGATCACCAGATGCCATCTTTTTTGCATTGTAATTCTTCCCAATCACTCCTTCAAGAACTTTTGAAATGAGGAAAGGGGACAACTTGCCAAGCGGTTTTTCATCCTCAGAGTGCATCACAAGAAACTTGGGGAACTTTGAAAATGTGTATGTTGGTTTTTCTATCTGCAGTGCTTCGGTGCGGACCCTTTTCGGGGCCCGATCAAAAGGTTTTTTAGCTTGAGAACCCATATGAAGGGGGAGTGTTTTCGGAAACTGTGGTGCACCGCCCACCACCGAGCCCAACAAGGGAATAGGTAACGCTCCATAACAAGAATGGCTTGGCTGAAGACGTTACGCTATTAGTGCTGCCCAGTTTCTATAACCAAGAGTGGTTCTGGACAAGGTGTCTGTCGCCACCCAAGGTTAGCCCTTGCCGCCAAAGGAGTTGAAAAGGAAAGAAGAGAAATGAGAAGAGTGAAAAGGAGGAGAAGACAAGGGTGAAAGCAGAGAGGGGATAGTAGAAGTGGCGACTAGACTGAATCATCCTGGCCGGGCCTTACCAGGACTCCCGTCTACGAGAAGCAGGGGCCGAAGTGGTGTATTGCCTCACCCGGGGGGCCCCGAAGGGTCCAAACCTACCCCGGGCTCGGCTCAACCACCAGGATGCCCTTTTCCCCGGACACGGGAAAGCCACGTACAGCCATACGTGGGCGGGCGAACCCGCATGGCTCAGGGTCCGTGGAGACGCCACTCTCCAAACACCTGCTTTCACAGGTGCCCCCTGCGGGGAATATTACATGGAGATTCTCCCTCTTAATTAAGTGAGAAACCAGCCCTCTTAAAGTAGGCGATACGGCGTCTCCCTTAAATTTGAGGTCAGAGTCCCTTGGTAAGAGGGACATTTTTTAGATATTTTCTTCCTTAAATTGGGAGGGACGGTGGCCCGCTTAAAATGCAGGGGTATAGTCCCCCTTAAAGGGACACTCAAGCGGTTTTTGGAGAAGCTACTTTTTGGTGCGATGGTGTTAAGGAAGTGTCAGTGAATGAGTATCTTCAGTTTTAGAAGGCAGAAACGCCTATTAATCACGCAGGAATAAAATACGTGCGGACTCTTTTCTGTACTTGCGAGGACCAATGAAATTATCGTATGTTTGAAAATTTTGGCGGTCTTTTTAAAGTTTCGCTAAAAAACCAATTTTCAGTTCATTTAAATATGTTGTGCATGATAATTTCACAAGACGTAAAATATTTCTAGTTTAGAATACGCGATAGCGCAATTATCGTTTCACAAACAAGGGACTACGTTTTCTATTTGCCTTCCTTCGCGGGGGGTGAATTTCCCGTTCCCCAGGGATGCGCGGAAGCGCACATATCTCCGCGCGTTGCAGGCCGGCCGGCTCCTTCTATCCGCAAACGTGGCGTCGGTGGTGATCGTCGGAATGGGCGGCCTGGTGAAAGCTCATCGTTCCGCGTAAAAGCGCTATCCTTGACTGTGAATTTTCGTCGTGTTTCGCTATGATAACCCAGCACGTACTAGAAGGGAACATCCACCTACTCGTGCGGCCATGTCGTGGAGGCACTCTCAAGATAGCAGAAACGCCCGTGCCGTCGTGTTTGTTTACTTCGACTACAGTGGTGCTTTCTAAACATTTGTGTCCTCGAACATCGCCCGGATTTCTTATTTGGCGCATTTCATGCGTGTTCTCAAGTTCAAGGTATTACTGGCGCGTACCGTATAAAGGATACGAATTTTCACGCGTTTTCATCACCGGAGAAAAGAGATTAGTGTTAGCAATCCTGAACGCTCGCAACGTCTATGTGATCACGAAATCATATTTCTACGTTGCTATATCGCTGCTAAGATTACATTGTCTTTTATAATCGTAGAAAAGGCGTGTGGCGATATTTGTACTATTGCAATGTCGTGTATTAGAGTCGTGATCGTCCAAGACGGCGCTGCATCTTTTTATTTCATTTTGTTCATTCGCTGTACCCTGCAAGCCTATCAAGAAAAAATAATAAAGCTTTAGAGTAGAAAACTGTCTGTCTATACACCTTTCCAAAAAACACTCGACCCCAGGGGCAACCAACCGTTTTCGAGCCCAGTCACTGAGTTTGAGGCTAGACTCTCACCGGCGTCCCTCCTAACAGTAACCGAGGGGACTGTGATTTCAATAGGCGCAGCTTGCGTAGGCGCATTTTCAAACGCTGCTGGCGGCTAAATTATCACCTTTTCCCGCTATATTTTGTGTCTCATGGTACATGTATTTTCCTGAGGACATTGAGAAAGCATTGTAGCACATTTGAAAAAACAAAAAAGCAATTAAAAAAAAGAACTGTTAACTATTTTTGTTGGGTATGCGCGCGACAGAACGAATGCGACTGGAATGTATAGTTCTAGTTATATCTTTTTTTTCTTACGATAAGTTTTGACGGCGCAGCGGGATTCGCCGCATGTGAAACGACAAAGCGTTTTGCTGTCAAAAATAAATTGCAACAGAAAAGGGCCGAAAGACATGCATTTTTCACACTCACAAATAACGTGTTTACCGATGGACAGGACACGGACATACAATTGAGGAAGTGTTCACATTCGAACAATATATCGTACGTACCACACGGTGCAGCGTTATCCGAAAAGAATTTATTTGAGAACGATCTCAAATAACACAGTCACAGTCGACGACAGTCACATCTTGACGATCGCACGGAATCCGAGATGACTTCGTTTTGGGGCACGTTTCGGGGAGAGCTTCCTTTTTTCACAACCGCACCAAGGCAAAGAAACAAACGCGACTGACCCGTTTCTCGCCCCAACCCGGACAACTATTTTTGGAGATAACTGAGGATTCTACGCGGATTATCTCTGGGAGGGGGGAGAACAATGTTCGCAAAATCGCGTCGAGGGCCGTTCAACGTCCTTCACCTTTCCCGTGAATGTCGAGCAGAAAAGCTTGAATGGCAGGCACTTACCAGCCTTATTTCTCACAATGGAAGACAACACAAAAAGGGTACGCAGCACGCACAAAAAAATAAGTGGAAACTTTCAAGAGAGGCGAGAAAACGTCGAATGCAAAACCGCAAAAACGTACGTAGAGAACCGCGCTGAGCGGGTCTTCACAGTCCCAGAGAGTGGCAGAAAATTTCTAGCTCATAGGGGGCGCGAGAGTCGCACCAGCCGCATCAGCATCTTTGCACTGCGGAGTGAATATAGATTTCACATTTAAATAATCTAAGCTTAAATGGTAAAACAAAATGGCTAGGTGGCGTAAGCTACCGCCCGATCCAAAGGGCTCAGCCGTATTCATCCATCCATCCATCATCCATCCATCAGCAACATGGCAGCGGCCTAGGAGCGTTTTTTGGTAAGGTGTATATTCTGTTACGGCATTGAGTAGCAGTGCGTCCCCTTTTTTAGAGGGGCCGCTGACACAGCTGACGGCGGCGTACAGAAGCGGTCGCCGTGCTGACGACCTGCTGCGCTTGTTGTAGTGGTTACAGGTGTGTGTACGCGCGGCGCAGTGCGGTCGTTCCGGTCGCTCCGGTTGCAACGGACGCAGTCGTAGGTACGCGCTCGTTGCACATGTCTGAACCAGCCTTCCCCCTGTTCTCCCGAGGCGAAAGTCAACGTGGCGACATCGTTTGACATCACGTACCAGAGGTAACGCTGCGATGTCAAACGTTGGTTTGGTTACGACTTGCCCCAACCGCAAATCGAAGAACGCCCGAAAAGATCTGCGTTTCGTCGTCCTCGGAACCCGAACATCACTCCGAAGCGCTGCTATCGTCCACATCGCACGTCGGAGTGGCGTCATAGGAAATCATCCCCAGGTCGGCTGTCCGCCGAAGAACTTCAACCTCTAACGGCGTCAGGTCCTCGAGCGTAGAGAACTCCGCCATGATCGAAGCTCGAATGACGAAGAGGTTCGGCCGATGCGGCTACCTCGGGATCACTGCGCGACGGAACGTCGTCCAACGCCATTGGCCCGAGATCCTTTTGATAAGCGTGCGACGACCAATGAGAGTGGTTTCGTTTTCGGATGGATCCGAGGTTTGGCGGCCTTCAATTACATTTTTATTAAAGAAATAATCACCGTATGACTACACTTTTTGGTTTTTAGGGATACTTAAGGCGTCTAAATTCAGCTGTCATTATCAAAACACGAACTCAAAAACCACTTGACTGCCCCTTTAAGTCGGGGTCACGCTGCTTATACATCCTACAAAATACATTCTGCAGACATGTTCCGGAACGAGTCGCCGCGACATCCGTGCCTCGTACGCCACGAGGCAACCAAATCAAGAGGTTGCTTTGTCACGTGGCATACAAAGCAGGGATGTCGCGGTGACTCGTATTGGAACATGTCTGCAGAATCTATTTTGTATGATGTATAAGCAGCGTGACCCCGACTTTAGGTTATCTCTTTTATTGTATCGTAGAATTTCTGCTCCTTCGTGTTTGGACTGTCGGGTGACATGCTTCACTGCAGTGATATAGTTCTCGCACTTTCGCTGATATTGTTTAACCAAAGTTATTCTGTGCTGCGTAACAGAATTGAAATTTGATCTATATATTTTGTTTGATAAACGGAATCAATGTGTTAAATAAAACAGTGACAGTCTTTAAGAGTGAACACGTGTTTTATTTGCCATGACACAAGAAAATATTTTGAAATGTCTTTATCAAAATAGTAATTTTATACCGATGTTCTGGTAGCTTTTACGGATAAAAAAAAAGACGTAAGAACGATGCCAGAAATCGGCGTTTCTTGGAAACTATCACACAAAAAATTCCGTGCTCCAAAGTGACTCTTTTTGCCTATCATAAACAACAACATAACAATCGTGTTGATTTTTTTTTTTTTTTCAGCGGGTAACATAAAAAAATAAGTATACATTTTTTCCCGCACAACACTTGGAAAGAAAATCAGCATAACTCTTGGAGGCAGCTCAGCGAATGTAGATGCCAAAACATGATATTATACCAATAAAAATGAATTGCGACACTAAGCACAACAAGCGTGACGTTTTGCATTACTTAATGTTACAACTCAGACTGGGTTTTTTGGTCTAATCTTATGTTTCGGCATCGTGATTCGCTGAGCTGCTTCCGTGAGTTAGGGTGATTGACTTTCCAAGTGTTGTTCCGGAAAGTAGATCGCTGAGCTGCTTCCGTGAGTTAGGGTGATTGACTTTCCAAGTGTTGTTCCGGAAAGTAGATTCCTGTGCTTTTTTTAGAGCGTAGTTACCTACTTCATAGCATTAAAAACGAATTATTCGGCCTCTCTTGCCATCAGCAGAAGCTCAGAATTTATGTTGTTTTTGAACGGCCATGAGCAATTGTCTGAGCTTCTCTGACATAAACTGAATCGAAACACTTTATTTTCAACGAGCAGACCCTAGAGTAGTCCAAGGGTTTGTCCATATGCCATAGGGTAGGAGAGTCCCGTTATGTAATACACCCATAAGCACATGACTAGTGCCCTCTCCATATAGAGACCGATTCACCAGGCCATTCGAGGGGAGTCGCTATCAGATCAATTTGAAGATAGAACTCTCCAGGACACGAGTAGTCGGTTCAACCATAGACACGTGGCTGACTGAAGTCTCCAAAAGATCAAGGATCAATATATTCTTGACAAGACCACGTTCGGAATTTAATGATAAAAATATCTAATTAAAATAAAATAATCCTGACTGTTATAGTTAATTTAGACCATTAAAACAAGTATTTAAAAAGCTTAGTTATGCATACATTAACTATAATACTGATCAAAGGAATTATTCACACAATTGGTTATCAAAGACTAAGAAAACAACTTTTTAAAGACAAAGAAAAAGGGACAGTAATCTGCCTCTCAACAAGTGCAGGATGTGGGAAGACGAGGACGCCGGCATCATGGGGCCCCGGGTCCCTCTGTATGAGAACACCTTCGAGCCGATGCTACTTGAAGACACCCAAGAGGCAATCAAACAGATTCCACTCATGAAACACGGTCCACTTATAAATGTCGACAACAACTTGAACTCACCCCTGATAAACGAACGTCAACAAGATGTGCTGAAAAGTCTGCAAGTATTCGGTCGATGCCAGGCTGTCGTCGATTCCATATCTCAAATCTGCAGTGGAGGCCTTGAGGGAACTCTTAGTCCGGTGGGACCATGCGACCTCATCAGAAGGGCTTCACAGCTGGGTCAGTCAGGCTATTTTTAAGGAACCATGACCACCTAAGAGTTTTCTAAGGGATTCTCTACTTTGTTTGACAAGAGCGACGACTGTTTTATCATACTGAAGACATTCTTGTTCATGTTGACTGGTGATCAAAACCCATTGCCAGCCGATCAACTAAAGACTGCATGGGTAAAAAGAACAATAGCTCACGCATCATCTTCCCGTCTACTTGCCGATGGCGAGTGGTTCTGGTTATGCAATCGATTGGTCATGATGATGAACTTATCCACTCCAGAAGAAAGAGAAACTTGACCGGAAATGAGCTAGGTGATTTTAAATGGAGAGTGATAGTGACAGAAAAAGACCACGCGTTCCTGGCACAATCAGACATAAGGACACATGGTCCAATCATTGTTGTTCCAGGAAATGTCCTGCTGGTCAAGCATTCTAGACTCCTCAGTAGGGACATGCTCCTCATGATCAAGGACTCGATGATCGCTAGATATGCTTCGAACCTCAGTCTGGTGTCTCGAGCAGATCAACAGGATGGCCCTGTTGCTCTCCGAACATTCACTGAGTTCTATAAAACAGCATGTCTTGGCGAACACGTGGCCATCACCACTTGAAATCAAAGAGTACGGGGACAAACCAAACAGCACTTTTTGCTGTTGACTCCTTGTTAGTCGATTCCACAAACAACCGACCGTGCAGTATTGTACAGTGATCGCAGCCGTTCGGTGAATAGAGCCGTTGTGCTCAAGCACGTGCGGGAACATCCCGATAAAAAAAATACCCTCCCGAAAAGTTCCTCGAACTGCACTTGGAAACTCCTCAAGTCGACGTCGACCTTTCTTGTTTATGCAAACTTGCAAACCATTGCATGAATATAGATACGCCCAAAATACTAGAGGTTATCTTTTTCCGGCCAATAAGGTGCGGATTGCAATGCTGGAATACAAGCAAAACGACACTAAACTATTGCTTTTGGAGTTCACTCCTATAACGGTTTCTGCTATGGGACAAATATCATTTTGAAATAAAAGTTACCTCAATATTTAACCGTTAGTTTACAAATGAAATCACAAAAAAAGACTAAATAGAACCTAATGTAATCTGCTGTTTTTGTTGTTTTTTTCTTCAATGACGGGAGAACTGAGTTTACGAAGGTGTACTTTTTTATCTGTAGTTGATGTTGGAAACATTTGGGTTTCCGGAAGTGAAAGTTATTACATAGAGATAAATAAAAATAAAGTATATCTGGCTTGCTTTAATGCAATATGATGGAAATGTTTCACAGACGATCTCATTTCTTTCGTTTTTTTTTTTTCTTCTTAAAGGCAGCTTGCTCAGAAACCCGCGAACACTTTGGGAACATTATATGAACATCACCGAAATGACAAACAAATCCTGCACTGATTTGTCACAATCGTCGACATCAAATCACGTGACCCTTTCGAGGCACCAGATAATATGTTGGAAGTGTAACGGCAATACGCTTTTATGTCTTTTCCCAAGATTGCCCACCACGCACGTTTGCACCACTCCTTATAAATAGTGCGCGGAGATGCGGTTCATTACAAACTGTGCTCGCGTTAAGAATCCTTTTGACAGCATCCATATTAGCATTTTACAGAAGTGCATGGCATTTAGAATAGGAAAACTGTACGCTTCAAAACCTTATAAAATGAACTTATCCAAGCTAATAAAAAATTATTTTGACCGCTGTGCACTTTTTTAGGTAGAAATGAATCTTGAACTGATTCTTAGGACTGTTATCTCTTGTATATAATGCGTATTTTACCGTAAAAACATTACTTAGTGTTTTACAAAACACATGTATAGAGCCGAAATAAATCGTGTTACAGTGGCTTTTGTGTGCGTGTGTGTGCGTGCGTGTGCGTGTGTGTGTGTGTG
This sequence comes from Ixodes scapularis, assembly GCF_016920785.2. NCBI lineage: Eukaryota > Metazoa > Arthropoda > Arachnida > Ixodida > Ixodidae > Ixodes > Ixodes scapularis. The sequence continues at coordinate 47,476,326 of NW_024609879.1, read as the reverse complement.
TTTTCTCGTTTTTTTTTAGCTTGAACAAAACCGCAGCGCCTTCTCTTTAACTTGGCTAAGCTAAGGAGAGAACCGAGCAAGGGGTTCGTGAGCCCCCTGTCGGCAATTGAGTTGCCGCCGGAGTTTACACCGTAACCAAGGACTTTTGCAGAAACCCCAGGTATGTTCCGTAATTTTCTTGGAGCTATTGCTTTTTAAATGTTTGGGTTAGAGAACGGGCGGCCTGTGCGACGTGCGGTGGTCAATATGCGTTCATGAGGCTTCTGTTTTACAGGACCTTCAGCCCTCTGCAGGATGCTAGGCTCCCCAAAAGAAAAAACCGAAAAAACTAACAGCAAATCAAGCTTCGAGAGACTAAAACAAAAATACCAGCAAGCAAAGACGTCTCGCGGCAAATCGGAAGAACGAAATAGAAACTTTGCGTGGTCACCTAACTGATGCCAAAGAACTTAAAGGACGCATGCAAAGAAAAAAAAAAAAAAATTTTTAAACAGCTTAGATAGAAAAAGGATATCATCAAACGATTTTAAAACCAAGAAAAAAAATTAGAGCTACATTTATGGCGCTATACGAATTTGTAGTTCCTTTGCAACCGAAATTTGGATTTAAAAAAACAATGCAGGAGATGTATGCGGGACGCTACAATCTATACAAAACTACTCGCAAGGCGATATCTCAAATGGACGGCCGTATTTTTGGAAGAAAAGGTAGAGATTGAACCGGGCCGATGAGACGCGTGACGTCAAAATACCTTGTTTCCTCCTCTCTTCGCTTCGCTCCCTCAAGGCCGCGAGGCGGAGAAGACGCGAGGCCGTTCCCTCTTCTTCTCGGGGAAACATGACGTCAACATTTCTGCCAAATGCGCCCCCCTTTTTTTTCAAAAATACGGTCATCCGTTCGAGATATCGCTGTATGAGTGATGTTTTGGTGTTTGTAGCATCCCGTTGCATGCTTTTGCAGCGTGTTTTGGGGAATCCAGATTTCGGTTCAGCATCCCTTTAAGGGCACCATCGAGAGCTTCCCGTCGGGTAGCTTTTTATGCCAACAGTTAAAACTGTTTATGTGAAAATAGGGGACGGCGCTATTCAGACTGTGGCAAAAACTTCACAATGGCCCCCCCACTACTCTTCTGCCACGGCACACAGAATGCTGGGAATGTTGTTTTGTCTGCCCACAGAGGTATCTCTCAGAAGCTGGCCACAAGCTTTCCAGGCCAGGGAAGACCTGAAAGAGACTGTCCTCAAGATAATAAGCTTAAAAGCAGAGAGCCTGCAGCCAGTCGACATAGTGGTCTCTGCGGTAATTGATAAAATTTCACTGAAAGAACATATTATTTACAATGCTCGTGAAGATGTATTTGAAGGGTTTGCTGTAGACTCTCGAGGCTTAGTCAACGCAAACCAAGCACTCGTCGTCATGACCAAAGGTCTCAAACGAGGCAAAAAGCAAGTACTTGGATACCTTTTTCAAAGATAGCACGAGGGGAGATTGTGGTGTAGACCGGCGAACGCGGCCGGAAGGCCGCAGAACAAGAACTGACACGAGGCAGGCACTGGACGCTGACTGATCTTTATGCCGATGGTGATGCTCTTATATACAATTGGTAATGCATGAGTTCAGCGCCCTCTATACACAACATATTTCCCCCCTTTAAACAAACAAAACCCCAGTAACTAGAACACAATAATTACAGTTATTCACATAGCTCTGGAACCACTATAACAGATCATTCTAGTGTAAAACATAATCGTTGTATTTTCCGGGCATTCTTCTTTGTCGCTGAGGCCTGCTGTACGACGGTGCCGTGGTCAACAACTCCTGTTGGCCGGAGATGTCCTGCGCTTCGACTTGCTCTGGTGCCGGCGCCGACTCTGCTGGTGTCGACCAGATTTCAGTCTCCTGAAGTGTAGAGTCTGGAAGTGCCTCAGCACCCCGTGCAGCTCCCACTCCGTGCGTAGCGACGGTAGCGCTGTCGTCGCCTGGCAATAATGTCTCTGGGGTTCTGGCAGTTGCGACGTCCCGTGGTGATGGTAGTTGTGATGCCCCCTCTTCAGTGGGCAAATCCAGGTCGCCTAACTGGTCTCTTACCGCTCCACGTCGTTCCATAACTTTTTCTACCAAGTTCCGGGCACCTGGTGCTCCTCCTTTGGCCACTACTGTCAATTTGGCAGCGTTCCATTTCTTCCCATTGTCTAAAAGGAAGGAATTTTTTCCCACGCGTTTTTTTACTTCTATTGGCAAAGAAAACCTCTGCTGTCCTTTTGGTCCTCCCCACCTCTTTATTTTTACGAAGTCGCCGGGTTCAATGATGGAGTGCCTGGCACCCCGTCTTTCATCGGTGTATTTCTTTGTCCTCTGCTGTCGCTCTTTGACACGGCGTTGCAGTTCGGCGACGTGAGGCCGCGGTTCATCGAAAAACCCTCTCTCCGGTAGTCCCACGACGTCCAGTCTTGTTCGTGGCCGCCTTCCGTGTAGCAAAAACGCCGGAGACATGCCGGTGGTCGCATGGGGAGTTGCCCTGTAAATACTCAGGTATTCCAGAATTGCCTCCTTAAGTGGTCTGCGCTCCAGTGCCGCCACCTGAATATACTCTTTTAAGACGCGGTTAAATCGTTCTATTTGACCGTTGCACTGCGGGTAGTACAGCGAGGCCACACAGTGTTCAATTCCTCTGTCTTGTAGGAACCCTTCAAACTGTGTCGACATAAATTGTCTGCCATTGTCAGTGACAACACTCTTTGGGTATCCTTCCCTCGCGAATAGCTCCAGTAACACTTTCGTCACCGACTGAGAAGTTATTGACGACACAAAAAAAACCTCCGGCCACTTACTGTGATAATCAATCACAGTTACTGCAAATCTGCACTCTGGAGGGGCTCGTTCCATCGGGCCCACAATATCCATGCCCAGCTTTTCCCAGGGCTTTTCGGGCCATTGCACTGGTTGTAGAGGGGCCACCGCGGTCTTTGCAGACTTGTCTGATGCCTTGCACACAGCGCAGCTTCTAATGCAGTTTTCCACGTCTTCGTCCATCCCAGGCCACCAATACTGCTCCCGGAGTCGCTGCTTTGTCCTGACGATGCCCGGATGCGATTCGTGGGCCATCATGATGAATCTGGACACCAATGTCGATGGAGGCACCACCCGCTCTGCACGAAACAGCACCCCCTCCAGAACAGAAAGCTCTTCTTGAATCCGCCAAAATGATAGTAGCTTTCCTGACAGGCATTTCTTTTCTGGCCACCTAGATGTGACATACTGCATCACCTCCCGTAACACGCCATCCTTCTCTGTCTCCACTTGCAATTGGTTCTTTGTTACCACGCTTGACACCACAGCAATGACCTCCTCTACTGGGTCGCACTCTGTGGACAGCAAGGGCAACCGGGAGAGTGCGTCAGCAACTACATTATCTTCTCCTTTCGTGTATTGTACAGTAAAATTGTACCTCATCAGTCTTGCACACCACCGCTCTATCCGAAGTGGCCGCCTTCCGGTGCCATTAGTAGAGAGCAATGTTACCAATGCCTGGTGGTCCGTTCGCAGCACAAAATTTCTGCCCCACAAGTACACATGCCAGTGCTCGCAAGCCCACAGACATGCCAGGGCTTCTCGTTCTCCCGTAGAGTATTTGCGTTCCTGTGGCGTCAACGTCCTTGATGCAAATGCTATCGTACGCGTCTCACCGTCGATCACCTGTTGCAGTACCGCTCCCAGCCCATATGCCGATGCATCAGTTGTTACCTGTACAGGTAAGGACCGGTCAAACATGGATACTGCGCTGCACGACGCTAGTAGGTTCTTAGCCTTGCCGAAGCTTTCCTCAGCGTTCTGGTCCCAGATGAACTCCTGGCCCTTGCGAAGAAAGCGCCGCAGTGGCTCCACCACTTCTGCATAATGAGGGAGGAAATGAGAGTAGTATCCCATGAGCCCAAGAAAAGAACGCAATCCCACCAAATCCGTTGGCGTCTGTGCATTGATAATCGCGTCCACTTTTGATTTGAGGGGTGCGAGACCCCTTGCGCTCACATGGTGACCCAAGAACGACAATTCCTCTACCCCGAAGACACATTTCGTGTTCAATTGCAGGCCAGCGGCCGCTATTCGCTGCAAGACCTCGCGCAGATGACTGTTGTGTTCTTTCTTATTTTTGCCAAAGACAATAATATCGTCAATATACAATAGGACGCCCTTGCAACCTTTCAATATTTCTTCCATCATCCGCTGAAACGCGGCGGGCGCCGAAGCAAGGCCAAAACAGACTCTACGGAACTGAAACAGTCCCTCATGTGTGGCAAACGTCGTCAGTGCCCGGCTGTCTTCTGACAACTCGACCTGGTGATAGGCTGACGCCAGGTCCAGTTTAGAGAACCATGCTGCTCCGTTCAAAGCGTGCAAAAGCTCCTCCGTGTGCGGCAACGGGAAGCCGTCAACGACAATGGCCTTGTTTGGCTCCCGTAAATCTACGCAGAGTCGGATGCTCCCGTCTTTTTTTTTTTTACCACCACTATTGGAGACACCCACTCAGAAGCGTTTACCCGTTCGATAATGCTTTCACGCTCTAATCTTAACAACTCAGCAGAGACTTGTTCTCGCAACATCAACGGTAATCGCCTAGCTTTTGCTGATACTGGTTTGACGTTGGGGCGCAGTTTAACTTCGTGTACCACGTTTTTAGCAAGTCCCAGTTTCCCCGCAAAGAGGAATGAAAACTCACTAAGTTCAGGAGGCAGAGGTTGTGGCCCCGCCGTTGTCTGTAGGCACGCCAGCGATGCGCCGTCGATATGCAGTCGTAGTTGTTGCACCGCATCCAGTCCCAGCAACGCCATGCCCCTTGACACCACATAGAAGCGAATGTTTGACGACACGCCTCCACGTGCCGCTTGAGCCACAAAACATCCCAAGACTGGAATTCTTTGCTGTGAAAAGTCCCGCAGAGTCACCGTTGCTGGAGCCAAGGCGAACCGTCTTGCAAATTTTTCTTGATAGATGTTTGCTGGCAAGATAGACACTGACGAGCCTGTGTCCACGACAAGCTGAATCACTTCGCCCCCGACGCAAACGTCGACTATCAGAGTGGTTCGCTCGTTCTGTGTGACTGTTAGGACACCCAACTCTTCGTTTCCGTCCGTGTCCTGAACCGCTTGCACCCGCGCTTGCCCGGTACTTCTACATACCGCTTGAAAATGTCCCACCTTGTGACACCTCGAACACCGCTTATCTCGCGCTCTGCATTCCCGTGCACTGGCTAGGTGTCCTGAAGCACCGCATCTGTAACACCTGCGGTCCGGAACTGTTGAAGAACCGCTGACTCCTGTTCCTGAACGATTTCTTGCCCTCTCGACTTGCTGAACCATGGCAGCGTCACGCCCCTCCTCGTAGACACGGGCACCTTCCGCTGCCTGCTCGAACGTCTGTAGGATGTCCATGGCCTGGCCCAACGTGAGCTGTGAACCTTTCATGAGCAGCTTCTGTCTTAGCTCCACGCTCCGTACTCCGTCGACGACCTTATCCCGCAGCGCTGCCTCAAGAAAGTCCCCGAAGTCGCAAGTACTCGCGAGCTGTCGCAGGGCACTGACGTACGCGCGTATCGGTTCCTCCTGACGCTGTCGTCGCAACATGAATCGCCGTCGTTCGACAAGCACATTCAGAGTGTTCGTGAAATGTCGTTCCAACAACCGAAGTGCATCGGTGTAGTCGTCCGGCTCACCCCCTTTTGATGTGGTCTTCTCCGGCGCACTTCCGGTTGCAGCAGCAGTTATCGGTGGTGCAGGTGCAGCCGCAGGCTCTGGAACCAACGTGCGAAACACTCTTCGACCTTCCACCCCCAAACACTGTAGAAGTATCGCCTTTCGTTGTGCTGGCGGTTTCGCGTCCATTTCCGTCGCCTGCAGAAAGATCTCGAAGTCCTCTCGCCATTGCCGCCATGGCACTGCCGGGTCTCCCGGCGCCTCCAAAAACGGGGCTAACGATGGCAGCCCGAGCGTATTCATCTTTGCGTTAATGGGTAACGCCCCTCGCGTACTAGTTGCGAAGAACGGCTGTCATCTTGACTGCTGCCGAGGTTGTGCTTTTGTCGACTGCGCCAATGTGGTGTAGACCGGCGAACGCGGCCGGAAGGCCGCAGAACAAGAACTGACACGAGGCAGGCACTGGACGCTGACTGATCTTTATGCCGATGGTGATGCTCTTATATACAATTGGTAATGCATGAGTTCAGCGCCCTCTATACACAACAGAGATGACCTTCAGAAGGTTATAGTCAGTTCTACTCAGCACAACAGGAGTACAGGGCTCAATGCAAAGGCAGTTGTCTGCGACCGAGGCCAGAATAACAATAGATAAGAAAACTACTCCGGGTGACCCTGCTTCACCCATATCTCAAAGTGGATGGAGAAAAGATGCTTTTTCTTCAACGGCGTTCCTCACTTGATAAAGGCGGCACGCAACAATCCAAAGACCCGCTCCTCTGCAGTCTTTTGACTAAGCTGCCTTGTGGCAGCTTTTCTTTTAATTATTATTTTTTTATTTATTTTTTTTTTGCAACAAGACATGGCCTTAATATTTCTTTTCCTTCTAATGTACACAATATTTCAATCACAAGAGGTAGATTTATTTTTGCTGGTCACTATAAATATTTATGCCACAAGATGGTGATTGTTGCAAATAATAATGGAATGGTAATAAACTTCTCCTTTACAAGATGGAATCATTTTATTTGTTCTCATAGTTCATGATGGTTACATAAGGTAACTCTGGGCCCTAAAATATGTACACAAGGTTGTAGCATCCCTCTTTATTATACCCGGTTGCAAGTCCGGCTTCAGAGTGCTTCCATTTTGCTCGGCGGAGGTGCGCTTGGACGCATCATTATCCGATTACAAAGCCTTGCTAAGGTATGGTCGCGCCCAAGTGCACCTCAGTGAGGAAGATGGCGGCGCCCTGAGACCAGACTTGCAAACGTGAATACAGTGGGCTTTATTCCTTATGTAAAAGAGGCTAGTGTAGTACTGGTGACACCAGCAAAATCGGCGGCACCTATCGGCTAGAATAAAATGTTGCGGAGGCAGGTTCACTCACCAACCATTTCAAGCGAATAAAATATTAACAGCGCCTGGCAGTCTAAAGATGAAGCCGTGAAAGTGGGTTTGAAAAGGTGCAATCAAAATCGCCAATAATCCGACATAGCTTCCTTTGAAGAACACAAGTAGCGATCAGTGGTTCCTTATTCCTGGCCACCGGTTGCATATGTCCACCATTTCGTAGCAACAAGCCGAAAAACCACTTCTTTTTCCAAGCGTTGTGGCTATATGCACACTGCTAACATTCATATTTTTGAAGAGCACACTCTACCAGTCATGCAAGCACCCGACTGCGGCGAACCCCCACCCTGACACTTTGCCATGAACGTGTTTATATGTCAAATAAATTCAGAGACAGGGACTAACAGCCATAAGATGTGTGAACTGCGCAGACCTAGGCATCTGCTCCAAAGTACTGCATATCTCGCAACACATGCAAGCAATACGGGACATCGGCACCAAGCACAGTGACGGAATCGCCAGCACAACACTTGGGTTGTGCTGGGCGAGGTTCAAGCACATCGGAAAAGGACGCACGCTTTTGCAGCACTCTATTTTCCACCCCAAAGTTTTAGCAACTTCCAGATGCCTCCTGCAGGCGCAGCATCTGTTGACGGCCACAGGCTCCGGTGTTTGCATTTCATTTGAATCTCATAGCACACTAAAAAATCTCAAAGAATGCAGATTTGCTAGCAGGAGCAAGGTATCCAACTAGCTTTGCCTGTTGGCATCTGCTAGCTGTGGCAAGGGTACATGAGGTTCCTCAGTCAGATAAGTTGAGACTAAAGTTAATCCCCCTCAGCCATTGTGAACCACCTCAAACGTGCAACATACTGTGCATAATTACTTTGAATGACACTACTTGTTCTTTCTTGCAAACTTCCTTTGCCCTCTTGTCATTACTGTGTCAGGACACGTGTGCATGCATCCAGGCCTGTGGAGTTTGCAACCAAAGCATTGGACAGAATTCAAAAGCACCACATGTGCACATGCAACCCTGACGTGCGGAGCTTGCACCTAAAACAATGAATACAAGTCAAAAGCACTACACATGTACATGGAATTTAGACCTGTGGAGTTTGTGCCCAAAGTATTAAACAGAATTCAAAAGCACTACAGTAGACGCATGCTCAACGAAACTAGCACAAACCAAAACGTCTTTTAAACAAAACAAATCTAAAAAAAATTAATTGGTTTCCTATAAAATGAGTACTAAGTTGTGCTCGATAATCGAAACACTATTTTGCAGGCGACGGATAAACGAAACCAAAACTGAGCTCCGTATCGACTTCGTTACTGTCGTTATCCAGAATCCAATCCACTCCGGTATGCAGTCACGCCAGTAGCACCGCGTACGTTTGTTTGTGGGCACCATTTTTCATGTTGTGTTCGTCCGCCGTTGGTCTGTCGCGTTTTACGTGCGTGACTCTCTACGGACGTCTCTAAGTGCGTGCAATATGGAAGGAACCATTAAAAAGCGCTCGCATAATGCGTTGTTTTTAAGCGATAAAGTGAAAATTCTTGAAGGCGTCAAGCGCGGTCAGGAGTAGAAGACAGCTATCGCGAAAAAGTATGGCATACCGAAGTGCACTCTTTCGAGGATTTTGAAGGATGATGACAAGATTGAGAAGGCATACAACATAGGTGTTTTTGCCCCCGGTAGGAAGAGGATGCATCTAGCCGACCACGAGGGCCTCAAGAAGGCGCTTTTCCTGTGGTTTAAGCGTGCCCGAAGCTCCAACCTTCCAGTGACTGGGCCTATTTTGGAGAAGGTAGAAAATCAATTTTTCTGTAATTTTTTGGTTTAAAGATCTATGTTTAAATGATTAAATGAAACTGCTGATAAATGAAACAAATTTCCCTGTCCCCGTTGAGTTTCGTTTAAAGAGAATGTACTGTACATGTGCACACGCATCCAAGTCTGTGGAGCTTACACTTGAAACATTAAAACACCTTCCTTACGTACACACACAGAGTCCAAACTGGCTGTCTCCAGCACAGCATCCCCAGCACTGTACAGACTAACACAGACTCCAAAATGGCTCCGGCACATCCACAGCACAGCACACACACACAGAGTCCGAACTGGCTCCTATGGGCACAGAAAGTCCAAGATGACTCAGGCACATCCATATCACTGTACACATGCGCCATGAAGTTCAAAATGGCTTCGGCGACGTTACGGTGCATCACCAGTGTTGGCGGGGACGACGGATGTGACGTAGCCGGTCACTGACGCATTGCTGGTGGGTTGTGTTGGGCAGAAGCCTTGCCCCAACTGTACAGACACCTCGACTGGAGGCCTCTCCACTCGTGCACTACGTCAGCGCTTTCTTCTTCGTCATTGTCCTCGTCAAAACTGCTGTCCGAGTCTGATGGGGGCTCTAGCTCGGCCTCTCCTGAGCAGAGGCAGACATTATGGAGCACCGCACAGGCTGCCACGATTGTGCCGGCGATCTTCAGATGGTGGTACAAGGTCCAATGCCTGTGCAAGCACCGGAACCTGCTCTTCAGCAGCCCGATGTAGCACTCCCACTACGTCCCTCATAAAGGCGTGGGCCTGATAGTACTTCCCAGCCGGTGTGCCGGTGTGCCAAGTGCTGGCCGCCCAGGCACAGGAGTCATCAGCCAGGGCTCCAGGGGGTACCTACTGTCACCTGCATGAAAAAAAAAGTATGACTGTTCTTAGACGTCTGAACCACTCCATATGCTTGACATAAGTATTACTGATCATGTGTAGTCCCTCACTCGTTTCATTTGAGGAAAATGTTTTCACAACAACCAATCAACAGGTATTATTTAGTTTTATTCAATTGCTGCGGTAACTCCGAAAACAATACCCGGTACTCTACTGATGCTTTTGTGCGTGCATCGTATCGATATCGAGTGTCATTCTTGGAAATATAGAATGATCTACTAAAACTCTCTACGTGTTCAGTATGTACTTGTTAACAAAGATGTTTTAAAACTGCTATTAAATGTTTCATTCCTATATCTCAAGCACTAAAATTTCTCCACAAACCTTGATTTGACTTAAATGGTTGTTGCCTTTGACTGAAACATTAAGGCCTGCCCATACACTTCCGTTTGACTACAACCGAGACAGGACCGGTTTTTAAACCTCTTGTGATGGCTTACGACCAGCTCTGCAGCAGCGTATCCGATCGTAAGAGGCTTCAAAACCGGTCCTGTCTCATTCGGTCATACTCGGCTGCAAGTGTCAGAACGGGCCTTTGCGGTACTGACTTAAAGTCACTCACGAAGCCGGTGCTCATTGTGCCCGAGAAGTTGGCCAGCGACGCATTCCTGGCTCACCCATGAACGCCACCACATGAGTTGCGGGTTGAGTCGGGCACCCTGGGGTCGATGGTCAGAATATGCAGGTCAGCGACAGACACCTAAATTAAAGACGGCACTCAGAGGGAGGCTGGACAGATGCTGGCACACAATTTGTACAGTTGTCGCAAACATTCCTCAACCTTCACAGGTCCCTTTCTCGTCATAGAAGTGTTCCTCGACGGGTTTGAATAGCACCACTTCTACCCAGTGGCATAGCTAGGGGGAGACTTTTGGGATTTCAGCCCCTTCTCCACCTCCCTAACCCACACCCAACCCTTTCCCCTTCCCCACCGAAAAAAAGATCCTGGCTACACCACTGCGTCTACCGGAGACACAAACATATACGACTTGGGAATGTCCCTAGCCCAAGCACTTACGAAAAAAAGTAAGGCACGACGTCGTGCACCTTGACCGAAGATGGCCATACCAACGACGTGGAGAAATCATGCCACTTGGGTCACTCTTTCCGGACGGCACGTGTATCACTTTGTAGCGAGCAGAAATTATTGTATGCTTAACTCACAGGAACAATGGCCAACGAAATGTAGATGAAATTTGTATTTACAAATCCCAACAACCAGATGAGGTGGGAGGACAGCAATGGTGTGTGTTGCTACTAAAACGTTTTAGTGGATTGCTTTTAGCTCTTGGATAACTGTACCCCACAACGATGTAGAAGCTGGAGCATTGCTGTGAGCATTCTTGATCTAGTAGGGCTATCGGAGAGTGTCATGTAATAGTTCAACGTTGCTTTATTGAGACTATAGCACGGGCTGCCACTTTAAAGTATTCTTTGAAGTACTAACAAAAATCAAAGCAATAGCCACCAATATTTTTAACATGACATGCGATTGTAATTGCAGTGCAAACAGAAAAATACACTGCCACGCAGTTAGCACGAAAAAACTCTCGCAAGTCCAGACGTTCTGATTTTCTTCTTAGAAATGAATAATCCAACCTAAGCGGTAAAGCTTCGTGGTAGACAATAGATGCTGCTAAGAAAAAATAGCAAAAAGAGCCATGTTGCGATTGCGCTAACAGTGCCGCGTAATGTATGCATACTGCTACACAATCAGTGCAAGCAGAGTAAGTCAAAGGTTCTTATAATTTGTTTTAATAGAAGAAAAGTTATCATTTTTATTCAATCAATTCGGTAAAGAGTGCTTCTATTGGGCGCTGGCAACGGTTCGGCAAGCTAGGCTAATGAATCAGGAACAATGGAAGTAGCATGGCGGCGGTCGCCATTTTCTGTAAATGGAGTTTTGAGGCGATAAACTGTTGTCGATAAGACGGGGTTTGATAGAACAAGCTTTTTTAACCGCCGGCCTCAACGTACCGCACACTGTTTATTGAGTCGCACTTCCTTTTTTTAGTAAGCTTACCGAAGTGCTGTAGGAAGGCAAATAGATGCCTTGGTTCAAAGAAAAATTTCCTCTCAATTAGTTTTGTTGCATTAGAATCATATGCCCTTAAAACTAACCTCATTTCTCTATATTCTGTGAAAGTGCATAATGTTCAAAGGACGACCAGACAAGGTGAGTGCACCGAATGCTTTAGCGCTCCATGCGTACTGACTTGAGGACATGTGAGGGCGGAGATGGGCCAGGCACCTTCATCCAAGAGCCTGGAGTTCGGAAAAGGTACTACTGAATGTACGGGGCCTGCCTGGCCAATCTGGCCTTTTGGTGCGACCCCAGGTACTTGCAGAAGAAGAAACAAGCCGGCCAAGGAATATTCACTAGGCATGAACTGATGCCAGTGTGCCTAGTTGAACATGTACGGTGCCTGTATGCTAACCCTCCTGGATTTCCCTACATGGGGCACATGTGGGAGTAAACGATTTGTCAATAAAAAATCGTGAGTCAGCGCCTTTCTTTCCGTGCCTAATTATTAGTGCGGTGTTAGCACGTTAAAAGCCTCGAATCTGTGATCCACCTTTTTTTAGAAACGCGTGCTGAGCATGGTGCACTATCTATGGTCCTTGGGTTCAAGAATGCATTTTGTCAAACCAAATTCACCATACTGTTTGTTCCGCCCAAGCGAGGGGCGGGGCACGTGAGTGACGCTGCTTCGCGTAGCTCTTCGCCGACTTTCGCACAAAGCCACAAGTAGGAACCTCACGTAAAGTCTAATAAGAAAGCACGATTTTGCGCGTTGCCGGCTTTCAACATGCCGGCAGGATGTGTAGCAATCGGCGGCCGAAATTACTATTGGCCAAAATCAGGCAAAGGCTTTTCTTTCACGTGCACCAATTATATTCCCGTAAAGCTGCTGGCATGGATACGTGCCGTCAGGGGGGACGCAACACCACAGACGGTCCCGAGAGAAGTTTGGGCCGTCGGGGGGACTGCGGACTCACTGGTGGGCCTCAAATGCGAACGGAATTTCCTCATCTCAAAACACTGCAACACGACAGCTCCAAAATGCAAATAACGTTTGCAAAACGCTAACGACAATAGGTTCAACGCCAACGAGAAACCAAAACTGAAGAAGCCAGGCTTACGGTACCATTGTACAAGAGCGAGATTTCTTGAAAATTATTCAGTTCCCTTAGGCAAGTGCATAAATTGCAAAATAAGATTGCACATTTATTTTCAAAATAAGTAGGATGTGGCGAGCACAGGAATTTAATAGCATAGTTTGTTCAAAAAAATGAAAAAAAAGAACAGAAAAATAAAGTGTATCACTCACTATCAGACAGATATCAAGCATACAGCGCCGTTCACACACATGCAACCAAGTACGACCAAGAGAGACAGACCGGTTTTTAAGCCTCTTGAGACGGCGGAAGACCGGATGCGCTGCTACGGAGCAGGTCCTACGCGGTCGCAAGAGGCTTAAAGGGATACTGAACTGTAAAATCGGATCGACGTTTTTGGTTGTTGTTTGGGGGGTTTTATGGCGCAACAGCAACGGAGGCCATACTGCGCCAAAGAAAGATAAAGAAAACAAGCTGTTATTGTTACTGTGCTACAAAATAATAATTAGCTATGCGGAACTAGATCTGATTAATAAAACCTGCGTTAGAAATATAAGCCAACAGCCGGTCAAATGGGATGATGGGATATTCTCCCAGTAAAAGAGCAGGATGGAATGGAATTTGGAAATAAAACAATTCAGGAAAGTGGGTACATCGTTCATTGTCCAAAGCTGGACAGGGCCACAAGATATGCAGGATGGTAAGTGTATCCCCACAATGCTCACACACCTGTGGGTCCTCCCCCCTAAGAAGATATTTGTGCGATATGTAAGAATGACCGATTCGAAGTCGACACAACAATATTTTATGGAATCGGTTCCTGTGAGAAGAGTTCTCCCAGAGCCCGAGAACCGGCTTTGTAATATGAAGTTTATTGTTGCACTCCATGTTCCATTCGGACTGCCATAAACGACGAAGGGATGATTTTGTTAGAGGTTTAATGTCTTGGTGTGGCAAACAGGCGTGAGACGGGAGAAGAGTACCCGAGGATGTAGCGAGTTTGTCTGTTTCCTCGTTACCTTTTATTCCCATATGACTGGGCACCCAACAAAATTTTATACTTAGGCCTCCATGTACAGCTTTATTGAGCTTATTTCCTAGTTGCTGCACCAGCATATTTTTAGTAACTCTCAAAGAGCATATTGCGGTAACAGCACTCTGAGAGTCTACGAATAGGACAGCCTGCTTTATTTTAGCCCGGAGGATATAATCTATGGCCATAGATATTGCAAAAACTTCAGCTGTAAAAATGCTAAAGAAAGTATTTAGACGTTTCACTTTAATAAAACAATCAGAATGTACGGCGCTGCCAACAAATGACGACGTCTTAGCACCATGAGTGTAAAAATGTGTGTAGCCTTCATACCTCTTCTCAAGCTCAGAAAATTCCTGTTGGATGATAACGGCAGAGACGCTATGTTTATTAAACCTTGTGAGAGCCCAGTCACAAGCAAATGGCACTATGTCCCAGGGTCAACACAGTCTACATTATGCATAAGATTAACTTTGTCTAAACAAAGATCAAGTGAGGAACAAAAATTGCTGTACTCGGAAACTCAAAGGCCTTACGATGCTTGGCTTAATCTCGAAGAGGCGGCAATATCTAGATTTTTGTAGGGAGTGGTAGGACGGATGATTACGGTTAGCAAGTATCTTGTAGTAATAAGTTTAGCTTAGATGTTGGCATCTTTTCTCGAGTGACACCTCATTTGATTCAGCGTACAGGCTGAGGACGGGGGACGTCCGAAAAGCACCTGTTGCGAGTCGCAGTCCAAGGTGATGGACTGGATCCAACATCTTGAGCGCGGACGGTCGTGCAGAACCGTAAACTGGAGCCCATACGAGACGGGATCGAACAAGAGCGTTTTACAGCCGTAGAAGGCATTTTCTGTCAGATCCCCAAGTTTTATGGGCTAAGACGTTCAAAATATTCGCAGTTTTGAGACATTTTTCTTTGAGTGACTTGAGGTGAGCAATAAAATTGAGCTTTTTGTCAAAGGTAACACCTAAGAATTTGTGCTCTTTCCTGACAGGGATGCAGGTTCTTTGCAGTTTTAAGGATGGATCCAGTGATAGACCACAACGTAGAGAAAATAGGACACAGACGCTTTTCTCGGGAGAAAACTTAAAACCTTTTTTGTCCGCCCACTTAGCAAGCTAATTTATGGCAAGCTGTAGCTGGCGCTCGCAGCTCGAGATTACACGACAATGCTGAGATTTGGATATTGTCAACATAAAGTGAGTATGTAATACACGGTGGCAAAACCTGAGCGAGAGAATTCATTTTGATTACAAAAAGTGTAACACTCAGGATACCTCCCTGGGGAACCCCGTTTTCTTGAACGAACGGATCCCACAAAACAGTTCCTAATCTAATCTGAAACGTCCTGTCTGTCGAAAAATCTTTTATGCACTGCAGCATACGGCCTCGAATTCCATAGCCATAAAGGTCTTGGAGAATGCCATATCTCCATGCTGTATCGAAGGCCTTTTCTAAGTCAAAAAAAGACCGATACACAATTCTGCCTATTCACGAATACTTCACATATGGCCGTTTCTAAGCGCACCAAATGATCCAAGGTGGATAGTCCTCGGCGGAACCGGCACTGATTGTTATCCAAAATGCTTTCCTTTTCTAGAACATACACCAGCCGCCTGTTTATCAGTCTTTCATGTTTTCCCAAGGCAGCTGGTTAAAGCTATCGGACGGTAACTAGAAGGCAGAGATGGATCCTTACCCGGCTTCAGGAGAGGGATAATGTGTGCTGGTTTCCAAGCCGCTGGAAAGCTAGCCCTTTTCCACAATGAATTGAAGAAATTAAGAAGGGATTCGAGAGATTCTGCAGAGAGATTACGCAGCATTTCGTAATGCAGTCCATCAGGTCCAGGAGCAGAGAGTTTTTTTAAATCAAGGGCTGATTATAAGATGCAGCGTTTGATCCCGTTGTAACTATATTATGTTGCTCTGCAAGTCGTTTGAACAACTTGAAGGAATCTGAATAACTAGAGGAGCTGGACACCGAATAGAAGTACTTCCCAAGAACGTCGGCCGTATGTTTCAGTGATGCACAAGGAGGGTTGGAAACGGGAATCGTGAACCCCCTGTAGTCCCCTTTGATTCTCTTGAATCTATCCCAGACCTCCTTAACAGTTACAAAGCTGCTCAGAGACGACACCTATTTAATCCAGGTTTTCCGTTTCGATCGCTTACGGGTCCACCGGGGTTTAGCTTTTCGTTTTCTAAACTCGACCAGGTTTCTTGAGGTGGCGTACCGCCTGAACTTGCCCCATGCCTTATTTTGCTCCGTGAGCGTAATGGCACACTCCTTATTCCACCAAGGTTTGCACTTACGAGGCAGATTACCGGTAGTTTGGGGAATTGACTGCTGAGCGGCGTTTATTATCTGCTCTGTCACATACAATGTGGCTTCATCCGGCGTCATGGAGGAGAACAGGGATATATCCAGCGTGGAGCTTAACTTAAAAAGAGACTAATCGGCCTTGTCCAACTTCCACCGAGGCATTCATTTTAACAGAGTAGGAAGACAAATGTCGCTCTCTACAGTAATAGGGAAGTGGTCACTCCCAAAAGGGTTATTAAGAACCTGCCAAGAAAAACAAGGCAGTAATGAAGGGGATGCAATAGAGCTCACAAATGAATTGTGAGCTGAGCTCCCTCCTATTAAAAAGACATATTTGAGATGATAGTCAAAACCGCTCAATTACTCTGCCTCGAGAATCGAGACGAGTACTGCCCCACATGGGATGATGGGCATTAAAATCACCTAAAATTAAAAAGGGTTGAGGCAGTTGTCCCACGAGTCCCTGGAGCTCAGAGAGATGCAGGGGAGCATTCGGAGGCAAATAAATAGCAACAACCGTTATAAGGCGGTTTAAAAGAAGACGTACCACTACGGCTTCCAGTGGAGTGCAGTGTGGGACCTCGAAACAGGCAACCCAACTCTGCACAATCACTGCCACGCCCCCGGAGGTGGAATTAAAACTATCTTTACGGAAAACTTGACGACGCCTTAAAATCTGTGTATAACGAGCTTGGAGACGAGTTTCTTGTAAAGCGAGGGCAACAGGCCAGAGATCATCCATAAAATAATTAATATCATCAATATAAGATAAAACACCACGACAGTTCCACTGCATAAAATGTAAATTCTTCATTTATCTAAAAACGTGAAATGTAAAATTAAAATCAGAGAGGCAATGAAAAAAGTGAAAAATGAAAAGAATGATTATTTGCGAGGAACCACTGGCTTTTTCGTTTTAAGCCTAGGGGTTTGCCACTCCATGTCATCTTGGTCGGATGCCAGAGTGGAAGACTCAGAGGTATCATCCATCGCCTCCACTTCTGGAGACGAGCCTTTACTTAAAGGTTTTTGGCTGGTTCGTTGCACGGGGCAGCATGCCCCGGCCACGACCAGCCGAAGACGCAGCGGAGGTGCTGGGCAGAGTGTCTTTCAACTCTGCCCCCTCCAGAACCTTGGGAAACGGGGGAGCGGCATGAGCGTTGTGCCGCTCTTGCGAAGAAGAGGCCCTCTCTAAGGAGGTTGGGCGGGAGTTTCGCCCTTTCTCCCCAGAAGAGGACCGCGACGTGCAGACAGGTACGGCAGTTGCCGGCCTGTCTAGAACCAGCGAAGCAGCCTGTGCACTCCCTCCAGGAGGAGGGGGGCACGGCTGCCCTAGCTGGGGGTTTGGGGACTTGAGGGCTGCCTCCAGAACCTCAGGTGAGACCTGGGTAGCCCTCGACTCCGAGCATGGCGCAAGACCCCTGCGTGCCACGTCGGCGTATGATCCCTTCGACATAAAGGAATATCTTCTCTTTGCTTCGCTATAGCTGAGATTTTCTTTGGCTTTAATGGTAATGATTTTTTTTCTTGTTTCCAGATGGGACAGCCGCGATAATAAGTAGGGTGTGGTCCAATGCAATCAATGCAGTGGGCAACATTCTCACAAATGTCAGAGACGTGATCTTGACTGCCAAACTTCGCACATGTCTTCTTCCCTCGGCAGCTGCGTGTTCCGTGGCCAAAACGCTGGCGACGGAAGCACCGCTGGGGGTTGGAGACGTAAGGGTGGATGTGGCAGTTAAGGTATCCAGCCTTGATTGTTTCTGGTAGAGTATGCCTCTCAAAAGTAAAAATGACATGTTCTGAAGGGATTTCTTCTCCATGTTTTCTGAACATAATCCGTTTTACGGCGACAACGCCGGCACCTTGGTGTCCATCGAGGAGTTCTTCATCACTGGTGTGCAAGAAGTCATCCTCGGAGAGGACTCCACGGATGGTGTTAAGTGTGCGATGAGGGCTCACCGACACTTCCACATCAAGTATGATGCTCAGCTTGAGCAGCGCTTCACTTTGCTTTTTATTATTTCTCTCAACTAGGAGGTCTCCTGAGTGGAGTTTTTTAGCCTCGTAGGAAAACCCTACAAGGTGTTCAAGTACTTTGGCTACGACAAATGGTGAAAGCTTTGACACAGGTTTCTGTTCATCGAGGGAATGAACAACGAAAAACTTCGTGAAGTTTTCAACCTCAGGTTCTTTTTCGATAGTCTTGTGTTCAGGACAGCGCCTTTTAACGGCTTGTCCCGAACGGGGTTTGGAAGAGAGGGACGCCATAGGAGGGCAAAGAGTCTTCAGAATCCACGGTGCACCGCCCACCACCGAGCCCAACAAGGGGTTAGGTAACGCACCATAACAAGAAGGGCTTGTTGTTGTTGTTTGCGGGTTTTTTGGCGCAACAGCAACGGAGGCCATACTGCGCCAGACTAAATTAACTAATGAAACTCCTATGGTTACCTCATTACAAAAAGGCGATCCTAAAAAGAACTGGGACTAGATCTGGTGTATAAGGCCAGTACTAGTAATATATGATAAAACTCGATCAAGAGGAACGAGAGGGTACTTTCCCAGCAAAAGAGCAGGATGAAATGGAATACAAAATCTAAAAAGCTCTGGAAAATGAGTGCGTCGTTCAGTGTCAAATTCCGGGCAGATCCACAAAATATGAATAATAGTGAGATTGTCTCCACAGTGCTCACAAACTGGTGGATCCTCCCCACAAAGGAGATATCTGTGTGTAAGGAAGGAGTGCCCAATTCGAAGCCGGCACAATACAACTTCGTGAAAGCGGTTCTTAAGTGAGGAGCTTTCCCAACACCCAAGGACTGGTTTGCTCACATGGAGCTTGTTATTAGTCTCCATGGACCACTCTGTCTGCCACAAACTAAAAAGTGACGACTTAATTAATGATCTGATATCCTGATAGGGCAAGCTAGCTTGATATTTAGAGCAGTTACCTGAAGATGCTGCGAGCCTGTCTGCCTCCTCATTACCCTTTATTCCCACATGACTCGGAACCCAGCAGAATTTTATATTGTGACCTTAAAAGTAAAGCTCCGTTAAGTTTATTTCGCACCTGTTCCACAAGCATATTCTTAGTGGCTTTTAGAGAGCATATTGCAGTAATGGCACTTTGAGAGTCCACAAATATTACGGCCCATCTAGTTTTAGTCTTCAGAATATAATCCAATGCAAAAGACACAGCATAGACTTCAGCAGTAAATATACTCGCAAATTCTTCTAGACGTTTAACTTTTACAAAACGACTTGAATGCACGGCGCACCCGACAAATGATGAAGTCTTGGCACCGTCCGTGTAAAAGTGAGCATAATCTTTATATTTCTCTTCTAGGTCAAGGAATTCCTGCTGAATCACAAGAGCTGATATGCTATTCTTATTAAACTTAGTGAAAGTCCAGTCACAAAAAACACGCACCACATTCCAGGGCGCCATGCAGACTGTGTTCTGAATTAGGTTAAGTCCGTCCAGATGAAGTTGAAGTGAGGAACAAAATTGCTCTATACGAAAACTCAAGGGTCTGACAATGCTTGGCTTATTTTCAAAGAGACGGTGGAATTGAGACCTTTGTACGGAATGATACGTTGGGTGATCAGGGTTTGCTAGGATCCTAGACGCGTAGGTTAAGCTGAGGTATTGACGTCTTTTACACAGCGACATTTCGTTCGATTCCGCATACAAACTAGGTACAGGCGATGTCCGAAAAGCACCTGTTGCCAAACGCAAGCCGAGATGATGTACAGGATCCAACATCTTGTGAGCAGATGGGCGAGCTGATCCGTACACCACGGCGCCATAATCAAGACGAGATCGCACAAGCGCGGTGTACAAATGCAACAAACATTTCCGATCCGACCCCCATGATTTATGAGCCAAAACTTTCAGAAGGTTTGTGGAACGAAGGCAAACTTCCTTGAGAAATTTCAGGTGGGGAATGAAGGTAAGTTTTTTGTCGAATATGACACCAAGAAACCTGTGCTCCTTCCTAACAGGGATCAGAGTACCGTTTAGTTCCAAAGCTGGGTCTAAGGAAAGCCCGCGACGTAGGGAAAAAGGCACACAGACTGTCTTTGCAACTGAGAACTTGAAACCATTTTCATCTGCCCACTTACAAAGTTTGTTTATAGCCAGTTGCAACTGCCGCTCACAACTAGAAAGATTGCAAGAAGATGAGGAGATCTGTATATCGTCAGCATAAAGAGAGTAGGAAATGGATCGAGGTAGCATTCGTGCGAGAGAATTCATTTTCAGCACAAACAAAGTGACGCTCAAAATGCCTCCCTGTGGGACTCCGTTTTCTTGAACAAAAGGTTTAGACAAGGTGCTGCCAAGCCGAACTTGAAAGGTTCTGTTTGTTAGAAAGTTTTTAAAGCATTGCAACATCCTACCCCGGATATTACAAGCATACAAGTCTTTCAGGATACCATATCTCCAAGTGGTATCATACGCCTTGTCTAAGTCAAAAAACACTGCAACACAGTGCTGCTTGTTCACAAATGCCTCGCGTATAACGGTTTCTAGGCGAACCAAATTATCAAGAGTAGATCGACCTCGGCGAAACCCGCACTGATTTTTGTCAAGGACCTTTTGGCTTTCTAATATGTATACTAACCGCCTGTTTATAAGTCTTTCAAATGTTTTCCCGACACAGCTCGTTAGAGCAATGGGACGGTAACTTGATGGTAGTGAGGGGTCTTTCTGTGGCTTTAGGAGCGGGATTACATGTGCATGCTTCCAGGCATGGGGAAAGCAGGCTTTTTCCCACAATAAATTGAAGAACAAGAAAAGGCCTTTCAGGGACTCAGGAGAAAGGCGACGAAGCATTTCATAATGAACTGCGTCGGGCCCTGGAGCAGAAACCCTCGTTATGTCAAGTGCCATTTCAAGTTCACACTGCGTGAAAGGCTGGTTATAAGGCTCAGAGTCTCCTCCAGACATAGAGATATTTTGTTGCTCTGCACGAGATTTAAATCTACTGAATGAATCACTGTAGTTTGCCGAGCTGGATGTGTTATAAAAATGTTCACCAAGGATGTTGGCGATGTCAACTAAAGATGAGGAAGGGGCGTCAAAAGTAGGGATTGCAAAGCACCTATAATCTCCATTTATTTTCCTGTATCTATCCCAAACCTCCTTGGCAGGCACAAAACTATTTATAGAAGAAACATACTTCATCCAGGATTTCCATTTCGACTGCTTCCTGGTCCAACGGGCTTTAGCTTTCCGCTGCCTGAACTCTGCGAGATTACATGATGTGGGGTATCTGCGAAGTTTTCCCCAAGCCCTGTTTTGATCCGCTAAGGTTGTGGCACACTCCTTGTTCCACCATGGTTTGCATTTTTTTTGGCACAATACCAGAGGTTCGTGGAATAGACACCTCAGCAGCATTTAGTATCTGCTCAGTAATATACAGTGTAGAATCTTCGGGTGACATAGAAGAAAGCAGAGCAGGATCCAAAGTGGAATGTAACCCAAAAAGTGACCAGTCAGCTTTATCTAACTTCCACCTAGGGATTCGTTTCAAAAGTGAGGGCAGCTGAACAACGCTCTCTAAAACAATCGGAAAGTGATCACTGCCAAAAGGGTTGTTAAGAACATTCCATGTAAAGCAAGGAAACAATGAGGGGGATGAGATCGACAGATCTATGGATGTAAATGTGGTGTGAGCTGCACTGAAAAATGTTGGCTCTCTCCCATTAAGAAGGCATAGCCCAGATGCCAATAAAAAACGTTCAACTACACCTCCACGAGAGTCTTGACGGATACTACCCCAAAGGGGGTGATGGGCATTAAAATCGCCTAGAATGATAAAGGGTTGTGGCAGCTGACCTACAAGACCCTGCAATTCACTAAGATGTAATAGAGTGTTAGGTGGTAAATAAAGTGATACTACAGTTATGAGGCGGTCTAAAAGAAGGCGCACGCCACAGCTTCAAGTGGTGTGCAGAGCGGGACCTCGGAGCAGGCGACCCCACCTTGTACAACCAGTGCCACGCCACCAGAGGGAGTGTCACTAAGACGGTCTTTTCTGAAGACCCGGTGACGTCTTAAAATATGAGGAGAGCGGTCATGAAGATGAGTTTCCTGAAGAGCAAGAGCTATCGGCCGAAGCTCATCCATGAAATGATTTACATCATCAATATTTCTTAAAAGTCCGCGACAGTTCCATTGCATAAAATTTACTTTTGTCATTTATAAAATTTGTATATATCGGAAAATGTAAATTAATAAAACTCGGTAGTTAAAAGGTTAAAACTCAGGAGAGAGACCACTTGGATTACTTCGGCGCAGTAACCGGTTTTTTGTTCTTCCCTGCACGGGTCTGCGTCTGCCACTCCATGCTATCCGGGTCAGAAGCAGGAGTAGCCGAATCGTCTAACTCCATGGACACGTCTGCCTCTTGAGTTGTGTCGCTGGTGTTGGTCAGCGTTTTTTTTTCGACTTGGATCACGGGGAGCCAGGCCCCGGCCGCGACCAGCCGAGGAGGCAGCGGAGGTGCTGGGCAGAGCGTCTTTACACTCTGCCTGCTCCGACCCCTTGGGTACTAGGGGAGCAGCACGGGAGTTGTGCCGCTCTTTGGAGGAGGCCCTCTCCAGGGAGTTGGGGCGAGAGTGTCGCCCCTTCTCACCGGGGGAAGGCGTCGAAGTAAGGACTGGCAATGGCATTGCCTGCCTGTCCTTAGACTTGAGGGCAGCTAGTGTGCTCCCTCCAGAAGGTGGGGAGAGCTGCTGCCCCTGCGGGGGGGTGGGGGCCCGAAGGGCCACTGCCAGGGCTTCAGGCGAGACCTGGGTGGCCTTCGATTCCGTTCGCGGTGGAGGGCCCCTGCGCACCGCGTCGGAGTATGTGCCTTTAGAAAGAAAAGAGAATCTTTGTTTTGCCTCGGGATACGATATGTTTTCTTTGGCTCTTAGAGTAAGGATTTCTTTCTCTTGTCGCCACAAGGGGCAAGAGCGAGAGTAGGCAGGGTGAGGACCCTTGCAGTTGGCGCAGGAAATGGCATCTTCACAGATGTCGGCTACATGGTCGTAGCTGCCACACTTTGCACAAGTCTCTCTCCCTCGACAGCTGCGCGATCCGTGGCCAAAGCGCTGGCAACGGAAGCACCGCTGGGGGTTGGGGACATAGGGGCGGATGCGGCAATTAAGGTATCCCGCCTTGATGGTTTCTGGCAGTGTGTGTCATTCAAATGTAAGAATGACGTGTTTGGAAGGGATTTCCTCACCATTTTTTCGGAATATAATGCGCTTAACAGCAACAATACCAACACCTTGGAGTCCCTCGAGGAGTTCTTCCTCACTGGTGTGCAAGAAGTCATCCTCGGAAAGGACCCCACGGATGGTGTTGAGCGTGCGGTGAGGGCTAACTGACACTTTGACATCAAGAAAACTAGTCAACTTCAGGATTGCTTCACTTTGTTTTTTGGTGGTTACCTCCACTAAGAGGTCTCCGGAGTGCTGCTTTTTGACCTTGTAGGAGAACCCGACAAGGTTTTCTAGTACCTTGGCAACAACAAAGGGCGATAGCTTTGCAACAGGTTTATGTTCATCGAGCGAATGAACAACGAAAAACTTTGTAAATGTTTCGATTTCAGGATCTTTGTCAGTGGTCTTGGGTTCAAGACGCCTTTTAAAGCCTTGCCCTGAACGGGGTTTAGAGGGGTGGGGCGCCATAGGAGGGCAAAGAGTGTTCAGAATCCGCAGTGCACCGCCCACCACCGAGCCCAACAAGGGGTTAGGTAACGCACCATAACAAGAAGGGCTTGGCTGGAGACGTTACGCTAACAGTGCTGCCGGGAAACTATACCCAAGTGTGGGTCAAGACAGAGGTCTATTGCCACCCAAGGTTAGCCCTTGCCGCCAAAGAGGGGTGAAAAAGGAGTGAGATAAGTGAGAGAGAAGTAAAGGAAACAGGAAAGGTAAAAGTGAGAGATCGGAGGGGATAGTAGAAGAAAAGGCGACTAGACTGAATCATCCTGGCCGGGCCTTACCAGGACTCCCGTCTATGAGAAGCGGGGGCCGAAGTGGTGTATTGCCTCACCCGGGGGGCCCCGAAGGGTCCGAACCTGCCCCGGGCTCGGCTCAACCACCAGGATTCCCTTTTCCCCAGACACGGGAAAGCCACGCACAGCCAGACGTGGGCGGGCGAACCCGCATGGCTCAGGGTCCGTGGAGACGCCACTCTCCAAACACCTGCTTTCACAGGTGCCCCCTGCGGGGCAAGAAGGGCTTGGCTGGAGACGTTACGCTAACAGTGCTGCCGGGAAACTATACCCAAGTGTGGGTCAAGACAGAGGTCTATTGCCAACCAAGGTTAGCCCTCGCTGCCAAAGAGGGGTGAAAAAGGAGTAAGAGAAATGAGAGAGAAGTAAAAGAAACAGGAAAGGTAAAGGTCAAAGATTGGAGGGGATAGTAGAAGAAAGGGCGACTAGACTGAATCATCCTGGCCGGGCCTCATCAGGACTCCCGTCTACGAGAGGCGGGGGCCGAGGTGGTGTATTGCCTCACCCGGGGGGCCCCGAAGGGTCCAAACCTACCCCGGGCTCGGCTCAACCACCAGGATGCCCTTTTCCTCGGACACGGGAAAGCCACGTACAGCCAGACGTGGGCGGGCGAACCCGCATGGCTCGGGGTCCGTGGCGACGCCACTCACCAAACACCTGCTTTCACAGGTGCCCCCTGCGGGGGACGTTTTTGGTCTTAATCACAATAATGGCACATCAATTAATTTTTACTGGCGCTGTTAAAGCGAGAATACCACGTAAATTTTAATAAACTGGAAAATAAGCATTTTAAGGTGCCCCTGGTGAGCGTCTCCGGAACCTCGCTTCGTGACATCAAAAGACCTCAGAGGCCTCGCGCAGCTGCCTTAGTAGACTTGGAAAATCATAACTTTGTTGGTTTGCTGTGACCTACCGCGTCTACCTCGAGCTGGGTGGCATGGCTATTTGTTATGGTGACACGCGAGAGCGCCAAGAGCAGCAGCAGCAGGAGTAGCTCTAGCGGTAGCGACATAGTACCGTCGGACAAGGAGCGCAAGCACCTGCCAACGAAGAGGCGTAAGGTGGCCCTACGCCTGCGACCCGTCCGCGACGTCGGACAGCACTGAAGCTTCACTGGAGCCAGCAGCAGAGTCCTCGGCAGACGTTCTGCCGCGAAATGACAGGCGGCGGCTACGTAACACACGCTGGTAAGAACATGCGCACATGGCGCAGCGTATGTCTTGCATAGGCCCGGGAGAGCGATTGCTTTGGGAGTTGCGCAAAGTTTACTTGCAGCCTCGAAGAACCAATGATAAATGGCATATTATATATTATGTTATCAGGTGTACTAGCGGCTGACGTGCTCTTGGTATCGCCGAGCTGTGGCGAGTAAGCTCCAACGTGAACTTATCGGCCCCATTGTTTGGGCCACGGAAAGATGCGCCTCCCTTTGCTAAAAACTGTCAGTGCTAAGGCAGGGCTACCCCGTGCACCTGTCCCACGTAGGCGCGTTAGAAATTGAAGATGCATCAGCTGCGAGCGGGCTTGAACCTGCACGTAGTGCCGATACACCGTCGAAGTACTCACGTGCGCGCTGTATTATTATGAGTGTTTCGTGTTTTTTTTTTTTTTATGCACATGTTTGCACAATGCTGGGCCCCATGTTGGGCACTCAAGCCCTTGTGGCATGGGCAGCACTGCTTTCTTGTGGCCCTCTACGCCTGGGTCAAAGCTTCCGGAATATGAATAAAGTATTACTATTATTATACGCAAAAATGAAGCTGCTGCAGTGACTGCATCGTGGTTGTGGGTACTCCCAAAAGGCATCTGAGGCTTGAGCAGTGTTTGGGCGACACAATTGGATTAATAAGAGAGAGAGACAAAGTGTGTGTAGCCGCACCAGTGCCCACACAACGTTACAGAGATGTTGACATATGCACTAATGCATGTTCTCCACTTTGGGCAAGAGGTGCCACTGTTATTCCCAGTGTGGCAGCATGCCCACGCCATTGGAAAGTGTGTGCTGCAAAGAGTAGAACCAGCTCAAAAAGAAGGCTGGGAGCCTTGCCTGCATCACGAAGCATAGGCTCTTTGACCTATACTGTCTGAACCGTGACGTCCTGGACCTCGAGTACAAGAAGCTGAGAGTCTGCCGGCCTCTCAGCACGAGCAACATAAAGCAGATAAATCCGTACGTACAGTAAAACTAAATTACTATACCCTATAAAATTCACCACCTTGTAAATAAAGCGAGGATGTAAAGTGAGATGTGCATTAGATGAACCGGAAAAGGCAGCGCCTCAATGTTGGCAATTGAAGTTTCCGACACAGTCAGGTTTTTATTGGTGGTCTGAAAAACATACCCGAAATTTAGAAGCAAACCATTCATTACATGCTTGCACGCTCGAATATGCATGTTTTAATGAAACTACAGCTTGTGGCATCTTGCTGCTGGCCATCAAACTAAAAACAAGGAATGCCTTTTAGTTCCAAGTGGATACCTGGCAGTGTAACTCGATGACTTCATTATGTATCCTTGCAGTAAGTACAGGTACACGGCATATTGCAAATTCATTTGGTGGGTGCACGGAAGGCTGGGAAAGGAGAACCAAGTCACTTCACCCAGCTGCGTTGTGAACAGGGTGTGCAAAGAGTTCCCTGCCCCAAACCCTGCAGACTACATGGGCTTGGTGCAGTCATAATGCTAAGTTGGCATGCCATTCACCTTCAAACCTCTTAAATATGTATCTTTTCCTACCAAGCACTTAGGAGCAACAGTCGCTCCAACCTATTGTTGGCAATGTACAAGTAATGAGGCCCAAATTATCTTTAAACCTTAAGATATTTTGCCTTCCATGGCAATGAGCACGATCTAAGCATGAAAATGCCCGCACTCACTGCCAGAACAAATAGTCCAATTAAATTTTGGGCTTCATTTGTCAAGCTCCCTCCACAAATCAGTGAATTGCTTTTTCCAGTGTTTTGCAAAAAAGAAAAAAGAGGAAAGATGTAGCTTTCACGAGCAGTACATAATTAACGTTTGAATAAAGAGGTCAATATTTGACATATAACAAAATCACTGTTCATTGCAAACTAAACAATTTTTTACTTTACAAACAATGTGTACCAACGATCAGAGACTGAAGACAAGGAAATGGGCCAGAGACGTTTTGAAAAGGAACTTGTAGCAAGGAGCTGGTGGCCAGGAACGCGTGGCCGGGGGCTTGTGCTCGGAACAGATGAGATTGACACGTCAGATCGAACTGCTTTGTTGCTTGTGCATAGTGTAAATAAATGTTTGCTTCAACGTAACTAACGATGACTACCAGAAGTTCCTACATTTGGTGCCGAAACCCGGGACGTAACGACTCAACAAAGAGAATCTGGTAGACCGAAGCAATACCTTTTGAACAACAGAAGCAAGCAACATTCCATCGAAACAAGACTGAAAGATCATGGACATCCTCAAGAAGAAACGGAAGACTGCGAACGCAAGTAACGAAACTCCTCAGCGAGGCAAAAGAATTATTTCAGCTGACTCTGGTAGTCATCGATGACCTAGAGATTTTGATCGAGCGTATAAGCCTCTCTCAAGATAAACTCAGCCACGTAGATGCCGCGATCGAGTCTTTGATTACCGAAAGACGCGGAAATGGAGTTCACGCAAGTCATAGACTATACCGACAAGATCGTCACATGCCTCACGAAGCTCAGAAACAAGGCGAAGGGCGTGGAGAACAGCCAACGAGCCAGCGGTTTTTCGAATGACGATCGGAGAGCAACACCCGTAAAAGCGAAAGTCAAGCTTCCAAAATTAGAACTTATCAAGTTCAACGGCAACCGAAAGAATTGGCAAGCATTCTGGGAGCAGTTTGAAACCACAATCCACGAGAATCCGGAACCGACTCCATCGGAAAAGTTTAATTACCCGAGATCAGTGCTTACCGAACTGGATCAGCCGCCATCCAGACACTACAGCCAACCGCTCGGTGCTACGCGGACGCGATCGACCTTCTACAGCAGCGGTTCGGCAAGCAAGAGGCTCTGGTATACGACCGCATGAAGTCTGATGGACATCCAGAAGGTACCACCACAGGGACAAGTTTCGAGCCCTGCGTCGTTTGTACGACAGTCTTCAGGCGCATATCCGGGGACTTAGAGCACTGCGTGTGGACGAGGAATCCTACTGCAACATGCTCTACCCGCTCCTACTGTGAGCGCTACCGAAGGACATGTCCCTGGACTACAACCGGAAGATGTTGTCGGAGGACACCGGGAACGCCACCGCAGTGACGGGTACTGGCGGCTGTGGCGACAGCGTCAGCCCTTCAGGCAACATCCAATCCAATGGAGCCTGGGGGATGTGATTTGGTGAGGAGCATTGTGGTGTCACGAGGACAGGACTTGTTTGGGACTGTCGTGATGAAGTCTTCATGGTGACTTGTATGCCTGTGCCATCATAACGTGTTACGAAGATCTGAACAATGCTGCCTTCTGTGAAATTTCATTTTGCAAATACATAAACTAATTTCTGTAGATACCCGAGGTCTGCGT
Organism: Ixodes scapularis; assembly: GCF_016920785.2. NCBI lineage: Eukaryota > Metazoa > Arthropoda > Arachnida > Ixodida > Ixodidae > Ixodes > Ixodes scapularis. Next base: position 47,447,519 of record NW_024609879.1, on the reverse strand, counting down.
AGCAGAGTTCCAAACGCTGCTACGCAGTGTAGGCATTCAAAAATTCCTAAAAATATGCTTTTCGAGATAACAGAAACCATTTGCGGGCACAGACTACCAGCCTCGGCGGACGTCGGGGATTGCATGAAGCATACTATAGTCAGTTACAGGTTAAGAAGGTAGCGGCAAATGCCCCTCAAAGGGAATCAGATATCCCTCCGCCACCTCCGCATCCAATAGCGTCCCACCGTTTCCGTGACGTTGCGGCCAACGCGCGGGGAGGGTCTTGCCTTTCTGTACATATTTGCTTTATCTTTCGACTTTGACTTAGCATTGTGGAAGCCACGAGAGGGAGATTAAAGTTCTCCCCCACCGACGGAAACAAATACGACTTTCGGGGATTACCTCCCCCCCCCCTCCCCTCCGATGAATACAAAGGCTGCTTTCAGGGGCTCGGTTCCCTCTCCGATGAATACAAAGGTCGCTTTCTTAAAGTGGGATCAGAGACAAGTTGGAATCTATTGAAGCGGAACAAGGAGCGTTTCCAGTGAACTCTTCTTTCGACTGCGGAGAGATTTGAAACGGGCTCATCACGCTTGTGGGAGGAGCTTCTCCTACCTTCTTTTTTTTTTTTTTATTTAAAGAATACTGCGGCTCACATCTGTGAGCCATAGCAGGGGTGGTTACATAATGGCATGATATGATGTACTTATGAGCACTTTCACGTGGCGGAAGCGATTGCTTCAACAAAAATATCAAGTGATGGGAGGGTGACTATTTCATTCGTCAAAGAATTCCATTCACTGATTGCCCGAGGAAAAAAAGAATATTTAAAGACATCGTGCTTAAGAGGATATTGTTTAATGGCCCTAGTATGGTTCAGTCTAGCTGATCCGCTTGATGAAAATTGTATGTATCGATCACTACTGACATTAAAGATTCCATTAATAAAAGAATATAAATTTCGCAGTCTGTCTATTTTAGCTCTAACCTCCAATGGCGGGATGTTAGCTTGCTCTAGTAAGCTCGAGGCAGACACACTATATCTGAACTTATTAAATATAAACCTTCCAGCCAGTCTTTGTACGCTTTCAAGTTTACTAATTCCTTCTGCCGTGTGCGGATACCATACTGTGTGCGCGTACTCTAGAATAGGTCGTACAATTGATTGGTAAGCAGTCTTCTTTGTTTCGTTATCCGCAAATTTTAAGGTGCGCCTTAGTGTGTATAATTTTGCCCTGGCCTTATTCGTTATGTCATCGATATGCTGGTTCCAAAGAAGTTTACTGGTTATTGTCACTCCAAGATACTTATAGTGGTCAACAAATTTAATGGGAATCGCATCTATTGAATAGCAATATTTCAAGGGATTCTTTTTCCAAGTAATTGTCATTGCAACGGTTTTATCGTTGTTTATTTTCATTTGCCATTTGTCTGACCATTCCTTAATTTTTAATAAAGCCTCATTAAGTGCTACCTGATCTTGGGGTGATTTTATTTCAGAGTAAATGACACAATCATCCGCGAATAATTTAACCGGAACTTGAACATCCTTAACGATGTCATTGATATAAATTAAAAATAAAAGTGGCCCCAGCACGGAACCCTGTGGTACCCCTGATGTTACTGGCAGAAGTGAAGAAGTCCCATCCTCAAGACATACATATTGCGATCTATTGGAGAGATAAGAGGTCATCCACGTAATTAACTGATCGTTTTTAAAAATAGCCGATAGCTTCAGAAGAAGTTTAGGATGCGATACGCGATCGAACGCCTTTGAGAGGTCAAGAAAAATTAAGTCAGTCTGCCCCCTGTCATTTATTCTATTTGCAAGTTCATGAACTAGCTCAATTAGCTGTGTACTCGTCGATAATGATTTCCTAAAACCATGTTGGAACGGGGTAAGAATATTGTGATTATCAAGATATTGAATCATATGTGAAAACATTATATGTTCTAGAAGTTTACTACACGTACTAGTTAAAGATACAGGTCTATAGTTTGATGGATTGTTTCTGTCTCCAGATTTGTGAATTGGAATAATTTTCCCAACTTTCCATTGCATTGGTAGTACACCGTAACGCAGTGACACCTTAAAAAGTATGAATAGATACTTCGAAATCCACTCTGCGTAACGTCTCAAAAACTCATTATGAATGGCATCAGCACCAGGACATTTCTTTGGGTCAACGTTATTTAATAAATGAAAAATTCCCTCCTCGGTGACTACTACGTCGATAATGCCTGGAGACGTGTCGGGGGCTATTTCAGGGAGATGTCCGTCATCCACAGTATATATCGATTCGAAAAATGTGTTGAATTCGTTTGAACTTACTGTTGTTATCACTGTATCCCTCTTTGAAATCGAGACATATCTCCAAAATTTTTGCGGGGCATTTGAAAGAAATGATCTCAGCGTTACGTTATAAAAATATTGTTTTGACACAGCTATCATTTTTTTAGTTTGGCACTTAAGGTGGAAATTGCTTCATTAGGAGCATGTACAGCACTATGTCGCTTATTTTTCTTTACTCGGGCAATCTTACGCTTCAGGTGAAGAATATCTCTACTAATCCATGGATTTTTCACATTTGTTTTCTTATTTCTGAAAGGAACGTATCGCTTGATACAGGTGTTAACAATGCTCACAAAGTACAACCATATTTGATCTACATCCGCGCCACAAGTATCCACATAATTAGTAAACCTTTCAAGTGACAATTCCAAATGGTCCAGTATGGAAACATCATCAGCTTTTTGGTAATCCGGTACTCTAACAAATTTGGTATTGTGATTATTCATAATTTTCACCGGTATAATCACTTCAATCATTTTGTGATCTGAAATACCCTCATGTATTTTACACGTATAATAAAGATCGCTCAACTTATCATTTAAAAACACAAGGTCAAGGATTGAAAGGGAGCAACCCTGGCTTCGAGTGTACTCATGAACAACTTGTGTTAAGTTGTGAGAAAAGGCAACCTCCAAAAGAGCATCTCCATGTAAACGGTCAACAGTTCCAACCGTCATCTCGGACCAGTCTATGTTGGGTAGGTTGAAGTCCCCTGCTAGTATAAAATTTCCCCTGAAGTTTGTATAATTATCTAGCTTATCACTAAGAAGTGGAATGAGGTTTAATGGGGAATTTGGTGGCCTGTAGAATGCGCAAATTACATATGATACACCGTGTACAACGACCTTACACAACAAAGATTCCAAGTCAGACATGTCACACAGTTGTTTACAAGATATCTCCTGTCGGAAAAATATTGCCACTCCACCTCCTCTTGAGGATCTGTCCTTTCTCAACACGTTGTAATCAGGGGGGCATATTTCCGAATTTAATATATTAGCATTTAACCATGTTTCCGTGACTATCATTACATCAGGAGAATGCACCAGTAGTATCTGCTCTATATCCTCGACTTTGTTAGCTACACTTCTAGCATTTAAATTAATCAATTTGAACTCGCGACATTTCTTTCTCTGACGTCAATTTCTGTCATCCCCCGGTGTCCCTGTAATCTTCACCCTGCGCATCTGATCCATATCCCAAATATATGTTTCGTTATTAATGACCAGCTTATCGTACCGTAAAGACACCTTGTCCTCAGGTCTCCTCGAATCCTTCACCGTCATCCACAGCTGTTTTCTGATCATTTGTACCCTTTTGGAAAAATCATCTGATATAGAAATTGAAGTTCCCTTTAGCTTCCGCGCGTTTTTCAGAATATCAAGCTTCTGATTGAAATCATACAGCCTTAGGATGACAGGGCGGGATTTGTTAGGTGCTTTCCTACCAAGTCTGTGAATCCGTTCCACACTGGTCGCTGTGACTCCCAGCTTATCTTCAAATATTTCCTTTAATACAGATTCTTTAAGTGATACCTCAGTTTCACCCTCTCGCTCATGTACACCGTAGACGATTATATTGTTTCTCCTGCTGCGGTTTTCCAAATCGTCAACCTTATCTGTCAGCCTTCCTATTTGCTGTTTCAACTCCTTAACTTCAGTGGTACATTTTTCCATTTTTTCTGCACTTTTCGAAAATGCCTCCATTTTTCCTTCAATTGCAACCAACCGTTTACCAGTATCAGATATGTGCCTACCTAGAGCTTCTTTGATCGATGCGAGATCACGTGTGGATTGTTCTTGATTAGCTAGGATTTCTCTCAGTTGTTCCGAAACCGTTGGTCCCGGATTCGACTCTACATCTCCACTCAGCAACAACACCATGAGGCAAAAAGAATCAAAACACTCTGCGACCGAATGACACAACACCTGCGGGCAAGGCAGCACCACCAAAAACACACAATCGCTCTTAAATGATGATACATTTCTACGTACCTGCACGATAAAAACGAAGAGGTTCATTCGTGACTTGTAACCGACTATAATTAGCTATAATTAACACAAATTTCTAATTCTTTTGATTTACTGGTTTTATTGCCTATGATGCACTTGCAATTTTGAAGACACACACCGGAAAGAGAGAAATCAGTTTACAGAATTTAAAAAGTTGCAAGCGGCTTGGAGGTACTGTAAATGACGTATTTTTCGCGGGTGTGTTTTTCGCCAGGTGTGTGCCACTAGGCCGTCCAGTGGGAGGACGCATGCCTCAGCAGCCACGTGTATGCAACACCCGCTGCACCATCTGTGCCCCCTGTTCCTCATGAGAGTCCCAGCCTGGAGGAGTGGGACATTTATTTTATACTGGCCTGCATGCCAGTGTCTTCATGGAGTTGCTGAAAGTTGTTAGCCAGTTTGCAACAACAAATTTCATGATGCCAGTAGAGAAGCAACTTCTGCTCACTTTGATGAAACTGAAGCAGGGCCTTATTTATGGTGACTTGTCTAGGAGGTTTAAGGTTTGTGAGTCAACTGTAGGAAACGTTTTCCGTGCCATGCTTGCAACACTTAATCTGATTCTCAAGTGTGTTGTTGTGTGACTTTCGAGAGAAACAGTGTTCAGGAACCCTCCACAATCCTTTTAAGAGAATGGTTTTCTGGGCACCACTTGCATCTTGGATTGCACAAAGGTGTTCTTTCAGTGACCGAAAAAATTGCTCACTCAAACAGACACATAGCTCATACAAATGCCACAACACTGTGAAGTTTTTGGTAGCTATTGCTCCTCATTTATCAGTCATGTTTGTGTCTAAGGTGTATGGTGGACGAGCGTCTGACAAGCATATCGTGAGGAACTGGGGCATTATTTCATTCTTTTATTTATTTATTTATTTATTTATAATACCCTCAGGGCCACAAGTGGCGTTACAGAGGGGAGTGGGTTTACATGAAGTACAGTGTAATCCACTTATAACGATACCAGATATAACGATATATCGCTTATAGCGATCAAATTTTTTAGATTTGTCAATTCTCCCATCGCCCCTATGTAAAAATAAACCATATATAACGATAGAATTATCGGCGACATATCGGATACAACGATAGAATTCTGGCCGCCCGGAAGGTGCTTATCACGAAAAATTTGCCTGGAAATTTGAGAAAAATTAAAATACTTGAAGCGAACGACATGAAAACTAGTAAAAATATCAAAAACAGGTCGGCGTGGAAAGATCCGCTAGGTGACGCGAGGCGCCGCCCGATTTAAAAAGTTCAGCCTCATCCTTCGGAACTAAGTGCTATCGTCATCGCAATCGCTGAAGGGAGGAGAGAAAGAGCTTGCTTGGCCGCCGCCGCGCAACGCTTCCTAGTTTTCCCCCGTTTCCGCACGTTCGTACGTTCGTGAGGTAAAAATGGCGCCGACTAAGCGCAAAGCGATATCTCTGGAGGTGAAGCAGCGAATTCACCGGGATTTCCGACAAGGATTCAAGGTTGGTAGCCTCGCAAAAAGATACGAGCCGTCTCAATCAACGATTTCTACAATCATCAAGGCTGGAGATGTCTTGAAGAAGGCTGGCACCAGCGGTCACGACGACCAGCGAAAGCGGGTTAGGGATCCTTTGTACGGCGACGTTGAAGACTCCCTGTACCAGTGGTTCTTGACCACTCGCAACCGGAACGTGCCCATAAGTGGACCTATTCTTGCCGCAAAGGCGAAGAAATTTGCTTCCCTTCTGGGACGGGAAAACTTCGAACCCGGCGGAGGATGGATTCAGCGGTTCAAGGATCGCCACGGCATCGTTTATAAAAACGTCGTCGGGGAGGCTGCCTCGCTGGACGTAAATGCGAAAGACGAATGGCTGGCGACGAAATTACCCGAGCTGTTGGAGCGCTTCCAAGAAAGTGACATTTTCAACGGCGATGAAACAGCACTCTTTTATGAGATGCTGCCTACAAAGACGCACGCGCTGAAAGGTGACCCGTGCGTTGGTGGCAAACATAGCAAGGTCCGGGTGACGGTGTTTGTGTGCGCAAACATGGACGGTACCGAGCGTCTCAAGCCCTTTGTGATCGGGAAATCGAAAAGGCCTCACTGCTTTAGGAATCAATGCATTCCAGTCCGCTATCGAAATAACAAGAAAGCGTGGATGACGCGAGATCTCTTTGAGGAATGGCTCCTCGAGTTTGACGGCGCTATGGAGAAGCAGAAGAGGAAAGTGGTGCTGCTCCTCGACAACTGCAGCGCACACAACGTCAGCCCGAAGCTAACGTCCGTTGAGGTAATGTTTCTGCCTCCGAACACCACGGCAGGTCTGCAGCCCATGGATGCCGGCGTAATCGCCAATTTCAAGGCCCTCTACAGACGTCGCATGCTGGAATGGCTCATCATGAAACTAGACTGCTCAGGATTGTCTCAATACGCCGGCGGACCTCCTGACCTGAAGGTGAGCTTGTTAGAAGCGGTGCGGTTCGTGCATGGTGCGTGGTATGAGGTGAAGCAGGTTACACTCAAGAACTGTTTTAAAAAGGCAGGCTTCGTGCGCCACAACGCCACGGTCTCGGAAGAGACAAATGACTTGCTCATCGAACCTGCCGATGTGGGTGAACTTTGGGACCACATAGCAGCTTCCGAGGAGAACATCGGCGGAGCTCTCTTGGGAGACTTTTTGAACGCGGACAACGCTGCCGCTTCATGCGAGGAGTCTACTGATGAGGCCATTGCCGAGGAACAGCAATCGCGACGAAAAATCACATCGAGCGACTGCGAAAGTAGTGACGACGACGGCGGCGACGAGAACACCCCGCCTCCAATGTCTTCACAAAATGCCCTGCTCTCCATCCAGTCGCTGGTCGGTTTTGTGCACGCAAAAGGACTGCCGCCAGCGTACGCGCAACAACTGGAAGCAATGCACACGGCAATTGTCAAACTTCAGCTCAAGCAAGCGCAAATTTCCGACTTTTTTAAGCATGCTTAAATTATTTTATAGTCATTTTCGTACCTTTTAATAAAGCCTTCGGTTTTCTTTGCCTCGGCTCGCGTTGTACGACCTGATTCACTCATCGCCCGTAAGTAACTTCTCTTTGTGTTTTTTTTTTGTCGGTCCAGATATAACGATAATCGGCTATAACGATTGGATTTTGCGGTTTTCTCAATATCGTTATAAGTGGACTGCACTGTAGTTGGTGATGGCGTCCCGAAATCTTCCACTGTCGGTGATGCCGATGAGGTTCTCGGGGAGGTCATTCCAGTCCACAATCGCAGATAGTAAGAGCGCCTTCTGGTGTGCGAGGGTGAAGCATTGTGGGCGGGCGATCTTACAAGGATGGTCAATTCTAGCCGAGATGTATGATGAGGGGTTTAAGAGAGATTGTTTAAAGATGGGCGTATAAAATACCTTGTGAAGAAGACAAAGGCGAGAGATCCTACGACATGAAGATAATAGCGGAAGGTCAAGGTGAGCTTTCATTAACGAGACACTCGAAAAACGGGAATAATCAGAAAAAATGAAGCGTGCAGCACGGCTCTGAACAGATTCAATTAAATCAGTTAGCGTTGATTGATGAGGATGCCAAATTGAAGACGCATATTCTAATTTGGGACGGACAAGAGTAACGTACAGGAGGCGCTTAAGGTTATTGGGAACAGATCTAAAATTTCGATGGATGTAGCCTAAACTTCGATTGGCAGATTGTACAATGTTGTTAATATGAGTATTCCAAGAGAGGTTAGGTGAAAGATGCACGCCGAGGTATTTATAGTGGTCTGTATATTCAAGTATAGTCCCATCCAAAAGTAGCGTAGGATTAGTTTCTGCTAATGAATTAGAAAAACGCATGCACTTACATTTGTTAGTATTGAGAGACATTTTCCAATTCTGGCACCAGTCGGTTATTTTGAGAAGGTCATCTTGGCTATCAGGTAGCCATTCCTCAAGGATAGACCTTGAGGAATGGCCACCACATTGATGCTTTGCAAGCAAGCAAGTTTTTTTTTTTCCATTAAGGACATATGTTAACCTTCGGTTGATCATTTGTTCCCGGGTTTTTCCCAGACTGGCTAAGGCTATAAACCTGTAACTAATTACCTTAGAGGGGTCCTTCTCTGGTTTTAATAAAGGAATTATGTTGGCTACCTTCCATTGAAATGGGAAACACCCTTCCTTTCAGATTCAGTTAAAAAGGTATAGAATTATTTATAGTGTAGAAAAATGAAGATGGTTCAGCATCTCATAATGAATATGATCATGACCAGCAGCTGAAAGTTTAGTATGTTGCAATGCCAGCTGGAGTTCATGCAATGTGAAAGGGGAATTGTAATGCTTCCGCTCTCCTCCAGATGTTTTTACACTTTGTCTTTCTGCTTGCAGCTTATGTTGTGGGAATACAGCTGGGTACGTTGAGAGCTGGAGACAAATTGAAAGTGCTCCCTCAAAATAATGGCCTGCTCCTCCAAATTTGCAGGACAGTACCCATTCCTGGTCAACAGGGGAACAGAGAAAGCATGATAGATGTCATTCACTTTATGGATTCCGTCCCACATTTCCTTGGGTGTTGTGGTACTGTTAATTGAGGAGGCATACTTCTGAAAACTGAGACGTTTGGATTGCCTGTGGATAAATCTTAGCTTGGGCTTTCATTTTGTTAAATTCAATTAAATTACTTGGAGTAGGATAACGTCTAAGCTTTAATCACGCTCGGTTATAGTTCGTTTTTGCCTCGCGGCAACCCTAATTCCACCAAAGTTTTGGGTGCCTGGGGAGCCACGTGGATGTTATAGGTATGTTCTGCACGGCTGCGGCAAGAATGTTTTGTAATTCGTTTACCTTGTAGATTGAGAGCTGATGAAGCGATGTGCAAACTAGAAGTGAGGGCTGGGTAAAACCTTCCCAATCAGCTTTGTCAAACTTTCACCACAGTGCCCTTAATGAGTGTCGGAGGCGGGAGGCGACGCTCAAGGACAGCTGGAGAATGATTGGTTCCATACAGATTCTGTATAACCCACCACGGTAAAGAGAGAGAATACGACTAACATAGAAGTTTGGGCTAGTTGGTCTTTCATGATTAAGCGGCTCGTTCATCTACCTTCTTGTTCTTGTCCGTGTCCTTGCGCTGTTTTAATTTTTTAATCAAGAGGAAATATGCTGGGATCAGTTATTGCAAGATCAATACATGAAAAAGTGTTTGACGAAAAGCTGTAGCGGGTGGGTTCTTTTTTATTCATCAAGCATAAATCTGATGAGAGCAGGAATCAATCTAATATTACTCCCCGCATGTCCCTTCTGTTACTTCCCCACAAGGGATTGTGGGCATCTAGGTCACCAAGGAGAAGAAAAGGGTGTGGAAGTTGTCTGACAAGGGCTTCAAGTTCGTCATATTTCAATGAATAATTAGGAGCATATAGTTATTGCACGATCACTTAAAATTTTTGCAGCAGCTGCTTCCAGTTTGGTGTCCGGGCGGACCTCAGCACAAGGAGTTGATCTTTGGACTATTATGGCAACGCCACTAGAAGTGTGGGATCCATGTGGCTTATCCTTCCGGAATGGCTGAAAGCGTTTTAATAAGTTTGTTTGGTTTTCCTTCAGGTGTGTTTCCTGAAGGCAAAGAGCTATGGGGCTGTGTTCCTCCAACAAATTGTAGACATCATCATAGTTACAGAGCAGTCCTCGGCAATTCCACTGTATGATGCTCATAAGATTAGCCAACTAAAATGACCCTTGGCTATCTTTGCTGTATGGGGGAGTCACACAAATTTTTTTTTTTTTTGGTTTTGTAGGAGTCGGGAAAGCCTTTACTCCTATAGCTTTTCTCAGAGTGGAGTTACCGGCTTTTTAGCTTTTTGCTTTGGAGTCTGAACCTCCATCTACTCTAGGTCAGTGTCAGGGGCAGAAAGTTCTTCACCATCTGCCGTTGCTTCTGTATTCGACGCTTTCTTGCCAGCAAGCCTGTCAGAAGACATTGAATAGTCTGTGTTTTTGGGTGGCAGATCCTGGCCTTTGCATAACACTTCAGGGTGAGTGGTCGACGTGCCAGGCCGAACCACTGATTCGTCTATCTGGTCGGGTTCTGCAGACGCTGCACATGGAACGTGCTGTTTCCTCGGTGAGGAAGTCCTTCTCTGAGAGGAGGAGCAAGGGCTCGCTCCTCTTGAGAAAACGACCTGCAAGGAGTGGGTGATGGAGTTACCTCCATTGCCTCTGTTGCACTCGGGTCTTTGGCATGACTAGGTGCCTTAGCTGCTTTCGCAGCCGAGAGGGAGTGCCCAGGAAGAGAGCTTCAACCTGGGCGTGGGGGACTGTAGTGGCTTCCCGGGGTTCTTGAGAGACACATGGGTCACCACCGATACCTTCGGCGGTGCAAGTACCCTGCTGGACACCGCCTCGGCATAAGAGCCTCTCTGGAAGGCGGAGAGGCGACGCTTTGCAGCCTAATGTTTTCTTTCACCTTAAGTGTGAGAATTTCTTTTTCCTTTTTAAATTGGTCACATGATCTGAAATAGGCTGCGTGGCTGCCATTGCAATTTGCTTATTTGAAATCCACTTCGAAGTAATCAGCAGTGTGCTCGGTGCCGCTAGACCTGGCACACGTCTGGCGACTGCAGCAAGTGTGCGAACCGTGTCCGTACCACTGGCAACGAAAGCAGCAAAGAGGATTTGGGACATAGGGCCAAACCTTACAGTTGATGTAACCGGCCTAAACAGAAGATGGCAAAATGTTCCTTTCAAAAGTCAATACAACGTGCTTGGTAGGTTGTTCCTTGCCGTCCCTTTGGATATTGATGTATTTTGCAGCCACAACTCCTTGGGATTGCAGACCCTCCAGAATTTCATTCTCAGGACTTTCCATCAGGTCATCGTCCGAGATCACACTGCGTACGATGTTCAGTGTACAATGGGTGGACATGGTGACCATGAGATCTTGGATGGTTTCACGGTTGAGTAAGGCAGTAGCCTGTTATTTTTCACTCAGATGGACAAGAAGATCACCTGACAAGAGCTTTCTTGCTCCGAATTTAGCTCCCAAGATGCCTTGAAGCACCTTAGCAACAATGAATGAAGGAAGCTTAGAGAGTTGTTTTGAGTTTTCGTCAGAGTAAGACAAAAAATTTTGTAAAATGGTCACTTGAGCCATTTATACTGAGGAAATTGGACACATCTTCAGTGCAGACCTTTTCAGGGACCAATCGGAGGTTTTGTTGTGCTTAGAACCCATATAGATGGGAAGGGAAGTTCAGTGCACGGGTATAGGTAATGTGCCATAGCAAGAAGGGCTTGGCTGCCACAATTACTCTACCAGTACTGCCCGGGCACTATACCCCAGTGTGGTTGCAGGGACAGGACCTGTTTCCACTCAAGGTTGGCCCTTGCCGCCTAAGAAGGCGAAAAAGGAAGGAAGCGAGTGTAGAAGAAAAGAGAAAGAGGTGGGAGGAAAAGTGAAAGAAGGAAGAAGAGGCCAGAAGAGGCGACTGACTAAATCATCCTGGTCGGGCCAAGCCACGACACCCGTCTACGAGAAGCAGAAGCCGAAGCGGTGGATTGCCTCGTCCGGGGGGCCCCGAAGGGTCCAAACGTACCCCGGAATCAGCCTAACCACCAGGGTCCCCTTTTCCCCAGACACGGGTAAGCCACCGACACCCAGGCGTGGGTGGGCAAACCCACATTGCTCAGGGTTCGTAATGACGCCACTAACCAAGCACCTACTAAAGTAGGTGCCCCCTGCATGCGGGTATGGTGGCCCACGTGGCTGGGGTCCGTTGTGACAGTACCCTCCAAGCACCTAGCACCTAAGGTGCAGGCACCCCCTACGGGGCTCGGGGTCCGTGGAGACGCCTCTCCAAACACCTGCTTTCACAGGTAGACTACTGTCGACAGGCACTTTAAAGCGGTTCCGAATAAACACCTTGAAAGAATCGGCGAATCAGCTCGCAACCTCGCGCTTCTCGGCATGCGGTGATTTGCCAATTCTTCAAAGGGGTTTGTTTGGAACTCCTTTGAAGTGCCCGTCTGACAGGGGTATTACTGTGGTGATCACACTTGCTGTAAAGGTTTCTTTGAAGGGGGCCTATTTTTCATATGCTTGTTTCTTTTCCATATCAGAAAATCAGCAGGAACCAATAAAAAGCATCCTGAAGTCAACGGCAACTGCTCTGCATGTCATCTTTGAGGGCCCAGCCAATGAGAGTCAGGTAATTCTGTAATATGTAATATTCTGAAATATGTCATGATGCATTAGAAACATATTTGTTTTCCAAGCAACCAACACAAAGTCGAGAAGGGAACAGATGCTTGCATAGAGGGCTTCTCGCGAAAAGGATGACTGACATTCTCGGCAGGGAGAAAAGGGCGGCAGCAAGTGGCAGCAGTAAGGATGGTGACGAAGAGGTCATCCCTGAAAAGTTCCCAAAAGAATTGAAACGAGTAAAGGCAGAGTTAGCAGCTACAAAGGAGTTGGAGGAATGACAATTAACAAAAGCCTTGTCATTAACCCTACTTTCTAAGTTTGGTATCTGCACTTTGGGATGAACTGGCTTGTTTAGGGTAGTTTTGAAAAAGTGTAGATTTCTCAAGTCTTAAATTTTACAGATGTCCATCAAGGAGATGATGGGGCTGATCTCCAAATCAGGGGACTGCGTGTCGCGTGTCAAGTGTAAGGATCAGCATGCTGAGGTAATTTATTTACCTTTCTTCAAGAAATATTTTAATTTTAACAACCACTTCAGTATGCGTTTATTTTTACTATAGCCGACCCAGTGACCAGGCGCCCAGAAATCTAACACCAACCAATGATGTCTCTGCTCAGGCCTTGGTGAGAAATTGCTGTTTATGAAAATGCAGGTTCATCTGATGCATCTGCAACAGAATAGTTATGATTTATTGTGTAAAGATGTTCCTTACTTGTCCTTATGCTCTATTTCACACATTCTTTCCGGTACTGATGCAGGTGTGGGTGTGAAAGAGTCAATCAAGAGAATGCTTTGCGTACATGACTACTCACATGCAAAAAGGAATTTTTGAAAACCATGTCCTTGTGCCTGGGGTTTTGCCAGTACTGAAAACAACTTGAAATGGAATATAGTTTGAAGCAATTCTATTGTGTACTTTATTATGGCAGATACCTTGTACGGAGGGAGAGGAGCCCCTTCCTAGCCCCATCCTGAGGACCTGGACAAGGACCCTGGTGAGGATTTCACAGTCACATCCTCTGCTCCTCTAATCCAACAACGCAAAGGACGGGTTGGTATCTAAGTCAGGTTTAAGTTATCTTTGTTAAATAGAAGGAATACAGCACTGCACATTACTAACAAGCATTTTTTATCCCGAAATATGCACTCAAAACTAAGTGCACAGTGAAATCAAAATTGAAAACAAATCTCGAAAAACAAAGCACAGAATCACAGATTAAGATGGCCAGCCCCATCACCATACACGTTTTTGTGGTCGCGTTTTTAATAGCGAGTTTGTTTGTCACATTGACACACAATGGCAACTGTCTACTTTTGTCCCAGAAAGCATCACATTCTCTAAGTTAAACTCTCAGACCTGACACACTTGCCGCATGCAGCATGATGAATTTGTTATATCTGATGAGGTAAGTGTACCAACTATGAACCAAAACAAACTCGCTGTAGGGCTAAACAGAAGTCAGAAATTCAACAGTGCAGTGTCAGTTGCAACGAAAAAAGTGGGGAACAACCATTCTATAGTGGAGATTTTACCAAACTGCAAAAGTTTTCCAGAACTGAGCCATGGCGAGCGGATGACGGCGGCCTCCCTTCGCGGCGGCAATGCGGTCGCCTTGGTGGAGGCCTGCATAGCGTGGCATCCTGCGTTTGCGGCAACCATCTTAGCGAGGGCTCCTCCTTAACCGGTTGCCGCGGCCTCAGCCGTCCTCGACCACCTGCGCCCGGCGGACCGGGGCATCACACAGCGTGTGGACTTCCTGGCGGGACCTGACAGGGACCTGGACGCCGGGCTGATGGACCTCAGTGCAGACGATGCCCAGCCCCTATGCCCAGAAGAGGAGCACCTACTCTAACTGTCTTCGGTGAGCACCCAACTTCAAAACGGGCATGTCAACGAAGACGCATCATTTGTGTACCCCCCCATGTGGAAGTCAGTACCGGATGCAGTAGTGTTTTTTTTTTCCTTATTTTGTTTGAAAGTTGGTAGGCCGATTTTGTTTTTAGTCCTACCATAGCCTTAAGGGGGAGGAATGTGGGAACCACGTGTTCCCCGTCTCCATATCTAAGCCTCGTACATGCAGGCCAAGAGAACAGCTGTGGCTGCGGCTTCCCAGATACGAGACGAGTCCGCATTCCTCGAAGAGGGCGGTGTCTTCCTCGCCCTATTGGGTGAATGTGCCTCTGGTGCACCCTTGGGAAAAATAAGCCACACCAACTCCCCCGGCCACATCCATTTCCCATATGCTAGATAAGCCGGGAGCAAACGGTGGCCAAGACTCTCTCGTTAGGGGAGGCTCTGGGCTCGGAGCCTCTTTCCTTTTGTGCCTCCCCCGTCCCCCGATCCTGCCTAGTACAGGAACGTGGGCCCCCTTCGGGTGATTCTGTTTGGTATGACAGTGCCAACATTTTTCCGTTCTTTTCACTTATTAGTTTAGCCGACGGGCAAAGCGTGGTGGCGAAGACGCAAATAAACTCGCTTCTTCTGAATTTTTGTGTTTCGGAGCGACTCCTCTCCTCAGAGACCACGGCAGCCTTCGGACAGACCTGGCCCTAGCAGCTCTTAACATTGAGCAATGGACTGGGATCTACCTTGTGGTGCAGTAAGGTAAGTGGAATCCCACAGAGCTGAATTAAGATGCTTGTATTTGCAGTGAGGTCTATAAACTATCTAAAACATAAAAATATCTGCACTTATCAGTTACTTTTTATTGCATGATAATGCTACATTATAATAAAAACAGCTTGAACTAAACATAAAACTTGCTTCCTTGAAGTGAACAGTTTAGCAGCACTTCGTGCTTTTAGAGTTAAAAAGACTTGCAATTACACAAGACACTCATTAAGTCAGAGTCAACAAAACTACACACTTTTGTTTAATTTATCAGGAATTTGAATTACATGTATCCGTAGATCGTTTGCAGAGTTATTCAGCCTCTCATTGCTGAAAGTATTTATTAGCAAAAATCACTAAAATGGCGTTTTACGCAAACGCGAGCGGCCGCCCCCTCATGGTCTACGGTTTTGTTTTCCAAAACATTTTTTCTGTGAAAAAGTAATAGTGGATTCGTTTATATATACATTACGCAAATACATATAAGATACGAAAATAACTAAAAAGGTAGAGCAGCCTGTAACAAGTATGTAGCGCACCCTTAAGTCCGCCCGTCTGTGGCCGCCAGGCTCGGCGGGCAACATTGGTCACCGCGCCAAATAAACACCGCGGAGCGTACGCCGCCCCGGTCAGTCATCATCCACCCTCACAACCAGGCTGCGAGTCGTCTCTTCTCGGCGGGTGCTTCGGCCCCCTTCGTCCACGTTCTAGAAGGATCATGTCACTGGCGATCGTGACACTGGCGGTTCGCCCACACCATGGCCGTGGGCGAGAGGACCGATTTGAGTATGTTTGAAGTTAAGGATCTGCTGACGGACGAGGAGGCACTTAACCGATTCTGCATGGATCATGAACTCGCTCCGAGGGCCGTACCGCCTGGGGCCGCGGGTCCAGGGAGAGGCAGAGCACGTAGGAATGAGGTCTATGGGGCCTGCAAGGATCTTAGATTGAATCCGTCCCGCCAACAGTGCTAAGGAACCGTAAGAAAAATTAAGTTAAAAGCGAAGAGACGTGGCACTCGAAATCAAAGGAAGTGCAAAAAGTGTGCATACAAGGTGTCGGAGTTGAACTTTGGGCCAAACGGCTCATTTTTTACCAGAGTGGAGAAACGAGGAACACCCAATGTAAAGGTATCAAGGGCAGAGGTACTTTGGCTCGTCTTCGCCAGGGTAAACGACCTCAATGTTCGCCAAACCAGGCAGTTCGCAGGCGGCGAATTTGCGATTGGCTCCCAAGTGCGAACTGACTGGTCTGGCTACTCTGCGAGGAAGTGGGCACGACGAGGGCAGCCATGCCAAAAGCTGGGAGGACCAGGTAAAGTCGTCCAAGCCGACGAGGCCCTCTTTCGCTCAAGTAGAAAAGCTAATGCCGCCGGCTCTTGGTGGGTGATGGCTTCGGACAGCGGAGAAACAATTTCGACGGCAGGATCTGCGGCCCATGGATCTTTGGCATGATTGACGTCGACACAAAAGAGCCGTGGATGATAAGGGTGTGCAACCGGGACACCCTGACCCTCTGCAGAGAAATTCAGAGACATATCGCGCTGGGAACGACGATAGTCACCGACGAATGAGTGGCGTATTGGAGGATTCCAGCACTCATGGATGGAGACGGGGCAACGCTCCAGTGCATGCACCATACCGTCAATCATAGGAGGAACTTGTGTATCCAAGGACGGGTGCCCACACTCAGAAAATCGATAACGCCTGGGGACCTGCGAAGGCTCTCCTGCAGCAAGGGAACTGGAGCTGCGGAGGTCCTACGTAGGAGCATAAAAGTGGAATGTGGAATCTTGGCTGTCACGTTTCTCTTTTGTTTGGCACATTATGTTTCTGCTTCATACGCTTTTTGCTGAAGTTACACTTCCCTATACCGATAATCTATATTTGGTACCCATTTTACAGAAAACATGCAAAAAGAAACCACAACGAATAATGAAATTAATACTTTCTCATGTTATTAATTTACCCCTTGCTAACAATAGCATTGAAGTGCTCATTCGTAAAGCACCTTTTTTTTTCACCATAATTTGGATGCATTTTGCTTCCTTTCCATTGCAGATTCAGTCCAATGGGCCAGAAAGTGGCCCATCAACTGCAACAGACGACCATGATGCCGCAACCCTCACCGTAAGTCGTAAAAGATGACAGTGAGTGAGCCGGGAAGGTAATGGGCAAAGAATCGTCGTCAGCTGATGAATCCTCATTGAGTTACCACTGCTCATTGGGTGATGAATCGTCATTGGGTGATGAAGTGCCACTGTCACCAAATCAAGAAGACGCCTTTGCAGGTCCGGATGCAGATGTGCACGAATTTCTAAAGTATGCGGATGAAAAACTTCCACATCAAGAAACACTCAAGGTTCAAGCCATACTGCTCATTCTGACTTATGTTGTATCTGCAGGATTGTCCTGGGTTCAAGTGCATAAGCTTTTGAAGCTGGTTAACATCCTTTTTGGAAAAGCGATTCTGCCCAACTCAAAATATGCGAAATCAGAAAGAACAAAATGGTAACGCTCAACTTTTTTCGTGAAGTTTGCCACTTTTACCTGGATTTCTCAAGCTCCGCAAGTATGTCTCTTACATGTCGGAGTGCGGGAAGATGTACACTTCACAGGTTCTAATCAAGAATGGGTGCCTTTATCCCATATTTGGTATCAAGAAGATGTAGCAGAAGCTGAAGGACGTGGGACAGGCACTTGAAAACAACTTGTCAAGGTTAGCAGCGCCAGTACAGTCGGCATGCTATGTGGACATCACCGATGGCAGCATGTACAAGGCCATGTGTGAGAAGCTGAACATGGCAATTAATGACCTAATAATATCATTCCACAACGACGATTCACCCATTTTCAAGTCGAGCAAATCGTCTGTGTGGCCAATCCAGATGACCATGCAGAAACTTTTGACCGATGTTGTTCCTCACTGCAGATTCATCTTGACAATGGCATTAAAATGCTGGACGTGGCCCTAGATTATGCAGTGGGCCATGCCTCCACCCCTAGCCGCTTCATGAGACTGGTCGGCCGCTCACTATGGGAGTCCGCAACTGTTTCCGACCGGAGCATGTTCGGGCAGGCATGCAGGAGCCTCCTGAAGGAGGGTGCAGTGGGGAAGACACCCCTAACCCCAGAAAAAATAGGTGCTATGACAGGTGGGTCCTTCTTCCATTTACAAATTGGCTATATTCCCAAGTTATTCATGAAAATGTGCAAGGAACTGAAGCCCAAGGCTCGGCAATTCTAGTTTAAGCATCTGATCTGTACTATGAGGAAAGTAACGTGAGAATTCTCTGACTTGGAGTGGCCTTTGGCCTTTACACAGAGGACGCCTCCAGGGTGAAAAAGGAGAAGGAGGGCGGCCAGGAGGAAAATGAGAAGGAGGGAACCAAGAAGAAGTTAACCACCAAGAAACGAAAAAACTGCTGACACCAAAAGAAAAAGTGAAGAAGTTAATGGGGGAATATTTAATATACACTGACAGGAAGGACGACAGGGCCCAGACTCGCAAAAAGAAGTCCTGTGACATTGATCTGGTATGAACTGTGACGAATAATGCCTTTTTTTAGTGATGCTTTAAAGAGCGATCAAAACAAACACGTTTTTGTGAGCGCATAGGATGTGCAGCTCTTGAAAATTGTGTATTTCATGACGTTGCACTTATTTCATGCGCCTTCCAGGAGTGCATAAGTAAGTTGGATATTTTCAACTTGTTCTGAAGGCGCAAGAAAACGCGCCGTAACATAGAAGTGCACTCCTGTCTCCCGGCCAGATTGGTGAAGGGCACTAGCTCTGGCTTAGTGTTTCTTCGCCGTCTGGGACAGATGCACACTGCTTGCTCACAGATGCTACTGTATTCGATAACCAGAGCAAGCGCTTTCATTTGATCGAGCTCGTCCAAAACTACCCTTGGCTGTACAGGAAGCTTCGGCTCAACAACAAAGACAATCCGAAACGGGAGAACGCATGGAGGGAGATTGCCCGTCTGTTGGGCATCGAGCACTGTAAGTACGGTTTTGCATCCTCTGACATTGTGTTTTCGCATTTGGTGTTATGCGCATATTTCTCTTGATATGTGAATCTTGTAGTCGCAGCACATGACCACGTGGACCCCCCCCCCCCCCCCCCCCCCCCAAAATGTATCCCAATCACTTAAATGTATCATGGTATTGTAATTTATCCTGAGAATGCAGCCAGGTGTTGGATTGCTTTTGTAACAATAGGAAAAAAATGATTCATTCAAAAATTGACAAAGACGGTAATATTTGTAGGGACCCACATGATGTTTTTTTCACGTTTTTGCATCGTTTCGATGGTTGTTTCAGAGAAAAATAAGTAGGAAGGAAGGGAAGATAATCACTTTGTCGCCTTTATTCCTCTTTTTGATAAGTTGGTTTTGTTCAGCCCATGAGAAACTTTTGTCTTGGTTGTATGGAAAAGGCTGAACTCCATTTGTGTCCCCAGACAATCAATCATTATTTTTAATTATAAGCTTTGATTGAGCCAAGCATTTTCTTTTTTTCAAATATTTCACGAAACAAAATGGTAAATTACAGTACCATAACGCCCAAAACAAATTGTTATGATTCTTGTTCCTATCAACATTTCTGGGATAGCTGCTGCCAACCATTAACAAAACTTGGAAGCTAATAGAGTCTGGGTTTGAGGCTTTTAAAGAGGAAGATTTGCGCCGGTGATTTGCGACATCGTATGTTGTTCAGCATGTTTCCCGTGAACTTTTGTGTTTACCGTTTCGTAGTGTTGTTTTGTGACACGATGATTGACGATGGGAGCGTTCCATTCTCTTTTCCAGCGGATGGCCGGGTCGGGAGGCCTCCGTCGTGCACGCAATTTTCTCAAGATTAAGTCTGGCTCTACATGTACTCCAAGACTGATACCTGGCACCAGGCGCAAGGAGGATGAGCCTTCAAAGACGAGGGCTACGTTCGGAATATACGATGGAACACGTCGGACGACACTCAGATGTGTCTTGTGCGATGCGTATGCTTTGCATCAATGAAGAAGCTGACCTACACTATGTCCGCTTGGTTCGCCAGGAACACCAGCACCGTGTTGGGCGGCATTTGCAGCTGTGTTGCTGGGTGAGTGATGGCCTGATAACAAGCTATTATATTTAATTTTCTCGCACGTAGCGCAATGCTTGTGCACTACTGGAGAGTGCACAAGCGTTTCGGTTGATAGGACGCTTGCTAAGTAGTTGAACCAGTCCATGCCAAACGTTTGATTGCGCAGCCACTGAAGAGCTAGGTTCAGATTCAATCGATCCTAATCATCTCTGCCAAGCAAACTAATTGAAAAAAACGCACAGACACAGACATTGAATGTCACAAGCTCACCAAAATCTTTGCACATTTAATTACTCCAAGACGGGCCGCAATATTTATTAAGCTGACAAGTGGTGTATGTAAACAAGTTGTACAAGTCGATGTCTGCTTTCCACGTGTGTTGTCGATAGTATCTGAGCATAGCAATCTGTCTATCTATTTAAGATCAATTAGTTGTTTTTCTTTCCTTTTCCAGAAAAAGCGGATGCTGCCAGCACATTGCAGCGCTGCTGCTGTAGGCATAGAAGAGCTGCAACGAGAGCACTGCATCTTGCGTGGACATCCCGTGTTCTTGGATTGTACCAGCCCAAGGTGTGTATGCAAGAGTTGCTCCCATAAAATGTTGTGTATATATTACATTTGAGTCGTATTCTGCGTTATTAAAGTAGAGGTCAACTCGGGTCATTTACAAGCTGTTGAACGATTTCACTTCTTATACACGCATTGCACGTGACGTCATATGGCATCGTACCAGCTGCCATTGCTCCGTACCATGTTCCTGTGCCCATACCTTTTGCAGCATACATTTCGCACAATCGAATTTGCTATTCTCGGTAAGCCTTGTTGAGAATAAATTCAATGGTTCAAAATGTAAGCTGCAGAAGGTACGGGCACAGGAACATGGTATGGAGCAATGGCGACTGATGTGACGTCAGTGTAAGCCATATATTGATCAGGTGGCCTTAAAAACTCTTGCAACCCAAACTCACACATTCAGGAGTTTGTAATCAACAATGTAGATTTACTTACAGTTAAGTTTAAATGTGCTTGTCAATATAATTTTCTTCTAAGATGAAACATGTAAGGCAAAAATGCAGGGTCAAATTCAACATAGAGGAAGCTGACCAAGAGCCTCGTCCCGATTTCATTTATGTTGTAGCCAAGAAGCCTTTAGCCTCCGCACCACTTGTGGAGGTTGCCTTCTACAAGTACCTAATCAACAGGCAGGCGCAGCAGAGGAAAAGGCAATCCTTCAACCCCTGCAAGAATGTACCTGGTCCGTCTTTGAAAAACACAGAAAAGCCACAAGAGACGCTTCCTCAAGGCCAAACCCCCTCTTTCTGAAGTACGGCAACATGGCCCCAGCGAGGCCAGTCAAGCGTCCAAGGCCGACATTGCCATTTGGCAACGAGCAAGATTAGTGGAGCCCAGAGGCCCTAGAGGTCGTGCAACAGCATATGGAGGCGCTGCTAAAGATGACTGATGAAGAGCAAGATGTGGTGATGCATACCATGGGTCAAGCAGACAACCCGCAATGGCACGATGATCGACTGGGAAGGATAACCGCATCCCAGTTCTTTGAGGTGACCAAGTGCAGGAAGCCAGACTACCTCGTGAAAAGGATTAGGTATCCCAGCAAAGATGCATACAGTGAAGCAGTGCACTACGGCAGGACAAAGGAGCTGGTTGCTGTGGCTGCCTATGTTGACCTGATGCATTATAGAGACAACTCGGTGCAGGTGAACGAGACAGGGCTACATGTGCACCCATTGTACAACTTTCTGGGAGCGTCATCTGATAGGATCGTCCTCAAGAGCGGTGAGGAAGGGCTCCTTGAGGAAAAATGCCCAATCACGAGATCGGCATGACACCTGAGGAGGCCTGTGCTGACAAGAAATTTTGTTGCACACTCATCAATGGAGAAATGCACCTGAAGCACAGAGGTGCATTCTACTATCAAATCCAGGGGCAGATGATGGTGACCGGTCACAAGTGGTGCGATTTCGTCTTCTGGACGAACAACACCTCCACTGCGAATTCAACGCACACCAGTACGATCGGCTATGCCAAGGGGTTCGTCCAGAAGCTGCTGCAGCCGGGGCTGCTCTATTTTTCTGAGCACGCCTTGTTTCCCGAACTAGTCACTGGTCGCATCAAATGGCAAGAACCTCACAAATGGGAAATATGTCAAGTTCAAGCAGTGTCAGGAAGGAGCCTAGAAGATGCAAGATGGCTATGGCCTGAAGAAGACCTTTTGGAAGCTGAAGTGATGACTTCTGCATATGGAAGGCTGCCTCCTGTGGGAGTTTTAGTGTCTTTAGTAAAGATGCAAGGAATCCAAACCAGGTCATGGAGTTCACATTTTATTAAAACCAATAGCCCACAACCTGCTTATGCATAGATTGCTGAGATAGGCAACCAAACATATCTATAGGAAATATAATCAAACATGCCTACATACCGTAATATCCCGAGTCATCGCCCACCCCCCTACCACCTGAAATTCATTAAAAAAGTGGGGTGGGCCATGTCTCGGTGGGTGAGCACAAACACTTGAAAAAAAGCGGAAAATACCGCCTATTTTTCTCTGCGTATCTAGCGCTGATGCACAAGAGATACATCAAACTCAAAACTCGATTTAGTTTCATTGTTTTATAGAAAAAAATGCACACGAAAGAATATTTTACTATAGCGAAGTCCGTTGCTTGCATACGCGCTAGAAACACCGCCGGTTTGCATATAGCGCGAACGTTTGTTCCGTGAAAGGATGTCACCACTATGTTCTAATAGTTAGTAAAAAAAGAAAAGTCTACAAGAAAATAAAAAAATTGACCAGGCGCAACCAGCGAGCGAGCGAGCGGACCAAAGAAGCGACCAAGAGCAATGCTGGGAAAGCGGGAAAGCCGGTGGTCGCGTTGGCAAATACTTTGGCGTCGGGCCAAGTCGGGCGCCTTGTCAATTGCAAGCTCTTGCGCAACTTTCTTGTTTGGTGCGTACATACGTGCGTCCGTGCACGGCGGGCTATCAATGCACGGTTGGGACGCTTTGCAAACGTCTGTGTAGGGCGTTCCAGCAAAGCTTTATTTACGCGTTGGCTTTGCCTAAAATATTGCACAATCGCGGTCGCGACGGGCGGGAAGGAGCGGGTTCGCGGTGACCTTACTTCGGCGGAGACAGACTTTGACCTAACACTCCGCGGTTACATTAACAAACTCTTATTTTGTTATCTCCATCGTTTTCTTTTCGCACGGATACACGACCACTTTGGGGTCGCTCACGGAGGAAATGCGTAAACAAAAAGAAGTGTCTTTCCCTCCTTCGTTTTACTTTGTCACGGACGTCCTCCAACTGTAAGGTTCGCGGCCGCGTCATTCGGGTAGGATGAGTGTTCGCGGATCGCAGAGTCCGCGCTGGGGTATTTGAAGGGGTGGGCGATGACTCTGTGTTTTTTCGGAAATCGATATTGGCCCAAAAAATGGGGTGGGCGATGGCTCGGGGATGGGCGATGACTCGGGATATTACGGTAGGCTGCAGCCCACAACCTGCTTATGCATAGATTGTTGAGATAGGCAACCAAACATATCTACATGAAATATAATCAAACATACCTACATAAGCTGAAATCCATGTTTTTCAGAAATCATCGCTTTGAGGGTTTTCATATGAAAGCGTGTGTGCACACCACGAGCACCATTCACTACGCAAAGCTTTTAAACCGATAAGTTCCAAAAATAAGAGGATTGGATGGTGTAAACATAGGTACTTCCAGCTCTGCTCAAGTCAAATCAATCCTCACAAAAGCAGACATCAGCAGATGATTCGATGCCCACATCCTTGGAAATCGGAAGAAAAGAAAGGGCACACTTTGAAATCCTCGCTGACCATGTAAAAGATTACAAACACAATTGCAGCAGAGAGAAACAGTACTCAAACCATAAATAAAAAACGTGAATATACAGTATTGCGAATTTTCTGCTACATGTTCCACAGAAACGGTCCTCTCAGTTCTGGTAGCAATTTAAGGAGTAGCTGCTCATGTTCCATGACACCTTATTTTTCGCTGTTAGGAAACAACTGTAAGAAAATTACTGCATGAAGGGCGACACTCCGCAATGATCGATCGGCCCCAACAAAAGATAAAAATTTTGACCTATGGTGGTCCAATTTCTACCTAACTCTTTTCAAAGTGTTCCATTGTTAAAGTGATGCTGAACTGAACAAGGCAGAAGTACCAGTTGAGACGTTACAATCACCAAAAACATTACTTGTACAGCAATATCTCGGGATGACCATATTTATAAAAGGAATGCCAGCATGCGACGTCAGTGAAGTGTAGGCAGCTGCGAATTGACTCATGAAAGCATGTATTTATTTTGCATCATCTGACACTCAAAAACAACTGTTAGTTTATTTTTGTTTTTTTTTCTATTGCAGGCAGCCCGTCTCAAGACCCGACACATCCTGACTAAGTGCTCTCAATTTTCGCCTTCAAGGCTCAGAAAGATGTGGCGAAGAAGGTAGCTCATCACGCTCGACTCCAGGAACGAGTGAAACGACAGAATGAACAAGCCCAATCGAGAGATGAAACTGCCACTGCCAAGGAATCCGAACACAGCCATGAGGAACTTCCCTGCACCCAAGATGCAGCAACGGCTGATAAGGGTGCAATTACCTTACTGTGAATAATTTCTACACGTCGCCGGAGTTGGTTGAAAAGCTTCCGAGCCGCAAGACTGACGTCTACGGCACTGTGCAACCATCCCGCAAAGATATGCCACCTCTCGAAGATGCTAATCTCAAAAAGGGAGATATTGTGGCAAACCAGCGTGGAAAGTGCATGGCACTCCAGTGGAGGGATAAAAAGCTTGTGACTTTGCTGTCCACTGTGCATGATGCCACCATGACAGAAATGGTAAATAGCAAGAAAGAGACAGTCTCAAAACCAGCTGTAGTCATCGACTACAACTACACCATGGGTGGTGTTGAGAAGAGTGATCAGATGCTCTCCTACTACCCTATGACCAGAAGCCGACAAAAAATTTATTACAAGAAGATTTTCCGTCACCTCCTGAACATGGCAGTCTTTAACGCATTTTTGCTCTACCAGAAACAAGGTGGGAAACTGAGCCACCTGGAGTTCCGGCCGGCGCTGGTCAAAGGAATGGTCCAGAAGTACCACAAACCGAAACACATCCTCAAGAGAGGCAGGCCGTCCGACACCAGCTTGCTGCATCTGACCACCAGACACTTTGTGCCCTCCATCCCACCGACGCCTGGAAAGGAGCTGCCAACACGAAGGTGTGTCGTGTGCTGCAAGGCACGAGGTGGGGTGGACAAGAAGGTGCGCAAAGAAACGCGCTACTGGTGCAAGGACTGTGGCGTGGAACTGTGCGCCATCCCATGCTTCGAGGTATACCTCACGAAGGCACTGTTCTGAAGGTTTATGGAGTTCTTCCCCAACAGATGTAAAAGTCTGCATTTCCAGTTTTCAGAACTTTGTTTTTCAACTACGGAATTTCTGATGCCATCTCCGTTCCCATTTTTAATTTTTTTGCCTCATATAGTCTAAGATTAAATCAATTTTGGTTTTCAGTTGTTAGCTTTTATGCCCATGTTTTAAATTCTTCTATAAAAGTGTGCAATAAAAAAAAATTGCATTTTGGTTACATTTTGTTGAAAACTGGCTGGCACTTAAAAAAGATTAAGGGGCTTCAAAGCATCCAATGAGAACCCCAAAAGAAGCTTCGAGAATAACGCCACCACGAAGAATGCTCCAAGAGATGACCTTCGTGTGAAGTTCTACACTGGTCTCATGTCGCAAAATATGTTCCATGCCCTTCTAAGCTTTATCTTATCGTTTTGGAAACCCGACCCCCAGACCTTCCTCGGGCCAGAGGAGCAACTCGTGATGGTTCTAATGAAATTAAGACTTGGGCTGCTGATCGATGACCTGGCATGCCGTTTCCGGATTCCAGCATCTAGTGTAAGTGTCATCTTTCACAGGTGGTTAGACATACTTGCATGCAATCTGGGGAGCCCCCCGATTTGGCCATCACAAAGAGCTATCCACTGCAACCTTCCAGAGGTCATCAGTGACCCAATTTTTAAGGTGTTAGATGCAGAGTTGACTGTTCACAAAGCTTTATTGACAAGCCATCTTTCATATCCGCCAGGAGCCAAACATTCTCCCAGTATAAGCATCATAACACTGTAAAGTTCTTAGTAGCTGTGTCTCCAGCAGGTTCCATAACATTCATTTGAAAGGCTTGGGGTGGGCGTGTATCCGACAAAAAACTCGCTTCAAAATTCGGACTGCTGGAGAAGATTGAGGAGGGCGACATCATCTTGGCTGACAGAGGCTTCAAGAGTGAGGTACTCTTCGCAGCCAAGGGTGCCTCAGTGCTGATGCCATCTTTCACGAAGGAGAAGCAGCCGTCGGGCGAAGAAGTGACCCTGTCAAGGAAGCTTTCCCGGGCCCGGATTCATGTCAAAAGGACCATTCAGAGATTAAGAACATTTTGCATCTTTCAAATGGTCCTCCCCATCTCGTTTGTAAAAAAGGTTGGGGACGTAGGGCTGAGCATCATTGACAAGACCCTGATTGTGTGCTCCACACTGGTAACCTGCAAGTCCCCCTCTTCGCAGGAGTAGGCCAGAACTGATAATGCTGGAATAACATGGTTCGCAGTAATGTGTACCATATTTTCCGGGCTATAGTCCACGAAATATACGTATTTTAAAGTCGAGGCTGCGTGCACTATCTATACGCCTTCAATAATTCGTATGCCGTAAACAATGCCTGCTGGAGTTCGGACATTAAGTTGCTGCCACTAACGTTAACGGCTCACGTCGTCGTTTAATTTCTTTTTTCGCCAAGCCAGTTCACGGCTGACACGGTGCAGACGTACACTTCTCTCGAGGCCTACGATTACTTCGAGCCGGTTTGCGCGCTGCCGGCGGGATCAGCAGACTGTGGGTCTGTGGAAGTGTATTTATTATTTGATGAAATACACCTTCAAGGCAAGGTAACATATCTTTTTTTTTACCCTCATGACCGCTAGGCAAAACAAGTGGTAACGCTATGTCCATTCTGCCGCCAATCTCTTTCCGCTTGATAGCACGGGAATAACGATCCACTGATGACTGCTTGGGCGGCGCTTTGTGCTCGAACATTGTGGGAACAAAATCTGGGTGGTCGATCAGACGACGGTTTCCTTGCACATAAGCAAGCCTCGGGACGGAGATTGAAATGGAAGCCACTCTTACCTTCAAGAAAGTGCTTGCCGCACAAACGGTCGTCAGCCTGAGGTCACCATTCTTTTAGATCCAAAAATATTATCCACCCTCTGCACCTTTCAGAGTCCGCCGGAAACCTGTGGAAACTCACTCTGCTACTTTTGTTGTATCTTTCGGTGCAATTAACGGCTACACAACTGTGCGGCATGATGAGATGCTGACGCCCATGCGAAACGGGCGCCTGTTTGCCCACACCACCCAGCTGCACCTTGATCACAGCGACGTCGCGGCTTTTTGACGTCTAATTCGCGTGTTGGTCTATATGAACCACTTCAATCTTCGTGAGCGCGTCGTCCACTTTCAGCTGCCATTGTTTGCTCGCCCGTTCACCCGCGGTGCTTTTCGAATTTTCGGGTCACGCTAGTTTCTTGTTTCCTCTTCCAACTTTGCCCACCGACCATGGTCGACGATTGTTCAACAAGAAGTATAGACCAAAGCATCCCTTCGACAAGAGTAAGCGGAAATCTCGGATGGCCTAAAAGAGCAAGAAAAAGCGTTTTCAGCCGCCGCCAATTTCCAAAAGGGAGGGCTTTGTTGAAGTGCAGTTTTCCATGGATGATGTGAATGAGCTGCCGAGCACTTAGTGCTGCAAGTCCAGTGGAAGAAGCGCCGTCTTCTAGCACCAATGGTGCTTTCCAGGTGCATTTCCAGCCAACTTTGTTTCACCAGAGGTGTCCCGCGAGTGCGCCGCGGCAGTTCACAAGTCGTTCAGCTCCGAGTCAGCAAATGAGCGGAAGACGTAGCTGACTGGCGAAGGGGCGACAAACCCGCTAGTGCAAAGCCGTCCTAGGAATTTTCGGTGGTTGAAGTTGTGGCACTGAATACGCTGCTGAGTGAGACACCATGCCAAAAGTGCTTGCAGCCTAGAGTCACAGTCGCGCGCGGAACCAAACTTGTGTTAGCAGTGAAGATGATCCCGACTTGCTCCACATCGGCCACTGCCACGAATAAATGATCATTGCCACGAAAAGAAGACAGCTGTGCCTTCAAGGTTAACATGAGGTCGATACAGGCCATCAAGGGCATCGGCAAAGGCTCAACTGCACTAACGGACGTTTTGTTAATTATGAATGTTTCGTACCGGGGTCTGCACCACAAAACTTTCCAGGGGCACTTCAACACCACATTCAGGCCCTCTGTAGATACAGCTGCTGCAAGTGTCAGTGATGCTGTTGCAGCCGTGCGTGATGTCTACAGAGGGATGGACCCGGCCTTCGCCAAAAATTGTGACTGCAATGTGCGAAGGCACATGGATGAATCGCGACCACACGTCTCACATTGGCATGGGTACCGCAAAAGAGTACTTTACTAGGTTTGTGCTGGACTCCGTGGTTCTTTGCAACCTGTCCCAAGGGTGCGTGCTGGGCCAAAGGCAGGATGATGAGAGCTGCAGCCAGTGGTGGCAGTCGCGCAAGTACCAGAACATCAAAATGAAGTCTGGTAGGATCGAGGTTGAAGCAGCCTTGGTGCTATTTGGATGCTCTCTCGCAAGAACAACTTCCGCTACATGAACATTGTCTGTCACGGCGACAGTTGCACATACTCCTGGCCCTCAGCAGGGATATGTGAAGGGCATTTGTGAAGGGCATGGCTTCACAAATGAGGACTGCCTGAACCAAGCGCATAAGAGGATGGGGTCTGCACTACGTGACCGACCTCATCACCAAGAGCAAGAAAGGGCAATGGTTTGGAAGGAGAGGTGGCCCCACGCAGGAGCTCATCAAGCGGCTCACAAGCTATTATGGCATGGCTCTCTGAAGCCACTCTGACATTGAAGAAATGCAAAGAGCAGTAACGGCAACATTCTGCCACATGACCTCAACGGACGAAGAACCCCATCACAAGTTTTGCCCTTCCGGTCCTATGAGCTGGTACAAGCATCGAGCAGCAGAAGCTCAGGGCGAGCCTCAGTCGACTCACAAGTACAAGCTGGCAAGCCATGTTGCCACTGCGCTCCTGCCTGTGTACCTGAGCCTCTCCAAGCCTCAGTTTCTTAACCAATGCCATCGGAAGAAGACTCAAAATGCGGCTGAGAGTCTTTACTAGGTCATTTGGTCGGTCCTTCCGAAAGATGAATAAGATGAACAGCAGAGACCGCCGTCAGCAAGATCTGCAGATTCAACTGTGCCAGCTTTTGTGCATATGTAGAATTTTGTTTTCCCCCCGGCATCCAACCTGGAGGACTTGCATTTCGTGGGGCAGCAGAAAAGGACACCTCAAGAAACAAGAAAGCATCAAGGACTCTTCAAGCAAAGGGGCAGAAGCCAAAGAAGTGCTGTGTCAAGCACGGAAAACTACACCTCTGGTGCCTTCTCGGGTGGGAAACGTGATTTGAAACTTTCCAGACCATTTCCTCACAACTGAATTTTGTTCTTTTTGATCTGCTCGTAGAGATAATATCTTGGCTACCCCTGAAACTATTTTTGTTTCCTTTGTTTTATTATACTCATTTACTAAACTACACATAGTGACATTATAATTTTCTTAGATTGTACCTTTCTGAATTTATAATGTGGTTCTCCATCTGCATGCAATTTCTATCCGTCCATACCAGATGATGAAAAGTTCAGACTAAAATGATCAGGCAAAAAATTTTAAAAATACCAGAATGTCCCATTGTCATACAATTGAGAACACTCTTCAAGTCTAACCAGTCTTTTATCTTATTTTCTTAACTCTACCTACTCTTTACGAGGTTTGAAGGAGAAAAAAATGCTAACTAAAAAGTAACTGCACTATGACAGTGATATTCAGCTTGTATCACCATGTATACATTACCAATATTTATGCCAGTTTTCATCAGAAACCTACTAAAATTAAAGAAGTTTTTGCAGATTCCCACATGCATAGGGTTTCACCCCCAAGGTTGGGGGCTCTGAGTGTTGCTGAGCTGCGTCAGCTAAAGGTGCTCTGCCTATTTTCAGTTTGATACTCAAGATGCTCCTATTTGTAACAAGGCAAATAGTCTTGAGAAAGACTTGACCAAGCCAACTTAAAAGAGCAGCTACAGCATATTTTGAGATAATCTTGTAATGGTGCAAATTCAACCTACAAGCCTTAACTGTAGTTCTCTAGCGGCGACACGACATGTTTTTGTGAGGGATCTTCATGTGAAAAATAAACTTTCTTGTTCTTCATCGGCTCCATGACGGTAAGCCTGCAATGCTTATCGCTCGGTGATCATTTCGTAGCACCATGGCTCGCTGTGGGCCACGACGACGCCTCTACCTTCTGAGCTAACCTGGCCACACCCTTGGTTTGTGCTAGACCGTGTTCAAGGTCACCATGGATTTCGTGATGTTCAACAGTTTTCCCTACTGTCTCCAGGTGTAGCTCCAATGGAAGTAACGATTTGCAACGAGTCGCTTTTCTTGCAAGTCTGTTCTTTCAACGTCTGCCCCTGTTGGCAGGTTACAATGCTAACAAACCTAGAAAGCCGAAATTTACATTTGTGTGGTCTTTTTTGCTACTAAACATGCAAACAGTGTCCAAAGTCTGTTTGCCAAACTGCTGAAGAATCCCCGCAAAAGCAGACCACCCTCACAGGGTGACCGTACTGGACCAGACTGATCTGCTACTGCTGGAGGAAGTCTTCACTCTTCCAAATTTGACCTAAAAGCAACAAATGAAGAGAGTCCCTGCTTCTGTCACCTCCATCACCGAGCCAGTCACCTACAAGTCTGCTGTTTCTAATCACCTGCCAACTACTACCACAAACGTGTCAGTTTTTTGGTCACTTTTCTCTAATGAAGCAGTGGCAGTAAGAATAGTTATTAAATAAATAAATTTTTTAAAAAGCTTAGTTTTCCTTTGCAACTGCTCATCCAAGTTCAGTCTGCATCAATGGTTTTGGAGGAACTGCAGGTGAAAGCACGGATGTCATGTTAGCTTTGTGGGACAGCCAGCATCAAAATAAAAAAAAGTGGAAGCCGTTTACAACTCCCTATAACGCCGAATTGGAGCGCAGCTCTTGAGGAGGAGGAGGGAAAGGTACTGGGGAGAGGGTAGACCCCTCCTCCTTCTCCTCCTCCTCTCCTCATTCTTTAATATGCTCCGGGGGGGTCACCTGACCTCGGGGGGAGGGCGTGACCTCGGGGAGGGGGCCACGTGACCTGGGGGCCATGTGACCTCGGGGGTCACATGACCTCGGGGGTCACGTGACCTCGGGGGTCACGTGACCTTGGGGGTCACGTGACCTTGGGAGGGGTCACGAGACCTGGGAGGTCACATGACCGGGGGGTCCCGTGACCTGGGGGGTCACATGACCTTGGGAGGGGTCATGTGACCTTGGGGTGACCTTGAGAGGGATCACGTCACCTTGGGGGGTCACGTGTCCTGGGGGTCGGGTGACCTTGGGGTGACCTTAGTTACGCCGACAGCGCTCAAGCCGGAAATGGGCACCTAAGAGCTGCGCTCTAAAAGTTTTATTGCTTAGTTTGATTAATGGTTCAGGGCTCCAGGGACCCTGAGAGGGCCTTCAGATACCCCAAAGGGTCTGCAGAGCTCCATTTGAGAACCGCTGATCTAAATCTGCTAATGACAATCGCACGTTTGCATTTTGAAAGGATGGTTATATCTTTCGTTCCAAACAGCTAATTATAACGAGCACTTGAAGAACAGCCGTCGGAGAAAGCCAGTGGCGTAGCCAGGGGGGTGTTGGGGTGTCAGAATACCCCCCAAAAATTTTGACGAACCTGTGCAGCTGAGTAGATAAACACACTTTCGTGTAATTTTAGTCACCGATTTTAAGTGCATGTTCTGTGTGCCTCGAAGTCCTGTGCCTGTTCTGAAAATGAGCACGCCTAAACGAGTTAAGCTGACTATAGACAACTTTTTTAACAAGAAAGAAAAATCACCCACTATGTCAAGCGCTCCATCAAAGTCTCCATCAGAGCTGACACCTTCAGGTCAGACACCCCCATCCCCCTGCCTGAGCGAGAGCAATGTTCCGGAAAACAACATCGGACTTCATATCACATCTAGCCTAAGGAATTCAGAACTCAAGAATGATGAGACAAGGGGAAAGCTGCTATTGAATCCATGGACACCCGGTGCTAACTATGTTTTCCCCGTTGGAGGCAAGCACACTGGCTAAAGTCATATTCCTGGCTCCAGTACTCAGATTGCCAGAAAGAGGCTTTCTGTGGTGTCTGCGTGCTCTTCAGACAAGAGAACGTGGGAAAGGGCTGTAATCAAAGACTCGGTGCTCTGGTGCGTACGCCGTTCACACGATGGCAATGCGCTGGAGACCTTCAAGTCCCATAGCGAAGCGGAGTACCACAAAGCCGTCGTTCTGTTTGCAAGCAACTTCCTGCAAGCAGTTGAAGGAGAATCGGTTCATGAACAGCTGTACTCAGTGACTTGCCATGAATGAGACAAAAATTGCAAGAAGCTTCTCTCAATAATCGACGTTGTTCTTGTCTGTGGAAGGCAAGGTTCCTTTGAGAGGACACTGCGACGCGGGTCGCCTCGAACTGGACTAAACAGTTGAAAACGATGGGAACTTTCGTGCACTCCTACGTATGAAAGCGCAAGGCAGGGATGAGGTTCTCAGGGAGCACATTGAATCTGGACCTGGGAATGCAACTTACTTCAGCCCTCAAATTCAAAATCAGATCATCGCCGCAACTGGGAGGATCATTCAAGACACATTTGTGAACCAAGCGAACAATGCGAAGTGCTTCACACTGCGGGCAGACGAAACAACTGACATATCAGGTAGGTTTGACCTTCATCTCTCGGTCTAATAACGGCTCAAAAACAAGTTAGGACACTTAACCATACCATTAGTTTGCTTGGCTTGGCAAACACTAGGAAGGTACCTTAGGCAGCTAATCAGAAAAACTATCTTAATTAAATTTTAATCATTACAATTAATCTTAAAATGATCGTAAACCATTAAATCAGTTCATTTCAAAAAGATTTTGAGCATCTGTGAAAAGTGCAAAAGTTACCGCTTGTGATAAATTGGGGCAGAATCATTTGGGCGCATTTTCACCTGAAGCTGAGGTGACAGCATGGTTTTGCGACCTTGTGAGCAGGTGGTATACCCTGATGTCGTCACGACACCCTGTGGTTGCTTTGAGCCATTTCGACCCTACAAAGCACAAGGTAGCAGTTGGAACCCTGGAACTTGCATGTACCACCTTGTCAAATGAGCATGGGAGCGACTGCACACTGGAAACCATCACAGGCAGGTCTTTTGGTGTCAACCACTGTGGTTCTGAACCTCTCAAATGAACTCTTGAACAAGCACAAATACAAGTACCTCCTCACTGGTAGGTTGAGTCAAGATTGTCTTGAAAACATCTGTATTTTGAATGCATTTCGAATGCACTGCGCAAGTCTGAGAGTACGGTTAGACTGCTGTGACATGCACCATGCTCGAGCAGAAAAGATGCTGCTTGAGAAGCATGTAGGAATGAGGCTTATGATTTATCTTCGACAGCAACATGCACAGAGAGTAGATGGAGCATCGAGCAAGTCATGTGCTGCGGCAAACCTTGGTTAACTTCCGGATAGATCATTCTAGTTAGCGGTGCAGTGCACACATTTGCATTTACAGTGCACACATTTGCCAAATAAAGTGTCAATGTTTTTTTTTCAATGTACCTGTGTCGTTATTCTTTGAGTGATTATAAATATCAGAGCTACAAATATCATCTGATACGGTGTCTGAGTGTGGTTCTTTAATATTCACCAAAAAACACCGGCAAACGTTTGTGGGCATAAATATACACTGAAAAAAGTCGAAAATTGAATCTTAAAATAAACACCAAAAAAAGTATGCCGAATTTTGAAAAAATAAAAACTGAAAAAACGAAACCCTACTTATACCCCCTGTCAGGCAGGCTAGTTTAGTGTCACTACAAACGAGTGCACTTTGCCCTTAGTGACACTAAATTGGTGCCACATGGCAACATTTAGTAACACTCGCTGAAGAATGCACTTTGCACGAAGTGAGTTCGGGGAACTCACTTCACTCGATTCGGCAAGGCGAGTGTGTAGTCTCGACAGCGGTGTTCAAAGGGCAAAAATAAACCAAATAAGGAATGGCCCAACGTACGCAAAGTTATTGTTATTTTGTAGAAGTAATATGACTTGTGTAATTGTTTTGTACTGACAAGAAAGCAATGCGTCGCAAAAATAAAAACTGCTAATCTAGACACCAGCTCAGTGAGCGAGTGAGCCGTCTGTCAACCAGTGCAGCCTACTACAATAGACTGATTGATTGAGATTGAATGATTGAGTTTTATTGGTGCAAAAGCATCTAAAGCTATAGAGTGCCAAAGTCTGTGACTATTTTATAAACGGTTTCTTGAGAGGAAAGAGGGCTCTAGTGGCCAGTGATAGAATAAAAGGATGTGCATGAATCTGTATATAAATAATGTGGATAAAAAATTTAAAAACTGCAAAGCATAAAGTAGACGTAAAAGTCCAGTGCTTTCTAGGAATTTAAAAACATTTGTATGATTTATAAAAGGTTCATCTTTAAGCAAAAGAACAAAGTGTAAAGGCATCTGTGCTGAATAAAACTGGGCGAAGTAGAATTGGCGGTATCTGTGATATACGGGGCACTCAAGAAGGATATGCACTACATTTAATGGTTCTAAACAGTGTTCGCATGCAGGTGGATCCTATCGGCGAAGCAGATACCCATGTGTTAGATGTGTGTGGCTAATTCTTAAATGACAAAAGATTACCTCGAAAAAAGTGTCCCTATGATGGGCACTCGCCCACTCCGGTAGCATCGGCTTCACAACATGGAGTTTGTTGTTGACTTCGCGGGACCATTCCTCTTGCCATTTACGCTTGATACTTTTTTTTACAGTCGCTTTGTAGTCTTGGTAGGGTATGTCACGAATATCAACCTTCCTTGTAGCACATGTGGAAGCGGCACTATCAGCAGCTTCATTGCCGGGGATACCTACGTGACTAGGCACCCAGCAAAAGACTATCTGCAATTTGTTGTCCCTAGTCGCAGCAACCACTTTATGTCGTAGCTGAGTTTTTAAAGGGTGTGTGGTGTCGCTAGCGATGGGGTGCTGTAACTAGTACGAGCTCGATAGGAATAATAAATAAATTAAATAAATTGTTTTATTTTCCTTGTGCCCACAAACAACCTCTCGGTTTAGTGTGGTGCACTAAACATACATGAGTAAAACCTAAAAATACAGGAAACAAGAAAGTTGTTATCGTAATGCAAAAATTGATAATTGATTAATTCACAAACATCCAGTCACGAAGATTTAACATAAACTCCTGGGTGGATAATGTGACAAGCATGTAGCGCCCCCTCCAGTCCGCCCATCTGTGGCCGCCAGGCTCGGCGTGCAACATAGGTCACCGCGCCCAATAAATGCCGTTGAGCGCACGCCGCTCCGGTCAGTCATCGTCCACCCTCACAACCAGGCTGCGTGTCGTCTCTTCTCGGCGGGTACTTCGGCCCCCTTCGTCCACATTCGAGAAAGATTGTGACACTTCTCTGCTCTGCTGGCTGCGACAGAAAATTCCACTGCAGATGCTTAAATGTCGGCCTCGAAGAATACAATATCTTCATGAAATTTGGAACCAGCACCTTTAAATGCACGGGTTGTACCCGGCGGCACAGTAAGTCACCAAAAGACCAGGTTGACCAACCAGACACGCCCAATGACAA
This sequence comes from Ixodes scapularis, assembly GCF_016920785.2. Classification (NCBI taxonomy): domain Eukaryota; kingdom Metazoa; phylum Arthropoda; class Arachnida; order Ixodida; family Ixodidae; genus Ixodes; species Ixodes scapularis. Next base: position 47,411,374 of record NW_024609879.1, on the reverse strand, counting down.
CTTGACGAACGCTTCCACGGGTGAGCCAGCGGCAGCACAGGATGACCTTTACGTCCCCGCCGGCTTGCTGCACGTGATCGACAGTATGACAAGAAAAATGGATATCCTGATTGCCGAGTTCAAATGCCTCAGAGCTGAAAACCAACACCTACGCTTCGAAGTGCAGCAACTCCGGAAGAACGTAGTGGATCGTCTCCCATTCCCGTCTTCATCGCCTCAACTTTATGCTACTACTGCCGCCCCGACATCCCGCGCACCTTCGGCGGCAAGCAAGGCTTCGTTTGCGCCACCCGCGCTTGCACACCCAAACAACTCGCCTTCTCTTCCACGTTCGAACTTGACATCTCTCGAGGAACCTGTCCTCGAGAGGTGTCAAGAGGTCAAGCTTCGACGGCGTGCCAAGCCTTCGACTGGCACAGCTAAATCAGACACTGTGCAGGCTGTTGCTAGGCCCCAGCCCCGAATGGCACTTTTTGTATCTCGACTTCGACCGGATATGCCGGCTGCCGATGTCCAGGCACTTGTCGAGCCGTTCCTAGACGGGAAGTCGATTGCCTGTTCCAAAATGGTAACTCGATTTCCCTCGTATTCTTCCTTTCATTTGTCTTGTGAGCACGCCGTGTTTGACGCCATTAACAAACCAGAAGTTTGGCCGGAGGGCAGCATTTTCCACCAGTTCTTTGGCCAGCTTGACCGTGCTCGTACTTATCCCCTCGAAACGACATCAGATGTAAATGTCGAAAGTGCTTAGCATTTTTTACCAAAATGTTTGAGGGCTGCGCACAAAGGCTGATGAGTTTACGCCTAATCTTATTACTGCCGACTTTGATGTTATTTGTTTATCGGAAACGTGGCTCTGCGATGGCATTCCGAATTCGAATTACTTCACACTTAACTACAATGTCTACCGCCGCGAAAGAGACTACAGAAGCACGGGCAAAAGCTAGGTGGTAGCGTATTGATTGCGCTTCACTCTTCGCTTGAGTCACATCGAAGGTTCGACCTAGAATCGTATTCAGAATGCTTATGGGTAGGAATTAAAACTGCCGATGGTTTTAATTACCTTATTGGAAACTACTATTTTCCACTGCTATGCAATTTTTATCAAACATCTTGAAACGCTGGAACAACAAGTAAACTTCAATAAGTACAGAGTTCAAATGTATGGGGACTTTAACCTTCCGGGAATAGATTGGTCATTGGACGTTATAAACGGTGGCGAGTTAATCACATCAAATAAGGCAGCTGGGTTGTTATCTTTTATACATTTTTGTGGGCTGAATCAGCTTAACAGTTTCGAAAACTCCGCTGGTAATGTTCTTGACCTAGTGTTATCAAATATTCCAATTGAATCAATTAGTACTGCTTCGATCCCTCTAGTACAAATGGATGTGTATCATCCAGCACTCAATGTTCAAATATGGCTGCCAAGAAAGTTGCAAGCATTGAACAGACCCTCCACCTACTGTTGCCCCAAAGGAGATTATTTGGGAATGTATAAATACCTTCATAATTATAACTGGAGCGCTGTTCTTGCAATGGATGACACCAATCTCGCAACAGAAGCGTTTACGTCAGTTGTGCAAGACGCGATTAGCCTTTTTGTTCCAAAGCGCAATTCTCAACTTTCCAATTACCCAGACTGGTTTTCCAATGATTTAAAAATGTACCTCAAGAAAAAAGATCATTTTCATAGACTTTGCAAGAAAACAGGCTCTAGCTTCTGGTACACTCAATTTAGTATTTATCGTTCTCTCATCAAAAAATTGTACTCGCGCGATAAACAGTCATCTTGATGATGTCAAGCGCAGTCTGACCCGCCGCCCCGAAATTTTCTGGAAGTTTGCAAAGCAGCACACTCGTAACAATTCACATGAAATTTCACTGCGGGATTGTTCTACTGGAAACACTAAGTATTTTTCGTCCCCACCAGAGGTGGCAGACCGTTTTGCAGACTATATTAGTCAATGCTATACAGTTGGTCAGTCAACTATTCAGCCTACTGACATAGAAGTGAACTGCCAGGATGTTTTATCGGGCTTCAGAGTCGATACGGATGAAATTGAGGAAGGTATCAGAAAACTTAAACCGAAGTTATCTACTGCAGTAGATTGTATTCCGAGCTTTATAATCAAAGGCTGTGGTGACTGGCTCGCACCGATTTTAAAACACATTTTCTACTTGTCACTTCGCTCTGGTTTGTTCCTATCGTTATGCAAGAAAGCGGCTGTGGTGCCAATAATAAAGGGGGCGATTCATCGGTTGTCAGTAAATATCGGCCGGTTTCTTTATTGCGCGGCTTTTCTAAGGTGTTTTAGAAAGTTATTTATAAATGAATAACTCATTACTTTCATCAAAAATTAACGACTTCGCAGCACGGGTTCGTCATGGGACGGTCAGTTGAAACCAACTTGTGCTCATTTTTACATTTCGCTGCACCAATTGTTACCAACAGGGGACAGGTAGATGCCATTTATTTTGATATGTCTAAAGCATTCAATAAAGTTGATCATGAGTTATTGCTCCACAAATTATTGTTACATGGTTGTTGTTCTGGACTACTTCGCTGGTTTCAAAGCTACTTGTCATGTCGTACGAATCATGTTCCGATTTCTAGTGTCCCTTCTAAACTATTTTACTCAACTTCAGGTGTCCCCCAGGGGTCTATTCTTAGCCTGTTTTGTTTCTGATATTTGTTAATGATATAGCCTCAAGTGTAAGAAAAGCTGAGCTTCTACCCTTTGTGGATGATATTAAAATTTTTATGCGCGTTGCTACTCCTCTTGATTGTAATGCTCTTCAGCACGAAGTGAACAACATACTGCAATGGTCTTTGGCAAATAATTTACTCCTAAATCCTACCAAAACTAAGGTTCTTTCTTTGAGCAGACGACGCACTGTTATGCATTTGACCTACTCTTTGGGAGGAACTCCAGTCAAACGCGTGACTGTGATGAAAGATCTCGGTGTGTACCTTGATAGCGCATTGTCATTTAATGCTCATGTTTCCTTTATTGTTAGTCATGCGATGAAAACTCTTGGTTTCATATCACGTATAACTAAAAATTTCAGACGCCCTGCTTGTATGATTCGTTTATTCTGTGCTCTAGTTTGTTCACGGCTTGAATTTGTCTCTGTTGTTTGGAATTCTCTAACAAGTACACAGTCTTTAAGTATTGAATCAGTGCAAAAAAGAATGATACGTATTTTATATGATAGACACTTTCAGCGTCACTTTTATTATGATTATGAATTTTTTCTTAAGAGCGTTTTACTTAAGTCTTTGTCAAATAGAAGATTCAAGCGTGATCCGATTTTTTTGCACAGGGTGGTAAATGGTTAGACTGATGCTAACCAAATTTTGAATTATGTCAATTTTCATGTTCCTTGTCGCATTACCAGAACTTTTACTGTCTTTTATACTAAATTCATGTCTAAACTCTCACCACTGTCCCATATGCAAATTTCATTTATTACAATCGCATCGTCTAGCTTGGACATCTTCACAGATCTCCTAGTTTTTCGCCAGAACTTGAGAAGTCTAGTTAAAAGTTGAAACTATTACATTCTGTGCGAAGTGTGCGACCTATTTGTTGTCATGCCAATTTGTACATTTTAAGCTGTGCGTGTGCTGTGTTTCTTCTTTTTGTTTTGTGTGCTCCAATGTGAAGACCAGCATGGTTGTTTTTGGGAACATTAAATAAACAAATTATTATTATTATTATTATAAGCCCTAGAAACTTATACTCTGTTTTTATCTGAACTGGTGCACTGTATATGGTCAACCAAGGCGTCGGCATCACACCATGTTTTTGTGAAAAACAAACACAAGCAGTCTTCTCCGTGAAGAACTTAAATCCGCTATTGTCAGCCCACCTTGTCACATTATTAATAGTCAGTTGAACACGCCTTTCGCAGATTGCAAGGTTGCATGAGGAAACAGCGATCTGGAGGTCATCTACAATACAGCGAATAGTGGACTGATAGTGGTATGAAACGTGTGATAGAATTGATTTTTATAAGAAACAGAGTAACACTTAGGACACCGCCCGGTGGATTACCGTTTTCCTGTACAAACCATCGTGAGTGTAGAGACCCCAGCCTTACTCAGAAGGTGCGTCTACCTAATAAGCTCTCAATGGCATGGAACATGCGGCCCTAGATACCAATATCCCAATCAAGTCCCTCAAAATTTCATACCGCCAGGCAGTATCGTATGCTTTCTCGAGATCAAAAAACACAGAGGCAGTATTGTCTATTGACAGAGGCCTCTCAAACAGTTGTCTCCAATCAAACCAATTGATCCTCCGTCGAGCGGGACGAGCAGAAACCGCACTGGTATTTATCTAGGATGCAACGTTTTTCCAGGTGCTGCATTAGTTGTCTATTAATCATTTTTTCGAGGGTTTTACACAAGCAGCTTGTCAATGCTATTGGCCTGTATTTAGTAGCAGCATCCGAGTTCTTCCCTGGTCTAAGTAGAGGGATAATTGTAGTCGTTCTCCAAGCCAGGGATGGGCAAAATACATGCAAATATGTATCGAAATACAAATACAAAATACTTCGTCAAAAATGTATTTAATTACAAATCAAATTACATTTCTAAAAAAGCATTTAATTACAAAATACAAATACAACCAAATGTATTTGGTCTCCTCCAAATACTTTTCCAAATACATTCCTCAAAATTTGCGTCAGCGACTTCAGGGCACCTGCAACGGGTTTATGGTTATCTCATTTTAATTTTTAATCGCACACTCGGGAGTTAGTGTGCGAGGCTCTAATAACATAATAGAAATATAATCACAAAAAAAAAAAATGTAATCAGCTTGGACGTAATAGGTGAAAAAAGTACAGAGCTTCAAGCAGCTTTTTTTTTTTTTTTGTCGATTATATTTTGGTACAGACGCTTTCAGCGAGTCAGTTACTCGAGCTGCCACCAGCCGGCGCGCCCTTCGCGCGCTTTCCGGGCCGCCATAGCCGACCTTAAGTTTCTCGCCGTTGCCCCGCGTTGTGTGCTGCACAGGCCGCTACCGGAGCTTCGTTTTCGTGTTTTTTTACGTTCCGCGTTGAAATCTTTTTTTTTTTCTTTAGGTCTTTTCGATATTTAGGACTTTCATTTAATCATTTGATATTTATATTTCGACATAGCTCTTGTATTTTTTTATTTATGGAATGGAATCGGACAGCGAATGGGTCAACGATACAAGATTATGAGGCTTCAATGACCATGTAAGTTCATCCCATTCTTACGTTTTTGTCGCTAATAAGGGGCAGTCAACACTATTGCGACATATGTAAATTGCAACTGATGCAGTAAGGCTATCACAGTCATGCTTCTCGCTGCATGTGCGCGCTTGTTTCCGTGAAGCCGACCCGCATGTAAGCGATTTAGCGTGCGACGAGACAAGCGACGGAGATTTCTCACTGTCGCCTGTTGCATCGCTCGGTTTTGGGATTTCTAGAAAACGTCGCTCACTGCCTTGGTCGCTTGCTCCGCCGCTTTCATGCGGTTTGCCTCGTCGCGCAACTGACTGAGCGACAGCGAAGCGGGTTGCCGTCGCTTATCTGGTCGCTCGCCAAATCGCTTACATGCGGTTTATACTCAATTAATTTCCATGCACACAGTATTGAACCATTGGCGCGTCGATATTAAGCATAAACCGCATGCAAGCGATTCGGCGAGCAATGAGACAAGCGACGTTGACCCGCTTCGCTGTCGCTCGGGCAGTCGCGCGACGAGGCAAACCGCATGGAAGCGACGGAAGCAAGCTACCGAGACGGTGAGCGATGTTTTCTAGAAACCCAACAAACGAGCGATGCAACAGGCGACAGTGAGAAATCTTCGTTGCTGAGTCTCGTCGCCGTCGCTCGTCTCGTCGCACGCAAAATTGTTTACATGCGGGTCGGCTTTACGGAAACGAGCGCGCACATGCAGCGAGAAGCACGACTGGATCGCCTTACTGCATCAGTTGAAATTTTCATATGTCAGAATGGTGTTGACTGCCCTTTATTAGCGAGCAAAACGTTAGAATGGGACAAACTTACATGGTCTGTGAAGCCATATTATTGTATGGTCGATCCATTCGCTGTCCGATTCCATTTCGTAAATAAGAAAATAAAAGAGCTATGTCGAAATATAGATATCAAATGAATAAATGAAAGCCCAAAATATCGAAAAGACCTAAAGAAAACACAATTTCAATGTGGACCGTAAAAGAATGCGAAAACAAAGCTCCGGTAGTGGCCGGTGCAGCACACAACGTGGAGGAATGGCGAAAAACTGAAGGGCGGCTATGGCAGCAGGGTCACGTGACGTCAAGATGGCGGCGCCCATGAAATGTTGCCTGAAAGGGTCTATAAACCAACAAAGAATCGAGACGACCAAGACGCGCAGCACTAGCTAGAGAATTTTTTTATTGTTGCAACTCGCACCAGTTACGAAAATCTGGACGACCCGTGCATTTAGAATGTTCCAGGCAAAAATATGAATGGAAACCAGGCTGGAAAACATCACAGTTGTCACAGGCACTTATTTAGCCAGTCTGCCTGTGAATGTCGATTTCGACACTATTCTTGCCCTGGACTAGCACCGTAATCACAAAGTCACTAAACGCTTGTGCTTGATTGAGAGACACTGCATTCGGTGCAGACCGTAGTTTTCTTCCTGCTCTGAACAGTGCCTTTAAAATAAAGCCGGAGGAGAAAAAGAAAAAAGCCCCACAGCCGAATAAAGGATGGAGACTATATCTTACATCCACATGCATAAAAATAAGATGTATTTTCGCCCACAAAATTGTATTTAATTGCAATTGTATTTGAAATACCCACATTTTAGTATTTAAATACACAAGTCAAATACATTTCCCAATTTGTAATTAAATACAAATGCAAAATACACAAAGTATTTCAAATACATACTTCAAATACTTGTATTTGAAATACTGCCCACCCCTGCTCCAAGCTCATGGAAAACGTCCCTCCTCCCATATTCTGTTGAAAAGGTATAAAACCAGATCAAGTGTAGACGGGTGGAGATGATTCAACATGAAGTAGTGGATACCGTCTGGACCAGTTGCCGAGGGTTTGACGCTATGAAGGACCATCTTTAGTTCAATAAGAGTGAAGGATCTATTATACGGCTCCCATGCACCACCAGGGGCCTTTATGGTCCTGGCTTCTTTCTGCTGTTTTAGCCAAAGAAATGATGGTGAATAGTGCCTGGAACTTAAAACAAACTCGAAATGTTCCCCGAGAATATCGGCTTGTTCCTCTAGACTTTCTGGACAGGTTCCGTTGCAGAATAACAGGGGGAAGGTAAAAGCACTATACAGGGGTGGAACTTATTAAATGTACATGGGACCAGCCACTGGAGCAGCTGAAACAGCTGTTTTGGAGCAGGTTGGGAGCAGATAAGACCACATTCTGGAGCAGGCTAGGAGCAACTCAGATATGTTTTCATTGCACTTCAGCTTCTTCTGTCTTAGACAAGCACAGGAGCAATTTCTATTGTGCTTAGCAGCACAGATGAACATGAGTGGTTAGGAACCTGAATAGATAAGATGACAGTGTAACAGAAGTGAAAACTTGAAACTTTGTGAGCCTTAATGAGAAACAAAAAGCAAGAACGATACGTTTCTGAATATAGTGTAACCCGCGGTTCGCCACTTAGACATGAGATGGCGGTACTTGTGCCGGGATCAGCGGAAGCGCGCTCGCAGGGCAAACCCAGCGGAAGAGAGTAGTTCGCAACACGTCAGCTGGACCGGCAGCACAGTCTCTACAGGATGTGGTCAGCACTTTTGAGCCGCCGACAATGGTGATCACAGACCGAGGGACCACATTCACCAGTGCCAAATTATTCAAGGCAATGTGCAAAGCCTTCAAAATTATGCACGTCAAGAACACAACCAATACGCCTAGAGCGAACGGACAAGTCGAGCGTTACAATCGGATGATAACTCTGGCGGTGGCCAGCTTGACCAAAACCAAGGCGGTCGAGATTGGGACTCGACACTGCCTCAAGTTCAGTGGGGAATTAATAACGCATTTCATCAGGCGACTAAGACTACCCCATTTGGACTCCTTTTCAACTACCGGCTACGGAGTATTACCGGTGACTGCGTGGAAGCAGTGGCATCACGAGGGTCAGCGGCACCCGGGGCGGTAGACCACCGCGACGCTCGTCGATTGCGAGTCTGGTCGACTCACGGGACCTGTTCATGTCACCGACTTCAAACAGTATTATGATTCGGCTGATGAACTTCTCTCGCAGGTCTCGAGCTGGTCAAGACACGAGGCCGTGAAAATAGGTTCGAAAACACGCTATGAAAATCGCAAGTAGGGGGCTAATCTTCACGATCAGTCAGATAATTACCTGAAATTTGTTACATAACTTTTTAAAGAATAAAGATAAACTTCTGGTGCTGCTAATCTGGCTAGTACTTAGTTTACCGTCTACACCCTTGAAGACTTCAAAGTCGATGACGAAGACGAAGATTATGGGAAGTAGATTGCAATGGGTTTAGCCGAGAACCAGCAGTTTACCGCCTATTTTGATTGATTGCGCGCAATTCTGAGCGGTATACATTTGGCTGTCCTCTCGAGCTTACCTCACCTATTACTGTGTTTATGTAGAAGACGTTTACCTTTTTTGTAACGGACAGTACTGGTATAATTTTTTTTATTTTTTTATTATTGATTTCCAAGCATGGCGAGAACCAATCAGACTGCCAGACAGTCCCCATCACCACCACAGCACAAGCGACCAAGGGGCTACTACCAGCCGAGGGGACTGAACAACCCGAAGAACCACCACCCCCAGGGACTGAAATGATCGTACCGGCGCTCTACGGCCACCTGGGGCACCCTCGATGACCAGGGATACCCAATGGCCCGGTCGTCCAGCCTCGCTTGACAGTCGACAGGGACACCCAAGTGCCCAAACCTTTAAGAGGTTTCGCGATGAACACCCACCGCCCGGCGATCCCACCACAAAGCTACACGGAGGGCGAAAGCCAACTCCTGTGTTCGCTCTGCGGGGTGTCAAATTCACCGCCGTACCCACAAAGCTGGGGCACTTCATCGCTCACGGGAGTCAGCAACCGCCGCAAGGGCGGCCATCTTACACCTCGAAAGGACGAGGGAGGACGATCTTGCACGTGCCATCGCAGTTATCAGGAGGCTCCGTCCTGCTCTCCTCCGCCCCCCATTCCACGCAGACCTGTCACCAGCAGATGCTGTGGAGGACGCCATAAATATTGAGGATGACGGACAATATCGAGAACAGTTCCTAACACCGGGGGGGAATGTGGCAAGCGACCAACAAGGCACGCAGTGATGTGCCGCGGTGACCAACACTGGGCAACAAGCAAGACCGCGAGCTCAAGTGCGAGGGCTAAAACGGTCACGTGTGTGGCACGCGACAGCCTTGGCGGCAGACATTAGAAGCCTGGCCGTTAACCAGTAAACATGTGTTTTTCCTATGCCTCGCCTTGCATGTCTGCCTGATGGGTGAGCAGTAGGGCAGATCCCCACAAAATAAATAAATAAATAAATATATATATATACCACTAACTGTCCAAGAAAAGCAGCAGTTAGAATCATTTGGAGCTAAAAAACGCAACGAATTAGAGAGAGTAAAACTTCGAAAATGAGCAAGAGATAACATACCTCTCCCTCCTCTGGCATTGTTGGAACGGAGCATGGGACTCTGGCCAAACAATTCGACGGGACATCCCACAGGTGCTCCAGAACAGTGGTCTCAAACTCATTTGAGTGTGGGGGCCAGATATCCCACACCTGAAAGGCCGAAGGCCATCGCATGATTGGAAGGGGAGGGGGGGGGGTCGTTTAGAAGATTTTAAAGAGAACAGACCTCATGCATTATGCTTTTTGGAAACTCGCTGTGGTTTGCCAGCGACGTCTTTAGATTTGATTTGTTTATATGACTACTTTGGGCCCTGGCCAGATGTGATAAAATGAATTAAGATGATACGCACCGCCAACGTGCTGGCAATATTAATAGAACAAGCAAGTACACTGTCGTTCTTGTTGCTCAATTCACTCACGAATTAACCAAGCTCAACATGTCTCTAAAAACAATGACTTAATATGACAGTTCTTGCTTTTCTGACGATTTTTATTAGAGCGTTCTGAACAAATACTTTTCTTTTAATGGGGATATTTCTTTGAAGGCGAGAATAACGAGCTCGAAGCTTTTTCTTTGGCAGTTGCTCGTGCTGATTGAGAGTTCGCGCAGCCGAGATGCATCCTTCAACGAATAGCTCGCGCTTGCGGCCCAGTAGCGGAACTGTTGTGCATTACAAAAAGCAGGGAAGCCGAAAATAAAGCAAAACAAAGGGCAAAAGATCACTGATCACCTATTCACAGATGTGAATAGGTGAAAAAAGCAGAGCTACTTTTCGAGCAAAAATGAATCGACAAGATGAAGTCACTATGGCGCATGCCATTTCAAGCGCTCGGGACATGGGAACCGGGACTCGAAGCTGTTCGCCTGCGGGCCGCGTCCCAGCGAGTTGCGGGCCGCGTGTTTGAGACCCCTGCCCTAGAGGGCTGCGAGAGTGATGAGCGGGTGGGGGATGGTGGGACGAGGACGAGAACAGATGTCCTGTTCTCGTCCTCGTCCTCTCTGTTTTATACTTTCAAGTTTTGGGACTCCAAGGAGCCACATTTTGAAGAGTGTAGTAAATTTATCAGATATCGCTCTTACACCAGACGAGCATACACTACTTTCGAAGAGCTACAATTCTGCCCCAGAAGCGGCCAGTTAAGCAAGTTCTCTCTCCTACAAGACCTGGACAACTTTGCAGTTGCAGGAATATTTTCACGGCAGACCTGAAAACGTCCCAGACCCTTTATTAGTAAAGACAGACAAAAGCTGGACTCCCAACGCTAATCGCGATAAACATTTGGGTCTATACATAAAAGCAGTTCAAAAAGACATACCGTAAAATACCGTTCAAGCGCCCACTCAAACTTTGGAGATAATCGCAAAACATGGGGGATGGGCTCTTGTCCGGTCATCAATTTTACATATGAATGTACTGTGCATATTTTCTCAGATCTAACAAATTTGGTAATGGACGTTTAATGTGGACTGGGCGGATGTGTGGTATTCTACAAAGTGGCAAAATACAGAGAACGCAGACCACACACCTATAATTTAAACTCTTGCGAGCGGGATTCTCTCAAATCCCTGAGCAGTAGACATGACCTAATTATTAAAGGAGCTGTGCAACAATTTTAACGTTGAAAGAATTGGCATTTTCTGCTTTTGATATTGTTCACTGTGTCACAAATGGCAGAAAACACACCTCCTTTCATCGAAATGTTGCGATTCCGCCGCGTAATAGCGAGGCAAAACTTAGAATATTTCCCGACCTGCAGCCACGAGCGGCGGCCATGAGAAACAAGCGGCGTGACGTCACTTGGGTAGTTGTAAAAAAGATAGCAAGTTGTGCAAATACCTGCTCGATAAAAGGTAACTTTTCTATAAATCTTGTCGTTCCAACATATATATAAATGCGTCAAAACCCTGGTATCATCGACAAAACTTTTATTATACAGAGTTCCAGTGGCGCCATCTATCCTAGGTCCACAAAACCGCGAATAGCCGCCAGAAGCCGGAGGGGGAGGGGGACAGCGCCGGACGGGCAAGAACGGGTATGGCCGGACCCGGATATACTTTCCTCCTTTCACCGTATATTTCGCGGGGCGCCCGCCAGCATGTGGTCACGCGGTCACGAGCGGATGAGTTCTCGCTGCTCGCTGATGGCTCTAAAGAGAGAACTTTTCCGGAACCCCACGCCTACTCAAGTGACGTCACTGCGCACATGGGTTCGGAAGACGATGTACGAGTTGAGAGGCGGCAAAAACCTGGATCTTTTTCATTTTTTTAAATAAAAACTAGGGTATCCAGGCAAAATCTGTTTTCTGTAGTTCACTGCATAAGTGTCAGGCATCAGCTTCCACAATTATTTAAGCAAAGCTCTGAAATTGTTGCACAGCTCCTTTAAGCCAGCTGAGACAAGGGAGAGGCCATTGTAATAATGAACACAGATGATTATTTAGATGAAGGCCATCGCCAATTGCGAAACACGTCATTTTATCAGGCACTCGAACATGATCCTACTAAAGCACATTTCACCAATGTTCTGAATGCACTCACCTACCTGAGAGATAGGGGCAAAATATCAACGGCAATTTTTGATTCTCTCAAACCAAAATATCCTAAGGTAGGGCGTTTCTATATGCTTCCGAAAACACATAAAGCGGGGAACCCTGGCCACTCCATTATATCTGGCACGGGTACACTAACTGAACCTATCTCAAGTTTCATAGACCGCCTTATTAGTGGAATTCCACCGACATTTGATTCTTTTCTAAAAGACACTAACCATTTTCTCTCACAAATCTCAACCGTCGTAGTTCCAATTGACTCTTCCCTGGTTACATTAGACGTCTCTTCACTTTACACAAATATCCTCCACGAGGACAGAATTGCCATGCTGATTGACGCATACAAGAGCGTAAGGCGCCACAACTTCCCCGACTAGCACTCTGACAAAACTTGTCCGCCTTGTATTGGAACTAAATAGCTTTGAATTTAACGACAGCTTTTCAGCGGAACCGCGATGGGCACTAGAATGGCTCCCAACTATGCAAACATCTTTATGAACAGACTAGAAAAAAAACATTCTTTTCGGACAGGCCTCTGCGGCCCTCCTTTTTCAGACGATACATTGATGACATTTTTTTTTCATATGTGAACACCAGCTTTTGAAGTTTATCAGGGACTTCAATTCGGCGCACCCAGATATTAAATTTACACATACGTGCTCCCGAGCCGAGGTTAACTTCCTTGACGTCACGGTCGTGGTGGTGGGAGAGAGTTTAAAAACAAAACTCTACAGGAAACCTACAGACAGCTTGAAATATTTGCATGACAACAGCTGTCACCCCCGCCACTGTAAAACTAGTATTCCGTATGGTCAGGAGCATGCAGAAGAAGCCGGCCACACTGTCGACTTCGAGGGAAGCACCGTGCTGGCCTTGGAGAGAAATTGGCGAAAGCGGCTCTTCGTTGAGTCCTGGTTTATCAGCACACAAAGGGGAACGTGAATCGTTCTTCGGGCTCCCTGCCCAGCAGCTACGTCTCGGGACTGCGTGACGTGAGCAAAGCCCCCTACATCCGCATGTGCACCTAGACGACACGTGTTCTTTTCTTTTCGTCACTCACCCGTGAACAAGGGACCGAACTGGCCCCGCAACGTCGGGTAAATGTTTATTAAATTTTTGGTTAGAGTCCCTATTTTTCACTTCATGTCTACTTCTAACCAGGCAGAGGGCTGCCAAATGTTTACCTTCAGCTGCACAGATTCCTGTGGATATGCTCGGACGAACGTGACTTCAACGCCAATGCAGCCCACTTCATGGGCGCCTTCATAGAGTAAAATTATCCACCACCCGTCGTGTACAACGCAATCGAGAGAGTTAGGGCACTAGACAGCGATAAACTGCTAACTGGCACGCCACTGGACCTAGGTGAGGATCGTCAAAATAACCCAGTTTAACATATTCAAACAACACGCCTAACGTTAACAACATTCTAAAAACAACATTTCAATATTATCCAACAAAGTGAAGGCCTCAAAAATATAATTCCTTCCCCACCACGTGTTGTATTCATGCGCCCCAGAAACCTATAAGATATGATTGTGAGGGCCAGGACCACCCCGGTGGAGAACATTGGGAGCCGACCATGCTTGCGTCTGCGATGTGAGGTTTGCCCACAAGTCCCTACAAGCCTCTCCCACCCAGACAGCTAGAAGCACAAGATCAAACTTGACCTTGCAAATTCGGGGTGATCTACACTGCTCTACCGCCAACGTTGTATATTTACTGGAGTGCGGGGAATGTCACATGCAGCATGTGGGCCAAACAGTATCTCTATTCCGGATGAGTTCAATAGTCATAGATCTGACACTGAAAAAAAGCCCACTCTGCCACTCTCAAAACACCTAAAATCACCCAACCATTCATACGAGAAGTTAACTGTCAGGTTTTTAGAATCTGGATTTGGTTTGCATCGCGAGCTGGAACAGAAAGAATAATTCCTAATTCATGTTGTTTTTTTTTTTTCTTGTATTGGTTGTGGGGTTCTTGTTGTTGAAGGGGACCTTCCCATGTGCAGCCCCGACCGCAGAGCGCCCCGGGGGTTAGGAGTCAGGCAGTCTTTGTTGGAGGTTACGCTGGTTTTGCCTCTTGGCTAATTGGAAGTGAGCCAACCCTTTATTGCTTTCTTTTTTTTTTTATGTGTGTTTGTGTGTGTGTAATTAAATTCCTTGTTACTGTTTAATTTGCCGGACTACAGAAAAATAGTGCCAAGTTCCCTCAATCGTCATTCTGAAGAGAGGCCTCCTCTCGAAATGTCAATAAACCTTTCCTTGTTTTTGTGCAGTCCATGAATCTTGTATATTTGAATAATCACCAATATATATATATATGTTTGAATAATCACCAATATATATATATATTTGAATAATCACCATGTGGGCTCTGCGGCCCATCATGGGCCAAAAGAACGTGTGCTCCGCGCCCGGCGCGCAACGTGCGCGCGAGCCACGTTGGAGGCGCGGGGCTCGGCAGTCGGTTGGCTGCCACCAGAAAGTAAAGGTGTGTTCTATGAGATCTGCCTCGTTGGTCCTTCTTGCGGGTGAGCAGTAGCACCGAACCCTACATTATTTGGCGCTCCACGCGAGGCCTACTGCTCACCCGCGGGTTGGACCGCAGGCTTTTAGCCCGTTTTAGGCGTGTTAGCCTGGGTTTTCTCGCGTTGTCATACCCGACAGGCCTACGCGGTCGTTCGACTAGGCTTCGGCCACCGGACGCCATCTTTGCCATCGGGACTTGGCCGTTGTGAATAGTCTGCATATTGTAGTATATTGCGTGTTTTTCCGTTCTTTTGTGTTTTGTTTTGTTCTGTTTTTTCTGTTTGCCTGTTTTTCTGCGGTTGCTACTGCGATGCAGACCCGCCATAGAGCCGCAGCAGACCAAGGCGAGACCGGAGAGGGGCCTGACCCGACGTCCATGGACCTGATGGCTCGGGTGGCCAACCTGTGCGACACGGTCGCGCAACACCTGGTCCTGGCTGACCGCGGACCCCAAGGGCAAGGGCCACGACCCCAAGTGCCGGTTCTGTTGTACACGGGCTACGACGACCGGAAGTCCGTGGCCGACTTCCTGGCCGAGCTGGCGGCCTATGAGCTCGTCCATGCGCGGGTGCTGCCCGTGGCGTTCCAGGCTAGCGCCGCGCGCTGGTGGCGCATCGTGGCCCCCTTCCTCACCTGGGAAGACTTTCGGCGGAAGTTTCAAGATGAGTTTCTTCCACCTGGGTACCAGTCTCGAGTCCAGCGAGAACTGGAGCGCCGGACCCAGCACCCGGACGAGACACTCGTCGAATATGTACGGGTGATGCAGGAGCTCTATGAAAGAGCCTGCCCAATGACGTCGGAGTCGGACAGGGTTGCTCGGGTGATGCAGCAGAGCCACTCAAGATTCCGGCCCTACCTGCATGGCCGCACGTATTCCACCCTGGAGCAACTGGCCGGGGCGCTCACGGCATACAAGAGACGCTCCTGGCCAAGCTGCAGTATCGGCCCCCGCCACCGCCTGAAGAAGCTCTTGAGCCGTCCTGTGCCTGGCGAGCTCCCGGGCCCAGAAGAGATCCGACTCAGCGCCAAACCCTGGATGGCGCGGTCTGTCCCCCTTGTGCGCTGGACTCCTACGCCTTCGGGCAATGGGAGCGCGGGAGACCACTCGATGGTTCAGACCCTCGGCTACGTGCCCGGCCGGCTGGATCGAGACTACGGCAGGGTGAAAGCTGTTTAAGGTCCTTCCCCCGCAATCCCAACCGGGGCGCCGATCGCTGGTCCAACGAGGGACACCAAGAAGGGCCGCAACGACAAGCGCAGGCAAGCCCGACGCACGGCCCTGACCGGCGCAACTCGGTGCGGTGCTTCGACTGTGGTCGCCATGGCCACTTCCGGCGTGACTGCCCCGACCTGCTGCGCAACCGCCCTGCAGCCTCGGGAAACGAGTACGGCCGGTGGCGTTGACCCCTGAACGCCTGCCGGCCGCGATGACCATGGACAACTCGGCAAAACTTCCATCGGTATGTCGAATTCAGCCTGACCTTGAGCTAATTGAGCCTCGTATGACAGTTACAGTGCTCGGAGTAGCTGTGGCAGCGCTGATTGATACCGGTGCGAGTCTGTCGCTTATTGGGGACTACCTGATTGAACGCTGCAAAGAGCAGAAAGCTAACCTGCGCGAGACTAACGTGCGCTTACAGCTAGCGTCAGGACCAGAAATGCTCGCGAGTCAAGCCGTGAGGTTACAGATCGGGTTCAACGAGAAAAAACGCCGTCAGCGTTTCGTTTGCTTACCTGGTCTCACGGTACCGATTATTTTGGGGCGAGATTTCATTTTCGGGGAGAACCTGGTTCTGGACTTTCCGAACAAAGGCTACTGGTTGGGTAGTGACGCGCAACTGATCCCATTTACTAGACGAGAGGATTGTGTCGTCAGTGTCGATAACGTTGGCGTTAGAACGCCTGCTCTGCGGCTCCCATGTGCGGTAAGCGATTCTTTACAGAAGTGTCCTGCTACGGACCAGCAAAAGCGGCGTCTCCAAATACTCCTGGAAGAGTTTTCGCCAATGTTCACGGAGAACCCCGGCAGAACCGGTGTCCTAAAGCATTCAATTGACACCGGGAATACACGGCCTCTACGCTGCAACCCTCGACCTATCAGCGTACACAAGCGAGCCCTGCTGGACAAGGCGCTCCAAGAGATGATCGACACGGGTGCAGTACGTGAGTCACAGAGCCCTTGGGCCTTTCCGATCGTCCTTGCCCCCAAGAAGGATGGAACGGCTCGGCTTTGCGTCGACTACCGGCGCCTGAATGCGGTAACCGTTCGTGACGCGTACCCATACCCCTCGATTGAGTCGATCATGTACAACTTGGGAAACGCGAGTTTTTTCACGACTTTTGACTGCAGTCGCGGTTTCCTCCAGATAGAGGTCGAACCCGCTGACATCGAGAAAACAGCATTCACATGCTACAGAGGATTGTACGAGTTTGTGAGCATGCCTTTTGGCTTGAGCAACTCTCCTGCCACATTCCAGCGTCTTATGGACATTGTGCTTGGAGACGCACGGCACAACTACGCCATGGCATATATGGATGACGTAGTAGTCTTTTCACGCACGTTTGAAGAACATCTTGTGCACCTTCGGACTATTCTCGAACGCATGCAGAATGCTGGTTTGACAGTTCACCTGGGAAAAATGCAACTGGCAACATCTAAGATTAACCTGCTCGGTTTTGTAATCGACGATGGATCGCTTCGCCCTAACGAGGACAAGCTGAGGGCTATAACTGAGTTTCCTCCCCCACATGATGCAAAGAGTTTGCAGAGATTTCTTGGCATGGTTGGATTTTACCGCCAGTTTATTCCCCACTGTGCAGAGAGAACGCGGCCTCTGAACGAACTGCTGCGCAAAGGCGTCAAATGGCGTTAGGCGGAGGCACAGCAAAATGCTTTCCTTCAACTGTCCAGAGCTATTGCTGAGACAGCATCTTTGAAGCTCCCAGACCTCAACCGTCCATTTGTGCTGCAAACCGATGCGAGCGGATACGGTTTAGGTGCTGTGCTGCTTCAAGACTTTGATGGTGTCTTACGACCCCCAGCGTTTGCTAGCCATACGTTGACAGCAGCTCAGCGGAATTACAACGTTTGCGAGCTTGAGTGCCTGGCCATCATATTCGCCCTGCAGAAATTCAACATGTATCTTGATGGCACGCGCTTTGTGATCCAGTCGGATAATGCCGCCTTGTCTTGGCTTCAGCGGCTGGAAAATTCGGCAGGACGATTAGCACGCTGGGCACTAACGCTTCAGAAATATGACTACACTATTGTGCACAAACCAGGCTCACAAAACAAAGTTGCAGACGCTTTGTCGCGCGCTCCGCTCGGCGAAGAGCGCGTGCTCGAGGATGCCAATGTTGTGGCTGCGATAGATGCTGGCTCGCGCTGGGGTACTTTGATTAGCCGAGATGAGCTTCGTGCTGCACAGCAGAACGATGGACTTTGTCGCAGGGTCTCCGAGTGGTTATCTTCACGAGACCGACATGGCAACAGAGACGCTGACATGGGTTTTGACTCGTACTTGCTGGCCGAAGATGGTCTGCTCCTCCGGTACATACCTCAGATCGACGACGAGGAGGGTGGCTCCACAGACACTCCATTTCGAGCCGTGATACCTCGCCGACTTCGCACGTCCTTCATTAGATACTACCATGACTCTGCTTTGGCTGGTCACAGTAGTGGCTGCAAGACTTTTGAAAAGTTAAGCCGTACTGCAACTTGGCCAGGAATTCGTCAGGACGTGCTGAGGTACGCTCGTTCATGCCCGGTTTGTCAAAAAGCCAAACCGCGCGGTGGTCAGCCCCCTGGTCCCATGCAGCCAGTCGTGAGTCGGTCCCCATGGGAATGCGTTGCTGTCGACGCCATGGGCCCTTTTCCACGCAGTCCGCGTGGCAACCAGTACTTGTTGGTTGTCACGGATCACTTTAGCAAGTGGGTGGAGCTATTTGCATTACGGTCGCTGACGTCCAAAAGAATCTGGTCGTGTCTGATGGAGACGTTCACACGCTTCGAATTTCCAGCGAAATTGATTAGCGACAATGCTACTTACTTTGCCAGCAAAGTGTTCCGAGACTCATGTGCCGCATTGGGCATACAACACAAGCGAACGTCTCCCTATCACCCACAGGCAAACATCACAGAGCGGGTGAACCGAAACCTGAAATCAATGTTAATAGCTCACACCGAACGTCACTCTGACTGGGATGCAAAGCTCTCAGAGCTCGCGTTCGCAACACGCACAACCGTTAACCGGTCTACAGGTTTTACGCCAGCTTGCCTTAATTTCGGAAGAGAGCTGACTTTCCCGCTGGAAAACACTTGCGCGACCAACAACCGTGGCGCTGCTCGCTCATACGGTCAGTTTGCAGGAAGCCTACGACGCAGACTCAGGGACATCGTTCGTGATGCCCGGGAGAGCTTGGACGCCGTACGGCTTCAGCAGGCTGAGCAGTACAATCGTGGCCACCGGGACGTGCAATTAGAAGTTGCAGATCTTGTACTCCGGCGGACACACCCACTTAGTGACGCCTCCAGAGGTTTCACAGATTCCCTGGCGAACCGGTGGGATGGTCCGTATCGAGTGCGAAACAAGGCCTCACGCCTTACGTACACGCTTGTTCATTGTGAGTCTGGACGACACGCCGGACCTGTTCATGTCACCAACCTCAAACGGTATTATGAATTGGATGACGAACTTCTCTCGCAGGTGGAGAGTGATGCCGATCCGGGTTATACTTAATTCTGCGAGGACTATACCTGATGTTGGTGACGAAGACGAAGATCTAAGAAGATGCGCATTGCAATAGACTTGAGCGAGAACTAGTGCCCTCCCGATTGAATTTCCGCGGGGTTTTGTGTGATGGACGCGCAGACGCGGATAGTATCCTCGCAAATTTAACTTGTCTATTGCCGCGCCCAACGTTATGAACGCTTTCTCGTAGAAGAAACCCCGGTAGAAGACCACTCACGGGCCCTTTTTTTTTGTTTCTCTCTGCTCTCCAAGATGCCTCGCTACCACCGACGGAGACGCTCAGCTTCCCCCCCACCGCAACCACCACCCTGGGGACACCATGGACGTCGCCCTCCGGCTCCGGGACAACATCGCCGCCGGCCCTTCTACCGACGCCGGGGCAACTCCGCAACCTGGACCGTGCTGGGCCCCCAGGGCCCAGCCATCTCATGGACCTCGAACCTGCCCTGGGAGGTCCAGCCCCGGCCCCTGACCACGGACTCCCCGGCCGAAGTCCCGGAGCCGTTTCGGGGAAACACCCTTACCGACCGCCATCCCAACGACCCGGTGCAGTTCTACGATGAGGAGGAGCACCGGCTCCTGTGCCCCCTCTGTGGGGTGCCCGAGATCCACAGGGGCACCCACCAGGCCGGCGCTCTCCACCGGGCCCGGGAGTCGGCCGCCGCCGCCAGGGCAGCCGTCTTGCGCCTCGCGGCCATAGACGAACACAACCTCCAGCGGGCCCTGGCGGTCGTCCGGCGCCTAAGACCCGCCCTCCTCCGCCCCCCCCTCGCCGGCCGACATCGCAATTAACATTGACGAAAACGAAGAACCCTTCTAACCACCCCGTCAACTCCAACGAACTCGGGGGGGGGGGGGGGGGGGGAGTTTGTGGGCTCTGCGGCCCATCATGGGCCAAAATAACGTGTGCTCCGCGCCCGGCGCGCAACGTGCGCGCGAGCCACGTTGGAGGCGCGGGGCTCGGCAGTCGGTTGGCTGCCACCAGAAAGTAAAGGTGTGTTTTTTCGGAGATCCGCCTCGTTGGTCCTTCTTGCGGGTGAGCAGTAGCACCGAACCCTACAATATATATATATATATGAGTCAGATCTGTACTTGCGGAGTTGCTAGGCTAAGAGTTTACTGTATGTATTACGACAGTTTCGCCAAGAGGCTCGGCTTCATCAGGAGATGGCATACATATGAGGGCATCAGACTGCGCAAAGCAGTAAGCGGCCAATGGGGTGAGAAGGACGTGATGTCACAAAAAATAAAGACACATGAAAAAAAGCAAACATTAAAACAAAGTCCAACGGCAAAAAAAAAAAAAAAGTTTGACTTGAGCGCGTTCCTACGGTAGGGCGGCGAGTTTCAAAGCTAAAGAGGCGTATATGAGATCTCTGACACTGCGGTAGGTACAATAGGTCATAAATGGACGGCACAGACTCTAACGACATCTTCGGTACTAATTGCCCGTAAGGCTAAGCCGATCAATAAACTCCTAGCATAGCAACTCCGCAAGTATGGATCTCTGACTCATTACATTTTCCTGGTCCATTGTTCTCGAACTACTCTGCCTCACCTGCATTTAACAATGGCTACCGGCCCCCGTACTGCGGAGCGTTTATCTATGAAGTACCCCAAGTGCTCGATCAAGACTGCAATCATTGGAGACTTGCAAGCAAAATACCTAAATCAACATTTCAACGCGTACTCCAGCGAGGCCCCCGCATTTATAATGTACAGCGGCAGCCGCTTCTCAGACGTGATGCAGCTTTTGGAATGCGTGCCAGAGACTGTCAGCACTTTAATACTGCACATTGGAACTAACGACCTCACCAAGGACAGCGCCCGAGCAAGCCTGGAACACCTCCATGAGCTCCTGAGCTACATTCGATCGACGAGACCAGAGATTGGACCCATCTACATTGGCCTCTTCTTGCCCCGCAATGCAAACCGCCGCCGGCGCTTTTCGAATCACCAATTCGTATGGTGGTTTAACAAACAAGTCACCAAATTCAACATCGAAGTGAGCAAACTCTGTCGTAGTGACTCGGGCGCCTTCTACGTTCACCATGTCTTCTCAGAGATGCCAGCGCGACGCGTTTTTGCAGCCGATGCTCTCCACCGAAGTTTTGAGGGTGTAGCCCTTCTGGCACTTCATTATCAACAGGTCATGTCATCATGAAAAACGCCAACCAAGAACCAGCGGGATGGAGCGACGCCCCGCCGACTATCAGAATCCCCGATGCGGCCGACACGGGAAGTCATGCTTTGCCAAACACAGTTTACTGTGGCACACAGTCAACATCCACCATGCCGAGGACGCTGCAGCCGTTCAATGTCAACTTGCGACAGAGGAAGAGCTCCTTGAGGGATGACCACATGCCCCTGCCGTGCAACCCAACTTCCCCAAGACAATATGGCACCCGCCCCGAGAACCAAGACGCCCCGCATCTGCGCCCTAGCGTTCCAGTGCAGAGCTCCATAGAACATCCCCATCACCCCCCAACCGCCGACGCTCACCAAGAGTATGACGCCCCAGCCACCCCTACAACAAAGAAGCGCTACGAGACCGTACAACCTCCGCAAGGCAGCTGCGCCAAGTGCCCGCCCAAAGGAGGATTGACCACGAATCGGTGAGTCCAGTTCCCCCACTCAGAATTACAGTGCCTTATTTCTAAAAGTATGAAAGTTATCCGATAAGCGAATCAGGCACGAGCTTCATCAATCAACGCTGCAGGTGTACCTAAAGGCAGGAATCACACCAAAAGGATTAACGCTCTCCCTTCCTCCCGCTACGACAAACCTTGATCAACACGACTGTGCGGCTTGGCAAAACGTTCCGCTGGAGGCCTCTCTTAAACTAGTACAAATTTCTATCAATCATAGCGAAAAACAGATAAATCAATGAACTACTGTTACCACCGCCCTCCTCCGCTCAAATGACCCCCTGTCGACAGGGGAAATAACCTTAAAGGTGTTTAAGGAAATGAAGTATCAAAGTATCATAACCACCAAACTACATAAGCTCGAACGAGACAAGGTTCCCAACCCCACACTACCTGCGCTGACGCCATATAAATATAGTAGCAATATTCAACCGCCCAGACAGCAAACAGCTGATGAACAAAACATCACCAAGGTAAACCTTGTGACACCGTAATTGTTAACTTATCTAAAATTACCTTATCATCTGACGAAGAAAAATTGCTCTCAAAAGGGCTAAACCTTTGCCCAGCAACAGGCTTCTATGACAAATTCCAGTCACTCCGAGACCTTGATAATTTTGCAAGAAATTTAACATTGCGGGAATACTTCTTAGGCAGGCCTTCAAACTCAGCACACGCAACAACGTCCAAAGAGCAATTGGATGCCAAAACCTCATCACAATGGCTGTCTCAATCTTTACATAGCCGCTGTACAAAGAGACATAATGCGAGAATACCACAAGCGGAAAGGAAAACGGTACAACTTAACAAAATCGGAAAGGGGTTGCCTGAAAACTCTGGGAACCACGACCGATATAACGATAAAGCCAGCTGATAAAGGGGAAGCGATTGTGATCCTCAACTCTGTCGACTACACTCGAGAAGGATACCGCCAATTTAATGATCCAAAATTTTATAAGCGTCTTGAGTAGTGATTCGTTATCCAACGAATCACTACTCACGCATTGTAACATCAAAACTGAAAGATCTCTTGAACACAGGAAACATAACCCTTAACGAACATAATTTAATGAAACCACTAAATTTAAGACCAGGTCGCTTCTACATGCTTCCCAAGATTCATAAACCTGGTAACCCAGGGCGCCCAATTGTATCAGGCATAGGTACAATAACCGAACCTATCTCCGGCTTTATAGACAAATTAATAAGCAATATTCCTACAACTCTCGATTCATATGTCAAAGACACCACTCAGTTTCTAGGAGAAATCTCGGATATGTGCGTACCTAAGGGAGCGTATCTGGTCACTCCCAATGTTTCTTCTCTATACACTAACATTCCCCACGACGACGGAATAGCTGCTCTAATTGAGATGTACAAACTTCATAAGAAACCAGATACTCCGAATTGTCACGTCATTTCCTGTTTAATGGAGGCTGGTCTTAAAACTTAATGCATTTGAATTTAATGATGAATATTTTAGGCAAGTCACTGGAACCGCTATGGGCAGTAAGATGGCCCCCAGTTATGCCAACTTATTTATGGAAAAGCTAGAGTCCAAATATCTATCTGAATTCCCCCTAGCGCCAACTTTATACAAGAGATACGTAGACAATATCTTTCTTATTTGGACACACAGCGAGGAGGAACTGCTGGATTTCGTAGACTGTTACAATTCTGTACACACAAACATTAACTTCAATTACGCCTACTCTCAAACGGATATAAACTTTTTAGATGTAACTGCAAAAATTGAAAATGGTAAACTCTCCTCAAATCTCTACAGTAAACCGACAGATCGACAACATTATCTTTATTACCAGAGCTACCACCCTCGCCATTGTAAAAACAGCGTCCCCTACAGTCAAGCCCACCGTTTCAAATTTGCACGAAAGAGGAAGATTTTGATGTGAGCGCCCAGAACCTAAAGACCATGCTGGGAAAACAAAAATATCCATTACGTGTAATTGACGACGCAATTCGAAAAGCTAAACAATTGAACCGCATGGACTTAACTGCGAACCGCCCCCCAAACCCGACCTACAACGCACAAATCTATGTCTAACTTACAGCACAAACTTTCATAATATAAACGGTATACTGGGACGGCACTATAATATTCTAGAACAAAGCGAACGTCTTAAACGCGCGTTTCCGTCCGCCACCAGTGTGATCTACAGACGATCACGTAACCTAAGAGACTGACTTGTAAACTCTCGACTGAATTCACCATTGTAAAATGACGAATGCAAGCCATGCACGTAACCGGGATGTCTGGTCCGAAAACAAATGCAACATACTAGCAGCGCTCGCAGCACACAATCGCAATTGTCCTTAAAAATTCGAGGGAACCTGATGTGCGGTTCTTCAAATGTGGTTTATTTGCTTGAGTTCAGTGTCTGCAAATTGCAATATATAGAACAAACGAAGAGAGCATTCAGGGAGCACTTTAATAATCACAAATCTCATTCAAAATCACTCCCAAGCCTACCTCTTTCAAAACACCTTATCCTCCCACATCATTCATATGAGAAACTTTCGGTAACGATCCTTGAAACCGGATTTAAGTCAGACCGCGAACGGGAATGGCGCGAATCGTATCTTATATACCGATTCAATACGATCGATAAAGGAATAAATGAAAATCCAGGAACACTTGCAGCAACTAAAATGTTGTCTAAGAATTAACAGGGAACACCAATACTCACCCTGACCAAGAGGCACTGTGTTTGCTGTTGGAATTGGACCATTATTTTTTCTTTGTTGTGTGTGTGTGTGTGTGTGTGTGTGTGTGTGTGTGTGTGTGTGTGTGTGTGTGTGTGTGTGTGTGTGTGTGTGTGTGTGTGTGTAATGTGCGCGCGCGCGTGCGTGCGTGCGTGCGTGTGTGTGGGCATGCGTGTGTGCATGTGTGTGTGTGTTTACGAAATAGTGAGCCTTCCACACGTGCTTCTGTATACGTTGCATCCTTTTTTCCTTAGTTTACATACTCATATGCAACATTCGTTAATATTTTTTTTTTTCTTTTCATTGAAAGGCGAAGCAAATTTGCGCCTTCCGCGAAATGCTGTCCTGCTGCACACAACGTTACTCAGTCTTGACCCTAGGCATGCATATTTATTTGTACTTATTTTAATTTTTGTTTTAATGTTTCATCTTTTCAATTTGTATTTTAGTTCACTGCCAGGTACGACGACGTCTTTGCAACTATCAGATGGCATTCCACCACCCCCTCTCTTCCGCGGCGTGCGGCGCCCGAGGGGGGGCGGGGTGACCGTCGCGGAGAGTGGATGCCCACATCGGCTCAGCCTTCCGGGCAATTAGTACCAAAGGTGACGTTCCAGAGCCTGTGTCGTCCGTTTATGACCTATTGTATCCACCACAGTGTCGGAGATCTCATACATGCCTCTTTAGCTTTGAAGCCCGCCGCCCTACTGTGGGAGCGCGCTCAAGTCAAACTTTTTTTTTGGGGGGCGTTTGATTTTGTTTAAAATTGTTTGCTTTTTTTCATCTGTCTTTTTACTTTTATTTTTCCTGACGTCACGTCCTTCTCGCCCCATTGGCCGCTTACTGCTTTGCGCAGTCTGATGCCCTCACATGTATGCCATCTCCTGACGAAGCCGAGCCTGTCGGCGAAACTGTCGTAATACAATAACTCCGCAAGTATGGATCTCTGTCTCTAAAACTCATAAAACAAAGAATACTACATGTACACGGGACGAGACAAACAGTGGGAGGATTTCTGGAGCACAAACGAGCACATACCACGTGACACTAAGCGTCGTACCGCGTTCCACGCGGCGGCGTGTGTTTCCAGAACACTTGCGATTGGATACATTTTGTTTCTTGTGCATCAATAAGACAGGTAGGAAACGCCAGAAAGCAAAGGTGGAGTGGTGTAGAGGTCAGCACACCCGACCGGACATTGGGAGGCCCAGAGTTCAAATCCTGGCTCCGCCGTTTTTTGGCTTTCGGCGAGTTCCTGAAAAACTTTGATTCTTTGATTCATTGGATTAAGTATGGTTCGTTCATCTGCACATATTCGTTTATATCCTCCTCGGAGACCACGTACGATGGTGTGAAGTGCCCGCGTTGTGTATTCAATAACGTGGCTCTTGATTCTCGCAGATGATGATGACAACGTGTCTCTAAAGCACATAAAACAAAGAATACTACATGTACACGGGACGAGACAAACAGTGGGAGGATTTCTGGAGCACAAACGAGCACGTACCACGTGACACTAAGCGTCGTACCGCGTTCCACGCAGCGGCGTGTGTTTCCAGAACACTTCCAATTGGATACATTTCATTTCTTCTGCATTTATAAGACAGGTAGGAAACGCCAGAAAGCCAAGGTGGAGTGGTGTAGAGGTTAGCACACCCGACCGGACATTGGGAGGCCCAGAGTTCAAATCCTGGCTCCGCCGTTTTTTGGCTTTCGGCGGGTTCCTGAAAAACTTTGATTCTTTGATTCATTGGATTAAGTATGGTTCATTCATCTGCACATATTCATTTATATATATATATATATATGCATGTGGATACATTATCTGAATGAACAGATATCATTATCTAGCCCACTCATGCAGGCGGAGCTGTAGTGGTCCTCGACAGAATAGACTACTACAGTCAAATCTTTTTTTGTTGTATCTTCTCTAGAAGTGATAGTAATTGCTCCCACTTTCTCAGAATGGCCAAACGCAGTTTCTTCCGCAGGTCGGCTTCACTGCAAAGACCATACTGCTTATTTTTGTGTTCAAATGCAGTGGGTAAATTCATTTTGATTGAGAACACTCGTGCTTGGCTACATTTTTATTTTCTTAATTTTGTAATGATGGCAACTGACATTCCTTAGTCCGATCGTTAGCGGTACAGCGGATGTTCCATTATCCGATGTCTAAAGCCAGGGCACAAAGGGCGGAGAAAACGAAATAAGTTCTTCATATAGCCAGACCGGGGTCATATATCTGTTTGTGTCATACACAGGTTGCAAGGCTTGAAGCACCTTGCCACAGTACACAATTTTCGTTCGCAGGACGGCTCCTAGATACAAACATCAAGGGACTTCGTTGAAAAAATAACAATGACAAGAAGCGTTGTGCTTTTCGACTTACCGGGGAAAGGAATTGATAAATTCAGGAAGCACAAAAAAGAAGAATGGGCCTCAGTAGGTGCTCGCATAGGATTACGCTTCTCACATGTGTGGTGCACAGTTTGCGAGCCAGGCCAGGAACCTAAGGCGACATCAGCTCGAGGTGTACAGTCTCCGGCAATATGAAAGACGTTCGCCTATGCTGTTTATGCAGCGGTGCCAAGTCCGCCTTGGCCGGACGCGATTTATTTTGAAGGAGAAAATAGAACAAACCTTTATTTATTCCCAAACCAAAGCAATGTGTGCCTAGCCAGAGCAAATCTACCGTAGCCACCTAAAACAAAATCCCCAAATCGCTTTTCTATATTCCCGAAGGCTGCACAATCTTTGCACTAAGCTCGGTGCGACAAAGTGGAGAAACTAAAAGTCTACAGAGACATTAAGTGACTGCTTTTGCTGCCTTCTGAGCATGTGGAAATCGTTGCTTCTTGCAGGGTTCGTACAGAATATTTGACTGAAAATTCAAGGAGTTTTCAAGGATTTCAAGGATGAAAAATGGCAAAATTCAAGGAGTGTTAGCAAAATTTTATTTGCTTACAAGACTTATGGAAGCAGCGCAGTTTTCGCATGGATTTCTTTTTCCACAGAAGCTATCTCCAGCTCCTTTTCTTTAGCAGTTCGACGAAAGCTGTTTGCCTTGACTAAGTAGGTAAAGTCGTTTTTCGCTTCAGCTTCTTCCGAAAAACGGTCCGCAGATTCCAGCAGGCACTTGAGAGTTTTTTGAAGCTTTGACTTCCTTCCGTGTATCTTATCAAGCTCTTGCTCGAGCTCTTTTCTCTTTGAAGCTGCCTGCCGTGACAGTGCTTGTTTCTTTTGTTCGTCTAGGTATGCAGCGTACCTATGCCGGGCTTGGCGCACTGACGCCTTCAACTCTTTTGAAATCGGAACGTTCAGCAGGCCACCATGGCTTTTCACAGCCTCGCAGATAACTCGTTGAGAAATATACGACAGCTCTGCCAAATTCTCGACCGCAACCTGCTTGTTGATGCTGAAGCCTCTTTCCACTGAGGCCTGCCCATGGCTCAGGAGGAGTAGTTTCACCACAGCCCATAACTGCGAGAATGAAGCATCGTGCATCAGCAGCCGCACGAAAAAACTGTCGAGACGTTCACGATCTTTTTCATAGTTTTGTAGTTCATGCCGTTTTTCTAGACAAAACTGAATGTACTGTGTGCACACAATGTCACGTTTGTGCTCAGAGAGAAGCTTGTTGTCGATTAGGCAGTTAAGCACAATTTTTAGCTTCCCAAGGCACGTGTCTGTCTTGGACATCTCTGTGGGGTCGAAACATGACAACCCACGAACGACAGGGTACCTCAGGGGACTTCTCTCCACGACTTTCAGGATCATGTTCACAAGGAACTTCCGGCACTCGTACCTAAACTCAAGAATACACTTGGCGCTCGCTTTGCAGCATTTCAAAATCTTCTCAGCTGCACGTCCAACATCCACCTTTTCAAGTTCTGTGTAAACGGCAGCATCTTCAACATCAATTCGCAGCAGCTTCGTGATGCTGGTGGCTTCTGTCATTACAGAGCACTTTACGAACCTTGACATAAGGCTCCTCAGAACACTTTCAAGTTCTTTTGCCAGCAAAAACGTCTTGGGAGAATCACTCTGAAAAACAGTCAGGAAAGGCTGCACAACCATGGCAACATTCAGGGAAAAGTTCAATTTTGCAAGTGCAAGCTGGTCATTTAGGAAAGCACTGACGTTTTCATATGCTCTGCATTTTGGCACGGGGAGCCTGCGGCCACTCACTGCTTCAGTGCATTGCTTCAAGTGCTCCCATGTGGCCAGGGCTCTTTCCAGTACGGGCACGTTCTCGATCCAACGGTGAGATACAAAAGGAAGTGGAAACACACTGCTCCCTGTCTTTCGAATAAAATCTTCTCGCCTGGCCGGTGCATCATGAAAGAGTGAGAATAAGCTGGACAAATATGTGTCAACTGGCCATCCCGTTGCATGCATTCCAGCTTTGTAGGCATTATGCACTGTGTGAAGGCCACACGATCCAATATCCAAACGCTGAACTTGAAAGTCATTTTTTATGTGCTGCTGGAACTTGTGGAAAAGGCTCCAGTTGACATTGTCATGGAAAGCTGAACAATTTTGCTCATCGAAAAGGACGCCAGCGCTTTCGTCAAATTCTTCATGAGGTCGTCCGCCGTGCTGTGGCCCATGAATGCCGATGTCACATACCTTGTTGTCACCTCAGAATTGTTCCACAGTCTCACGTGAACATCAAGCTGTTTCTTTTGCAGGTATTCGTTTAACGTTTCATCAAAAAGGACAACAAAATGTTCAGATTTCTCCATCATGTCCAAGACTTGAGAAGCGAAAAATGGGCGCAGACCATGGCACGCGACGTACGTGCATTTTTTTTCAGAACAAGTGAAGCTTCTCGCGATATCGCTATCCGGAAACATCTTTCGGAACAACTCGGAAACTGATCCACTGGAGCTGTATGAGTAGTGTGAAGACACAACTTTCATCGTCCACAAAATTTCGGCTTCAATCACGGAGTCATGCCTTCTGCAGTCTTCGTCAAAGGTCGCAGCTCGAGAGGATGTTTCCGTGTTTTCCCGCTGAGAAGTCGTTTCTGTGACATTTGCCGCTTGCAAAAAACTCGTGACGGAAGAGCAGCCCTCGCCTGCCGCAACTTTGGATCGGTGCTTGGCACTTTTCTGACGGCTCTTCAACGCCGACTCCCCCATTGTTGCAATGTCGACCGACTTCTGACATACTGCGCACTTCGCTCGATAAGGGTCGCTTGTCTCCGGCCTCACCCAGTGACGATATTCGCTGTGCTCCAGCCACGCAGATTGAAACTTGCACTCTCCGCCTGGCATCCTGTCAAAGTACTGTCAAAGTAAAGTTGCAGGCATTGCACACACCACAAATGCGAACTTTCACCGAGAAATGATGCGCGAGGCCGACGCACCGACCGAGTATACCGAGTACCGACCGACCGACCGTTACTATAACTTGCGTTGGATTGGATTGGATTTCTGGCTCGCATTTGTTGCCAGACGACGCAGGCGCTGCCGGTTTCGAAACCGAAACTTGCTGCTATTGCTCTCCTGTCAAGACTACATGTTTTCGCGAACATTCCTCAGTAAACGCGTTTTTGAAATCAGCGCGACTTACGGAAATACGTCGTTCATTTGCTATATTGAAGCAAAATCCACTAAATTTTCAAGGATTACAAGGAGCTCACTTATATCTAAGGAGTTTCAAGGGCCCTTGAATTAATGTTATCAAATTCAAGGACATTCAAGGATTTCAAGGGTCTGCGCGAACCCTGTTCTTGGCATTCAAAGATATCGATCCAGTCTTGAACAAAACCCAACACTTTTATTTTTAACTGCACACACTTGTTCCAACAGGAGAACCACTGACTTGAGTTCATCGCTCGCTCACTTTGGCTCCAGCTTTTGTTCTGTCTGTCTCGACTTACCACGCTGTTGAACTTCTCGGCTGCATCCGACCGCTGCAATACAAAGTTCAGCTCGCCCCTGGGCTTGACCTTCTCCACAGAATCAAGCTGATGCCATTGTCAAAAAGTTCCAATATTGCGTTGCTCCTGAACTGGACTATTTAAAGCACAGCAACATATTGTTTTACAAGTGCATCCTAAATATATTAGCGTTAATTAATAAAAGAGACTATTTATCACCAATTGGTGTTTGTGTTCTGTGAAAGGATTGTTTTCGCTTCATATAAACTCAGTCCGTTTTCCCCACTTTTTTCAGTAAACTGCTTTTCCTTCTCAAAGAAAAGCAGTCAGGCTTCCAGTCTCACTAAGGCCGCAAGGCACGCAAATTGTATTTAATTCTCTTGAGAATACAATAAAGTTGTATTCTCAAGAGAGGTTACTGAAGCAAGAAGAAGGTGAGAACATACCAATTGCAATATAATTTTGGTTGTGAAGTAATGGGATGAGGAGAAACCCAAACTTGTTTTGCATTTTTAATGGACGGCAGTAATGTGGACATGTTTTGAGTGTGGTTGTTAAATATGTCGACCGTATTATACATAACTGTTGTATTTTTGTGCAAGTTAGTCTTACCTGATGTGTTATTTGCGACTCCAGCGAACTATAGGGAACGCAATTGTCAAGCAAAATGGCGGACGAAAGGAGGTTGTTTTCCTCGTTCAGCACACGGACCACCTTAAATTGTTTGCACTGCAGCGTAAAATTGTTGCTACATCTAATAGCAAAGCGATTTTTCGACGGTGGAAACCTCCTAGTCAGTGCGTAGGAATGACACGGCGGAAGCATGAAAATAATTACTGAAAACAATGTTTGTTTCTACGCTGCTTACGAGAACCAAGCAGCGATAGCAGACGACAGAGTCGAAACGACCTCCCTCTCTTGAGCTTCTCGGCATTGCCGGTACACTGCGTTAATTTCAATGGAATCGCTAATAGCTTCATTTGTGTGCTTAGCTGATTGAGTTGACAGTTTTCTCGTCTTAGGTCTACCCCTTTATACCGGGCATTTCAGCAAACACTGACGAAAATTCCTAACCTTAGTGTAATCGAAATAGAAAGATAATTTTCTCATGATGGCATAACTCGTGGAGGCGGACGTCAGAAAATGCATGCTACTTACCAATTAGAGTGCTGATTAATTAAAAAGAACTTAACTAAACCAGTAATTAAAAGTTAATAAGTCATTTTTAAATAATCAGCGTTCTAATTAGTAAGTATGACCCATTTTCTGACGTCCTCCACCCCGAGTAATGTCCTCCCGAGAAAATTATCTTTTTATCTCGATTACACTTAGAGTAAGAATTTTTGTCAGTTTTTGTTGAAACACCAAGTATATGCTTATTTAGCTTACTGTAAGTTGTTGATTGTTTCAGACAAGGAAACAAGCCAGCCTTCAAGTCATCTCGAGCAGGGCACCATCAGATCAGCTCCTGGTAAGGGGCACAAAATGTTAATCATACTACGTGCATGTCGAGGCAAGTGGAAGTGTACCATCTCATGTCTAACATTTTACGTCCTTACTGTACAGAGGTAATCTGCCTAGAAAACTTATTGTTTCACTGTGTCATCAACACTATAGAAAACATGAGAGTGAACTTGGACATCCAATCTTTGACTGGCAGTTTTTGTGCAGAATCAGTTTCAAGCTTCAGATGTCTTTCTGGGATGGTTGGGCCTTTGCAGATACTGTTTCAGTATAAATTGCAGCAAGTGTAAACACTTTGTCAGATCCCTTTGATATTCTGTGTGCAGTGGCCATTGCATGCCAGCATATATACACCCACATATACAAAAACCGGTCGGATTAAGAACTAATTTTGTGTCTGATTGGGATGCAAATATTTGTTGTGCACCCATAAGCCTTAACATGTTGCCAATAAAGGTTTACGCAACCAGTGCGCACGCTGCAAAAATAATTTTTTGAAGCAAATGATTTGTTTCTTATTAATAACTTATATTTATAGCTTTTAGGAAGCCATGTAACAAAAACTGGGCTCTCTGAGAATCTTGATGATAATTGCCATTTTATCAATTTCCTGTTACGATATTAGCTGCAACCGGCCAGCGGTGGTGAAATAATGCATTACAGTGACCTTGAACCGATGCTCATTGCATGTTTTATGATGAACAAAAGACAAGTAGGACAGCTGCGATGAAAAAAATAAATTAAAAAAATTGTATTGGGGAACCTCGGATATCGGCCGACATTTCCCTCGAGGATATTGCTTCTTCAGTACCCAGAAGCAGCTAGGTCTTATAGTGAAGCGGCATAAACCTGAGGGTTCACTGGAGTATTTTTTTAAAGCCTTATGACGCAAAAATGTACAGCCATAGCCTAAGTAAGGACAGTGCTTATTAACGATGTTTGTAACCTACTGTTTGCAGATCACAAAAGAAAGTGCCCTGATGTACCACAGGGGCTGTTCGAGGCCACTGGTGACAGCCTAAAAGAGTGTCAATCAGCTCCTAATGAAAACAAGGTATGGCCACCTTTCTATTGCTAAACTGATATGCAGCCACTCTGAGTTACTTGACATTATTAGCAAACTATTGGTTGTCACTAGCAAGTATTTCAGGAAATTTTTGTAATGTTCTCCTTACCAGCTTTGCCTCATTTGTGTTTTGTTCAGGGGATTACCTTGGAGGTGCAAACTAGTTTTCTTAGCATGTCTGCTTAGACTGCACACATTTTCTGAATTTGTAAAGGTGGACCTCGGACAAGGGATCCACCTTAACCTGCACGTCTGGGAGGAAGTCAATAGCTCAGGGAAAGATACAATCTTCGTGAAGGAGATGGCTGTCGCATTATATGGACCGAGAGAGCTCATGGAAAGATCTACCAAGGGTAAGTGGTACCCTTAATTCTGTGAATGCTTTGTAACCAAGCCATGACAGATGCATAGCATGTTGGTCAATGGAAAGTGGCTAGCTGAGTGTTGCGAGTGATTCTCCATATGCCATTAATGGAGGGTTCCATTCTGCTGCAAGCCACGGCTACTTAACGGGGGGGGGGGGGGATGCAAAGATTTTTTAACTTTGGTTAAAAATTTGTGCAAGCTGCCCTCTGACACTTCCGAAGTAAAGAACAAAAACCGATTTTGCCGGCGTGTCCTAGTTGTTGTTTAAAAAAAAGGTAAATATTGGCATTTCTGGCATCCCTCGACTCACTCCCAGTCTTCAGGGTCACACCTGGTCCCCCTCCTAGTGAAGTAATTCAGGGTGCCAAGTAGCTTCCAGAGTGCTCTCTCGGAGGATGCCTCCTCTCCCTCTCTCTCTCTCTCTCTGCTGACATTAGCGGGCATTTACTGCAGCTTAGAGCCGAGCGAGGTCACGCAAGCTTTTCGCATAGTTCTTTCGGCTGCCACTCACGGCTGCAGGTGGGGAAAAGAGCTCGACTTTTGCTTTGCAATTATGCAGCGAAATCGCGACACTTTTTAATGAATGACACATTCTCTCTGTCCTCCGGGACACAATGAACAACGTAAAAATGACAAGATGCAAATTCGTTTAATTTTAAAATCGTTGCACCCCCCTCCCCTTTAAAACAGCCCAATGCCTAGGCTTTACTTAGAAGGGGTACACTGGCTCATCTTATCATATGTTAATTATTCTTTCATTGATGTTGGTGCAAGGCAAGGACTCCCCAAGGTACCCTGGCATGCCAAAGAAGCCAGCAATATCTCAAGTGAAGCTTGCTGTAATTGAAGGTAAGTAGCCGCTTCCATTATTGGTAATGATTGCTGGATAACAGCAGTATTTTGTTTGAGGATTATTAGCCCATTTGTGTTAGATCTTGAAGCCTGAGTGAGATGATGCAAACACAAACAGTTTAACCTCAATCACAAGTATTGTACTGCTAGATGGCATAGCCATCATCTATTATTTTTTTGTTTTTGTTAATTGCATCAGCTCATTACGTGGTTGGGTTGATATTTTCCATATGATATCTGAGTGCCCATGGAAGCCTGCCTCTGTGTGCTACTCTTGCTCTAGACTGTCACAGGGAAAGTCTTCAAAAGGGGGCATACCAGGGTACCTTGCTGGGAAGGCAGCTAAGAATGATGTCACCAGCCTATGAGAAAATTGACGATGTCAGGAGGAGGCAGGCGACGAGGCACGTTATATACAATGCTGTTGTGCATGTGCGAAACTTGGGATGCAATTTCTATTTTACCTGTCTTTATCTATTTTTGCTTTCTGTGGTCTTGATTATACCCAGGAAAGAAGCTGCTGTCGCAGCTAAGGACTCGGGAGAATCCAAAGACAATTGAAAAGGTGCACACTCTTTTCACAAATTTTAAAATAGCGTTCATATGTGCCTTGTTTTGTGCCCGTGATTTATTATAGTCTCATTCATTCCAGGGCACGAAGATGCATCAGCACCACCAAATAAATTATGGAACTGTCCTACCATTGATATTGCTGTCCAGTGGTTTTCCTTGAGGAGCTCCTAATCGTATTGATGAGATTTATGCAGAGACCCCCTTTAGTGCGCTCGGCCTTTAGTAACTGGCACCGAGAGGAATTTTCTGAGATTCAGCATAGTAACTTGTTAAAAATCTGGTTTTCTATCAAATTTGTCTTAAAAAGGGAGTAGGCAACTGATCGAACCACTGCAGCTGGTAATAATTAGAAACCAACTGGTCCTGGGGTCCTTGTTTTTTTAGCATGGCTTTGTAATAGGAGTCATAAACTATATATACATTGAACAAATTGACTTTGTGGGGGGAACCCATTGGCAATGGGAACTAATTGGTTTTACAAAAAGAACCAGTTGGCTCTGTAATGGGAACCAATTGGGTTTGCAATGGGAATCAGCTGGCTTTGTAATGGGAGCCAATTGAAATTATAATGGGAACCAGTTGGCTTTCTAATGGGATTCAATTGATTTTGTCAAGGAAGCCAATTGGAACCAATTGGTATTCCAATTGGAACCAGTTAATATCTTAACTGGTAGAGTCCCAAAACCATGCTGGTTCCAATTACAACCGTCATTGGTTCCAATTGGAAAATTTCCAATTGGTATAAACTGGTTTTTTTGGCTGGGATTTGCTGTAAGCAATATGTGAGCCAGACCAGCACACCTTTTCAATTGAGATTTAACAATCACAGAGTACATGTAAAATCATTTCCCAAACAACACACACCTGACAAACTGGACGTTACATTTTTGCAATCTAATTTCAAAAGCAACCGTGATCGTGAGCAGAGAGAATCCTATCTTATTTACAAATTTAATTCAATCCGGGTTGGGACCAATAAAGATCCCGGTATAATGTTATCTATGCATGCAACAATCGCCCTCAATCCACCTGTAACGGACTGATTGTAGCCAATTGAATCCTATTAGTTCAACCATTGCCTTTTCCAGTGTAACTCTCCGTATCCCCCGTCGACGGCTTAGTGTCGACAAGTCGACCGGCCATGACCTTCGACAAGCATTTGCCACCTGTTGCTCCTTTTTGAATGTTCTGGGAATGTCATTTACATTGCTAGCTGTGTGCATTTCTTCTTTTTGTTTTAAGTAGGGAGATTAATTATGCGCATTGGCCGAGCGTTTACTTGGCTTACTGTGAGCGCTTTCTTCCGTTTTTATTATTACTATTTTAAGAAGGGAGATTCTTTTTGAGCGTTGACCAAGTCTACTTGCTTTTGATTGACTAGCAATGTTGTGGACTTTTGCAGTGTAACACGTGATGTGACACGTGACGTGACCCAGGTGTGTAAACCGAAAACAACTCTGTAACCGATTTTGGCAACCATTCTTGAAAAAGGCCTGTCTCAGGCCGAAACGTAGTCCCACAATGCTTTAAAAAACTAACAACGTTTCGAAGTGTGCTTTCATTACTTTATACTCTTCGGCATCCTACGCTATATTTTTTTTATCTAATTTTACGATAGACGCCGACCGCGCAACTTTGAAGTCTACTGGTCGGAAGTTTCCAACTCATCTCCCGACAACCGCTATTATCGGGGACTTTCAAGTTAAATATTTCCCTAACCACTTCGACCCAAGCAACGAGGAATCGCTCGCCTTCATTTCTCAACGAGAAGCAAGCATCATGGATGCCAAGCATCTCTTGGACTTCATGCCCCAGGGTATCAACCGCCTCATCCTGCACCTTTGGACCAATGACCTCGCCACCGCCGGCATCTCTTTAGCGCTGACCAGGTACCGTAACCTGTTGAGACTGGTCCGGGAACAACATCCGGACATTGTAAACGTGTACGCAACCTCGGTTTTGCCACGTGCTCCTAACCAACGCCGCAGCTCTTTGAACTGGTGCTTTGCAGCTAGATTGCATTCTAAGGCGCAAGGCTTCAACGGTGGCTTCCCCCACCTGCGTCACCAGGCAAAACACATTCTTCCTGGACCAATGCTTTGACCATCTTCCTGTGCGCCTCGTCATGGCAGCGCATGGCGTGCACGTGAGTTTCGCTGGCGTGTCCTACCTGGCGTGGAACGTGCACCGACTATTCCAGTGATGTCGCCACCGGGGCACTCACATGCGGCGGGACCATGCCTCCTCTCGAGAGCCCATGAACGACCCCATCTTGGACACAGCGACAAGCCCCATACAAAATGCCGCTCCTTCAGACGACTGTGCCCTCACACCATTGTACCTTCAGTGCCCCGTCCCGGCTGACAAGTTGGACTTAGGATTCGACAGCAGTCTCGCAGAGTTCCCGACGCACCCACCCTCGGCAATCGTCCCCGAGTGCTCCGTCCAGCCGGACCATGGACTTGCCTGCAACTCTCCGGCAAAAACCACTCCTCCGCCGTCGGCGGACATCCCCAAGCATCCCGACCGGGAGACCCTCCCCACTTGAGCGCGTGGATCACAACCTCAAATCCACCCATCCACCCACATTAAACCTGCACAAGACATTCAGTGACATTGTCCACCCCCGACGGGATTGACGGCCACCACGGGACACATCACGAGCTCCCTGTTCTGAGCGAGACCCATGCAGACCACGACAACTTGTCATCTCAATTTTTTTTACAACTTTGAAAATTAGCTGACAAAAAAGTGTACCACGATTTGCATGCTGCTTACTTTAAGAGGATATCGAAACTCCCGAGCCCTACGCAATTCCAATGGCAACTTTTAGGTCTTTTTTCTCAGCAACCACCGAACGGATTGACTTGGAAATGGTTTTATTAGAAAAATAATAAAAACTGAGTACTATTGTGGTGCTACATTTCCCGATCTTAATGTTTAAAATTTTTTATGGGAACTTAAAGTTGCTTGAAAAAGCCCTTTTTTCGTTCCGTTCTTCATGGAGATCTAAAAATAAACCAGGGCCTAAATGCAAATTCAGGTGCCGCAATATTAAAGACCAGGACTTTTTAAATATATCTCTTATCAAGGTTTTTTTCCAGGCATTCTTATTGTGATCTATTTTAACTAAGTTTGTAGCCCATCAAAATGTCAGAAATCCAGCTGTCAGCTGGTGCCATCTAAGAGTGTGTCGGCAATACGTCCTCGTGAAATTGCACAATGTGTTATGGCACCCTGGACTACTTGTGTCTTCAAGGTCGTTCAGTTTGCGGTCGGGATACAGAGGGGGAACACCTCCCAATAGGTAAGCGTTTCTTTCTTTTTTTTGCCAGGTAAGATATGGCAATCATTCCCAAGAGCCACTTGCTGTGTGGATCATCTATGGTGGGAGGAGCCACAAACAGGGATTTATGCGCATTGCCTCCCGACTGGTTCTGCTGGGTTGAAGGCGTGTACATACGTACGGATAACGCAGTGACGTAGCATGTTTTTTTTTTAATTTGATTGGACTAGCTCAATTTAAGCCGTAGTGTCATTCATGTGCAAAGGAGACTACGCTTGATCTACCAGTGACCGCCCCCACCTAGTAGCCTCGCAAGTTGAAATGTCTACAAAAGCTCAGTTCTTTGGAAAAATTTACCAGATTCACGTTCACGCTTCAAAATGTGAACTCGGAACCGTCATACTGGGGCGTCTAAACAAAAAGCAAAGATAGAAAGAGAAGAGTGCAATAAAAGATAGAAAGAGAAGAGTGCAATAGGAAACTACACAAGATGACACAATATCTTCACATAATTAACGCTGCTTCCACAAAATCCCGCAGTGAAAACTCCACCAACAGTCTTCATTTGAATACACTTAACAGCTCCGATACAGCTGCTGTGAAAGAGCCATCGACTTTGCCCGTACTTCGATTTTCCGGAGAGCAGGAAGCATCCACCTCTCGATCATCCGAATTCTGAAGAAAGGATGGCAATTTTAATCATTCTAACTGGTGAGCAACAGACTCCAGCCCAGCCTACGGAGGCCCAACCCCACTTTCTTCCTGCGCAAACGTCAACTGCTGATTGTCTGAGCTCCGCCTCCTACATCCACCTGTCCATTCTGCACAGCCCGATCTCTACTGCCGCTGATCAACAGGCATCCAACTTCTCTCACCAGGTTCACACGGCTGACAAACGCTTGCAAGCGACTTTTCAACAGTCCTGCAATTTGATCCCCGAGAGTTTGAACTATCATCATCATCTCAGTCACGGTGAGTCCGTCAAGAGGACGGTTCAACTGCCTTCAGCTTCAGACAAAAACCTGGGACAGACACTCTCAACAGCACGAGATAGGCCCTCCAATTGTTCATTGCAACCCAGCTAAGTGGCCGGATAATATGGCTGACACGTTTCGAGGTCAGTGCATCGATAAAGAAACAATGTTTCTTCCAAATAAGGCAGAAACTTCTCCGGCTTCTGAAAGGCAATATAAGTGTCAGAAGTGCAATTTGTCCACTCTTTCACCCCGCAAGGGTTCTGTGGTGGGAAAGGGCTGAAGCAAAGGTTTGCGAGCATGAAAACAGTGTCGAACATCAAAATTTTGTGGCGGCATGGCATGCCCGCTCCAGTTCTGGTAGTATGATTACCAAAGAGCTGGTCAAGCATCCTATTACCCAGAGCGCTTACTGGACTGAGGTTTTAAAGCGTGTAAACGTTGAGGTTAAGCTTCTAGCCGAGCGGGGCTTAGCGTTTAGGGGAAGTGAAAAGGTTTTCGGTTCTCCGAAAAATGGAAATTACATGGGAGTGCTCGAGGCGATTGCCTACTTTGATCCATTTCTGTGTGAGCATATCAAGCACCATGGCAGCAAAGGCAAAGGCCACCCATCATACTTATCTAAAACAATATGTGACGAGTTCATTGAGCTCACGAAAAAGGCTGTTAGGGACCGTCTCGAAGATGAAGTAAAGCAAGCGAAGTACTTTTCTTTAACTGTTGACTCAACTCCAAATCTCATGCATGTTGATCAACTGTCAGTGATTTTAAGGTACTGCTTGCATGACAAAGTGCATGAACATTTTCTTGGATTTGCTCAAATTGACTCCCATACTGGCTGCACCTTTTCGATGCTGCAATGTCTCTCTTGATAACGAACGGCATTTCAATTAACGACTGCAGGGGCCAAGCGTATGACAATGCTAGTAACATATGAGCGAAATACAAAGGGCTAAATGCGCAAGTGAAAAATTGGAGTAGCCTGGCCGTCTACGTTCCGTGTGTAGGTCATTCAATAAACTTGGTTGGTGCATGCAGTGTTGACATTCGCCTAGAGGCCAACAAATTTTTTAGCGCAAGATATTAGCTGTACTCATTTTTTGCTGCCTCACCAAAGTGGTGGAAATATCTCTTGGATAACATGGATAAAACTGGAAAACATCTTGTCCTAAAAAGTCCTGCGACGTTCATGGTGGCGATGTAGGACACATGACATGGCAGGACACTTCGGATGACTGAAATGGTGACGGTCCGGGGGCGAAGGGAAAAAAATGGTAGAAGGATTGGGGAAGGGGAGAAGAGAAAGGAGTAGAGGGGGGAGCGGAGAAACCGGATATGGGGAACAAGCTCAGGGAAGCGAGTCAGAGCGGGAAGACGCATAGACAAAGGCGCCAAAAAGCAAATAAAAAAAACAGAAAAACTATGGTATCTGTTTTTACAGAAGTATGGCCTCGAGATCATCCACCACCAGTGAAAAACGAACCAGAATGCGGACATGCTGAGCTGGGCAGTCGTGGGGGAAGTGGACCTGTTCAACCGAGGAGTCTAGAATCAAGGAAGAGCGGAAAAAGGACCCCACCCTCCGCAATTCAATTGCCGCCTGCGAGGCCTCCAGGGAAAAATGCAGCCAGAGATTTTGCCTTGATCCAGGTGGACTTCTTAGGTTACGAACTGACAAACCGGGGGCGCCTGGGAGGCTGGTAGTTCCTAGGTCTATGGTTGGTGAGCTGCTGAGGGTGCACAACGACATTCCTTGGGCTGGTCACCCTGGCGCCAAGAAAACAAGGCAAAGAGTAGCGAAACACTACTTTTGGCTCGTCTGCTGTCACATCCTGCCCCGGATCATTCGCCGTCATCTCCATCCTCCCAACAGGCATTTCACGGATATATTCAACCACCGAGCCAGAATCTTCGACCAGCAACTGACGGACATCTGCATGTCCACACCCGGCCTGTTTTTTACTTGCACAAGCTGCAGGCGTGCAGGCTCCCCTAGGTCCTGCCTGTGGATGACCTCCATCCCAGCTTCGCCGGAGTAGACATCATGGGCCGGAAACTCAGGGCACTGATCCGATGCCTCCTGCAACGGATTCCAAGACTGCTAGCAGCCTCAGCGCTGGACTTGCACTGACCAACGCTCGGGGAGGATGCATAGATGCAGCACACAGAAGCCCGACGCGGCCAGCCACGCTGCACCCAGCAGCGCTACACCCAGCCAAACTGCACCGAGCGAAACCGCACCCAGCAAAACTGCACCCAGCAAAACCGCACCCAGCGAAACCGCACCCAGCGAAACCGCACCCAGCGAAACCGCACCCAGCGAAACCGCACCCAGCGAAACCGCACCCAGCGAAACCGCACCCAGTCAAACCACACCCAGCCACACCGCACCCAGCCATGCCCCACCCGGTCCCACTGCGACCAGCAACCGAACTGACTGCCATCCATGAACCCTTTTCATGCTCTCCACCTGCTAAAACCAACCTAAATGCCCCTAATCAGCATTTCTTTCACATTTGCGGAACAATTGGAAAACGTTAGTCATGAAAACCATCTCATGTCATTATCGCAATACTCCCAAAACGAAAGTTACCCTAAGCGCCTTAGGATATCCGCTCTTCCAACCTTCCCACTTGATCCCCCACGTGCACAGCAATGGAGCGCGTCGCTCTCGAGCACTTCCAATGGTTTGGCAAAATCCTAATTGCCCAATGTAAAGCTAATATAACCTCTTGCACCAATAGGAGGAGGAAGTGTCCAAAACCATGCCACTTCCGGAAAAACACAAGCATGAGTTAGTTAGCTTCATCCCCAAAAAGTCCCATTCCTTACATGTAAGAGTATTCAAAAAGAATTCCCGCGACTACATTGATTTAGAAACGCCTGATTCAGACACTCTACTAGAAACTTGTCAACCCCACGAAGAAGAAGGGGTAGCAGATGTTCAATCACGGTCACCCGACGCAGAACCCCCTTCCCTAAGCCAGAGCAAACTTGCCAGTATGCATAATGCATTCGGCATCATTCATAATACTGTGGTCAATTTATTGTCCATTAAGCTTTCAAAATCAGACAAAGATCTACCGTATAATTGCATGTAAGGGCCGCACCCGTGTAAGGGCCGCACCCGTGTAAGGGCCGCACCCTTGTATTTATAGCGAAATATTAGCAAAAAAAGATTTAAAAAATTATTCGTGTATGAGCCGCACCCCCTTCTTTTGAGGCTTGCTAGCCGCGCCGCGGCAGTCAGGTTCGTCTCCGCGGCGTGGCGAGCGCGGTTTGCTCCGCTTCTCCGCTTATCTTTGCTGCTGCCTTGTTGCTCTGCTCTTTCTTCGCTTACGCTCTTTCCACATTCCTTTGCTCTACTCCTCGCGATGCGGCCCGCGGCCACAAAGCAACAGCGAACACGGTAGACACGCACGGAAGGCGGATGTTTCGCAGTTCGAACACTGATGAACCACGCGGCGCAACCACGCTCCACAGTTTTTTTTCCAACGTTCCCTCCCCACAGCCGGAGTGCAATGGGTAAACACTTGAACAGCTATACGGCTGGCTTTAAACTGAAAGTGGTAGCCTATGCCCTTGACTATGGTAAACGTGCTGCTGGTCGTCAATTCGAAGTTGATGAAAACTGTGTGCGACGCTGGTGTGGCCAGAAGGATGCCTTGGCCAGCACGAGCAAGACCAGGCGCGCGTTCCGCGGCAAACCCTGCAAGTATCCAGAGTTGGAAAATGAATTATTTAACTATGTGGTGGAAGTGCGCAACAATGGATACGCTCTGTCGACGGACATGTTAAGGATGAAGGCGCTGGCACTGGCACGTGCGAAAAACATACCTTCGGACTTCAAAGCGAGTGCCGGTTGGATCCGGAGGTTTATGAAGAGGAAGATCTCTCGATTCGTCGAAGAACGACCATGTGCCAACGACTTCCCGCAGAGTACGAGGACAAGCTGCTGTGCTTCCAGAAGTATGTCATTGAACTGCGCAGGGAGCACGGATACATCCTCTCCCAAATCGGCAACGCCGATCAGACTCCCGTTTAGTTTGACTCGCCGGAAAACTGCACTGTGAACGCCAAAGGGCAAAAGAACGTACGACAGGAGCAGAACGCCAGCGCTGCACCGTAATGCTTTGCATCACCGCGGATGGACGGAAGCTGCCGCCCTACGTGATTTTTAAAAGGAAGACCATCCCTGCCGAAGAGTTTCGAAGCGGCGTCATAGTCCGTGCTCAAGAAAAGGGCTGGATGAACGATGAACTGGTGGTAGACTGGCTCAAGAATGTTTGGAAAAACCGCCCTTGTGGAATGCTGGTGAAGAGTCCCTCCTTGTGCTGGACAGCTTCCGCAGACATTTGACTCCCAAAGTGAGGGCGGAACTGCGTGAAGCCCACACGCACTTGGCTGTCATACGAAGCGGACTTACTGGCATGCTGCAACCGCTCGATGTCAGCGTAAATCGGCTCTTCAAGGTGGAGTTTCGCCGTTGCTACACAGAGTGGATGGCCAGCGGAAACCATGAAAAGACGCCAACTGAACGGCTCAAAAGAGCACCTCTGGCGACTGTTGCCAAGTGGATCCTGGACGCCTGGAACGCTGTCTCCTCCGACATCATGTCCAAAAGCTTTAAAGTGACGGGCATCTCGAACAATCTTGACGGTACAGAGGACGACCTCGTGTGGGAGCGCGCCTCCGAAGAGCCTGACCAGTCAGACACCGGCGCCGAAGACAACACGAGTGACGATGATTGAGTCTCAAATAAAGTGTG
The DNA here is from genome assembly GCF_016920785.2 of Ixodes scapularis. Lineage (NCBI taxonomy): Eukaryota > Metazoa > Arthropoda > Arachnida > Ixodida > Ixodidae > Ixodes > Ixodes scapularis. The sequence goes on along the minus strand of NW_024609879.1, from coordinate 47,367,280 downwards.
CTTGAGACCAGTGCATCAAACCGCAAGTATATTCATTTTTCGATGTGCGTAAAATTTCTTTTTTTTTTTTTTTCATTCGTGTATGGGCCGCACCACGAAAGACCCTTGAATATGAAAAAAAATGTGCGGCCCTCACACGAGTTTATACGGTATTAAGGGGCTTTCCTTCTGCCCCGACGATAACCACGTAAATGAATACCAAATGCACATTGACCTACATAACTTTCCCTGAAACCTCCGCCTTCGAGAGCACTTTCATGAAAATGTTTCTTCTCCTCCTATCCACTTTTTAGACAATCCAGTGACGACACCCTTCACTAGCAAAGATCCGAATGTAGACCTATACGTAAGGAAAATTCAAAAAGATGTTTTGATGCATTGTAGATGCAAAAACTCGAATGACAAAAAAAAGTAACCTAAAACCAGGCAAGAAAAAAAACCCTGGGGCACCTTCAACAGAGAGACATTATAATCAAACCGGCAGACAAGGGACTTTTCACAACACTGGATTTGGCATCATGATACTGGCAGATACAGATTCAGGAGAAGGAGGAGAAAACCGCGTTCTCCAAAGGAGCTGGCCTGTATTAACTGTAAAAGGGTTGGAAGAACCCGCATGAGTCACGGTTGCCGCGAGACATCAGGCACGATGACAAAGCGACAGCCGACCACGGATGAGGTGTTCGTCTTCCTCTCTGACAAAGGTGACCCCGCACGAGCCAAGACTGATGCAAATACACCCTGCATTACGGCAACGTAACGGCCAACAACGGATTTGGTGTTTAGACAATGAACTAGTGTCTCAAGCATGTGCCCGTGAAGGAACACCCTACTATGTGTTTTATTTTTCTTTCTTTTGTCATCTTTATGGGGATCTTGATGATGTTCTTCCTTCTCTTCATCTTTGTAAATATAGTTGTGAGTAGCACTCTTTCCTGTCTCTTCTCTCTTCTCCATACGTGTGCGCTAATACCGTTCAAATGGCCCGTATGAATTTAACGTCATGCCATTCGGCATGTGAAATGCGCCAGCAACCTTCCAGCGCATGATCAATAAGGTGCTCGCCCGTCAGCTGTGGAAGGTGCGCTTGGCATACTTAGATGACATCATTGTGCTTTCTCAAAAAATGAACAGCCACCTGCACAATCTCAGAAGAATTTTCGTCACACTCAGTGAGGCGGGCCTGAGGCTTCAGCCAAAAAAATGCCCCATCGCAGCCAGCAGTATCCTCTACCTGGGCCACGTCGTCGACAGCAGGAGCGTAAAGCCGGGTCCTGCGGCTAATTCTGCATGCCCTCGTAACGTCAAGGAAGTAATTTGTAACTATTATCAACGGTTTGTGAAGAAATTTCCTCGCATATACTGCCCGTTGAACGACCTGACTAAGGCCGACGTCGTATGGTCCTGGAACCTAGAATGTCAAAGTCCCTTTGATAAGCTCAAGCAGCATCTGACAAGAAAACCCAAGTTGAGGCTTTCTGACCCCTCTCTCCACCTCGAGGTGCACATGGTTACAGAATCGGAGCAGCTTTGGCGCAGAGGGATTGCGTGAAAGAGTATGCGGCAGGTTACGTAGTCACCACCTTAAAGCTGCCAAGCTTAATTACAGTACGACGGAACAAGAGTACCTCGAGGTTGTATACGCATAGAATCAATTTCGTCCGTATCTGTTCGGAGCTCTGTTCATGGCGGTGACAGAACAGTCCAGTTTGACATGGCCGATGACGATCAAGAACCCAAAGGCCGCCTCATCCAATGGAGCCTTAAACCCCCAATTAAAAACCGCTAACCTGGGGTTTTTTAAGAGTCCTCAGAGTCCCCTAGAGAATAGATGAGGTTTTTCGCCAGTTTCTAAAAACTGTCAAATAGTAACGGCTGCTAAATTTATTGAGGAATCAAATAATATTGAAATTATTCATGTAAGTCTATCTGTTCTGTAACTACAGCGAATTAAATGAACCAATCCTGTGAGTCAATCTGTTCCATAACTACAGCGAATTAAAAGAACCAAAGTGTCGGTGCTTGCTTTCTTTATTCTTTTATATATCTCTCTCCCGTGAGATGGTGCTCGCTGTCCACGAAATCGTCCTATTGTAGTTCGGTACTCGGCACTGCGCACGGTGTTCTTCCGCGTGCACAGCCCATTTCATTCTGTGCGCTGGGCACGTCAGCGTGCGTGTCTCACTTGAAGGTAGTTCTTTAGTGGGTAGGTCTGTGTGTTTTTTCACGTGGAAGATTCGCCCTTGAAGCTATGGGTCGAAGACAACCGTCCTAGGACAAGCGAAAGCGCCTGAAAGGTTTTCCATGTAAGCGTGTCCTCGTGGAAATCTCGGTTGATGAGGTCGGTAATTCTGAGTGCTCGTTTGGTAGCCCGCATGGTTCCATGTCCAAAGCAACAACGGCAATGCTGAAGCGGTGACCACGCACGACCTAGCGTGCGGGCTCCCTGGTGAGGGAGAACCGGTATGTTCTGTAGTGGCCGAAGTCAGCTCTTCAGATAATTAAGGGAAGCGAGAAAGAGCTTCGTTGTAAATGCTGGAGCTGTCGAAGCTTGGGGTAACGCACAACCACCTGGTTGTGCGTTACTCAACCAGCTACGTCTGTGTTAGAAGATCGTTGTGTCGTCGACATTGGGTATATCTTTTAGTCCATGCAGGAAAGCTGTGACCATGCCCCGTTCAGTTGCACGTTCACTGACATGGTCTTCGTATTGGACCAGAAATATGTTCTGCGTGACTCCTTTACGTATTGTTGCAAGATGTGTAATAAAAAGGCCGTCATCGAGTCGGAATTGCCTCCTCAAGCGGCGAAATGCATGGACGTGAACACTGCTGCAGTCTCAGGAATATCAGTGTATTACATTGTCTACTGTTTTTTGTACTCACTCCTATCATAGTCCCCACTGGGGGACTGATAGTATTATGAAATAAATAAATAAATAAAAATAATTTCCATTGGATGCGGGTTCTCAAACCTCTCGAAGCTTATATCGTCGTTGAATGTACCGTCGATGTCCAGCGAGACCTAGGCGAAGAGTGAGGAGACTGTGGCACAAGGAGCTAAACCCGCTGTGGGGGAAGCTATGAAAAAGGACGGAGAGGAAGAAGCCAGGCTTGCAAAGGAATCTCGTGACGTTGATGACGAAGGCTACCCACTTGTGACAGTCACCGCTGACGGCGCCTGGCCGAAGCGATCGTACAAAAACAAGTATGACGCTGCTTCTGGCTTGGTAAGTACCGTATTTGCACGAATATAACACGAGTTTTTTTTCGAAATTACGTGCTCCAAAATGCACCCTGCATTGCATACGGAATCCAGTTCATCCACGAGGCACGAGAGTCTGGAGAACGCCAGCCCTTAGACGGAATGGAGGGAGTTGAAAGAAGCAAAGAAGGGAACATTGCGCCATGCGAAAGGAGGAAAACCGAATCTGGAAAGAACTCGTCCCCCTTGTGACAAACACACAAAAATTGCAAAAACACGTCACGAGATGAGCGCAAGGCCAACACCGGCGAGGCGCGAGCGTAATGAGAGACGAGGGCGAGAGCAGCCGGAGCGAGGGCGAAGGTCGCCCCTTGCCGCTGCCACCGACTTGAGGTAGTGTATCGAATTTCGAGTATTCATAGTGCCGCACGTCATCAGCGTCGTGCCAAACAGAACTCAAATTTCTTTGTTCCGCGTGTGTTGAAAGACTTTTTTTCCAGTCTTCTCGAGAGTCGTTCACGTTTCACATGTTTCGTGCACCGACGGACCAGAAGTGAAGAAGAGGACCCAGTATGACGCATCTTTTAAAAAGGCAATCCTCGTGTCCGAAGTCGTCAGCAATCCGTGTGTGGCGCGGCACTTCGGAGTCAACGAAACGACGATCCGGGGATGGAGGAAAAACCACAATCTGATCTTCCGTGCCACGCCTACCCGAAAGGCGTACCGTGGATCGGAGGGAGGTCGTTACCCTGATCTGGAAAAGGGACTCAGAGTTTGTATCGGAACGTCGTGGCAAATTCTTGCCCGTGAATGCGGAAACAATTCAGCTGGAAGAATCGTGGTGGGTGAACTTTTCTCCGCACCTATCAAAATTCTGGTGACCTTTTCTCTGCATCCGCCGGTTTTGCGGTGAGCTTTTCACAGGGATCCATAATTCGTAGGCTTGCCTAATGCCACATGTATGCCATCGTCCTCTGTGTATGTACCTGTTTTTTTTACCTTCCATATCATGACCTATCCTTGTTTTAAACGTCCTTTTCTGTCGCAGTGAGCTCTACGTTGGTGAGCGGGACACAGCAAGCTAGCTGCTTGATGTGGTGATGGAGGCACCTATCACCCCGCGCGTAATCCTTATGATTGGGACCAACGACTTGCCGCGCGAATGTGACGCGAACAGCCTGATCTCCGACTTGGCCATCATACTGGGATGGGTTACACTTCATGCGGAGAAGGTGGTGGTACTGACGTCACCTCCCATTGCGCTGCATCACCGACGTGGAAGAAGCTGGCAGACGCTCAACAGGGTGAACCACTGGATCGCTTACTGCGGGAGCAGTAAGTGCGGAACTTTGCCGGTTCAACATTGTGCCACTAATTTCACTGCTGTACCAGTCGTTCTGGGTGTCACCATGCCAGTGGAGATTCAGCGACCTTTCATAGTGCGGCAGACGGAAGTGCGATTTGATATGTATGCTAGGTAAGTTGTTCTAGCTATACTGAAATCATGGAATCATCAGAGGCTTGTACAGTTTGATCAAATTTTAACAACAATTTCTATTAAGCAGTATGTATACGACCCGACCCCCCCCCCCCTTTCCCCAAATTAAATCCTGCATACGCCACTGACCCGAGGTGACGAAATATTTTCACGAGTTCACGAAAAAATGGCATTTATTGAAGCACCATATCTCCCTAACGGCTCCAAATGCCATCTTGGTGTTGATGGAAAGCGCGCTTCATCGCCTTCAAAGTTCCCGCGTCGGCTGGCCGCCCCGAGGAGAAACAAACGCATAAAGAGCAAAGGTTTCAAGGCCTCTCCGAGAGAAATGGCGGCTCCTTGTTGGCTTTCCACGCCACGTGAGCAAAGCGCAGCTTGCCGCTGGTCTGCTCCACCGTTGCCCCTAGCAACCAGCGCGCTCGCTGGCGACGATCGTCTGCTCTTCACTCGCCGCGGTCCCGTATTGCGAGCTCGTTGGCGCTAAAAAAATTTAGTTTTCGGCACTCGCGTGCAACGTTTTCAGACTGCCCCGACAGTCGTGGCTCGACAATCTTTTAAAAAGAAGTACAAGACAGTGCACGCTTTCGGCAGCCGCAAGCGGAAATCACCGATGCGTAAAAAGAAGACTCGTCCGCTGGTTTCCAAAAGTGAGTCCTTTGTTTACGGGCAGCGCGATGATGAAGTTGACACGTCGCCCAGCACTTCGGATGCCGTTGCGTTTACGGAAGAAATGCCATCAGCGAGCTTTGAGTCATACTGTTCTTGCGCATTTGCAACTGCGCTTCGGATCACCAGAAACGGCCTCGAGCAGGCCACGGCAGTACAAGCGTCGCTTAGTTCCATGTCAGCGAAGAAACTTAAGGTGAAGCTAATTGCCAAAAGCGAGGAACCGGCGAGTGCAGAAGAGAGTGGAGAGATTTTAGTTGTTTAAGTTACAGCGATGAACGCGCTCCTCTGGACAACACCGTGCGAGCAATGTCTTCAGCCAGGGCTTACGGTGGTGCCAGGTACAAGGCACGGGCTGGCTTCAAAGATGATCCTGAATTGCGGAAGGTGCTGCGCTGTCGCAAATGAGTGGACGTTGCTGCGAAGAGAAGGAGGCCGGGTCTTTGAAGCAAACCTTAGGTCAATGCAAGCAATCAAGAGCATCGGCAAGGGGTCAACAGCATTGACAGACTTTTGGTTTAGAATGAATGTCTCCCACCGAGGCCTGCACCAAAAAACCTTCCAGAGACACCTGAAGGCCAAGTTCAGGCTTGCCGGCGATGTCGCGTCAGCAAGTGTATTTTCTGATGCTATTGAGGTTGTCCGTAAGGTCTATGCAGAAATGAACCCTTGCTTCAGAAAAAATATAATTGTAGTCTATTATGGTACTTGGATGACACGTGGCCACACATCCCACATTGCTGTCAGCACTGTGATTGAGTTCTACACTGGCCTGGTGATCAACTCTGTAGTTTTGCTCAACTGATGCCATGGTTGCTCGGTGGGCCCAAAAGAGCATGAGAAGAAATACAGCGAGTGGAAGAAATCCCATGAATTGGAGTGCCAAAAGAACACCAACGTGAATTTGGGCCATACGGAGGTTGAGGCAGCATTGTTGCTCTTGGGATGCTCACTTGCAAAGAACAACCTGCAGTACACAAACATGGTCTGTGATGGCGACAGCCAAACCTTTCGGGCACTTTCCGATGGCAGGAGCTATGGCTTCATTGAAATCACAAAGGAAGACTGTGTGAACCACGTCCACATCAAAAAAAACAGATAGGATCAGCCCTATATGCCTAGTCACCAAAAGCAAGAAAGGCCAGCCCCTCGGAGGAAAGGGTGGTCTGACACAGAGCCTTATCAAAAAGCTGACGAGCTATTATGGCTTGGCCTTGAGAGGACACTCTGAGGTTGACGAAATGTGGAGAGCTGTCATGGCAACGTTTTATCATGACAGCTCAACTGATGAAGAACCCCACCATGAACTGTGCCCACCAGGCCCTGCAAGCTGGTGCAAACATAGAGTTGCAGAAGCCAAGAGTAAGCCTCAGCCCCCTCACAAATACCACCTAGCGAGGCATGTTACATATGCTCTTCTGACTGTATACCAGCGATTGTCCTAGCCTCTTTTCGCAAGACGCAAAACGCCGAGAGTCTACACTCCGTAATATGGTCAGTGCTTCCCAAGGACAAGAATGCATCTATGATTGCTGCAGAGACCGCAGTCCGTGAGGCCATTTGCAGATACAACTGCGGCACTCTTCGCGCCTATGTGGAGTTTTGCTCCTCGCTTCACATCAAGCCTGGGCAGCAGAAAAGGGCGCCATGCGCATGAAGAAGGCATCTAAAGCACATCAGGCAAAGGGTCAGAGGAACTAGCAACACCATGGTGCAAAAGACACCAAAGACTACAACCCCGGCACCTTCTAGTGCGCTACAAACAGCCTAAAACTTATGGACATTGTTTTCTCAGAACTGTCCTTTTACTATTATGTTCAGCTTGTGGAGCACGTTTCTCAGCAACCACTTTGTCTATTTCTATTCTGTTTCTTTCATTGAGATCCTTGAAACAAGGTGTAGGGCATGACATCCCTATTTTTTCAAGTTAATGGCTTTTTTTTATTTTATATGTTTGTGTACCAGATGTGCCCTTTGCAACCAGGTGGCAAAAAACAAAAACCAGGTTTTTATTTTAGGTAAAGAAAAAAATCAAAGAATGCCTACACCTGTGATACACATCTGTAAGCAGTCTTGGGTAAGTTACTTTTAAAAAGTAATTTGTTACAGTTACTTTCAGAAAAAAGTAGCGAAGTTAATGTTACAGTTATCGCAACAAAAGAGTAACTTGTTACAGTTACTTTTAAAAAGTAACGACGTTAGTTTACTTTTCTACAACAGACAAAATTAGGAAAAACTAGAAATCGCCCCTCACCAAATGTTATTGCATAAAATTAAAAAAGTATGCTTTTTACACTTTTGTTAGCAACCACCTGTATGCCGGCCATTTCTGTATGCCGGCCATGGTAGTTCTTTGTTCTCATCAACATCCCTATCCTTGGTAGCACTAGCACATTTCTGGTTCGTTGACAGTTGCGCTGGGTTTATAAGAGTCCGTGGACATATTTCAGTTCGTACCCGGCAAGTCAGAAACAAACCCTTTGCAAACAGCAGTAAATTTTGCCTCAACTGTTGACAGCATGCCGGAGTAGTGGCGCAAATCAAAATATGAAACATGCGCAGTACCCTCCGCGTGTATTGTTGTTTCACGGTTGATTCACCCGACTAAAAAGTGTATGCGCAGAAAAAAAGATATGCAACATAGATAATGCTTCAAGATACTAAAATATAAGTGTTGAGTCACAAAGCACAAGTTTGTTTTAAAGATAACTAGATTTATTTTTCATCAAATCTACATGTGGCTATATTCGAGTCATGACTCGCGAGAAACAATGTATTCGCAAGTTTGCGCAAGGCCAACTTGGCACTTGAAAGGTTGGAGCAGACAATTTGCAAAGTGCCAGGAATAGCTAGATTGTACTTGTTCAACGCTATATTATTCATAAAAAAACTGGAAAGTAACGAGAAAAGTAACGTCGTTACTTACATCGTTACTTCAGAAAAAGTAATAGAACTTCAGTTACAAGTTACATTTTTAAAAAGTAACTCGTTACAGTTACAAGTTACCAAAAAAGTAACGAAGTTATAGTCAAAGTCAAATTTGGGGGTTTTACGTGCCAAACCTACGACGGGCATCTGGCACGCCCCAGCGGAGGACTGAGGATTAGTTTGGACCACCTGGGGATCTTTTGACGTGCAACCGAAAGCTGGGCTACACGGCGTCTTCTCCGCAATAAGCCTCCGTCAGATTGCAGGCACCTCGGCCGGGATTCGAACCCGCCACATGGGGATCCGGAGGCCGATGCTCTCGCCTCGGAGCCACCGAGGTGGCTAACGAAGTTATAGTAACGCGTTACTACCCAAGACTGTCTGTAAGTGCATTCAAGGTTCAAGAAGCCTTTATTTTATAAGCCCTGTGGGCTCTTTCGCCAGGTTCACACAAGAAAAAAATATGGTAATAAAAAGTTCTTGAGATATCAAGCTGATATTTTGATGGATATGTCAAAAAGGCACTTGGAGTATTTGTGCCAATTTTTACCAAAATCCATCAAGAAATAAAAAAGTTTATGTTGAAAGCCGTGTCATCCCTTAATTGCTGACGGTGATTCAAGCACCTACAAAGCGGTCTTGGAAGCAGCTCCATACGGAAGTGTGCAGGCTAAAGAGATTGAGTGCAGGAACGATATCCTCTGGAACTACACTAGTCACCTCAGGGATGTAGCTCAAAGAGATTGACACCAGTTCCAGCAACCTTGAAAATCTCATCCTGCAAAGTGCAGTTCGTTTGAGGTTTAGTGTAGCAACAGCTATCAGGTCGAGGGCAGCAGAAGAGAACCTTTCTTTCCATGCAAGACAGAGAACTTGATAAAGGACATCAAAAATGGTCCAAACTGTGTTTTGGTACCATGACAGCTGTACTCGCCACTTCTGCAAGGGTCCAAAGCCAGGAGATGTCAACCACGTGCCTTGGTTGAAGACACATGGCTTGTACAATGAGGTTGCAATTGCAGCAAATCATGCCATCAACCATGCCAGCAACTTGATTGTGAATGTTGACAACAATTCAGCAGAGCATGTGAACTCTATGGTCGCGAAGTTTGTTGGCGGGAGACATATCAACTACTTGCAAAGGGGGTTATACCAACTGCGCTGTCTGGGAGCCTCTGTCGCTTTAGGTTTGCCAGAAGGGTACCACCGTGCTGCCCATAAGTCTGTGTGCAAAAGCAATTCAGGAAAATACACAAAGGTGTATCAAATGGCACTGGCATCGCAACAACTTGTGAGGAAAAGGCAAAGGTCAGTGTGGTTGCCCCGTGCAAGACGCTCTTTGCTGGAGGTATCTACCTCCGGGCATACAGGGCCTGAGCAGATTATGGACCTAAGATACAGCACCCCGACATGAAACCAGAAAGATTTCAACACAGTTGGCAGACGTTTGTTGGGTCACTTTGTCTGTCGGATGAGGGTAGGTCGGAACTGGAACAGGCAACTCGCAGACAGGCAGAATGCCCAGGGTGTAGGGAAGAAAAAAAAAAGCAGCTCACTGCTTCATCGTATGGGCCGGTTTCTAAGACGAGGTCAACGACAAGTTGTTCAGGGACAGTTGAACATCTTTTCTAAAAAGAGTTCAGTTGTCTTGCAATGCAGTGGTGCAGGGAACAGAAGCCTCCGGTTCTGGAAAGGCTCAAGAGTGACATGGGAGTTTTGGTACAGACATGTGGGCTCTTTTATTGCAAAAATCCATACCTTGAAGCAAGTCCCAATGGGCTGTTGCATGATGATACATTGGTTAAGGTCAAATCATGTTTTACAGCTAGGGGTCTCACCGTGAAAGAGGAAGTTCCACAGAAGATCAAATTCCTAAACGAAAACCATGGGTGTCTGAGTCTTAGCAGAACTCACCACCACTGGTACCAGGTTCAGTGGCAGCTCCACATAGTATGATGCGAGTTCTGCTTGTTTGTTCTCTGGACAGGAAGCGACATCCATATTGAGAAAATCTGTCGAGATGATCACTTCCAAGAAAGTAGAATGCTTCCTCAACTCCAGAAGTTCTATCATTGTTGTCTGCTTCCAAAATTGGTTGATCCCCGGAAAAAGCCTGCTGCCAGAGACCCTTGGCCTTGTCTCTGCAAAAGCAACTCCCCACTTTTGATCTACCTCACCCCTTCTGCATTGACAACTCCACAGCCTTGATAAAGCCCCTAGAAGAACTACATGCTGTACGGAACATTATCGCAGTTTCCTCGCTTGATGTAGTCGACATGTACTATAGCCTAGACATCCCCCCCCATGCTCGGTTTCATCAGCGAGGCCATTCACCTCCACGGCGCAGTCAGGTTCCAGAACTCAGCGGGGATCTCTGTATCGGAGGTTCAGGACCTCATTGACCTCTACCTACGTTCAATTCTAGTGCAGCACGACGGAAAGGTCTTCACCCAGAAGACCGCGGTTTGCATCGGCTCATGCTTGGCCCCCATCTTGAGAGTTCTACCCGTTCTTCGTGGATAGGCGGGTTTCCAAAGCCCCCGGAGTTCCTGCCCAGGGCACATCCGTCTTCCGATATGTAGATGACTACCTTATCGTTCACCAAGTCACCACAGATATTTTCATTTAATTCTTTTGGCCTAAAATTCACCAGCAAGGCCCCCATACAGGATGGACCGCAGTTCTTGGATCTTTGCCTGCATCCCTCGGAGGCCGGTATTTGCTGGTCTTTCCAGCAAAGATCATGCAAACCAGTGCTTCCCTTCCACAGTAACCATTGAAAAAATGTCAAAATCAAAATCATTCAAAACCTCCTGACATCATCCCGATCGAAGTCATGCCCTCGCCTGGTCTCGACGAGCTGCTCTCTACACTTCACCCACCTCATCAAGGCAGGCTACCCAAGACTTGTTTGAGACCCGATTAAAATCCATTATGACAGCCCAGGCCACCAGCACACGACCTAAGGGCAGGCCAAGCACATCCCACTTCGCATACACTTCATACGTGCACAATGTTTCTCACAGGATCAATTTGTTAACACTCTGACATCACACGCAAGTGTTCTTTTTATGTCGCCTCAGGCTCTCCTAGCTCTGCACGAAGGTTAACGAACCTATTGCCCCTAAGGCGTGCCCCAAGAAACACGTTACCAAGTTTGTTCCTTGTAGACAGGCAAGCGTCTACTCGATCTTGCTCAAGTGCGGCTCGCGATACATCGGTCAGACAGACCGTTGTCTAAACAACCGCCTGAGGGAGCACGCCAATGAGGTAAAATAAGCAGCTTCAAACCCATCCCTCCAAAGCCTCCATCCAATAGCCCAGCACGTCGGCTCGTGCGCGCCCGGCGAACCAGATTTTTCAGCCACCACCGCTGTTGGAACACATCGGTCGAGATACAGCAGCGAGATTATCGAAGCCTTCGTCATGCGCCATTCGCTGCAAAACATTGGGTCCCCATCACTTTGTCTCTCCGACGCCGACATGTTTTTCTACGTCCGGAAATGCGACGAACGTAAGCCTTTGAAGTAAGGTCGCCCATCTTTTAATCCCTCCTCAAGGTTACTTCCCTTATTAACCATCCCCCCCCCCCCCCACCGCCGGCTCAAAAACATGTTTCTCTTTCTCTCCACCTCCACCCTCACCCCTTCACTGTCCTTCGCGCAGAGATGTCCTTCCATCACTCCGTGGCGATTGTCGCGTCTGGTGGTGGATGTCGAAATAAATGTATGCTGCCAATGAATAAACGTGTCGTCCGGTTCTCATTACGTGTTTCATTCTACTCTAACACAACTTAACCAGCACGCTCGATTTTCATGAAAGTAGAAATGACACGTTCCGACTGGCTAGGGAAACGAAACCCAAACTGTGGTTGGTGCAAATGCAGCATGTGACACTTCAAATGCCATTTCGCGAACTGCGAAGCTTAGCCAGCACCGCCATTACGTTCGTCATCCCGTTTAGTGCTATCGACATTGGTTGTTTACAATCGTTTTGCCGGTTTCCATGCACATATTAGCACGATAAAAGTGCCGGCAGGGAAGTATTTAACGCAGAAAAGCTTCGGAAAACAAAATCGGTTTACAAAACCGAGGGGCCGACGTAGGAATGGGCGGCCAGTTGTGCTCGAGCGTTCCCCAAGCTCACGCGACTCAGGCCCAACGGAAGCGATGAACGAAGGTTTTCCGAACCTTGACGCTACTACTTCGGCGTTGGAAAGTCCAGCTTCTGTCGACAACCACGAAAGCAACCGGACCGTTTTCGAACAATAAGGGCTGCACTCCTCCGGTGTGACGACGCATCTGAAAGTGCGGCACCTGATGCCAGTGATGAACCAAACCCACCGACTTGGCTGTCGTTTCACGAACGTGGTGGCTTTAGAAACACTGATAACCCCGCTGTTGTACCCCAAGAGTCACAAGCAATCGCTTGAATCGAACGAAACCGGTGTCAACGCAAGCCTTTAGTTTGTTGTCATTTGCGGCGGCTGCGGGGACTTTGCGAAAGCGGCGCACTTGTCTTTCATGGAGTCGAGTTACCAGCCCAAGCTGCCCACGCGCCTTGATGTAGCGAGTAGAAATTATGGAATACATTTTACGCTACACACTCTTTCATTATGTAAAATGCATTACTCCTTCCAAAATTAAGCTAGAGTGATGAAATTTGCTACAGATGATCTCAGCTGTCATATAAACCTACCCAGCAATTTTCATTGAAATTAACTGATTGGTTCAAGAGTTTGCTTTTTAGGGTAGTGTTCCCCCTTGAAAGGACACCGACAGGGTAATTATGGTGGCCAAGGTTGTTATTTGTACATGACATACGAGAGCTCAACTACCCAGAACACAATATGCGGTTCGAAATTCGTATTCTTTCTGTCCGAAATTGCCAATCGAGAACTGGCCGGTTTGAGTTGAGCTCACTTTCTTCTCTGGGTTACATGCCGTATTTTATGGTTTAAACACAACCATCAAATATAATCAAAGACGTGGATCATAGAAAGAACACACTCAATATTAAAAATAGAAAAGAAATACAATACCATTTTTTGTTGCTTCCAAAAAGCCGAAAATAAGTTGATTGAAGAAAAAACATTGCACAGCCACGTGATTTCCGCCAACTCTCTCCTCCTCTATCTCCTCTTCCTTCCCAATCCAGTTGTGGTTTCGGTTCCGAGCAGTTGCGTTTTTTTACATTAAAAATATATGCGACGCTTTAGTAAAATATTGATTGGATAGTTTTCCGACACCATAATGAATCACCTGGCAAAAATTAAAACAAATTTTCAGGGTTGTCAGTGTTCCTTTAATGTACCGACTGATCATTCTGCTATAACTACTGATTTACGTAATCTTTTATTTAAGGGGGGACACAAGTCGCTAAAACAAAAAAGTGACAAAAATTGCATTTTTGAAATTATGTTTTTTAATACCTACAGCCATTTTCGCATCTTTTCTCTGAGTATTATCGCCAAATAAGCCCTATTTATTTTGGGGCATTGATTTGAAGTATCTAAACGAAGATTGACCACCGGTAGCTAGAGAACAACGCGATAGAAGGAGGACATCTTGAAAGCTCCGCTCCCGCTCTTTTTTCTCATACCATTCACGATGCTAGGCAGTGATTGGCTGCCGAGAACGAAGCACAAATCAAAAACTAAATCTTGCCACGCGGCTGGCTGTTTCGGATCACGTGTGCAAATGGCGCATTTTCATTGGCCATTAGGGTTACACAGCATCTGCCCGTTGTTTCCGATCTGCCATCTTGTTTGATTCTCGTGCGTCTCTCTGACCATGCCGATCACAAAAACTCCACGGAGAAAGTTTCACACAGCCCACAAAATCGAAAAAGAATGAAAAAAGAGCCTGAGGAAGCTAATCCACGGCGCGGTTCAACTTCTTGGGAGCCTGAACGTCGACGACGAGGTGCAGGAGCCCGAACACGAAAATGTCGCATCGATGGCGCCGTCGACATCCGTGACTTCATGCGAGCGAGTGCGGCTCGACACGGTAATGCTCAGCGCTTCCGAGATCGACGAGAAAAAAAAAAAAGCCAAGGAAAAACTCTAAGAACTTTCGTCGACGTCCGCTACGACACAGAAAGCTGCCCTGATGGCTGGCGTCTCGGGCGCCGATCAAGGAGCTCCCGAAAGTACAGAGAGTTTCATCGTCGTATGCCTCGACGTCGTGAACTCGCTTCTTCAACTTGTGAAGTGTAAAGCTTGTTGCGGCGATGTCAAACTCATAAAATGAGATCGCAAGTATAGACTTGCAGTAAAACTCAAGCTATGTTGCAAGATCTGCAGGGATGTTGCGTCCGAGTGGAGCTCGCCGTGGGCTGGAGGTCCGAACAAGATCACTCCCTTCGAGATAAACGTTTGCGCAACGTGCGCCATGCAGTCTACTGGCAATGAACAAGCAGCCCTCAACAATATGTTTGCGATATTAAACATATCACATAAAGGCCTGCATAGTACGACATACCAGCAATATGTCAAGGAAAAGCTCAATCCTGCAACCAAGAGAGCTGCCTGCAAAATCTCCTCGGAGTGCGCAACGATCGTGACCACCCTGTACAAGGAGCTGTCCTATGGAAGTATGAACAACATTGCAGACTCCTACTACAGCAGTTGGAAGACAAGGGGCCGCTGCTCACATTTAGGACTGAGGACAGTAATAGAGCTGTTCACTGGGCTTCTGCTGGACCAGGTTGTGCTCTCAAACTTTTGCCTAGCTTGCGAAAAAGGGTCAAAGGAGAGCGCCGTGGGCTACAGCGACTGGAAGTCTTCCCACAAGGCCACAGGGAAGTGTAAGAAGAATACCGACAGCAAGGCTGGCCAAATGAAGGTTGAGGCTGCCCTCGTTCTCTTTGCAAGGTCTTGGGAGCGGCAGGGCTTACGTTACACCACGATGCTCTCAGATGGCGACAGCCGCTCATTCACAGCCCTCCAAGAAGTCAACGTCTATGGGTTTGTTCCCGTAAAGAAGAAACACTGTGTAAATCACGTCCAGAAAAGAATGAGGACAGCTTTGCGGAGCCTAGTGCAGAAGCAGAAGGGAGCAGCAGGCACCAACCTTGGTGGCAAGGCGAGGCTCTCAGCAGAGCTCATCGCAAGACTCAGCTCATACTACGGATGGGACCTTAAGTCTCACAAAGGTGACGTCGATTCCATGCACAATGCGGTCATGGCAACATATCACCACATCACCTCTAACGACATGAGAGCCAACCACCAACTGTGTCCTGCTGTAATACGATCATGGTGCAAGCAGAACACAGCCCAAGCAAGAGGTGAGCCTGTTTCTAAGCACCGCTACAACCTTCCTGATCACGTCTGCACAGCCCTTCTTCCTGTGTATGAACGCCTCACTGACAAGAAGTTGCTGCAGTGATGCCAGAGAGGGAAAACGCAAAATGCTAACGAGAGTTTGCACTCTTTGATTTGTTCGCTTGCCCCCAAGGACCAGAAGGCGTCCCTCTTCATGGTGAAGGCAGCTGTCGCAGAGCCAGCGGGCATCAGCAGCCATCCTCGGGGAGCTGGACCTCCACCCCGGCATGAAGTGTGCCAAGCGAGATGATGAAAAAGATCATCGCTGGAGTGCCGCATTGGACACCAAGCATGCCAGCCAGGATGGCATTCTGAGGGCCATGAAGAAGAGGCACACAGGCCAAATGCACACGGACTATGTTCCTGGTGGCTACTAAACCTTTAAATTGTAGATAGATGAAAGAAACATTTTTGGAAAGTGCAGTAAAAATATGTTCGTGAACGTTTTTTGTTGTTTTCTCAAAATGAACTTTGTGCACAGTTTGCTATTTTGCGGAAGTTTGTACGCAACCAATCTTCATAATTTTTTCTTTCTTTGGTAGGTGTATAAGTGAGGTATCCAATAAGGGGTCTGATTGCATTAACCTAGGCATCAGTATTTTTTGTTAGCATCTCCAATATAGATTGTAAAAATTAATTTATAAACTGAAAATTTTGAAATGCCATAAAAATGGTATAAATAATCATGGAGCCTTCAATTATATCTTATTGGATTCTGTAGACCTTTTTGTTTAGAGATATATAGGGTATTTATTTTTGAGTTTCGCCATCAAAATTTTTTGGAATCTCGCCCATAAAATGTTCAAATAATATAGTTGATTTTATCAAAACTAACCAAACTATTTTAAAACAAAGTGCATATTTGTTATCAGAATGGGAAGATGATTATGCTCTATAAATTTCATTTGGATTAGACCACAAATAAAAAAAAAGCTCTAGAAGCAATGTTTCCCCTTAAAAGGAATTGACTACAAATATTTTGTAATGGATTATGTTACAAATTACTTTCACGAAAATGTAATGTGGCAGTTAAAAAATAACTTGAAAAAGTAAAGGCCCATCGCACACTTGCAACCGAGTACAACCGAGTGAGACAAGACTGGTTTTTAAGACTTGTGACGGTGTAAGGCCAGATGCACTGCTGCGGAACAGGTCCTTAGCAGTTGCAAGAGGTTTAAAAACCAGTCTCGTCTTAGCCGGTCTTACTCGGTTGCAAGTTTGTGAACAAGCTTTAATGGATTACAAATAATTTATCACTTGTAGCCAATTCTCTCCAAGTCTGCATGCTGCATATCCCTCTGCGCGAAGAAACACCTTCATTTTACTTTGTCACGGACGTCCCCCAACTGTAAGGTCTACTGCAGCGTCATTTGGGTAGGATGAATGTTCGCGGAGTGCGGAGTCTGCGTTGGGGTGTTTGTAGGGGGTGGGCAATCACTGCGCTTTTTTTGAAATTGATATTCGCCTGAGAAGTGGGGTGGGTGATGGCTCAGGGATGGGCAATGACTTGGGATATTACCTATACAGGAAAAAGTGAAAAGACGCCAGCAACCGCTGGAATGTTGAGCAGTTAGGCAGTCGTAATTGACCTTGTGGAAGATCGTCTCACGAATGGCCACACCATTTACATGGACCATTGGTACTCCTCTTCACCACTGTACGTCCACATCAAGGTTCCAACACTTTTGGGACAGTAGTCAGAGTGCAACACAAGGACATGCCAAAAGAGTTCAAGTTGAAGCTTCAGAAGGGACAGCATCGCAGTCTCTTTTCACATGGAGTGATGGCCCTAACATGGCAGGACAAGAGGACCTTAAGCATGTTGCAGACCTCCAATGATGCTGCCAACCTGACAGACACAGGGAAAAAAGGAAAAGACAAGCAGCTAGTGCTCAAACCCCGGGTAGTACTCTAATACAACAGAGGTATGGTGGCATTGACCGTGGAAACTAGCAGCTGGCTTCCTTCCCAGTAATGCGGTGATTATGCCAAAGCACACAGGAAGACCTTCTTTTACATCATAGATTTGTCTGTTTACAACAACTATATACTCTGTGGAGAGGCAAACCCGCGCGAAAGCCAGTTACACAAAGTGGAAAGTCGATTGACGACATGGAAATCCAACCATGAGCGCCTTGCCAATGCACCTAGAGGGTTGCCAATGGGAACATGTTCCTCGGCAGGTGAAACCAAACCTGTCAAGGCGGAGTCATGTCTGCAAGGTGCAGGGCAAAAAGAGGGAGAGGCATTGGGAGTGCAAGAAAGGTGCTGTCGCCCTTCACATGAATTTGTGCTTCAAGTAGTTTCAAACACGCAAGTCCCTCTAAGCACTTTGCATCCGCCTATTATCCAGGGTTAAAATAAAATCAAACCTATGCCACTGTGATTTTTCTTGAGGGAGTTACTAAGCTTCTTTTCTTGGGTTCCATGGACGGAACCACCGGAGAGAAACAGGGCAGAAATACTGGGTGGGGGAGGGCCACAACACAATGCAAACAAACGGGTTAAAAGTCAGATACACAAAGAAAAGTGTAGAGGTATTTGAATTATGTATTCTAGTCACTTTATTTTTGTCAAGCATTCTTATTTAATTTCAAAACATGCTAGTCGTTTTAGCTTTGTCATCTTTTTTTTATGCCTAAGGTTTATAATGCAGCACTGGGACTTTGTATGCATTGCTAAATATGTCATTGTTTTTCTTGTATCAATTTTCACACCTGTGGTTTTTCGTGCCAGAATAAATATATTTACACAGAGCAAGCAGTATTTTTTCAGCACATCATTGTTGGTATCCTTTTCGTGAAACGGCGATGTTAGCCGTCGCAGCTGGACTAAAGTTTCCGATGGTGCTTTCTTTTTTTAATTAAGAGAGAAGCTGGCATTGAGCCTGAACTTCTTTTATTTTCAGAGTCATCTGTATAAAATTTTCAGGGTACATTTATAGCAAATATATAAAAGATACTACGAAGTTTCATAAAGCTGTACCTATGAGTTCCTAAGTTACCATATTTTCCGAACTATAAGTCGCACCCGTGTATAATCTGCACTCCCGTATATTGAGCTGTTTTCGCAAAAACGTTGGTAGAGTGCAGCCCGCTTATAACGAACCCGGAAATAGTGAATGGATCTCAATTTCCCATTAACGTTTCTACATTCGCAATGAGATACAAGCCCGCTTTGAACGAAAAACCACGGGAGGCCTACCACAAATATAGCGAGAAAAAGCTACAAAGACATACTCCAAGTGCAAGAAAAGCTATTTACGATGTACTTCTAGAAAATAACTGCAAAAACAAACAACTGCACACCGACAACGGAACTAGGGCGACCGCCACGCTTCGTCAGAGCGCGGGACGAATTCATGCAGATCAGTAAGTTGTCTCCTCCGCATTACGCGTGACGTGCACTGTTGCGCATGCATGTCGTGCGGGAAATTTAGGGTTTTCGGCCGTCCCCATCCACTCCGTGTTTTTTTTTTTAACTTCCGTTTCACTGTCTGACTACGGACCTACAGGAAAGTTTCTGTCGACACTGACATGGACCACCCACGACGCACTCAAGAACCCTACCCGACTGAATTTACCGCTGCCGACCATGACTATCCCCGGATTTTGTGAAATATGTCGCTCCCTGGACCACCAACAGCAAAAAGAAAGGTCCTGTCACTGAAGGTGAAGCAGACAATCCTGGAAGACGTTCGACTTGGTTTGAAGGAATCCGCGATTGCCAAGAAGTATGAGATACCTTTGTCGACACTGTCAGCAGTGATTAAGAACACCGACAAAATTGACGTGGCGCTAGTCATTGATGCTGCCTGCGCAGACTGAAAGAAACTATGCAAGCCAACGTATGAGGATGTCGAGGCTGCAATCTTTAAAGGGATACTTCATTGAAATTTGAAATATTCCTGTCATGTTCAAAAATAGGTTGAATATGATCCACAATATCCGTAAATGACAACCACACGTTTGTATTTTGAGCCTGGTGGCTGTATTAGGCCCAGCGGAGACCACGTGACATCCAACGCAATCGTGACGTAGGTCGTCTCAGGACGAGCAAAGCTACGGCGAGGCTGACGTCGAGAGGATGGTTTAGTCGTTCCAGCCACCGAAGCGGCTGCTTTTGTACGAATTTTGAGTGACGGGGTAATCTTTTGTAATCTTGTAGGGGGACAATAGCGACTTCTGCAACACACAAAAGGCATTCTTGGGAAGAGGGGAGTTCCTCCTTCCCCTCTTCTCTCGTCGTGGCCGGAGGCGAGACACTCACCGTCACTAGCTGTCAAGGTTCCTAGACGGGCATTACAAATGAGGCGTCAGCAACACCCACCAGGTGCTCTTTGCTAATAGTTTGATTTGTTTTAAAATTCCTTTTCGTGGCTTTTTTTAACAAGATATTGGTATGTTTGGTGTGACGCTGCTCCTTTGAACACATATAGACCAAAAAATAAGCGCCGAAATTTCGTTGTAGTATCCCTTTAAATGGTTTCTGGACACGCGTGCCAAGGGCGTCACGATCAGTGGCCCAATTCTCATTGACAAAACGCCACCTGGGGTTAATCTTTGGGCACGACTTCATGTTGGAAACAACTGGAATGCCTGGACCGACACAGCATCACCTGCAAAGGCATTGTAGGCGAGGCTGCATCTGTTGACGACACGGTGCTCCAAGCTTGGCAGGACAAACATCTTGACCGAATCTTCGCCACGTATGCAGACTGCGACATTTATAACATGGATGAGACGGAACTGTTCCTCCAGCTGCTCCCGGACAAGACGCTTGCACCAAAAGACCACAAGTGCGCGCAAATATGGACGGCAGCGACAAGCGCAAGTTGCTGGTCACCTAAAATCCGCTAAACCGTGGGGCTTTGCTGACATGCTTTCACTCCCCGCAAGTTACGTGCAAAATGGGAAGGCGTGGACGACGGGGGAGCACTTTTGGGTGTGGTTGACCGACTTTGACAACGACATGGCACGCAAGAAACGAAAAATTCCGCTTCTGCTAAATAACTGTAACACGCATCATATCAATCCACTGCTGAACGACGTGGAAGTTCTCTTCCCGCCGCCAAACACCACGGCCAAGCTTCAGCCAATGGACCAGGGCGTTATTGCGAACTGAAAGGTCCATTACCGTCACCAGGTAGTCGAGCGTTTCCTCATCGATCTACGGACCAACGTGACACCAAAGGACCGCGAGGTGACAATGGCCAAAGCTGCGCAAATGGTCGGTGACGCGTGGGCGGACGTGAGGTGCGACACGATCACACATTGCTTTGAAAGAGGTGGTTTTTCCCAAACCAAGCTGCCAGACTCTGCCGCTGCGGGTGACGAAGCGTTCGCCGGAGACGACACCCCTCCTGTCACCGGAATTTGTGCGCCGCTGGAACAACTCTGGGAAAGCACGGCCAAGGATCAACTCGTACCGTCCAGCGTTGACCTCCTCAGCTTCCTCACGACAGAGGACCACGTTGTGGCCACCAGGGACTCGAATGATGAAGCCCTCGCAAACTGTCGCCTTGTCAATGCGGAGGCAGGTAGCAAAAGTGACAAGAGTGACGACGACTCTGCGAAGTAGTCAATGTCCGAAAAAACGACTCTCGCCGTGGTGGAGACTTTCCAAGACTACTTGGCTGGCGCCGAGCAGGTCGAACTTGGACAAAGCCTTTTCCCGCGCTCCAACGTAATCGAGCAGGCGATCGTGGAGACGTCCCTTGCGCAGTGCGTACAATCGTGAATCGACGGCTATTAAGGAGAGAATTCAAATCGCATGCTGAAACAGCTGATTTCTCGCCTTTTTTTTTCTTCTTTGAAGTCCACATTTAGCGAAAAAAAGACGTAGCAAACTGATTTTAGACTCCTGTGGCATTCGTTATAAGCAGGCTGTACTGTATATAAGTCGCATCTCTTAGCACAATTCACGCGATATTTTTGGATTTACGAGCCTACATATTGCGAAATCAGTTTCGAACGATCCGCTGGTTTGCACATACTGTTTGACGCGCAACAACTGCGACGTTTCGACTTGTGAGAAATGCCCAAAGCAAGGCACTGTCTGGCAGGAGCAATCGAGTGATTCACAGCAAAAGGACATAAAACGTGCAAAATGAGAAGGTAGTTGGCATTATTTGAGTGTACACATGCTGAGCAGACAATGATTTAATGTGCCAGCCACTTGTGAACAAAGCTTTGGACCGCTAGGCCTAGCCTAGGCCATGTCACGGAGTTGACGCAACCGTCAATGTGTAGGCAGTTAGATAAATCTCGACACACTTCTTTCGGTGCTGCTAAAAGATTGGCTAGCAGCAATCCTTCCTTTTACATGTAGCAACACAGTTGCACCACGGCAGACCAAAACTGCTGATCAAACGGAACCTAAGAAAGACCCGAGAAAGTTTTCTGCAATGCGTGTATGCAAGCCCACTTACCTTTCAGTGTCACTGGACTGAAGCAGAAGAACACAGGACCATGGCTGAATGAGGCAACGTCCATCACATGCTGTAAAAGCAGGAAAATTCTATTTTGAGAAAATGGCAGTTGAAAGTTGCACACACATTTTCAGCATTGAGCTTGTTTCACATGGCGCGATTCTGCCTGCAATTTTTATTCTAGTGCCAAAGGACTTGTGGACACAGTTCGCATGCACACAAGTCACTGTCCTCAACTTTTATTGATTTGTTTTCTTTGGAGAGAGCAACATTGCAACCAAAAATCACAAAAATCGCAAGCAGGATTGCGCCACTTGAAACGGCTTTACCTGCGGAGTAGCTGGAAGTATGCAAGCTGGGGGACAGTCTATGTATTCATGGGGATAGGCTTCTCCCGAAGCCTATTCGCGTCTCCAGCTCGACGCTCGCCCACCCGCGGCGGAAACAGGAAGCGCTCTAGTGAGGGTCCCCCGATTCTCCTGCTCAGCGGGCACGGCGAAACTGCTTGCGATCGTGACTTGCGAAATGTCATTTCCGAATGAAAACAACACTCTTCACTGTCCTAACGTAGTGCTGCAGCCGGTGTAGAAGTGTACCTTACTGCAGAGTTTTAGTAATGCGCATAGAAGCAAACGAAAAAGCTGTGCATTTGCGTTAGAGTTGCGTGCCTCACGTTGTGCGTGCGCCTCATCGCCATGCGCCATCCAAGACTGCAGTTTCGGGCTCCGCACACGCGCAGTGTGGAACACACAAAGGAAACGCAAACACACAGCGCTTCTGTTCGCTCGTACAGTTGAACCTCAATTTAACGAAATCCGATTTTACGAGTTTTCCGATTTAACGAACAAATTCGGATTCCCCGCGCAGCCTATCCCGAAGAATGTCATTCTCGACTTTACGAAGTTCCCGATTTAACGAAATAATTAGGGGGTCCCGGTGACTTCGCTAAATCGAGGTTCAACTGTATATGCAATGCTAAAACTCACTACTGTTTCACCGGCTTCCAATGCCAACGAAATGTGCTGCAGTGAGCAGACGAGCAAGCAACTGGAAAGGCCGAGATTGGCAAAACGATGGGGAGTAAAAATGAAAGTAACTAAATGTTATGAAAAGATTATTAATTTTTAAAGAATTCTATTTTTGGGGGGCAGGGGGGGGGGGGGGGGGGGGGCATTTGGTGTGGAAGGATATTGGAGGTGACTTTGGACGCTTTGCCGATTGTCAAAAGTCATACTTTACACACAATTAATGTAATTTTACATGGATTTCTCACATTAGCTAGAATGTTTTCATTGATTTTAGACTATTTTTATTTTATTACTTGGTAATTAAAAATGCTGCAATTGGCACCAGTGATGATAATTAGCACATCTTTGATTGTCATACTTGTTCACGTGTTTGAAATTAGATCATAAACAACAAATTATACACCAACTCATGTTTACAAACAAACCGGAGCGCCCGGAGCGCCCCTAGCGGACGCCACCGGCGCCGCGCATGCGCGATGGGGGTGTGGGCAAGAAGCTCTCCGTCGCCCATAAACAAACCATTGAAATGCGATGTTGTCGGCGTCGGTGTGAGTCCCCGCACTCTTTTTGGCGTTGAAATTGTTGATTCTACGTCCTCCTAACGATGTCTGACTACTTGAGCGGCGTCAGCGAAATTACCGAGGCTCGTTACACCGCAAAACTTCGCATGAATCATCTGACATGCGGCGATTCATTCCGCGTGGACGCCGCAGAATGTACGCTAAAGCCTGATTCATATGATGAGATTTCGCTCGCAATTTTCGGTAGCGACGTCGCTCGGACTGCAAAAGCGTGAACCGTAGCTGAGATGTCGACGTCAATACTGAAAATCGCAAGCAGAATTTAACCAAGTGAATCAGGCATAACAAGTCTGTGATGGCCACTGGTAACAATGATCAACATCTCCTTGTATCTACTGTTTACAACCAGCCTGCTTACCAACCTTCAAACTTAAGTCTTTTGAGGCCTGCACTTACTTCTTATCGCAAGTACCAGGCCCATGTTTAGTCTACGGGCCGGTGTCCTCTAAAAGAGCAGACAACAAGCAGAAACGTTTGAAAGAGCAGACGACAGTTCGAACGATCAGGCGGCCGTTTGAACTTGAAGATGCACTGAACGTAGTCCGCAGGTGGTCCGTACAACTTGACGATGTTCCGGCGCTCATTATGGAACAAAACAAATAAATTTGATGACCAGGAGTATCCATGAATTCAACCCAAAATGCTTCTTGCCCAAGCAATCATGGTCCGACGGCGTGTGGTTTTCCCTACTCACGGCACATATCCGCGTTCTTGGACGAACCGAGCGCATGAAAACTGACCTTCAAACTTTCTCGACACTTCTGGTAAAGACCCAGTCGCAGCATTTTGACGAGAAGGCAGGTTTTTGTCTGGTTCCTTTCAAAACAATGCAGGAATACACGTTTCACATGGGCACTTCCGTCCACAGCCCCAGACCGGAAGTGCGTCCGACGCGCCACCACCGCGGCGCGACGTAACAGAGATGAGTTTGTGTATATTACAGCTTGAAAAAGTATGTATTAAATTATCTGAATTTTAATATTATTAATACAAATCGCGGCAATGTATGCTTCCAATTAACGCCAAGATCACGAAAATATGACATTTAACCATAATAGTCTTTCCGGAAAGGTATAATCTTGTTTTCTTTTTAGCATATGAAAAACTCTGACATCGCTATCAAGATAGACAAACAGTCAAACACTGGATGTATAAAGTCCTATGCGTCACGTGTTGCTATAAAAAACACACACTTCAGCTGTTTGACTGGGATTCTGTCTTTGGGTTGTTGCAGTGAGAGCAGCATTTATTAATTAATATGTTTTGTGGACATATTGTAAAAATCTTAATTATTCTCTTTACCTTGTGTTGGGAATAATGTTAAACCAATTAATCATCTAAATATCTAGAAACCCATTCAAAAACCTGCAGTTAACTATTTCCCATGACAATTATATGAGCGAGAAAAAGGCAGCGAGAACACACAAATATCAGCACTGATTTTTTCAACAACTACAAATATCAGCCCGGATCAAACATGTATGTCACAAAATAAAGTTTCCGCGAACAAATTCTCCAACTAAATAATTATGATGTGAGATACATCTTGAGTTATGAAAGAATCCGAAATTAAGGCCTACATCAAGAAATTAAATCCAAAATAGAGGTTGGTTTTGGTTTAGCTCCAGAATTAAAGTGTGCATTCTTGGGTAAATATTATGCTAAACACCATTCTTGTTTTCAGATTAAAGAGGTGACCTGTGCTCATAACACCCTAGCTTCCTCGTATCAGTAGAAATAATTTGTGTCGCTCAGTGAAGCCAGCATACTAGACAGGCTCAACAGCGGCACGCATCTCCGACCCTCACTATAACCCCCATTTTGAAAAATGAGTGGCGCCACCTATAGTAAGTTGGAGTCGCGAATACCCATGAACCCTTCTACGTCTGCCTGTGCTACACCCATCTAGACGGCCCTCAGATAGTATGCAAGCATGAACTCGTTCAATAATCCTTAGCCGTGGCGTAGTTCGGCGAGAATATTGCTCTTATACATGCTCAAATTTATGTGGTGTTCTTGTTCTGCAGCAGTTTGAAGACACTCTTCCCTGTGTCGGTCATTGCTGGGCCCTTCCAGGCTCACCCAAGTGTGTTACACCTTCTTAAAGAGGACCCTTGCACAATGTGCTTGCTTTGCAGGAGCTTGACGTCCTTGACACTACAGGGCTTGGGTACTTGTGCACTCGTGAGCTGCATGATTATTCTGAGTGCTGCGTCCCGGAAATATAGGGCTTAGTTTGAGCATTTCTATTTTATTAACAATATATTTAGTTTATTTCTTATAGTGGACCGATTTACTTTTTAACCTTTGAGAGTTTGACTGCTTGGCACTGAAATAAATGTTAAAGACTGGACCCTTTCCACTCAGTCAGCCCTTTGCTTCTTGACTAACTACAAAATGGAAGTGGCATTAATTCTAGTCACAAGGCTGCACAGTTTAGATACTTGGCGTACTTCCCAAAGTATGAGATCGTATAATTTTTAATATTTCAAAAATGGCTAGGTTCGAATTCGCACAGGTAAAAATCTCTCAAGCTGGGGTTTCAGACGCCAATACCGTCTCGGGTGGCACAGCCTCAGAAGTGTGCGTCACCAATATTGTGATGGCAGAGCTGGTTGGTTGCTGCAGTGAATGCAGAATAAAAGTGTAACTGGCAGCATGTCTAGTGTCGCTGGCATAAGATGTTTATTCATCAGTGTTGCAAGCCTTTATTGGCATTGCAAAAAGGACAAAAAACTGCTATGTTCCGCCGCACGTGCTACGTCGGTTGTCACTTCCCAACAACTCTCTGTAGTGTAGTGTTAGTATAGAGTTTAGCTTAGTCAGCATTGACACTTTCATATCCGAAGCACGAGCCTTGGCCTGCAGGTCACGCAGGCAAGTCATTTCGCAAGGATGTTACGTTCGCATTGACGTTCCATTGTTCAAACCTACCTGATCCGTCGCGTGACAGAAATTCCGTGCGGCACAAGAAGTGAAGCGAAGAATTTCTGCATAGCCTGCTTCCCCTCAACGTGCTAGAGTTCCGGGGCTTCGTTTCTGTGTAAGTATACCGTGCCTTCCCAGATTCCACTCACAAAATGGAGACTGCGCAGCTGCACGTCAACTTTGGTACGTGAAGAGAGTCCAGTCACGATCATCAAAGATACTTGAACTCAAGCAGTAAATCAAGCAAAGTACACAAAGTCACAATGTACTCAAAAAACAAGGGACACAAAACGTTTCATCCGCACAATGCCCACACCAGACTTCAAACGAGCGCCATTTAACTTGCCCACTCATACGCGTCCGAGGAGCGAGGTGACATCACTTATAAACGCACTGGATTGGCTGTGGAGGCCCCTAGCCTTTCACTGCGGTTCAACGCAAGATGAAATTAAGTATAGCTTTGTCTCTCTCTCTGTCTCACTTTTTTAAGTTTTTTTTGTTTCTTCGCGTTCTCGTTTTGTGTTTTGGCCGTCATCCGTCTAAAGCGTTTTGTCATCTCCTACTTGGTTGGATCTCGTTTTGTCTGCATGGATACACCTTGAGCTTTCGGTTGTCATGTCAAACACGGCTTCGACCTCGAAGAAACAGCAGCAATGAGCATGAAAGGTGACCGCAGAGCTCGGAAGCAGCTGCGGCACGCCACATACAAAGACACCGAAGACGACCTCTCCGAATGTTTCATCGATGCAAGAACGACAACCGTCTCCATCGGCAAACCCGTGCTACTTGGGAATGCCAGAGACTTTGCGTTTCTGCTGAACTTGCCGAGTTCAGCCCTGGGAAATGGGTGGCTCCGTCACGGGATTGTTTACAAGTTTACCGTCAGGGAGGCTGCATCCGTGGAGAAGGAGAAAATGGAGTTGTGGCTCGCAAAAAACCCGGATGAAATCTACAGCTACGTCAAGGTAGACATCTACAACGCAGACGAGACTGCCTCGTTTTATCAGATAAGGCCTGTGTGCACGAGAGCAGTAAAGCACGACGAATGCGTCAATGGCAAGCACAGCAAGGTGCGTAAAACCGTGCTTCTGTGCTGCAGTTTGCGCAGCAGTGAGAGGTGCTTGCCTTTCGCCATTGGAACGGCGGAGGAATTGAGACAGCACCAACGCCTGGATGACTTGGGAACTCCTCTCTGAATGGCTTTTAAAGCTAAACAAGGTGATGATCCAGCAAAAGTGGAAGATCCTCCTAATCCTGGAAAACAGCTCAGCACATCACGTGAGCCCCCGAGCTGATTTTTGTCACTTTGATGTTTCTCCCTCCAAACGCAACCGCCAAGCTTTAACCGTTGGAAATTTCGAAGAGCGCCACCACGGCTGTGTCATTGAAAGAAGGCTGATGATGACTATAGGCCACCCAAGTGCACAAGGGCCTTGTCTGACAATCTCCCTCATAAATGCAGTAGAAATGCTGAAGGCTTCGTGGATGGAGATCAGGACCGGTAGCATCAAAAACTACTTTCAGAAAACTGAGATTTCGTTTTCTCCCGCAGAAGCGTGACGACGCAAGAACCATCAATCAGTTACTGTGAACCAAAGCCATTGCTGCTGGCCTGATGGAGAAGGGGCAGACCTGGGACGACTTCATTAACGTCGATGAAGACGCGGCTGTCTCGAGAGCACTTTCGACGAAACTATTGTGCGGGAGGTGCAGCCAACCGTCCGGGACATCGTCCGACGACAAGGGTGATGACAACGAAGGCAACAATGGCAATGGGGTTGCTCCCTCACCTCCTTGATGTGCTTTCTCACCTAAGTGATGTCCACACTGATCAGCACAGCAATTTGGAGTGTGCTATCGTCGGGTCTGCTTTGTTCAAACAGACCGTGATTACTAACTTTCTCAAACAAATGCCGTGCGCGTCGAATCTGTGCCACGCTTTCTTATTTATCAGCGATCTTGAAGGCAGATTTAATTATTGTACAAACTTTTGTTATAGCGAACTCGTTTTGTGTTGCAGATAGGATTGTTGACAGCTGGCTTGACTCTACCATGAAATGCACAAAAATATCTTGAAGATACCTCCAGTTGTTCCGGCATAAGTCATAATGAGGTAATTAGCGGGCTAATCATCACAATAAGTAACATAATAAACTAAAAACTGTCTATTAACTTCTTGGTTAGAGAAATAAGCATATGGTTCCAATTACAGTGGTGGAACTGACAAGTAGTGATTTGCAGCTCTTGCAGCAGCGAAAGACTGGTTTGGGAGCAGAAAGTTCAAATCTTGGAGCACACGATTGTGAGCTTCCATGTCAAAGAATTTTACACAATCTCTCTGAAACTTAGCCCGTAAAAAACACTGCAGAGTGTCGGGAGACTCTTCAATTAAAATGCTATACCTAAAAGGAACCTGGCCCTAGATACTTATTTATTTATTTATTAAACAATCATAGGGCGGTAATTTTGCAGATGTCTCAACCTATTAGGAGTATGGATGGCATTGTTAGTCTGTTTGCATGACGTTGCTTTCGCTCGTATTCCAGTTGCTACTATTCATAAAGCAGATAAGTGGATCATACAGCTACTCTAATCTATAACAATGAATAGCACTAGCTATTCATAGAGATTAATGTGAGCAGGGTTTGCACAAAAACCGACAACTCTTCATAGGCATGTGCAAATAATGGATTTTGGGTTCGGAGCAAATTCAAAGTGGATACTGTTTTTGGCCGAATATGTTTTAAATGAAAATTGAAGACTTGCTGCATCTTTCTCCACGCTTTTCCCTACTGCTACACCATGCTTAAACAAAAATTCAGCTGAACTCGAGAAGGTTGGTCTCAAGCTTCAAATTGCTCACTTATGAGCTCAGTTAAATTTAATCTAGCCATATTTATAGACCGTAGCCTCAAAAAGTCTTATACATACATAGGGATGGCAAGTAAGTGATAGATTTGACATAAAATGAAACCTATAAAGGAGCCCAGTCATGCTTAATTGACGGGACTTATAAATCTTCTTGCTATATGCAATTATATTCTTCAATTCTGAATTTTTAAAAAAAGCACAATTAATGAACACAGGTAGTTAGAACATTGGTGCCTAACGTATACCCTTGCATAATAGCCACAGTTACATTTCGAAGATTTTACTGCAATATAAATATTAACAATAAATGTTCCCCAATCTTTTTTTTTAATACATTGACACAAACGTGCACCAGATTACTTCGAAGGTGAGTTGTTCACCTAAGTGCTGCTCTGCTGCAGTGCAACGAGTCGCGAGATCACGTCGGCTCCACGAGTATTGCTTCTCCACAACGCATTGGTGGTTGAGGAGAAGCGCACTCAAGGGGGCTAACCCCCGCCACGATCAACACTTCGAAAAGTGTGAATACTGCAGTTCATTTTGAAAAAAAAAATGTAAAATAATGTATTATATGAAACTACTATTCAAAAATTAGAATATTCGCGCTACCCTACTCTTCGCACATAGTCCTTAAGCATCTAAAAAAATAACTACTTTTTTTCCTTTCCAGTGGCATCACCAACAATGCCACGTACCACACACTTTCAGTTTCCTTTTCGAGAACAGCTCCCTTTTGGTGCAGACATGGCGCAAATTGTGCACAAATACAGCCTTTGGAGCAGCATGTAGCAGGTTGTTAGTACTGGCACCGTTTTCGTGCAGTAGTTCCGCCACAGCTATTACAAACTCGCTGAGCGTCATCAAAAGCGACGAAACGAGTCAGTTTTAGAAAGAACAACCCACTGAAGAGCAGTGATGCGCTGAAGTTACCACTCGTGCATAAGACACAAGGCTGGCGGTGTGAAAACAGGATGATAATCTCATCCTCCGCGTTTTCACTAAAGTTGTCAGGGATCGACGACGTCTGCCCAAGTAAATCGGTCCGACACCAAGGAAAATCCTGCCATTCACCTTGAGTCATGAACGACTGTCTAGAAAAATAAAAAGGGCAAAATCGCAATACCTGAACATCATCCGCAAGTTGACAGAAGTGTGCGTTGAGAATGACGGCCGAAGCAAATCATCCCACCTGGCCCTGTGACAAAGACCCGGGGGCAGCAGCAGGGCGGCAGAGATTGCCTACACCTAGAAGAAAACGCGAAAATGTGCCATAATGACGATTGATTGATTGATTGATTGATTGATTGGTTGGAGTGCCATGAGGACAATCAGGTAACATTTCTGCAGATGTACGTAAATACACCGGGGATCATTTTGTTCTTGATAACAGTCAATGCCTCCACCTATTATTTGTACTGTATGTTCCGGTCTATACGCTGCACCTGGTGCAGTTTGCAGGAGCAAATTTAGGATCAAAAATTAAGTTTTTGCTTAGATAGTCTGCTCCCGGTACACAGTCCACACGCCGTGCACAGTTCCCACCTAGTGCCTGGTCCGCCTGGTCCGAACGTAAAAATGGTCATACACAGCCCACCTTGACAACTGCCTGCCGTATCAGCTCACTAAGAAGCTGGTATCCCACCGAAATCCACATTAATATACTGAGTTATTAATAAAAGCCTTCACAACTTGTTCCAGTGAATGACCTAAAAGAAATGAATCTTTAAATAGTCCACACCCGTAGATAAAAAGTTTAAAGCCGGGTAAAATTTCAACTTTTAAACATGTGTAGTCTGTGGACTAAACAGTGCAGAAAGTATGGTACTTTGAATATGTTTAATCAAATTTGGGATGAACACAATAACTTTTTCTCAGGACAAAATTCTACTCTTGGTGAGCCTCTCACATAACTTTCCAGATATGCGAGAGCCCCAGTACAGATATCTATTGTAATGTGATAAACCATTTATTTTCCAAATAGGCAGCCGAAATCATCCTTAAAAAAAATTGAGATGCCTATAATTGACTTTGAAATAAACCTACCGTTTGCTTAGAGACCAATTTTCCTATGTGCCAAACTTTGCAAAATTCATAAAACCTATTGCCAAAGTAACCTAAACCTACATAATGTTCAGCGTGTTCCACTTTTCTTCCAGATATTTTTCCCATTTTATTTTTATAGAAATATTGCTCAGATCCTAATTTTACAAGTTTTCACTATTTGTAGACAATGTGTAAGAATTAATAAAACAGAAATAAAACCATTTGACACTATGCCAAAGACTGTCCTATAAGAATACAAATTGCTCAAAAGCTAAAAAAAATGTAATACTTAAAAAAAAAGACAGGGAAAAGGAAGGGACAAACACAACAAAGTCTGTGTGTTTGTCCCTTCCTTTTCCCGTCTCGGTTGCTTTATTTCTTTAAGAATGATCGTTCACTAGCTAGCCTGCGCCATAACCCTTATTTCTGGAAAAGGGGGTCATAGATTTTCGTACTTTCGTTAAATACATAGTAGAATTAAATTTCCAATGTTCATAACCATGGAAATGTGCGCTAGGTTTTCTCTCCAGGCAAGAGCAGTTGCATAATAAAGTTGGAGAAGATATGGGCAGCATTTAACGTGTAGACAGAATGAGCGGCCACATGACCTGGTTACGATTATATGCCAATTTTTATCATAGCCACACGCTGTAGTTGGCAAAGCACAGGGCAGGTGCCAAGTTCCATACATTATT
The DNA here is from genome assembly GCF_016920785.2 of Ixodes scapularis. Lineage (NCBI taxonomy): Eukaryota > Metazoa > Arthropoda > Arachnida > Ixodida > Ixodidae > Ixodes > Ixodes scapularis. The sequence goes on along the minus strand of NW_024609879.1, from coordinate 47,335,081 downwards.
AAGGTTCGGCTGTTCTCGTCACTGCAGCGATTTGCCATGAGCCGCTACCCGACCCCTTGTTGAGGCATTGACTGTCACGAGCCCAAGCCCAGCGTTCATGCAGTGCTCGTGTTAAATTTAAGAGCTGCATTTGTATATTGTTATTGCAGGTGATCCCCACAACTATGACAACAGGGCAATCCCCGTTACGTCATCAAGTTTACCGAAGGAGGGGGCTGAAAAAAAAAGTCTAACTTTTATCCTCGAAATCATGCCACGATTCTCGATCGGTGGCATTTCGTGCGAGCGTGCTTGGAACTCACTAGCACCAGTAAGCATGTGTAAAGTCAGAAACATACCAACCCAACATCGCTCAGCGGCCCCTTTTAGGTTTCGGTTCGGATTTTCGTTCAGGACTGCACTGAAACGAGAAAGGATTAACGTCATTCTTTATGTGCCCCTTTTGTGGCATTTGTCGTCCAAGATGCAGCAGCCACTTGCATAACAAAAAGGTGCAAGGATGGCAAAGCTCACCTGCATGTTTGTGTTCACAAAGAAGAGATGTGCAATAATTTAAAACTAAATGCGCCAACAATTCCTACCTTTTTTTTTTTTTTGCCTTTTTTTCAAACAAGTTTTAGAAGGACAATAACAATACCTCGGGCGTGGTGCCTGGAAAAACACTTTCAATTGGTGTATGTGGTGCCCTACACCACCCATGCATCAAAAATGACCCCAAAGTGGCAACAAATTATGCTGCACAAGCTGGCACATCAAGCTGCCGGCACTGCAGACAAGCGGGCATAAGGACGCAGAGTCTCAACTTGGGCCTTCGGAACTTTCTGTGGACTAAAAGCCGAAAAGGGACCTACAGCGGAAGAAGCATCTGCCATCTTCACTACTGTGCCAATGCCAGAGTTGCAGAAACAAACGGTATGAAACAAGTTAGATTTCACCGACCGGAAATCGAGGGGCCGAAAACGAGCCAGTAGCAGACGCATTCAGGGCACTATACCCTGGGCACAAGAGATTTTCACGGCCCCTCTGCTCTTGGTCGCTGTGCTGTTTTTGAAAGCGTGCTGACCTATCCTGTTCGATTACTTCACTGCCAACAGTGCTATTATGACACCTGGTAGGCCCAGAACAATGAATAAAGCAGAGGCCAGAGCTACGCAACATACCATGCACCGGCCACTTCCAGAGGACATCAAAACTCAGCATTATCACAAGCCTCTGGACATGGACAATTTTTCTTGGCATTTCCAAGGAGGGGAGGAAAGAGCACACAGCTTTAATGAGCGCTCAAAATTTAGGAGGGCACGCATGCCTGTACCTTTGACCGCGTTGCTGAAAAAAGTTGTCCCCGCGTATAGTGTAACTGGATTAACTCCGATCGTACGTGCACACGTTTGCCACGCATGGCGCTCAGCTTACATTAAGCTGCTTTTGTTCACGGTTCAACCTTTGCTCTGGTCGGAATAATATATACAGCTTTAAATGCTGCCAACTATGTGCATTTCCAACCTTGCTTGCAATCACTTAAACTTAAGGTTCACTATTTGCCAAACAACTGCAAGACATCATAAATATCTTTAGATGATCAACAGCAGTTGAGCTCACATTATAAAAGAACTATCTTGTATCAATAATTATCTCGCACACGTTTTAGCAATATCAAAAGGCACCATTAAACCCAGCATTTTAGTTCTGAACTGAAACTCTCGGCAAATTAGAGCCAGCGGTTTGAATTTCACCAACAATTCAAATATTCGGACCCATAGCTCCGACGTTTCTCAGCAATCCTTTTCCACGATTAAAGCAATGGTCAAATTATTTCAGCAGCATGTGAGATTTCGTCAAATATAAATATTTTTAGCCGGGCCCGCATTTCGATGAACTCATACTGGCCGGGCACTTTACCATTAAAGCTAACTGCATTCTTGCATTGACACTAGAAAATTCGCCCAGCAACCGAATGAGCAGCACTTCGTAAAGTGCTGCATGGACCGTAACTTCTAAGCCCAACCCAACCTTAGAGAAACACCCCTTTTCCCAAAAAGCTATACTCCGTTCACCCCTAAGCTAGCAGTGTAATGGGAGCTATGCACTCGGCAGACATATCCGCCGCCTCCCTTCCGCCACCGGACCCCGCTCCTGTGCCTGGGTATGGGCAGGAGCGCGATCATGTGGCGAGAGATAGACATACGACTGATCCAACAACCACGCAGCTTCCACCATACCGTCAGCTTAGCGGTGAACAGAGGGTAGATCACTGCTTGAACCAGAACAGTTTGTCGCATCAGAGCATCATAAGCCGATTCGGACTGGTCACTTCAAAAGTCACGCCAAGGACCAACCAAACTATTAAAAATGAAAACTGTGAATCGAGCAGTTCTGCCCGGTGTGGGGCTTCAATCGCATGTCATCAAAAGTTATTCTCAGGTTTGGTTCACGGCTTGTGGAATGGGAAAACTATGAAAATAAACTGAAAACACAGGAACAAAAGACGGGCAATGGTGCCATTGTGTGCTTTTAAAAGGCAGCAGAGCTGCCTCTCAGTTAGGTAGTGTCAACTTCTTTTATTGAAATGTTGAAGAAATTGCGGGCAGCAGCAGAGGCTTTATTTACGACATTTCCAGCAGAGCCTGTCCTTTCTTAAGTGTAGGGAAATACATGTTGCAAAATGTTTTGGTCAGAGATCGAGAGAGAGAAGGAAAGCCATAAGAAACAAGTTTACCCCAAAAATAAACTCGCACGCACGGGGCCATGTTTGCAACAACACACAGGCATACTATAGCAAAAAACAACATGAGGACATCAAAAATCAGCATGATCACAAGCCTCTGGTATAGCAGTTTCCAGGAAAACTAAAAAACATAGTAAATAGGCGCCGTTTTCTTTAGCCTCACGCCCAAAGCTAAAAACAGAAGTCAAACCACCTCCCAAGTGAGGGTCGTAAACCACCTTGGTGACAGCGTAGGATTCTAGTAAATGGTTTACAGACCTTTACTTTTTGCATAGTCAAGCTTCACTTCACTTATGTATTTGTTTCTTCTGGTGGCCCACATAGTTTTGATTATAGACTTGTTACTTCTGCTTTTAGGGTGGGTGTGGGGATAAAGGAAATGCTGCCTATTCACTATATTTTTTTAGTTTCCCTGAAGACTGCCATGACTGGGTTTTTCATGTGTTTTCTTGCTATAGAGTGCCCGTGTGTTGTTGCAAATGTCAACCCCTGTGTGCATTTGTATTGGGGTCGACTTGTTTCTTATTGCTTTCCTTCCCTCTTAGATTTCGGACTGGAACATTCTGCAGCATGCATTTCCCTACACTTGAAAAAGAGCAGGCCCTGTTCCAAACATCAAAAATAAAGCCTCTGCCGCTGTTCACAAATTTTTCCATGTTCGATACTCTCTTGGAGAAGAATTGTTTATTAACACTTCGAATTCCTTTATTTCATCAAAAAGGCTCAAATCAAATTTGGGGGTTTTACTTGCCAAACTAACAAAGGGCATCTTGTACGCCCCAATGGTGGTTTAAAGATTAATTCCAACCACCTGGGGATCCATCGACCTCCATAATTTCGATTACACAGAGCCTTCTCCGCAACAAGCCTGTCAGGCTACTGGCACCTCGGCCCAGTCAAGAATTGTAATTGTACTGTGCGTATGTGCATACAGTCGGAAGTTAGTCTGCTTAAAAAAAGTCTGGTGTCTCAGCTGTAGATGAAATTTAGGCAGTGAAGTACCACTGCTAGCCTAGGGTCTCCGACGTGCACCATGCAGTAGTGGTACACGACCACACGCCAGAACGATACTTATTGAGATCAAACAGGCAGGAATGGGGATTGAGCCCGGGATCGCCGGGTTCCTCAGCGAGAGCTTATGCTTCATGCACTTCAAGCTGCAACATGTTCACACTCTCGGCCACCGATCCCCGCCGCCTAGTCAAGAGAGCTTTGAAGCTATTCATAAAGTAAGGGAGGGGATGAAGATAGCATGTTGCCTGCTTTCAGTGGATAGTCACTGTTTCCCTTCTGCCACTCCAGGCACCACCTTGAAGGTACACTGACAGACCCCCAAAAAATCCCTTATATTTTTGCCAGGCAATTTATTATGGGTTGTCGGGAGACTACCCCATCAATATTTTACTTCAGAGTCACGTATAGTTTCATGAAAGCCAAAACACTCAACTGCTCAAAACCGAAACATGTGCACAGAGGTGCAGAGGAGAGGAAGTTGCTGGAAGTCACATGGCTATCGCTCCCTAACCAGTTTTTTTCCATTCCTCCGCTTCTGGGGCGTGTGAAGTAGACGACGACAACGAGGACGCTGCTTGAGCCGTTTGTAGTGCGATTGTTTTGAACTTGTATCCCTTCCCCTCGCTGTTCTGTGCTTGAAGATTGATTGGCCAGTACTGCGAATGACATTCCGAAGTAGCGGTTCCACGTCCGTTGTAACGCTGTTCCGTCATACCGCCCCGGCAGCGTCCAGCCACTGGTACGTCGCCCTATTGAGAATTATGCGGACATGTACTTCCTGTGTTCTGTGCAACAACTATTTTTTTCAATCGACGTATTTGCAGCTTTTTGGAAGTTAGAAAAAATGGGATCCATATTCTTTTCTATTTTTAATATTGAATGTGTGCCTTAGATGGCACTTGACTTTAAATATATTTGGTATGGATCCTTTTGAACGGCACGTGACCGTGGAAAAGAGAGTCAGCGCGTCTAAAACCGGCCAATTCGCGACCGGCAGTTTTCAAGCGGGCAGAATATGAATTTCGAGTTAGAAGTTGTGTTCTGGGTAGTTGGGCTCTCGTAGGTCATGTTCAAATGAAAACATTGGCATGCATAAGCGCCCCATCAGTGTCCCTTTAAAGTGGTCTCAAGGCTTCTCTAATGGCTAATTCGGCTGGTTATCCACAGCAGATCCAAACAGCCTTGCTGTTTAAATCTGCATTCTACTTTCTTTTTTTCCTTCAAGTATGAAGGGTAAATTGGTCCACAGCTCGTTCTGATTCTAATAACATAAAAATTTTGTGCAACACATTCTTGTCGAAGATCAGCCTGAGCCTGAAAGAAGTTTTCGATGTTCAATGTAAACCGAAGTCTGACTGACATCGCCTAGAAGAACCAAAGGCCGTGAACTTGCGTCTCGACGTCCTCAGTAAGATTGAGCACAGACACTACTTAGACAAGAGTACTGCTTCAGTGTTTTGCTTGGCCTCCTGTCAAATCAATAGACAGTTTTAGTGGAACGCACACTAAAGTTTTGCATACCCAAAGATATTGCGGGTCAGGAGTGCGCATGCACAGGACGCAATAGAAGGGTTAGCGTATTGTGTATGCACGCAATGCTGGGGATTTTGCGTTGCGGGCTAGCGGGCCTTCCAGGAAGCTCCCCAGAGATCTCGGGCCCGGCGAGAGCGCCAGTTTCAAGATGGCAGTTACCTCAACTGGCACAGCAAGGGCGACGTAGTGTTTGTGAAGTTCAGTGTTATGTGAAATTGCGCGGTGTTCAACTCGGCAATTCGTTCCGGGAGCTACTGCGGTCAAATCAGATCGCCATGCATCTGAAAGAGTGCACAGTGAAAATGTTCCCAGCTCGCAATGTGAGTGAACGCTACAATCTGCTCAATGCTAAGCCTCTTTGCGCACATTATCGCCGACAGATGAACGACTCTTCAAGAAATCACCGAAGTTGTCGCTATGCACCGGACATCACCAGGTCTTGAATTTCTTCCCACGATAGCAGTGATAAAAAGTGCCATTTCCACAGGATGACTAAGAGAGGATCCGTGATTGAATTTGGCTGCATACTCGTAGCCGTGTGACCAGGCAGATGCGGCTTAGTTTAATTTGAAATAAAATTCTGGGAAACATTTTCATTTTCAATATATCTCTTGAGGAGGGGAGCATGGTGGCGCTATAAGCACGTGGAATTCTACGGCTCTGGCAAATAGGATCAAAAAGATCATGCCAGATATTCACTAGGCAATGTAACGCACGGCTAAAACCGGTCCGAGCAGGTCATTTTTAGTGTATGCTATACTACTGCGTACGTAAGAGCCACCAACGCGACATTGAAGGTCTATTCACATGATGCATCTTGTTGGCGAATCTTGTGTCGCGAAACAGATTCCCCATCTGAACGTGACCGAAAAAGTGGCGTGCCTCCGAAAAAAGTGGCGCGTGTTCCTCGCTTCTGGAGCAATTCTTCGCTGAAACCTCACCGAGGCCTGTCAATCACCCGAAGAAGAAACGCGGACGCTGCCAATGGCCGCTAGACTTCGCTATGACGCCTGACCTTCGAGGAGCCTTCGAGGAGGACTTTCGGCTTTTGGAAGAGTCTGATTTTCGGCAGATTCCGTATCCGAGCCAAAGCCGAAAGAAAACAAACAGACATGGCAAGCGACAAGCGGAGAAGCGGTGTGTACTGGCGACGAGTCTTGGTCCTACTCGGTTGCAGTTGTGTGATTGGCGCCTACAGTACGGGTTGGTGGTGCGGTGCAGATTCATCAACAATCGCGACGAGTACACGCACCACATATAAACATGATGACTGGGGATAACTTTCTTTATTGGCGGTGCAAAAATGTCTAAACGCTTCGAGATCATCTGCCTGTTCTTTGACGTTCGCAGTTTTTCCCGGGTTTAACAGGACTAGTAAACCCAGTGAGCCGAATCTGACGAAGTTCATTGAGTGGTATTATTAAAACTGACTGTCTCTTCACACTGTGCGTATTTCATATCATTTTAATGCGAAACGCTTGGTATTCCCGGTGCAGATGACAAAGTTTGGCGAAAAACTCGTGAGTCAATACGTCACAGGTTTCGCGCGTCAAACTCCCCGTGTGAAGAGGCCGATTTTACGAAATCTTGGTTTCGCTAAACTGTGGCGCGTTGAAAAGATGCATCGTGTGAATAAGCCTTAAAACTGTCTAATGAGCCGAAGGAGACTCGATGTCGGGCTTCGGCCCATGGCCGCGTTGACGCTATCCTAGTGTGATGACGACGCTATGTGGAGGTCGATGAGACTGTTCGCGGGCTTTGAATACTCTAGCTGGTGCCTTACACCCGTAGGCAACAAACATCGACCAACATGTTGCATCTCGTATAAGTTCGCCGAAAGCTGTCACTCGGGTCGATGCAACGCCCGTCATCCAGGCTGCCCTGCTGTTCACGCAACGTGATAAGATTGGCGGGCCAGGAAGCAGAATACGTGGAGCCACTTCTTACGAACCTGTTGTGTCAATGTGGTCACTGTGTTTTTTCCAACTATTTCCAAGGCGACAGGGCACAAAGGGAAGTTCACCGGCATCTCCACAGCATCGGCTCCATCGACACAACGTGCAGCCTATACTCTTTTTTGGCGCCGTGACAACCTTCGTCGTCGATACTTTGGGGGCGAATGTTTGCAGACGGCGTTGTTAGCGTTCGAGAACAAAGCCGGCGTCTTTGCATACCTTTACGGACCACGTCGACGAAACGATGTCAACTGCCGCGACGTCTGAAGCGTTGTCGTGGTTGTCGTGGTGTCGTCACACAAAATGGCTAGGCCAGCTGGGTCTTGGTAACGTGCTCAAGGTGTCCGCTAAGTATTACTCCACTAAGCTACGCCGCAAGTTGCCGGGGTTAGATGCATACCAACAACTCACGAGTCACGTAGCCAAAAGAAATCCCGCCATCGAGCAAACTGCCCCGCAAAAAAACAAAAGAACACGAAACAACAGCCGCGGAGCCGCCATATCAACAAATGGATAGACAATTGTACGACTCCGCTGCCGTAATGGGTGGGAGCTCGCGCCACCTAGCCACGACTGATGGCGCCAATATGGATGGATAAATGCTAACGGCTGTAACCTTTATAATAGGTGGTGGCTTGCGCCATGAAGCCTAGAAACTAAAACAAAAAGTGGAGCGAGCGACATGCGACGCGACAACACCGACGCTCACACTGCGGACGATCGGGGAGTCGCTCGCTACACCGGCCTCTGAAGCAGAAAGCACAATCGCTACACTAACGTGCTCGGTGCACTCCACTGTGCACTCCGTGCACTCCAGCCAACGGATTTGCTGCCAGTCCGAGTTCTTTTCCAGGCGCTCGTTCGAATAGGGGTGCTGCTTGGAATAAAGAAATATATACTTTGATCCAGAGTGTCTAACCGAAGTTTTTATCGGTTCGGGCATAGAGTTATTATAATGTACGCTAGAGGTTCACCTGGCGCTAGTGTGCTGTTGCAAATTGAAGCAGACAGCAAGCAGTCCGAAATTGACTTCCGGTAATGCATTCCTACGGAAAAAAGCGAGTGGATTTCCTCCCTGCGCTCAATTATAAGAGCAAATATCGCGAATAATTCGTACCTACTAGGCACATTGGAACATTTCCCAGACACGCAGATGAAATAATTGGTCAGTTACGGCGTTTTATTTTAAAGGAACACTGACACCCCCAAATTTTTTTTTTTTTTTTTCATTTTTTGCCAGGCGCTTTATAATGGTGTCGGAGGACTACCCACTTAATATTTTGCAAAAGAGTAGCGTATTTTTTTAATAAAGCCAAAAGACGCAACTGCTCGAAACCGAAACCGAAACCCAACGGAGGTCGGAGAAGTGGAGAGAAGAGAGCAAATGGCGGAAGTCACGTGGCTACACCCGACCGTGCAGGTTTTTTTTTTTTTTGTTTTGTTTTTCTCCGTAGCAGACGACACGACATGCGGCGTACGGGAACTATTCGCCGTGCGATTCTTTTGCAGTTATGTTTGTTCAGCTCGATGTTCTGTACTCCAAGATAAGTTGTTTTGTAGATTGAGGAGTTGGAGATAGCGAGTGCCCGTGTTGAATTTCCATGATCGGCTCCGAAAAGAATACACCCAAGATGTGCTGGCTCACATGTCCTGCGTCCGAAAGAAAAAAGGGGCATTATGCGACAGAGTTTCTGAAAGATCAACGGGATCGGGACCAATGGCGGCACCTCTGAAAGCGGACGCTACCTGATTGATATGCTCCTTGCATTTTGTGGAACGTGATTGAGTTCGCAGGTGTCAAAAAGGAAATCCCATACCATTTAATTCAGCGAAGTGTCGTCCACAACATTGGTTTGTTATTTTTTTTTTGTTGTTTCTTCAGTGATAACTGCAAAACAAAAAAAAAGATATGTAAACATCGGAAACTGTTTGAAGAAAAAAAAAAAGGTTTTACGGGGGATTGAACCAAAATTGATCGAACACGGTCCTACCCAGACTTGTACACGTTACTGAAAAATTGTAAGGAATTACATTTACAATTACTCAAGGCTAAATTGTAATTTATTACAATTACAATTACTCTCCCATAAATGTAAGTGACCGTTACTCCCAAAAGTAATCCGTTACTTTCGTGGCGTTACTTTCAACAATATTTTCCTCAATTAAGAAACAAAGGGAAGAAGGTTATTCAAGTTCTTATTGTTTCCACCTGTTCCATTTATTGACCTTGCGTATTTTGAGCAATAGCTGACTCTCGAAAGACTCGTCAGACGTTTTGTGTTATTTCTTACTCAATATGTCGACTGCTACGCTGAACACCATTTGAGCTGAGGCACTGGATGGGAGTGCCATATTGTTCCTCACGAATGGTTCATGCTCTGCATTGAGCTTTTTCAGCGAAGCAAGGGAAGTACTATTTACCTCGAAGATAGAACTAAGCTTCGCCGTTGCAGCCGTTGCCGGATATTTGAGAGTTTTAGTAGAGTTGGTAACAGTACGGTGATAATTAAATAATAAATAAGGTTTGGCTCGATATTCTTCTTCCCTTAGGTTCTGAACAGGTCGAGCCTCGGTTGAGACGTTGGTGAATTACAAAAAAAGTTTCCAATATTTAAATATAAGTAATCGAGAAGAAAACAACAGGACACTCATAACAACAATTAATTAGAACGTTGGTTAAAACAAGGAAATGTAAACGCACGTTTGCCGTGTGTACCTCTCTTGGTGCCGTTCAAAAACTCACGGAGCACGAACCGACTGCAGTTTAAGGCGCGTTCACACTCTTGCAACCGAGTACGACCGAGAAAGACTTCTTGGGACCGGATGCGCTGAGCGGAGCTGGTCCTAAGAGATCGCAAGAGGCTTAAAAACCGGTTTGGTCTCTCTCGGTCGTACTCGGTTGCAAGAGTGTGAACGGACCTTTACTCCGGTGTTCTCCAGATAGACGTCCGCTGATGCCACGGGCAGCGAAGGGCAGAGAACTAAGTAAGCCGCGCAATGGCCCCACTCACGAGTTTCACTCTCTCCTCAAGCCCAGAATATCAAGTCTACGTTAGCCACCATTATGTTTTATTTGTAAAACTATCTGCTTGAGATAAGATGCGTCCTGCTGGGGTAAAAAACAGGAAGAAGAAAAAAGGAAGACCATTACCATTTTCGAAGTGCTCGCAAAAAGCTGACTCACAAAAAGGGTAACTGAGATGCAGATAACCTGGCTGGAATTCACAAATAAAGTGGGCCAAGCCTAAAAGTTGGATTACAAAAAAAGTAAATAGCTTTTAAAACATGGTCAAATGAGGTGAAAGAAGCAGGAAAAAATTACGTCCTGTTTTCTAAAAGAAGTTGATAAGTGAGCATCGACGAACGAGGATGCTTGTGGCAATAACACCGTCACATATTATCACATCTCTTTTAGTGGATTTTATGGTAGACGGCGCGTTGCCTCGTGTTGTGACATTATGAAAATGATCCTAGTCACTATAACTGAGAGCGACATTGTTAATTCCTGTCTGTGCACTTAACGCCTTGAACTTCTCGATGAGGCATACAATTCATTGGTGTCTTCCTCTCCCCGCCTTCGATCGCAAAGAAAAAACAAAGACACAAAAAAAAACGGATATAACTTCCCCCCCCCCTCTCCCCCCCCCCCCTTTTTTTTTTTTTGTAGAAATGTTTATTTGGATCTTTTGACATTGTTGTTAGGTTCAGGGGCTTGGTGTTGCAGAAAAGAAAAAAAGGCTTTGCGGAACTGAAGAGTGCCAAGCCTCCCTTTGCGCTGACAGTTCCACTGCGCTCAACTTTACCAAAATGAAAACGACTTTTTCTTTAGGAAGGGGGGGGGGGGGGGGGGGGGGGGGGCTGGTCCTAAAAAAAAGGTAACGGATTACAAGGAATCCGTTACGTAAAATATGTAAGGGAATTACTTTAAAATTACTCTAGCAGATATGTAATTATTCCGTTACTAAATTACCGATAAATGTAACGGACTACAAGTAATTTCGTCACTTGTAACGGATTGCGTACAAGTCTGGTCCTACCCACTGGGCGCGTTAAAGGGATTGTCCGGTCGAATTTTGTATTCGAGAAAACAATTGAATATCATTGTTATTGCCTCGAGAAGCATCGTACGTGCAATATCCGAATTTTATATGCCCCTCTGCGTGAGTAATTGAATTTATATCGCTCCAATCGCATTCTAGCGTAAACGCCGCTTTCGTTGGCAACATTGAAGCTCTGACGTCACAAAACACAAAGCGATCATTTTTGTCTCGTTGTTTGCCTGCGAGTGAACGCCACAGCGTGCTTCGTTTTTGTTGTTGTGCTCGACTTGTTTCGTGGTTGGGTGAGAGTTTTGTTGCGCGGTTGGGTACCGCAACCACCGGGCAGCACATGCGAGCCAAGACATGACGTTCCACACTTTTCCGCGAGACGTGCAGTGACGAGCAAAGTGGATCGCAGCCGTGCGTAGGGACTGGGTTCCCGTCCAGATCGAGATCCTGCTTATGCAGCAATCATCTCACAGAAGAAAGCTACGAGCTGAGCTCTCAGCGGTCAGAAGGCTTGTAAGCTGAGGTGGGACGCTGTGCCAACGATATTAAACTACGTCCACCCACGCCTCGCCCAAAATCGGATCAGTCAATTTAGGTATGTTCGATTCGCTTGAACTAGTTCGGCAGTGCAGGCACTGGTGCATTCGCTTCAACCGGAAGTTGCACGACCGCTGCACTGGCGCGTTCGATTCATCCCAGTTCTGAACGAGTTCAGATCTGGTTCAGACCCAGTTCCTTAAAATCTTGCACCGGCTCCGGACTCGGTTCAGCGTCCGTGCAGAAGCAGACGACAAGAGCAGACGGCGATAGCAGAACTCCTCGTCCGTCTCTGCTCGCGGTGCCATTTTTCGCAGCGCTTGCTCAAATGTCTGCGATGTTTAACGGTAACGCCGATACGGAGGTTGCATTTCCTCTCATTTATGATAATAACGTACCCGCGGTGGACGCGGAATTGAGATCATAACCGAGGGTAGGAATTTGCTTGATTATGATATTCTAAAAGCGTTTTAGGCACCTGCTCGCGTAGGTTTGGCTCCCTGTGGTGAGTGTTAAAATATTGGCTCACGTAAATTGTTTCTTTTTGCTGCTATGTGGGGATCCACAGTGTTGATATTCTTACTTACAGACACAAGAAAGGTGTTGCCCTCTTGATAGTCTCCGCCTTCAGTTGCTCTTGGATGCATATTGACGACTCCGATACAATGCAGGGGTCTGGGATTTAGTGCGTTGGCACTCGCATGAACCCCCTAGCTGAGCATAATACTGCATGCTTTGTCCGCTGGCATCTGTGGACGCCCACTAACGGGCCTGGGAAAAACACCGAGAATTGGCATTTTTTGGCCGATTATCGCTTCAACTTGACGCCAAAGTTTCGGTCGATAATTGTCTTGGCCAAGACGCTATTGTCAGGCCTTCGTCTTCGAGGTGACCGGTATACCGACCGCGCGCTGCCGCCAGTGACTCCTGACGCAAAATCACCCTGATGCCGCGAACCTATCGTCGAAATGCAAAGAATCCCTTTGAGGGGCATTTGCCGCTACCTTCTTGACTTGTAACCGACTATAGTTCAGAACTTCCTTGCCGAATCGAACAGACCTTGATTATGCAGCGAAACCGAAACCAACAGCTTGGCCATCTCGAAATGATACCAGAAGTTGTATTTAGCACGCGTGCAGCCCGATATCTGTTTGACCCGCGTGTGAAAATGGAGCGTAATACCTACGATTCACCAAGCTCGGCCAAGTCAAGTGACGACATGCATTTGAACGGTTCGCCGTTTGCCTTCGCCCCGCGGACGTCGCCTCTGAGGGAATGACCCGCAGCCTCATCACCGATCCAGTGGATCCGCCGAAATGTGTACCCAGATGCCGCTTCGTGTACCTAAGTGCCGCTTCAGAGGCGAAATCAGCATTTTTTTCTTTGCAAGCGCCCCTAGTTCGATCGGCGTCCGTCGCAGTTGTGTTTGCGCGAAACGGCATACGTTTGCTCGAAGCTTATGGCTGTTTGCGAGTAATATCCTGCTAAAAGGCGTGACTTTTTTTGCACGTGCTTGGGAACTGCATTAAAAGAACCGTATTTCAGTAGGGTACTGCCTAGGAGACTATATAATTCGAAACAAAATACAAGACATCCATCGACCAACGCTTATTATCCCGACCATTCGACAAACCTTTGCGTTTTGTGACGTCACGCAGCACCTGCGGATGTCAGCCATTGACACCGGCGAAATTCGGGGTGCAGTTTCGTACATAGGATCATGAAAGGTTTACTTTATAACGGGAGATCATATATCAAGATAAAAATGACGTTTGTCTATACACCAACTCATCTCTGTGATGTCACGGCGCGGTGGTGGCGCGTCGGTCGCACTTCCGGTCTGGGGCTGTGGGTAGAAGTCCCCATGCAAGGCGTGTATTCCTGCGTTGTTTTGAAAGGAACCAGACAAAAACCTGCCTTCTCGTCAAAACGCCGCGACTGGGGCCGTACCAAAAGTGTCGAGAAAGGTTTGAAGGTCAGTTTTCACGTGCTCGGTTTGTCCGAGAATCTGGATATGTGCCGTGAAAAGGGAAAAGCAGACGCCGTCGGACAACGATTGCTTGGGCGGGAAGCACTTTGGGTTGAATTCACGGACACTTGTGGTCATCAGATTTATTTGTTTTGTTCCAACATGAACGCCAGAAAACTGTCAAGTTGTGCGGACAACCTGTGGACTACGTTCAGTGCGTCTTCAAGCTCAAACGGCCGCTTGATCGTTCGAACTGTAGTCTGCTCTTTCAAACGTTTCTGCTTGTCGTCTGCTCTCTTAGACGACGCCGGCCGTAGATTAAATGCTGGCCCGGTACTTGCTATACGAAGTAAGTGCAGGCCTCAAAAGACTTAAGTTTGAAGGTTGGTAAGTAGGCTCGATGTAAACAGTAAATACAAGGAGATAATCATTGTAACGAGTGACCATAACTGACTTGCTATGCCTAATTGACTTAGTCCGATTCTACTTGCGATTTTCAGTATCGACGTCGACTATCTCAGCTACGGTACAAGCTTTTGCAGCCCGAGCGGCGTCGCGACTGAAAATTGCGAGCGAAATCTCATCATGCGAATCAGGCCGGATTCTCGAAGCGAACTTAAGACGAAAAAAATGCGTACGACAAATTTGAGAGAAAATCCGTATTCTCGAAACAAAATTGTCGTAACTTTTGCGCAGGTTACGACAAAATCCTACGACAGCTCCGAAGCTGTCTTACGCACTTTCTACGATCAAATTAACATGGCCGACAACGTCGCTCAGTTGCTCGGTCGCGACGACCCAACGGCATTTATTTTTCTACCTGTTCTTCTTGTGCGTCCCGACTTCAAGCAGCAAGAAAAAAATGAAGAAGTACTTGAAACCGACCACGAAGAACATGAACGCTGGATCCACAGACACCCGGAAAAGGCAACAAAGGCGACGATCCCACTGACCAAGCGAGCTCGGCAGAATATATAGGCCTAGCAGGCACTCCGACCCGTTCCGGCGCAGCATTGCTCAGACGGTCCTTGGCCAAGACCGTCTGCCCACGACCGGCTGGCTTGCTGAATGGAATATGCCCGCGCGACCCTTGTGGACCCTCCCCGTATGAATAGTTTGATAGCTGAACTAAATTTCAGAGGTCAACCGATTCCCCTTATCATCTCGATCACCTTGTTTTCCGAGGCAGCGGTGACGAACGCTGTCGTCGAAAAGGGACTCCTCGATTCTATCTCATTGTTTTGTGTGATATAGAGCTCAAATAAACGCCGTATGGATTACCTTCGCAACACGGTATGTACACTTTGTTATTAGTATGCCATTTTTAACTGTCGAGCTGTATCAGTTTGTGGGAGCTACGTGATGCCGGTTTAACCTTTCTTTGCCGAGTGTCACGTCAGTATCGAGTTGCAATCGTAGAAGATCGGTCCCGAAGCGCTTACTGAAACGCAGTCTGAATCCAGCACTTCGATCAAACGCACGCGTCCGCTCCGAGTGTGAACAGGTATTTGCGTGACTCTTGCTGACACTCTCGTAGTTCAAACGTATCTTTTTTAACGTCCGCTCACTCCTGCATTTCCGAGGCCGCGAGAAACGCCGCGGCGGTTTGTTTCCTTCTACGTCGCTTTGCAAACGACTGGCACGGGGCTTTTACCAACGATGACAGTTGTGTTGACTTCGTAGCGATCGAGTTTGTAGCAGTCAATGAAGCGTTTAAATCGTGTTAGCGTCGATATATCACTGCACGGACACGAACCCCAGACAAGCGGTGGTGGAAAGGTCGCCCGTGTTTATGAGAATCAGCTTGAACACAACACATTTACACACAGACAGGACAGGACATACACAGAGCTGTCTATCAACGAGTGGTTAGCCTGTGTTTGTTATTAAAAATCCACGTGCTCCGAACTATGCCTAGCTCTCTAATTGGTTGTTCGTTCTGCCGAAGACGCCATTGCCATAGCAACAACACCGGAAGTCATCGTTTCTCCGTAAGAGGTCGTAACTTTCCTTCTCTCACTTAAGAACGCGTTTGTGAATACCGTTCTCGCCTCATCTTACGATGATCGTAACTTTACGAACTTCGTAGCTAAGTTGTCGTAGGTAAGAGGTTTTTTATGAATCTGGCCTCAGGTTTTATCGTACATACTGCGGCGTCCACGCGGAATGAATCGCCACATGTCACATTATTCACGCGAAGTTTCGCGGTGTAACGAGCCTCGGTAATTTCGCTAACACCGCTCAAGTAGTCAGAGATCGCCAGGAAGACGTAGAAGCAACAATTCGAACGCGAAAAAGGGCAGGGGGACTCACACCGACGCTGACAACATCGCATTTCAATTGTTTGTTTATGGGCGACGGCGAGCTTTTTGCCCACACCCCCATCGCGCATGCGCGGCGCCGGTGGCGTCCGCTAGGGGCGCTCCCGTTTGTTTGTAAACAAGAGCTTAAGTACTTCCGGTTTCGACCGGACAATCTCTGTTAACGCGCTCGAGCGCACTCCAGCGGTCAGAGTGCACTCGAGCTAAACTAAACGACATCGTCTCACTTCCGGTGCACGGTGGCGGAGCGCGCTCCGCGAGCTCCATCGTCGGAGATGGTGCGCGGGGTGCGCGAGAGCTCGAACAGGTCGGTTTCCGGTGAGATGACGGCGTTTCCGCTCTCACGGCCAGTCTCGCGGTTACTCGCGGTGGTTTCACACGGTGGTGCGGTGGTCTCGCACGAGACGGAAGAATCATCAAAACTGAAGTGTTTTGTGCTGTTTGGGCTCCGGGCCGGGCCGCCGGGCCGCCGGGCCACTCTGGACCAGAGACGTCGGGTGTGCGCAATCCCTGGCGAGCGAGTTCGCTTCCGGACACTCCGAGGATGCCACCGTGCTCGCCTCGCCAAACCTCGCAGACCGGGACCGCACCAACCGAACCCCGCGGCCGAAAGGCTCCGGCGCAGCCAGGAACGGCACCGAGGTAGGCCGGTCGTCGGTAGGAGCTGCTCGTTCTGCGCTACCACGCTGTCCTCGGAGCTCTCGGCGTCGTTCGTGCTTGCGCCGAAGCCTTTAGGGACTCCCTCGGAAGCGCGAGTCGCGCCTGCTTGGATGCGTGGATACTTCGACGGCGATCGCTTGGCAGCTCGTGCAATCTTTCCGTCATCGTGGAAAATAAAAAAAAGCATGGTGCTGGTGTAGAAAGGTTTGCATACATCCTTCAAATGCTTGTCAAAGTTCTTCACGTACCTTACCGCAATTTCAGGATCAGGCGAGACAATAAATTCGGCTATTCAGCCGTCATTCTTTAAGGCTTTGGAAAATTTAGAAGGCGTTCGGCGTACCTTTAATCGCCACACCAACAGCGTGCAGCATAAATACAAGCTCTTGCTGTTGCTGCCGTCTTTGCGCAGTTATTTCATCGAAGTCGTCTTCGAACAAACACTTCTCAGACGGTGCGACGAGACGGGAGCCATGTTTAAGCGCGCGCCGGAAAGCCGGAACCGGAAACGTTAAAAAAATAGGCGTCAGATGGCGCCTCGGTACCATAGTGCGCCGTTAAGCTACGCTCCGAACCCGCGCTGCCCGCGCGCTCGAGCGCAGATGTCCGGAGTCTGGAGCTCACTAAAGGCGCATTCACACTGAGCAAAACACGCGCGTTGCGGTCGACGTCGACGCCGGCGTCGTAAAATACGAAGCAGTCACACAGGGCCACCCGACGGCGGCGTCGTCTCGGGGAGTCTCACGTTTGTCGAGAGATCACGGAATTTTTTATTCGTCTGCTTCGCACGATTGTTGTTGCCTTTGCCTTCGCGATTGCGTATGCGGTGGGAGACAACCGTCTTCACTGAATGGACAACGGTGATGATTATATATACGTTTACATTCCGGTTATATGCAGCATTGGCGAAAGGCACGGACTCGAACCTCGAACGGGCAGCTTCAGGTGCTCTTTTGCCGCGTTTTTGTGCAAACAAAGCACGGTGCTACGCCGGCGCGTCCCAGAGCCTTCGCGTTCGTACCTTTAACACTGCACGCAGCCTGTGCGAGAGTGTTTTCGATGGAGGACTGTTGTATTCTGTAGTGATGGGTGCACACAAAACTACACAACACATTGGGAGTGATCGCTCCCGCACAGTCGGAGGTCGGAACACACCGCGAACTTCGGTGGCAGCTTTCGCGGCAGCTTCGCGCAAACGATAAAGAGTAGCTTCACAGCGTCACACACGCACATAAAACACTGCTCACAGCCAGATGTTCCAATCGGCTTGCTTCCACGTTTGGCGAGTGCATGAATCCCCCAAGCTCTCTGCCTCTTCGCCTTCATTGTGAGTCGAAAATAAAAAAAAAAAACAGCGAAAACATGTCGTAACCGGAAAAGGGCGGTACGTCACGTCCGGACGCTCGCTGATTGGCTCAAGCGCGCGCGTCGAGGGAGAAATTGGGTTCCGAGGCGTCGTCTCCCTGCGTCGTCCTCCTCGGCGCGCGACTTTTTCCAATACAAAAATAAGCAAAAAATTCCCCCCACGACGCGCGTCTTTCCGCTGTGTGAATGCGCCTTAACTTAACGCGCCCACTGATCTCCACTAGAGGGGGCTGGATGGCGCATTGAGCTAAAGCCCCTTGATAAAAGCGTTTTTTACAAGTACCGCCAACCATTGTTGTGGAAGCGCGCGAGACACGGGCCATGAGCGGGTGCTCCGCCGCCATTCGCTTCCAAGCCCCGCTCATTTCAGTGCTGCGCCGCCATTTGCTTCCAACGGCCGCTCGAGACATGGGCCTCGTGCACTCGCGCATTTGACGCTACTTGCAAGACAAACGCAAACACATCGAGGGGCTTTACATTGAGCCAATACACGGCTCTGCATTGAGCTAGAGTAACTGTATAGACCAGTGTCCGCGCCAATTCCAGGGCGCCGCCATGTTTATCTAAGCTCGCGCCACCACGCGGAGAGAACTGGCAGGCAGGAGGGGGGGCTGCGTTGGCGGCCTTGCTTTGGGGAGCTGGATGCGGCAGGCTGTCCGAATGCACCGGCACATCGTGAACAATGTCTTCACCGGAAGCCTCCGCGACCCGTTCTTCAACAGATAAGATGTCGTGAACATTCGAGAACCCATCTCGATCAAGAAAACAAGAGAAAACCTTTCTTGTCTTAAATGTTCTGGGTGTCTGCTGACCCTTAACATCCGCGCTTCAGTCCGGGTTCATTGCGTAGTAAATATTTCGCTACCGCTTTCTTTTAACTTTCAAATGCTTGATTGTTAGCTTCTTGTATGCGACATTACATTCGTGGCACGTTTGAGACCGATTTTCGCGATCTGCTTGCCTTTTTACGGCAGCGCGGCTCTGCCGAGCCGAAATAAGTGGGAGGCGTTCACTTGATTGAACGCCGTTTTAGCGAATGAAAACGAGACCACGACGTTTCATCGAATGACTAACGAATGGGTCTAGTTACATAGACAGCTCGGATTAGCTTTCTTTTGTAATGTGCCGCCTTGTCTGCCGCCGCGAAGCGGCGTAAACGAGGGCTCCGAGTATGTTAGCACGCGTCCCTCCCCCCCCCCCCCCCCCCCCCCCACCCCACACACACAAACACACACTGCGAGCGTCTGGGTTCGAAACTATTAATTGCCGGTTCTAAAGGATGGTACTTACTTGAAGTGGGAGCTGGAATTCTACGAGGTACCAGGAGACACTTACTATCGGGCAACGAAGCACGGTGCCTGTGGGGGCGGAGTCTAGGAACGCTATTGATTATTGTGACAGGCGATCAGTTATGATAGCAGACGAGACTTCGACTCGTTTGTTCAGAAGTTCGCGGTGATATTTTATTAGCCCTCGTTACAGCACACCAAGAATCTTAGGCAGTGAAATTCACATCACGCAGGCTCGTCCGTCGTAGTCAAATGAGCGCAGTCGACGATGAGGTGTAATGAGCTACTAAGCTTCACAAGGGAAATGCGCGTGAGAAAGAGTTTTGAGGAAGTCCGATCCAGCAGACGCACGTGCGTACGTTTACTCCGGACTTCATAAACCCGACGGCGCAAGATCAAAGAGCACCGCCGCCATCGCCACCCGGTTTTCTCTGTACAGGGTGTCACAAAAGAAAATTTACACGGTCTTTTTTACCGCAAAAATAAACTAGGCATCGCCGGACGCTCATTCTCCGCCCAAAGGTAGCGCTAGAGGTCACAACCAGATGCTAAAATTTCAGCCGGATCCGATAACTTAATCAAAAGTTTTAAGTGATTTTCTGAAAATTGTAATGGGAAAATGGCGGCCGACGGAGTTTTCAAACACATGGGGCTCTATGGCACCAGAAACCGAAAACAGGCAAAAATGGGCTCCATTTTCCCATTGAACTTTTCAGAAAATCACTTATAACTTTTGATTAAGTTATCAGATCGGGCTGAAACTTTGGCATCTGGTTGTGACCTCTAGCTCTACCTTTGGGCGGAGATTGAGCGTTCGTCGATGCCTAGTTTATTTTTGCGGTAAAAAAGACCGTGTAAATTTTCTTTTGTGACACCCTGTACTTTGCGCGACGACGGCACTGCAAGGGAGGGCACTCGCCTCGGCGTTAACAATCCGCGAAATAGATTAATTTTCCACTCTTGAAGCCATTCCAAATGATAAATGAAAATACCTCGGCGTTGTTGAACAACTGACGACACAACCAACACAACTGTGCCGCTGGCTGCGTGAGCCTGACACAACTGTGCCGAGTGCCTGCTCGGCACCGTTGTTGCTCGTGAAGGCCTGCTTATTTGTAGTTGAGACGACGATTCCACATCTTTCGTGGTGCTTGCAATAACTTCGAAGGGCAGGGGAACCTTCTCACGAGGACGTTGAAGACACTCAACACCGGAGCCACCAAAGCAATCGCACAAGCCGTCGCCATGTTTGCTTCTTCTTCGTCACTCGCGGCGCGGTCAACTCGTCGCGAGATGTTTCCTGGCTCGGCTAGATGGAAACCAACAGCGGCAAAGTGGCGTATGGACACACGGCTCTCACATTACGGGCACTATACTTACATACCGCGGTAAACAGGACCGATGCCGGCGAAACGGCAGTCGGCACACCAGCAAAAAGCCCTCAACGGGAAGCGGCGGCGCAGGCCGACGCAGCCCCCCCTCCCCGTGAGCGTCTAGGTTCGAGATTATTGTTCGCTTTTGCTCCTTGCGGTCGAGGCTAAAAAGAGCACTTCCGGACAAATGTCTATACGCCTCGCAAGTGGGCTCATTTTCGTCTTCTGCCAACGAGGTAGAGGGGCTTAGAGCGATAAACCGGGGTTCCGGTCTGCACTCGAAAGTGACCCCCATAAGGAGGCTGCCATTGTACGCAAATTTGACCACACGTCACATGACCAAACCAAATACGTGACGTCACAGGAAAGATGGCAGCGCCCATGGCGCCCATGCAGCGGCTGGCCCCAGCTGGGCCGGAGCTTGTCGGATTCTTTGTTGGTTGTCGTTCGTCTCGGCGAGTTGATTTCAGACGCGGAAGCCGTCATATGAGGCCGGTCGAAAGCGAGTTCAGAGTTCAGCGTGGTGTTTGACGTAGGTATAACGTGAAAATACGGAGAAACGGTGTGCATTTCGCTGGTGACCGACCGGGATATTGCCACGGAAGAGACAATCTGACCTACGTTGCTCGGACCTCGGATTGATTCGGATACCGCTAGGATAAAATTTAAGGCGACGTTTCTGTGGTCTCGTTGACCATCGGAATCTTCGAGGTTTGCAGTGAAGCGTGTGCAATATATTTGGATACACAGTTTAGCGACGGAAATTGCGTGAGTCGCGCTTGGCGGTGTGCAATCGTGGTGCAGCTTCGATCAAATGACCGAGGGCTCACTTCGGTTGTGCGGCGCACCGGAAGGCTGCCTTGAAGCTGGTAGTTCCCGTGCCGTGCTGAATGATGCTGTGCTGCTTACAAATTGTTCCGGCGTAGAAGTTCACTTTCACGGAGCACAGATGTTGCAGTTGGCATTGATCCCGCTGGTCTGTCGCACGTTTCGTCAACACAAACGTTTCATCCACACTCGTTACGCGAATTGCAAGCTGTCCGGACATTTCACCGAGCGTGTTACGTATCCAGCTCACGCCGCTTTGTGGCAACAGTCTGCAGTGGCTCATTACCAGAAAAGTGGTCCCACATCCATTTCAGTTCAGTTCGTCCACGGCAGTCACCAAACCCCGAAGGAGAGGATTTATTCGGAAAGAATGCCACTAAAGCAATGCAGCTTCTTCAGTGGTCAGGATAGATTCTCTTCTGCTAGTTTTGTTATACTGTCACGGATCCTTGTTCCAGTCCTATCTTCTATCAATATTCACTATTCTGGGACACTGCAGGTCATGCTCAGCTGTAATCGTGTGTTCAGGTGAAGTGCTGGGCACTTTACCCGTAGCCCTTCACTCTGTGTGAACCCGGCGGCTCTTCAGCCGAGTTACCCGATAATGGGACACGGCTGGCGGACTATTCTGCGTCTTTTACCCCTGTCGAGCCGTAGGCAAAGTCCTGACCCGAGCCTGGTAGAACAACCGCAAGACGACCGAGTACCACAAGGAAAAACCTCGAAAATACACCACGAAGCACCTGAAATCCGAGCCAGTTGCTGCTACCAGGAAAAACCACCGGAATTCGGTCTCCTGTCAGAAAATCCGAAGCTGACTAAGCCAACAATGACAAACCTGTAGCAGCAAACCGTGTCCCCTCACACCATTGTTTGCATGCGCGTCGCAAATCACACTCCGACGCTTTTTCACGCAAGCTGTATGAAGACGTCAAGGACTGGATTGAACAATATGACAGTGTCGCCCGCCACATTGGGTGGACAGACAACCAGCTCCTGCAGAACCTATACTTCTCGTGGAAGCAACTGCCGGCGCTGGTCTGAGAACCACGGATCCTCCTTAACGTCATGGGAAGTTTGCAAGATCAAGCTGAAGCGCGCATCCGTCAGCCAACATCAACGAAAGAGAGCGGCATTCTTGATTCTGTCCAGGACACCGCCCCAATGAGAGCGCCACCGCACTCGTGGAGGATGTTTTGCGCTTGATCGAGCGCCCACGCCCACGCCCACGCCGACCTTGATGCTACAGAAGTCAAGAACCTAAGAATCCCATGCGCCTCACGTGAGGGACAACACCTTCGGCAGCCTTGTCCGCAACCCCCCGACAACAGTCGAAGTGTTCATATCACTGAGGCTTCCAACATAGAATGTGCACTGCATGCCCGAGCCTGCCACTATGAACAACTTCCCGGCGTCTCGACACTCGAGTTGTCCAGCTACTACTTCGACGCCAGCCTCCCAGGCATCCACGACATCACCCACGACGTTCTCTGGGAGGAGATCAGGAAGCTACTTCCTGCCATCAGTTGCCCGGCTTTTATTTTGATTGCCGAGATTGTTTCGGTACAAGTTTGACAGGTATTTCAACCGAGACTTCTGCGAGCGAAGCGGCATCTGACAAACCAAGGGCAACTTACGCCGCAATGGCACGACGACCGCCAACGGCTGCCCCTTAGTATTCAATGCCAATTCAATGAGACGCTCCAACGCCGAAGCATTCCCGACATCGTGTGTAGGTCTGTGCTCAACAAAGTACGCCGACGAAAACGTAGGTGATGCGAATGTGCGACCGAAAACCACTTTGCTACCACTGCATGAAGCCGACCATGTCTACCAAAGCAGCCCGTACCAATGAATTGGTCGGCGAGGGTTCGTGCCAAACGACCCTCGATTACGTCTCGAGGAGCGACCACGGGAGATTAAAATTACCTTCGGCGACCTTTGTCCCTGATGCCGT
The DNA here is from genome assembly GCF_016920785.2 of Ixodes scapularis. Taxonomy (NCBI): domain Eukaryota; kingdom Metazoa; phylum Arthropoda; class Arachnida; order Ixodida; family Ixodidae; genus Ixodes; species Ixodes scapularis. Next base: position 47,311,506 of record NW_024609879.1, on the reverse strand, counting down.
AGGTGCTGAATCGAAGATTCTGAATCCCTGATTACCCCAAAGCTCCTCATGTCCGTCACCTCAACAAGAGGTAAGCACGACAAAGCAGGTGAGCGGCGATGCAGTGACAGTGGATTTGGTGTCAGTTGTCGTCCAAGGACAATACCTAACAATGTGCGGACACCAATTTACTGTGTCCACTCCACGAAGCACACAATTTCGAACTTTGAGGGAGAATGCCCCTGAGTGACTTGAAGGAATAGAATGGTCGGTTGCTCTCAAAAGTGAACTGCAAGCATCACCAGACTTGGATAGCAAACAAAAATTGTTGCCAGCTTTCAAGTCAACGGTACAGCAAAAGGCACAGCCACGTAAGCAATACATGCCCGAGCTTGTTACATTAATGCCGAAAACTACCAGGAAAATTTTCGGATTAGAAGCCAGCCCTGCAGCTTCAGTGCACATGACGTATGATTACAAGACAGCATCAGTCGGTCAAAGTTGCCACTCGACCAAACTGAACACCGACATGCCAGGAGCGTCATCCGACAACGAGGTCCACAGGTACTACGACTGAACGCCTGACACGAGACTGTCGCAGAAAGAACTCGTTATGGAACCATTTACTAAGAATCAATAATTATGTAATCAAGTGGAAATAAACATATTTGATACACTAACCAGATAAACATATTTCTGCTTGCCTTCATGCATTGAGAGTCTATACACCAAGAATTGTGTCCATTGCACGCTCTGGACCTTTTGAGGACACTCGCTTCTCTGACCCTTCAATATTAATTAAGGGGTCATACCAGACTGGCAGACTTCTTGCAAGGGGCTGCACTCGTTCAACCTTTCCTGAACATGTGGTGCATCCAAAAACCAACTCCAGTGATGTGAAAATGTTATTTATTAATTTATTCCTTCCAGGGGCCTTCGTAGGCATTGCAGAGGGATACTCAAAACTACACACATGATAATAGCATTAAAGCACACTGCTGTAACTTGTTAATTGGAAAAACAAACACACCTCTGAGCATATAGTTTAATAGTATGTGCTGATGCATTGTTATATAGCATGACACTTCCTATATGTATGACACAATAGACCCTTTGCAGAACCTTATCAAGCAACACAACCGTCACCATTTTTTTCGGCGCAAAGCACACGAATGGGCCCCAGTTCACGTCGAACGCCAATGCAGCATTCGAGTCCAATAGGTGCTGAGCCGAATTCACAGGGATGGCGGACATAAAATTCTTGTCGAACAAATACCCAAAGTATGAAAGCCTGGGGTAATTACAGTAGTAGCTACTGTAATTTGTTTCATCAGAATTTGGCAGACAGCAAAGGCTACGGTCTCGGTGAGTCAATACACACATTGGAGAGAGGCACATGACAGCATATCACCAGAGTGCTCGTCTGCACAGATTTGTCACACACCTTCGCTCCGTCTCTCTGATTGGCTCGAGGGGGCTGTGGCGGTTGGCCTTTTCCAAGTTGCGGTGATGCGAAGTGTAAACAGCCCACACTTTTAAAAAGTCTATTGAAGAGACCGAAAGGAATGGTAGTCAACATTTTTCAACAAGACTGCTCTCCAGGCAAGGGATGAACACAAATATGAATCATCTTATCCAGGTAATTAGAACAACTAAATAATTGACCGACTAATACAATGCACTCTTGATGGAAAAGAGTATAGCTGCAATAAATCCTACAAAACAGAAAAAATCCGCAGTTAATCTATGCATGCAACAAAACAGTTGTTCTTATGGCAAGTCGAATAGCTTTGAAGCAGGTGCCTGCAACGATTTATTCTTCCCCATACTCAATAAAACGCCAACCTCGTAGCTAAAAATAAGGGTGCACTTCGCACTCACACACACACAAAAAAAGGGAAGAAAAGCGATCGAATGTAGAATCGTGGATTAGCACAAAAGGTTAAAATCGCAGGAGCTTCCTCGCTAAAAGTTGCTATGGTTGTTCGGTGATGGAGGGCTGAAACAACTTCCCTTAGGCCCTAATGCGACGTATACATTTCGCGTAGATTCTCAGATATTTCAACGTTCAAACAAAGCTAAGAGAATACGAAAATTCCATGTTAAAAGCACTCAAAGTTCTATCGATCCTCGGACACATCCCGGAATCCAAGCACCGGTACGGCGATGCAGAGCTGATGCTGTCTCACAGGCGTTAATATCCAGATGATCCAGAGCGATCTTGCGCAAAAACGGTATAAAGTCTCATTCCTTCATATTTTCACATTATACCTGCGTCAGCGAGCACGAAGAAGCCCGAAGGTGTCGGAAAGCAGCTGCACATCACGGCTACCGCGCGCCGAACAAACCCGCATCCGCCAGCTCTGGGCGCTGCCATCTTACCTGTGACGTCACGGCTCTTGGGAGGTCACGTGACGAGTGGTCACATTTGCGTAAAATATGGCGGCAACCGGGGGGGTGCCACTTCCGAACTTCCGGTTTATGACTCTAAGCCCCTCTACCTCGTTGTCTTCTGCGCATGAGAAAGGAAGTAGCGGTGACGTCAGAACGCCGAGTCCTGATTGGCTGATCGCGACCCCCTATTGAGCGTCGTCTGCTCCTTTGCAACGTCGTCTGCTCGCAACATCGTCTGCGTCTGTCTTACCTTTCCTGCGACTTTCGGAAGTCGAGCTCGACCTCGCCTTTCAGAGAGGACAGACGAAATAACTCGAGCGGTACGTTGTTTTCGTCTAACAACTCAGACGCGCATCAAGGAGCGAAGTCAAAGGACTCACTGGCGAGGTGTCCCGGGGCGCCGAGGTTTGTTTGCTTGGTGTCCGCAAGTTCCCTCTCAAATACTTTTTACCTCCATTCGTGTGCGGCGAGACCCCTCACTCTTTAACGGCGCCGGCGGGTTGGCGCAGTTAATGTCGTCTGCTTTACGTCTGCTAGTCAAAGCGATGGCTGCTTTACCTTTCCTGCGTCTGTCGGAGATTCGCCGCTTTTTCACCGGCGAGAGTCACCGTTGCCTCGGGAAACAAGGAGATAACAAGAGGAAGAAATTGACCTCTTAATCTAAAATTGAGGTCAGCGATCAAAGTATAACACGGGAAGGGATCACAAGGGTCGCGCGGGCATATTCCATTCAGCACGTCAGCCGGTCGTGGGCAGACGGTCGCCGAGTCGCGGAGTGCCTGCTAGGCCTAACTGCCCAGCTCGTTTGGTCGCGTTCGGTGGAATCGTCGCCGTTGGAGCTTTTCCCCGGTGTCTGTGGATCCAGCGTTCTTGTTCGTCGTGCTCTGTTTCAAGTAATTTTTACTTTTTTTTTGCTGCTTGGAAGTCAGGACGCGTGAGAAGCTCACGTAGAAAAATAAACGTCCGTGGGTCGTCGCGACCGCGACGCTGTCGGCCATGTTGACTTGATCGTAAGAAGTGCGTAAGACAGCTTCGGAGCTGTCGTAGGAGTTCGCCGTAACCTGCGCAAAGCTTACGAAAATTTCGTTTCGTGAATACGAATTTGTTCTTAAGTTTTGTCTAACGCACATTTTTGGCGTAAGATCGTTTTGTGAATCTGGCCTCTTCACTTCCGAAAGTCGCAGGAAACGTAAGACAGACGCAGACGACGTTGCGAGCAGACGACGTTGCAAAGGAGCAGACGACGCTGAGATAGGGGGTCGCGATCAGCCAATCAGGGCTCGGCGTTCTGACGTCACCGCTACCCCCTGCGCAAGGAGCAGACGAACTTGCCCTCCGCATTGTTCGCTTTTGCTCCTTGCGGTCGAGGCTAAAAAGAGCACTTCCGGACAAAGGTTCCTTGCGGTCGGGGCTAAAAAGAGCACTTCCGGACAAAGGTAAGTGCTCTTTTTAGCCTCGACCGCAAGGAGCAAAAGCGAACAATAATCTCGAACCCAGACGCTCACGGGGAGGGGGGGCTGCGTCGGCCTGCGCCGCCGCTTCCCGTTGAGGGCTTCTTCGCTGGTGTGCCGACTGCCGTTTCGCCGGCATCGGTCCTGTTTACCGCGGTATGTGAGTATAGTGCCCGTAATGGTGAGAGCCGTGTGTCCATACGCCACTTTGCCGCTGTTGGTTTCCATCTAGCCGAGCCAGAAAACATCTCGCGACGAGTTGACCGCGCCGCGAGTGACGAAGAAGAAGCAAACATGGCGACGGTTTGTGCGATTGCTTTGGTGGCTCCGGTGTTGAGTGTCTTCAACGTCCTCGTGAGAAGGTTCCCCTGCCCTTCGAAGTTATTGCAAGCACCACGAAAGATGTGGAATCATCGTCTCAACCACAAATAAGCAGGCCTTCACGAGCAACAACGGTGCCGAGCAGGCGCTCGGCACAGTTGTGTCAGGCTCACGCAGCCAGCGGCACAGTTGTGTTGGTTGTGTCGTCAGATGTTCAACAACGCCGAGGTATTTTCATTTATCATTTGGAATGGCTTCAAGAGTGGGAAATTAATCTATTTCGCGGATTGTTAACGCCGAGGCGAGTGCCCTCCGTTGCAGTGCCGTCGTCGCGCAAAGTGCAGAGAAAACCGGGTGGCGATGGCGGCGGTGCTCTTTGATCTTGCGCCGTCGGGTTCATGAAATCCGGAGTAAACGCACGTACGTGCGTCTGCTGGATCGGTGTTTTGGACTTCCTTAAAACTCTTTCTCACGCGCATTTTCCTTGTGAAGCTTAGTAGCTCATTACACCTCATCGTCGACTGCGCTCATTTGACTACGACGGACGAGCCTGCGTGAATTTCACTGCCTAAGATCCTTGGTGTGCTGTAACGAGGGCTAATAAAGTATCACCGCGAACTTCTGAACAAACGAGCCGAAGTTTCGTCTGCTATCACAACTGATCGCCTGTCACAATATTAATCAGTAGCGTTCCTAGACTCCGCCCCCACAGGCACCGTGCTTCGTTGCCCGATAGTAAGTGTCTCCTGGTACCTCGTAGAATTCCAGCTCCCACTTCAAGTAAGTACCATCCTTTAGAACTGGCAATTAATAGTTTCGAACCCAGACGCTCCAGTGTGTGTTTGTGTGTGTGTGTGTGTGGGGGGGGGGGGGGGGGCTCGGCAGAGCCGCGCTGCCGCCCCCACACACACACACAGTTTCGGCTCGGCAGAGCCGCGCTGCCGCAGAAAGGCAAGCAGATCGCGAAAATCGGTCTCAAACGTGCCACGAATGTCATGTCGTATAGAAGAAGCCAGCAATCAAGCATTTGAAAGCTACAAGAAAGCGGTAGCGAAATATTTACTACCCAATGAACCCGGGCTGAAACGCGATGTCAAGGGTCAGCAGACACCGAGAACATTTAAGACAAGAAAGGTTTTCTCTTGTTTTCTTGATCGAGATGGGTTCTCGAATGTTCACGACATCTTATCTGTTGAAGAACGGGTCGCGGAGGCTGCTGGTGAAGACATCGTTCACGATGTGCCGGTGCATTCGGACAGCCTGCCGCATCCAGCTTCCCAAAGCAACGCAGCCCCCCCCCCCCCCCCCCCCCCCCCCTCCTGCCTGCCTGTTCTCTCCGCGTGGTGGCGCGAGCGTAGATAAACATGGCGGCGCCCTGGAATTGGCGCGGACAGTGGTCTATATGCTCCGCTTGCGGAGCAGAGTACCGCAATGGTGCCATTCTGGAGCCAAGCACTGCGGGAAGCCACGGTCGGTTTTTGCAGGGGACGCGAAGGCGCCAACGCGAGACGGCGTGCTGTGGCGTGCTGCGGCGCGCTGCGGAAGGAAAATAGTGCGGCGTGCGGCGACGAGCCGCGCAGGTGCCGTCATCGTTGTCCCGTCGTTTCCTGTTTCCCTCTCGATTGCAAAAATCGCACCCTCGGATCCTGCCGGTCGCGTGTGAAGTGAAGTCGTCAATTCATTGCGGTAAACGACGCAGCGGCTGACGAAGACGCCGTCCCCTCGCTTTCGCACAAGAGCTCGCCGACTCGCCAGGACGGCCGGATGTGCCGGTCGCGTATCGCGTATCACTCCGCGAGAGCCGCAGACGCGAGCAACGCGATCGCCGTCCGTGTCGTCTGCTTCCCATACCTTGGAAACAGATGTCCTAAAACAGGATTGTATTGTACCCAGTTGACGCACATAATGCTCAATGACTTAGGAAGCTTTCGGTTCGTTCGATTTTAGTCTAAGATCTATATTTGGCGAACTCAAAGCGGAAAATATGTTCCCCCGAAACTCGGCGCTCTGGAAGGCCGCTTTCCCGCATGAAGTTCGGATCCAGTTCTGCTCACGTGACCACTCCTCCGCCAATACGGAGATGGCGGCGAAAGGAAAAGGAACGCGATACTCTGGCTCTGCAAGCAGAGCCATTGAGCAAACAGGTTTGAAGCCACCGGAAGTGAGCGGCTTGTCCCGGAAGTGAGCGGCTTGTCCCGGAAGTGAGCGCTTGGCAGGCTTTGTAACCCTTTCGAGTGCTGGTTCGAAAAGCGTCGAGGGCGCTGGATTTTTGCTTGTTCCCCAAGAGAGCCTGCTTGTTGCGCAGTAAGAGCGCATGCGGACCCGAATAGTATCATGGGAAGCCATTCAATATAAACATTTTGAGATTCTAGTTGATCAAGTTGTGAATATGTCCCAAGTTCAAATGCCTCGTTCTCGGGGTCTAATCCAGAACGGGAGTATTAAAACCCAATCAAAGACACAAAAAAACATTGTCCAAAATATCGACTGAATGCACTAGGAAGCCCAGCGCACGCCTGACTTCCGGGACAAGCATCGAACTTCCGGTGGCTTCACTTGCGCCAGGCTCGGAGAACAGCGAAGCATAGAGATCATACATACTAACTCTAGAGGAAATGGTCCGCCACTTTCCCATACATTCTGGCTGCCGCAAGCGGCGGATCATGCAGGCAGACCCTCGGGGTCCCAAACCCAAACACGGTTACATCATCAGAGCAGTTTCGTGAACTTCAACAATCCACGAACGTTAGAAAGATATTCGCGTTCCTTTGGAAGCTTTCTTTTTGCATAGCGCGCAGATGTACGGCCTCGCGTTAACGCTAAACTAAACCATGTACCCGGCTTCGCCGGTGGGGCAGGTCAACACCACCTGGGCAGGTGGGGCGCGTGTGGGCGCGGTTGAGGAATACGAAACTGCGCAACCACCAGATTTCCGAGATTTCGAAAGAAGGGAAGTTAATGCAGCGTAATGACTTTATTGCTTTTTATAAGCGTTAGAATAGCTCAGAATTTAGTTTACAACATTAAATTATCACTGTTTATATTGCTGAGAGTTTTCACTCTTCGCGTTTACCATTGCAACGTTGCTTTCTTTCTCTCGTGTTCTGTCGCTCTCTTTTGCGATCGTTCACTCGGGACCAGGGTTGCCAGACTGAGAAAAAAAAAGTCAGCAGATTCATCCCCAAAAAGTCAGCAGATTTGCTCAAAAATCAGTAGATTCTACGAAATCTGTGTTTTGCCATGTTTTCCTATTTCCATTAAACCACACTTCGAAGAAATAGTATAGAGTAATTGATTTGTGTGGCGATTTCGAGGATTATTCTTTGAAATCGAGACTGAGCCACTTTTGGAATCAACAGATGAGGGCGACAGTGCGACATCCACCTGTCGCTATTTTCGAAACGAAAACAAAACAAGACGTTCCGGCAAGTGCGCGCGTACATGTCCAATGGAAGTCCTCTGCAAGCTGCCATCTTTCCTTACTGGGCTGTGGAAGGTTTCTGACGCAACTCTGTCGGCGCGGAGCACTGTTGAGGCTACGCGTCGTCTGCTACGGGCTTATTTCTTTTTCTCCTGACCCAAAGTTTGCGTTCAAACGTGGAGGAACTTAGTTCGTTAGCTTTTTAAGCCACCGAGGATTAACATTAATTATATCATTTTCTTGCCAGAGCCTGCAAAATTAAAGTAAAGAACCAAGATTTGGATGTCGGTCCCATGCATTCCGCCGGGCGAATTAATGAAAATGGCGGCCCTCTCCGCTCAGCTGGGAGCATATGGCTGGGAACAGCCGAGAGTTCACGCGCATGCGCTCACGCCTCTCGCTCTGCGCCGCAGGCTGATTGGCTCACTTGGGAGGGGGGCGTTACAGCGGCGAGATCATAGACTCGCCGAACTCTCACCATATATGGCTCTGGCCCGGATGTCACCGTCGAACCGTCCAACGTAACTAGGGGTGTCGCGAACTTTTGTCGAACCAGATTTTTTGGTCGAACTTCCGGGGTTCGACTGAGTCGAACCGGTTCGACGAACCTTCGAACTTTTTACCAGATTTGACCGGTTCGACTTTATGGACAGTGTGGCCAGACAAGCATGTCTAGGTTTGGAGAATTTTTTTTTATGCAAGAAGTTATTTTATTTTGTGAACAGCTGCAATTAAAAGAAACTAATTCTAATCACTGAAGAAGTTAATAACTTAATTTTTAGTACTGTATTGACTGAAATAGCCAATCAGCGCTGCACTTAATTCATCTCTTAGCCATTACCATCCAATCCGAAGCCAACTGGTCAGCCTGTCGCGCATGCGCACACGAGTCGAACCTCAATACAAGGTTCGTCGAACTTTCCACTAAAAGGTCGAAAAAGTCGAACCTGGTCGAACTCGAACCGCGACCGGTTCGCGACACCCCTAAACGTAACGTTGAATCGTCGAACCTGCTTTGGGTGAATAAATAGATTAATATACGGGGAGGAGGACAGACCGTTACGCCCCAAGCGGTTAACTTATCAACTACACGGATGGGGACAACAAATACAATGACGCAGCGCTCGGCCGACATAACCGAACGCGGCGTCAGCGTTCGACTGGAGTTCGTGTTCTCCGGCGAGGGGGAGGAGGGGCTCTTTTGTTTCCACGACGGCCTGCATGAACAATGCAGCATGCACGATCCCAGCTCAGCACAAAAGCCGAAGTGGGTCAAGCTTGCATTCTTCGTCGATTGTTAGTATTTTTTACATTAAACTGTGCCCCGCGCTCTATTGTAGAAGATGACATGTCCATGCCCATAAGGCCTGTCGGCATGTGTACAGGCCTTGTGTTGAGTAAACACCGAGCGTGGGGAAAACAAACGGGTCAGAGCGCCCCTATAGTTCGATCTCCTGCCCAATAGGACGGGCTTCTGGGCCATCTAGCCAGTGCTTCGTTTTTAATTCTGAGAGAATATGAGTTTCCTTTGATGGCCGGGCGACCCTAGGAACTGATGGGGCCATAATAAATTTTAATATGTTTACAAAAAAAAGTCAGTAGATTTTCTTTTTTTTTTCAGTGAATCAGGAGACCCGGATTGAAATCAGTAGATCTACTGATAAATCAGTAGACCTGGCAACACTGCTCGGGACCCCGGGTGTCGGCGCTCGGGATTTGCCATTCCTCCTCACCCACCTTTACCCCCTGCAGCGAAGCGCCATCCAGCCCCCTATAGTAGAGATCAGTGGTCCTACCGCGTGTAAAGCGGACGTCTTTCCCACTGAGCTACTGGGGCAACTCCTTACTGGTGGATCTCTTTTCTTAGTAATAATTCAGCCGGTAAACTGTAAGTTGGAAAGTTTGATGCCGATTTTCCTTTAGCAAAAGCACTCCCGGGTCGAAGTCGGGAAGCACCACGCATTGGCGACATTCGCACCTGGTAAAGAAATCGTACGCGTGCATATTCAACTCGAAGTAGACACGTCGTGCTTCACGTTTGCGCGACCGATGTCTTCAGCCACGAGAAGGAAGCGACGGCTCGGCGACGGGAGGCACTCACTTGATCGAATGACGTTTTAGCGAACGCCCACGTTTCATCGAACGACACTTTAGCGAATAATCGGACGCCGCGAAGCGGCGTTTTCGGGTGGGCCAAGTGAGTTCATATTTTTGTAATGAGTTGCCGTAGACTGTCGCCGCGAAGCGGCGTAAAGCGCAGCGCGACGGATGGGTTAACGCGCGCCCGCTAAAACGACCATTCGCTCAAATGTCGCCGTTCGCTAAAATGTCATTCGCTCTTGTGATACGGACCCCCCAAATTTCTCTTTTAAAGGTAGACAGAATTCGCCGGTACCGCGAACGACAGTTCTGAAATAGAGGTCCCACGCCGTCCCCGCGAGTCTCACGATACGCGAAACGACGAACGCACAGAATGCTTCCGGTTGTCTGTGGAACTTTTTTTTTTTTTTTTTTCGATCAACATATTTGCAGCTTTTTGAAGCCACAAAACATGGGTTTCATATTTTTTTTCTATTTTTAATATTGAGTGTGTGGCTTCAGTGACCCACGACTTTGATTAAATTTGGTGGTCGCATCGATACCTTAGAAAACGGCCCGTGACCGCGGAAAAGAGAGTGAGCGAGGCTCGAACCTGCCAGTTCTTGATCGGCGGTTTTCGGGCGGAAAGAAACCGAATTTCGAGCCGCAAATTCTGTTCTGGGTAGTTGAGCTCTCACATGTCACGTACAACTAAAAACCTCGGCGAGCATAAATACCCTGTCAGTGTCCCTTTAAAATCGTGGCATGAAAAACGGTGCTAGAACCGCTTCGTACATGTATTAATGTGCAATGTCGGACACTGTTAGCGCGAACACGGCGCCGACGCTTTCCAGGATGGGGGTATACGTGCCGAACGAACGAAGGACATGTGGAAAACCAAGAGAGACGGCAAGAACTACGCAGTAACACTGGATAGGTAACTCCTTGTGCTTGCAGACGATCAAAATAAATTGTAAGTCAAGTAATATAGTTTGATTTGCAATAAATAAGTACTGCTTTATTCTTTCTGCTCATGGATATTTGAGAAGGTGCTTGTTCTGTGTTCAAATCATCACCCGCACGCTCCAAATCTTTGCAAATAGGGGGAAGTCAGGGAACAGGTGCGCGATAAAAACTTCCCAGAATAGGAAATAATAAGAAACTACACATTTCGTAGCCCACGTACTTTATTATTTACGTTTCGAACGTTTTTTTTAACCACTCGTAAAGATGCACGACGGGGGCATTTTCATATAGTGAGAGGACAGGCATATCAGCAATATATAAGCACCAACGGAATGCTGGCGAACTTTGAACACACTCTACATCCCTTTCGATTGTTATTTTGCTTGGAATCGTCGCTCGATTAATTGTTTCTACATACCTGCCATGAAACAGAGGTTTGGGCCTGAAATATAGCGAAGTTTAACATCGTTCAGAGGTAAAGAAAAAATGCTGTAGCTAAAGCAATTACACTTTCATAATATTAATAAAGGTACGTACTATCCGGTACAATCGAAATAACAAAAGTTATTAATGTTTTTTCCCGGCGACGAGACAAAATTCACGCGCGTTTTCCCATAGGAATACACAGGAAGACGGGAAAAGTAGACTGCATGCTGTCTGCTTCAATTTGCAACCGGAAGTCCCGTAGACACTAGCGCCAGCTGAGCCTCTAGCGTTTATTATAATAACTCTATGGGTTCGGGTTATGGTTCACTGCTTTCGGTTCGATTCCACTTAAATTCCAAAAAAAAAAAAAAAAAAAAAAAAAAAAGAAACTCGGATTGATTTGGTTCTCCGAGTAGTTTTTCCAATTTGCTTTCAGGTACCCAAAATTAAGGAATCGCGTTATTTAATTTCAACGAAACAGTAAAAGAAAAGCTAGATTAACATACAAAACGTCGTGCTTATACGACTCAAGATTGATTTGTTTAACCTACTCGCGCATATTTTACCTGAATCCTAGTTGTGTCCTTACTTATGAATTAATTAAAGTGCATTCAATCATGAATGGCCACCTCCTCGCCATATAGAGGGTGTCACAAAAGAAAATTTACACGGTCTTTTTTACCCCAAAAATAAACTAAGCATCGCCGAACGCTCATTCTCCGCCCAAAAATAGAGCTACAGGTCACAACCAGATGCCAAAGTTTCAGCCCGATCCGACAACTTAATCAAAAGTTATAAATGATTTTCTGAAAATTTCAATGGGAAAATGGTGGCCGACGGAGTTTTTGAACACATGGGGCTCTATGGCACCAGAAACCGAAAACGAGCAAAAATGGGCTCCTTTTTTTCCCATTGAAATTTTCAGAAAATCACTTATAATTTTTGATTAAGTTATCGGATCGGGCTGAAACTTTGGCATCTGGTTGTGACCTCTAGTTCTACCTTTGGGCGGAGAATGAGCGTTCGGCGACGCCTAGTTTATTTTTTGCGGTAAAAAAGACCGTGTAAATTTTCATTTGTGACACCCTGTATATCGTGAGATCTACTGGGTGTATCAACAGTGGGCGGCTAGTAAACGATTTTCAAGACACAATTGCCCCCCCCCCCCCCCTCACACACACACACACACACACAGACGTTCCAAACTTCCGCTGTCGCCGCGCCCAAAGCCCGCAGGTTCACAGTGCTTGTCACCCTCGGCATGTTTAATATCTTCGATCACACAACCACACAAAAACATTTTTTTTAGCAGCCATCACATCTATCGTCGTCTACTTACAAACGCGGAAATCATTCTATTAAAAAAAAAAGCTACAGTAACAAATGGTCAGGGAGTTTTCAGGCATTCCCTCATCTAGTAGTGTTGAAAGAAGATTGGGCGGGGGGGGGGGGGCTTTTTTTAATAATACTGCTTACTGGAAATGACTGATTTTCCTCCCCCCCCCCCCCCCCCCCCCCCGGTCCACACTTTTTCTACACCATGCACTGCCCCCATTATCTAAGCGCAGACAATACACGTCGGAAATTGTACACTGCTCTAGTTTCTCTCTTTTTTCTTTCGGTAATAAAAATATTTAACCATACAAAAAAAATTAACACCAAAACGTTTTTTTTTTTTTTTTTTTTTTTTTTGGGGGGGGGGGGGGGGTGTAAGGCTGATGTGTTTGGAAAGCCCCTGAGTTTTGGGTTGGGTAAAAGATTAATAAAAAAAGTTAAAGGTAAAAGATTAATAAAAAAAAGAGACTAAAATGGAGCACCTATTTGTGTACATGAACGGAAGATTCGATGAGCTCACGCAGCTTATTTGTCAGAGACTAGAAATTCAGGATGGCGCGCAACAATCAACGCGAACAACAAATTAGGGTGTGGCAATGGAACTGCAGGGGGTTTGGAAAGAAGAAGGGCCACCTGCACCTGCACATCCAAAATGTCGAGGCGAAGCCCGACATTATAGCGCTGCAGGAGAATAGGGGGCTTGTTTCTCTAGCCAACTATAAAAACCCACCATCATTTAGACGTGGTGGAGAAGCGGGATTTGCTCACCGCAACCCTAGTTCACAGAAATATCACAGCGATTCAGCATGAGATAGAAGGATCCAAGGCGGATTACACCCTAGTAGAAGTGATTCCCAGTAAAAAGGGGGAACGAAAGCTTTTCATCCTTTATTTATACAGCTCTCCTCGGGACAGCAGCTAGGGCGTCCCGGACCTCCTCAGGCGAGTGGTAAAGCTAGCGGGCAGAGCACAGCTTGTCGTCGCTGGGGCCTTTAACGCGCGACATCCGGCGTGGGGATATCTTAAAGGAAATCCAAAGGGTGCGAAGCTTTGAGAAATCATTCAAGACCTGGGCTTAACAATCTTAAACGATGCACAACAACCAACTCGAATAGGCAATAGCGTTAGTAAAGATACGAGCCCCGACCTCATGTTGACGAGGAATGTTCAGGGGCCAGAGTGGCTTAATACAGGAGTGCCATTGGGCAGCGACCACTATGTAGTCTCTATTACCTTCGACACGGCGCAACACAAACGCAGAACACCCCCGGTAAGAATTACTGACTGGGATAAATTCCGCACCACGAGGGAGAAGCGGGCAGACGGCGGCATTACCAACATGGACGCCTGGATAAGCGATCTCAAGCGAGACGCAGAGCGGGCCACTGGAGAGGTGAACACCACCGAAGAACACCCGGCGGTAGACAAACGCCTCATGCACATGTGGGAGGCTCACACGTCCCTACTGGGCAGGTGGAAGACGGGCAAAAACAATAGGAAGCTCAGACTCCGCATTTCCGGGTTGGAAAGGGAGATTGAAGATCACGCCAATGAACTCAACAGGCAACAGTGCACTCTAAGAAAAAAAGGAGGAGAAAGGTAGCAACAGCGACTGTTCCTCCTTGTTGCGGACAAGTTGTCCAGAGAAGGGAGGAACGGCAGTTCAGATGAAAGGAGGAGGGAGAGTTCCTCCTTGTTCAGTTGGCGCAGGGGTAAAACATCGCGCTACTGACCAAGTGGTCAAAGGTTCGATCCTAAGAGGAGCGGGTTTTTTTTTTTTTTTTTTTTTTCTCTCTTGTAAAGATTTTTTTTTTTTTTTTTTATTTACCAAAACACACATAAACAAACCCAGACCGATGAAAGGAAAATTAAAGTCCTTATTGTTCACCGAGACGTTTTCCTCCTTCTCCAGGAAGACCGGAGAAAGCTTTCGCCTTCCCGACTCATCTTTCGGTTTCGTTTTTCGAGCAGATCGCGCACGTTGTTTAATAAATTAATGTTAAGTTGATTGAGCTTCAGCGGCAGCGAAGGCCACCTGTAATTTCGTCTTCCAGTCCAAACGTGCAGAACACTTCGGTTGCATTGACGTTTTTAGCACTAATTTTATCAAACGAGCTAACGAAGCCGCTAGAAACAGCGAAGTTCCGGAGCAGTGCCAGCAGCGCTACATACACTGGGTAAGACGGCCGTCTCCAATTTGCGGGACACACGCGGAACTACAGCAGCGAAACCACGAGGAACTGTGTCGACGTTTTCGACGTTATGGAAATCGCAGGAACTGCGTCCAAGGCAGGCAGGCTTTCCTGCCGGCTGCCTGGGTGCCTTCCGTGCTGTGTTCGGTTCTGTTGTCCCGTGCCGAGTGCCAACCGGCATTCAACGTGATCCTGTATTTCTGCGTGTCAGCAACATCGTCAACGTGGTTCTGTATTTCTGCGTGTCAGCGACATCGTGATGGCAGTGTTGTGGGTTGTGAACAGAAGACTGGAATTATCGCCGATGTGACCGTGTGTTCGCGTATCAGAGGTGTAACAACAAGATGAGATGACGTAAACTGTCGGGCATTGATGCCGCTGGTCGGGCCGTGACCGGAGGGGGCGGGGTGTCGCAGGTTGACATTTCACTTTACATTAAAGAGTTCAAAACCACTTGAGGGATTAGGTGCAGTCGATCGACGTGTGGATAGTCATGTTGGAACGCTGGTCTGAACGGTAAGCTCCTATCGTACAGTGGCCAAAGTGACTGTCGGTCCCCTAGAGCGATTGCGCTCTGGAGAAAAAACTGAACAGTACGAAAGTATGACGGAAAGTACGTATATCTACAATGGAAGTTTAGCATAAAAAAGGTAAAATCGAAAAAAAACGCTATCCTTTATTTTACTGTTTAAATATATTACGGTTCCTGTAGAAACTGCCCTCCAAGTGGCGGCTGGGATGAGCGCTAGAAGTTTTCGAGCTCGCAACAGCGTAGCTCCGTACACTTAACAGTTGCCGCAAGTCGCTGCTTTGACTGCATTCATTCAAGTTGATCGAAAAGCGATTTCTCTGCCCGTGAAGCATCACTTCCAGCTGAGTGAATATCCGCTCTACAGAGATTAATTCAAGACGGCAATTGCAGCCGTGCGCGAACAGCACAAATAGAAAAACAAACACTAAAATATAAATACTGGCTACGAAGGGCCGTGCGGGAAAACAAACTCATGGCTTCGAACCACATTGGAGCGGCTCGATTTATTGGCTTTCAAATAATTACGGCATGATCGAGCGTTTTCTTTTTAATAAGAGATTCATCCCCTGAGCCATGAAAAGTAGTCTCATGTGTATGACATTGCTGGAAAAAGTGAACATGTTCGGAATTTTTTTATTGCTTAGGGAGTCACCGAAATATTCCGTGCGTTCAAAACGACCAGTATAAAAGACGGAAACGCAGGGCTCGGGAGTAGTGATCGGGGTAGTGTGCTGTTGTATTGATGTTTGTATGTGCGATGCCTGTGTATGCGCTCAATATATGTTCACCTGATGCTTGTAGTCTGCGTAACGTGTCTACATGTGTTAGAGATTCCTGAAGAAAAGGAAACGCAATTGTGGCGTAAGAAAATAAAAAATATGTTTTGTAAAACATGAATTGGGCGGTACCTAGCGCCACCTAGCCTAGCTACTCGCGATTACTCTGCTTGACCCTGCCATCTGGTGGCAAGCGATTTAACATCCTTTTACGCTACGCGGCTACGCCTGGCTGCGCCATAATTTCGTGTTACCGTGCTGAGGTAAGCCAAAAGGTTGCTTCGGATTTGCTGTTTTCTTAGAGCGGCTTTTGGTTTTGCGGGCGAATGATTTTCACTCCTCCGTGATGTGCGGTTGACGCAACGGTTGACGAAGGAATTGTGGCTCGAGGAATAGCAAAGGTAAGACAAAGTGCGCGAACTGGGTGCCGGTTGTCTCCGTTGAACATCGCAGTGCTGACGATGAGAAGACTGAGTGACTGCATTTATTCGAAACGTAAGTTTCTTTACCTGGAGGGGTAAAGAAACTTCGGAAATAAATACAGTTCGCGGAAAGCTCGTGTTACGTTTTTATTTGGTGCTCCTCTCGCTTCGTACAATAGACTTAGTGTTCTCGTTAAGCCTTATCGAGCTCGATTTGCTCGATTCGTGGCCGCCATAATGAGATGCAGTCGACGGAGGAACTTTTGCTCCGTAGCTTAAGGGACGAAAGTTTCTCCCTTTCTGAAGGAACATATGTGTCAAGAGCGTTCCGACTAGGCGAAAAAGGGTCAGTATAGTCCACCCTTTGGGGTGGACTATACTGACCCTTTTTTCTAAGAGTGTGGTGGCAGATATGTGACGGAATAAACGGGCAACTGGGAAATAAGAAATCGTGGCTTCTGCTGCGGCACATCCTAGACCCGACTACGACCAAATCCGCGGCTCGGACACGCCTGAACCAGATAGTACATCAGTACGATGGGACGGGTGAAGAACTACTTGAGGACTTGAAAGGTAGATACATTAACAAGACACAAGATGGGAATAGAGCCCCCGGGTACACTGGAATGGAGAATGAGACACTATACTCCGTTTCACCTTCAGTCCGAGCGCAGTGGACGCCACGAGCCATCCCAGCCGATCCAGCGCCGGGAGAAAGTCGCGTGACCTGCCGGTGGGGCGGGGCGACACAGGGAGCTCAAGGTCGCATGACACTCCCTCAACGCCGCATTGGCTGGGATGGCTCCTAGCGTTCGCTGTGCTCGGACGGAAGGTGAAACGGAGTATAGATGCGGACATCCAGGGCACGGAAGTGATGGCTGCGATGGAGAGACTCCGGACGACATCGGCTGCGGGGCCGGACGGAATAAATAACAAAATCCTTAGAAATCTGGATGACAACTCGGTCCAGGCTTTAACAGACTATATGAATAAGTGCTGGAAGGGAGGGAACATCCCGCCGGCATGAAAACCATGCCAAAGTAACTTTCATACCAAAGCCTGGCAAGAAGTTGGACATCGAGAACCTCCGACCTATCTCCCTCACGTCGTGCCTGGGTAAGCTCATGGAGCACGTAATTCTCACGCGTTTACAGAACCACGTAGAAACCCATCGCCTCATGCCATACACGATGATCGGTTTTAGGCCGCACCTGTCCACGCAGGACGTGATGCTACAGCTTTCTAAGGGAATCGTAGACCCGGGAAACGGCCACGGTACGCGGGCCATCCTGGGGTTGGATTTGAAGAAGGCATTTGATAACGTCTCGCATGAGGCGATACTCTGCAACCTCTCGGAACTAAACGTAGGGTGCCATACGTACGACTACATAAGGGATTTTTGTCTAACAGGACTGCGCAACTCACCATAGGGGATCTAAAGTCGGCAAACATACCACTGGGAAATAGGAGTACGCCACAGGGGTCGGTGTTATCCCGTTTTCTATTCAACACCGCGCTGATCAGGCTCCCTAGGAAGCTTAACGGCATAGAGGGTGCTAGACACACCCTATATGCTGATGACGTCACGATTTGGACGAGTCTGGGATCAGACGGGCAGATCGAGACGGCTCTACAAGAGGCGGCGGACATCGTAGACGCCCATGCCCGTTGGGCAGGACTGGAATGCTCCCCACAAAAGTCGGAACTGCTAGTTATCCGTAATAACGGAAGGGCCTGCAAAACGAAGCCGAACAGGATACAGTTGAAAATTCAGGGAAACGAAATTCCGGAAGTAGACACAATGCGAGTGCTTGGGAAGTACATACAATCCAACAGATGCAACAAGGTAACGCTGGACAGGTTGACGACATCGGTCCAGCAAACTATACGGCTCATTAAGCGCGTGGCGACTAGGCGACAGGGCATGAAAGAGCGCGATGCATGTCGGCTTGTTCAGGCTTTTGTAATCAGTCGGACCGTGTACGCCACTCCTTACCTAGACCTCAAGAAGGCCGAGAGTGAAAAGCTGGATTGTTTGATAAGGCAGGCGTACAAGGCGGCTCTTGGTCTCCCCAGGAACGCGTCCACCGTGAGACTTCTATCTCTCGGGGTTCACAACACTCTTGAAGAGCTCATTGAGGCACATCTCACATCGCAAGAGCAGCGGCTCAGGCAGACTGAGACGGGGCTCTGCATCCTGAGAAGCTTAGGCATGAGGAGTGGAGATCCTTCAAGCCAGATGACTTTACCGGTAGAGATGCGCGAAATCATTCGTGTCAAACCTCTCCCCAAGAACATGCAAGCGGGTCGTCACGAAGGCCGGAGGAGGGCCAGGGCGAAGACGTTAAGCAACAAGCATGAAGGGGACGATAGTGCCGTGCACGTTGATGCGGCAGAATACAACCTTACTACAGGCCAACATGCTTTCGCTGCGAGTGCGGTGAGCATTTCGCGCAGGGTAGCGGCCACGGTGATCACGGGCCCAGTGGAAGAGGCCGAAGAGGCCGAAATAGCACTAGGGATTGTTCAAAAGAGCACCAACTCCATTCTAAGTGATTCCAAAACGGCCCTTCGCAATTTCTCGAGGGGACGTATCTCCACCACTGCATACAAAATTCTTAGCACGATGCCAAACGATAGGAAGATCTGGTATGGGTCCCGGCCCACGTGGGCGTCCCGGGGAACGCCCACGTGGGCCGGGACCCATACCAGATCCACTTCCTTCCTATCGTTTGGCATCGTGCTAAGAATTCTGTCGAGCATATTTCACCAATATGCTCGAGGTTTTGTCAGCCGAGCAGGTGATGGGGACTTGGACGTCGGGGCCCCACGAGGTGAGGCGCTGGATACGTATCAGGCCATAACCAACTATTACAGGGAGCTTAGAGTGAGCCTGCCTCCTCCGCACGTTTCGCTCAGCCGAGAACAGGCTACCACGTGGCGGCGGCTGCAAACGCGGTCGCAGCCAAACCCGTGGACATACGCCAATATCTTTCCCAATCTAGTAAACCCGTACTGTCAACTATGCGGCGAGCCTGCCACCTTAGACCACATAATCTGGGACTGCGCGAAGGATCTGCCTCCGACAGATCTAGTTTCGTTTCCCTCACTTGAGCAATGGGAAGCTGTGCTGGCCAGCCCGGACCTGGACGTCCAGTCCCGGGCCTTGGCAAGAGCGCAAGAGGTCGCCGACAGACTTCAACTGCCGACCATGTGGAGCAGCTGAAGGAACCGAAGAAGGTCACCATCTTACTGACAAATAAAGTTTTTTCTCTCTCTCTCTCCCCCCCCGAACACACACACACACACACACACACACACACACACACACACACACACACACACACACACACACACACACGCACACGCGCACGCGCACGCGCACGCGCACGCACGCACGCACGCACGCACGCACGCACGCACGCACGCACGCACGCACGCACGCACATCGATCGCCTGTGTCCGATCACCGAGTACCGCACCACCCAATGCTAGTGAACTTTTTTAATAAAAGCAAAAACATTTGCTTGAAATTATTCTAATTCTGAAACCAAAATCACCAATATTTCCATCGACTCGTCGGGGCTGCCAGCAAGCCAGTTCAGTGTCATTCATTTCTGTCCCAGTCTCAGGTTTATTCAACATGGTGTTGACAGCGTTCATAGTTTCCCGCGACAATATCGCGCCACAGGCGGCCGCGCCTCCGCACGCAATGCGCACTCACGCACTCGGAGTACGGATAAGAATCCAACACAATCCGCACTCGGAGTGCGGATAGGCCGTTGGGATAGGCACAGCCGCCCGCGTACGTCACGGGTGGTAGGCGGACGACGAGCAACTCGGGGCAGCCGCGAAGTGGCTTTCCGGGCGCCAGCGATCGAGATTAGTTTTTCCCAGCTTCAAGGTTGAAAGTTCCTTTGCAATGGGTAGCAATCTGTGCTCCGCGATAGATTGTAGAAACAGTTCCGGGGAAAAGCTTCTTTTTTTTTTTATCTTTTTTTTTTTTTACGTGGGAGAAAAAAAAATGCTTTCCCCGGCAACAATGGAGGCCAGCCACGTCAAGGTGCTTTTGCGGGAGTTGTGTGCCGAGAGAACTAGTGTCCCGTGCAACATTTTCACTTTTGTTGAGTATCCTTCAGCAGCTGGAACAGCTTCAAGAGCAGCAAGCGCAAACTGAAGCCGGCTTCGACCACCGTGACCACTACGACGTCCGTCCAAAGAAGAGCGCTAATAATATCGAGAAAAATAGTACAAAATCTAGTAGTATAGTCGACATTTTGCACATTCACATTTGTTATTCATAATTGGTTCGGTATTTTTTTTTTTTTCTAAATTTTATAAACATTATATCTGTTTCGGACATCGAATCTTGCTCGGGCTACTCTCGGAGTTCCACTTACGCGGCCGATATGTTGAAGACGAGAAGTAAAACGTCTAAACAAAGTTCAAGTCATAATTTAAAAATGACGTTCGTCATATTGCTATTCCGCTCTGCTATTACAGAGGTTTATGGAGCAGGTGTTGAGCTCCATCAATATACCATACATGGGTAAATTACTCTCAAAATGTAATTTAATTACAATTACAATTACTTAGCTCCAAAAGTAGTTTAACTACAATTACAATTACTACTACGCAAAAGTAGTTCATTGCAATTACAAATTACTTTTTAAAAGTAATGCAATTACTTTACAATTACTTATTTCTGAGAGTTACCCCCCACATTGGGCCATATAACTGTAAATGACTTATATGGCCGCTGTATAAATGTCACGCATTGTACTTTCCTTTTATGAAATTTGTTAAATGGATTATAGAACTTAACAGTTTGGAGTAATGAACTCCTGCGTTCATATATTCTCAAAACATAAAAAATGGCGACAAAATTCACAGGTGCGAGGTTAATCTCCTTAGAGCTTATGCAAATGGTATCCAAGTCAAACCAAGAAAAAAATAAACTTAAAAATAATACAAGGAAACAAATATGCGAATGTACTGGAATCATAAAACTCACGTAAAAATGGCTAATAAGAGAAACTTGTAAACGACGTCAAACATTTAAAGGATACGACAACTTACGAAAACATTTCAGCCACGATGATTCGCTGCATCTCCCTGTCTGTGGACTTGTAACATGCCGGATGCGGGTAACCGTAGCACACGAACTGTGGTCGCTTCCACAAAACTAGTGTCACAATAGCAGCAACTCTATCGCCAGGGATTCTGGGTTAATTCAGTGCACGGTAACACCCAAAAAGCTCCTGAGATAAATAATAAATTTAGGATCGTCATGTAGCTAATCATTAGGATAGCAATGATTGTATCGATGTTATGCGTCTTATAAAGAAGACCGATTTGAATTTAGCATGGCAAGAACAACCTCGAAAAATTCATGATACACTGCAAACGACTTTATTTTCGCGAATTTCGCGAATCGCCTACAATTCGCGAAAAAAAATGTAAACACATTGGAATCTATATCGCGACCGCACCGCGTCGCGAAAATTAGAATCCGCGAATTATTCCAAAACTGCGGCCTCTTGGACGCCTCGATTTCACGATTTACTTGAGCGCGTTTCAGCTGGAAGATATAGACGAGCTATTATTAATATTTTTTTTTATAACTGTAAGTATTATTCAAAGTAACAAGAAAGTTGCCTACCTGCAAGTGTTTCCGCAAATTGGAGGTCGCCTTTCGGTTTATTGAATTTGTTTTCAGAAACGGTCCGGAGAGTTTGCTCCTCACGATTATAGTTTTTTACATTGGTGCTAATCTGTTTAGAGAATTTTTCGCAACAAGGCCCCGGCAGCCTTTCCTTTTCCATTGTAGATATATGACTGTTGCAGCTTCTCAATGCAAAGCAGCACTGCGCGCCTCGGGGCGGTTCCACAGGCCAAGACGAGAGGACAACGCGTGGAGGGTCACGATAGAGGTGTAAAAACAATGTGCAAGCCAAGCCCTCTATAAAAAAAAAAAGAAGCCTTCAACGAACAACAAATGCAAAAACAAGCTCCCTACAGCTAAAGCCGCGGTTTGTAAGTTTTGGAATCTCGTCCATTCAGGCTGACAAACGGCTGAAAGGGTTAGGTAGAGCGAACACTAAATAATGAAGATTTATACAAAAAGGTAGACGAGGATTGGGAGAAGGAAAAGCAGTGTAGCAAGAACAGTTGGAAGTAAGGCAGGGTGAGTCGTGTTAATGAGACTTGCTGCTTCTTTGCTTCTTCGCCTCGATGTTAGAGTAGCACGACTTACTGTTAGTGGTATCAGCGTACGAGATAGAGGAGAAGGACGTGAAAAACTCATAAAGAAAAGAGAATAATTTCATGAACAAAGAAGTTCCAAACTTGACTGAAATATGTAAGCGAATATGCTAGCGGCGAAGACGCGTAAGGAGAACCTGGAACCTCCCCGCCTCGACCGGATGATGTGATCGGAGCCAACCAGCTCGACTTCGACCTCCGATGCCCCCGTGTGGGAATGAGAAATAAGAAAGACCCCTAGAAGGGCAGGAGCAACAGGAAGCAAACGAGACGAAGAGTCAGATTCAACTACGACAGGAACGAAAACGGACGCGAATGTAGCCCTCATTTATCAAATTATTTTTCAAAATCTTCATTAAATCGTTTTACAGTTTACAAAATCCTTCATTCCGTTCTATCCCAGCCTTTCTTTCCCATCCCTCTTTTCCATTTTCTTTTTTTTTTAGCAGGTTGGGAGACGCTCTCTCCCCTGTCGCTTTGGCTGTGCTGTCGTCTCCGTGGCCAGGGGGGAAAAGCGCCGCCGCCACAAAATCTTGCAAAAGTAATTGTAATTGCGCCTGAAATTTAGCAATTACTGACGCTAGGAAGTAATTAAATTACAATTACAATTCCTTTTAGCCAAAAGTAATTATTACAATTACAAATTACCAGGAAAAGTAATTAAATTACAGTAATTTAATTACTGTAATTGAATTACTACCCAAGTATGCAATATACCATAGAAAGTGTGCCTGGTTTGTCAAAAGGTTGGCGTGCAATATTCTCTGTAGAAGAAATGATGAAAACGTCTTTAATTAATTTTATTGCAGAAAATTTTTATATCGGGCTGAAAAGTTTTATTTTTTTTTTTTTCAACCGTGATATTAATAGTGTCGTTGAGGGGAGGCATGCAAATTTACAGCAGATGGAAACTGCGCTAAACAAAAAATTAATTACAAATGGTGCTCTCGAGGATGGGTGTTTGAACACGTTGCATTCTACTACAAAAGTAAAGAACAAAATAGGGGTACACATTTTTTTTGTAACTTTTGTTAACTTATTTTAAATTAAAAGTTTTATCATGTCTTTTTGTAGCTTACGCACTATTCTGTCTTCAAGCAAATATTATTTATTTAGAAATGAACAGTGTATTTTGTGTATTTTATTGGCCTTTCATTGAACCTTGATGTCTTGATTGGCGGTTGCGGAGTTCTTTTAATTGTCATTTTAGCACGATCTTAATGACCACTAATGCGCCATCTGATCTACAGGAATGCAGTTCATTCCATTCTATACATTTCATTGTTTACAAGAATCACAGTCTACTCGTGTTAGATCCCAGCCCAGCACGCACATGTTCGTCGCTTTGAAGGCGAGCAATGTACGTGCCAGGGATGGGCAAAATGCATGCAAATATGTATCGAAATACAAATACAAAATACTTCGTCAAAAATGTATTTAATTACAAATCTAATTACATTTCTGAAAAAGCATTTAAATACAACATACAAATACAACCAAATGTATTTGGTCTTCTCCAAATACTTTTCCAAATACATTCCTCGAAATTTGCGTCAGCGACTTCAGGGCACCTGCAACGAGTTTCTGGGTATCTAATTTAATTTTGCATTACAGTTAGTGTGCGAGGCTCTAGTTACGTAATATAAATATAATCACAAAAAAAATGTAATCAGCTTGGACGTAATAGGTGAAAAAAGTACAGAGCTTTAAGCAGCTTTTTTTGTCGATTACATTTTGGTATATTCCAACAAAGAACCGAGACGACCAAGACGCGCAGCACTAGCGAGAGAATTTTTTATTGTTGCAACTCGCACAAGTTACGAAAATCTAGACGACCCGCGCTTTTAGAATGTTCCAGGCAAAAATATGGATGGAAATCAGGCTGGAAAGCATCACCAGTTGTCACAGGCACTTATTTAGCCAGTCTGCCTGTGAACGTAGATTTCGTCACTATTCTTGCCCTGAACAAGCACGGTCGTAATCACAAAGTCACTAAACGCTTGTGCTTGATTGAGAGACACTGCATTCGGTGCAGAACGTAGTTTTCTTCCTGTTCTGGAGAGTGACAATAAATTTGAGGAATGTATTTTAGCCCACAAAATTGTATTTAATTAGAATTGTATTTGAAATACCCACGTTTTAGTATTTAAATACACACGTCAAATACATTACCCAATTTGTAATTAAATACAAATGCAAAATACACAAAGTATTGGAAATACGTATTTGAAATACTTGTATTTGAAATACTGCCCATCCCTGGTACGTGCCACACGCACGAATGCTGAAAATGGCATCGACCAGGAGCGCGTTTCAGAAATGGTCTATAGATCTTTCACTAAATTACTTGAGCACCAAGCAGCATATCCATGTCTCAAGAGTAATTACACGTGCTGGCGCCTGCAACAGTAACTTTTCTAAAGAAAATTTAAAACAAATATGGCACGTTCCTTCGGGTTAAACGAGCGTGTGGGGCATCTGTACCCACATTCCGAGTATTTTTCGTGGTGCTTTGGCAATTTGTCAAAAAATGTATACACACGTCAAATACATTACCCAATTTGTAATTAAATACAAATGCAAAATACACAAAGTATTGGAAATACGTATTTGAAATACTTGTATTTGAAATACTGCTCAACCCTGGTACGTGCCACACGCACGAATGCTGAAAATGGCATCGACCAGGAGCGCGTTTCAGAAATGGTCTATAGATCTTTCACTAAATTACTTGAGCACCAAGCAGCATATCCATGTCTCAAGAGTAATTACACGTGCTGGCGCCTGCAACAGTAACTTTTCTAAAGAAAATTTAAAACAAATATGGCACGTTCCTTTGGTTTAAACGAGCGTGTGGGGCATCTGTACCCACATTCCGAGTATTTTTCGTGGTGCTTTGGCAATTTGTCAAAAAATGTATACACACGTCAAATACATTACCCAATTTGTAATTAAATACAAATGCAAAATACACAAAGTATTGGAAATACGTATTTGAAATACTTGTATTTGAAATACTGCCCATCCCTGGTACGTGCCACACGCACGAATGCTGAAAATGGCATCGACCAGGAGCGCGTTTCAGAAATGGTCTATAGATCTTTCACTAAATTACTTGAGCACCAAGCAGCATATCCATGTCTCAAGAGTAATTACACGTGCTGGCGCCTGCAACAGTAACTTTTCTAAAGAAAATTTAAAACAAATATGGCACGTTCCTTCGGTTTAAACGAGCGTGTGGGGCATCTGTACCCACATTCCGAGTATTTTTCGTGGTGCTTTGGCAATTTGTCAAAAAATGTATACACACGTCAAATACATTACCCAATTTGTAATTAAATACAAATGCAAAATACACAAAGTATTGGAAATACGTATTTGAAATACTTGTATTTGAAATACTGCCCATCCCTGGTACGTGCCACACGCACGAATGCTGAAAATGGCATCGACCAGGAGCGCGTTTCAGAAATGGTCTATAGATCTTTCACTAAATTACTTGAGCACCAAGCAGCATATCCATGTCTCAAGAGTAATTACACGTGCTGGCGCCTGCAACAGTAACTTTTCTAAAGAAAATTTAAAACAAATATGGCACGTTCCTTCGGGTTAAACGAGCGTGTGGGGCATCTGTACCCACATTCCGAGTATTTTTCGTGGTGCTTTGGCAATTTGTCAAAAAATGTATACACGCGTCAAATACATTACCCAATTTGTAATTAAATACAAATGCAAAATACACAAAGTATTGGAAATACGTATTTGAAATACTTGTATTTGAAATACTGCCCATCCCTGGTACGTGCCACACGCACGAATGCTGAAAATGGCATCGACCAGGAGCGCGTTTCAGAAATGGTCTATAGATCTTTCACTAAATTACTTGAGCACCAAGCAGCATATCCATGTCTCAAGAGTAATTACACGTGCTGGCGCCTGCAACAGTAACTTTTCTAAAGAAAATTTAAAACAAATATGGCACGTTCCTTCGGGTTAAACGAGCGTGTGGGGCATCTGTACCCACATTCCGAGTATTTTTCGTGGTGCTTTGGCAATTTGTCAAAAAATGTATACACACGTCAAATACATTACCCAATTTGTAATTAAATACAAATGCAAAATACACAAAGTATTGGAAATACGTATTTGAAATACTTGTATTTGAAATACTGCCCATCCCTGGTACGTGCCACACGCACGAATGCTGAAAATGGCATCGACCAGGAGCGCGTTTCAGAAATGGTCTATAGATCTTTCACTAAATTACTTGAGCACCAAGCAGCATATCCATGTCTCAAGAGTAATTACACGTGCTGGCGCCTGCAACAGTAACTTTTCTAAAGAAAATTTAAAACAAATATGGCACGTTCCTTCGGGTTAAACGAGCGTGTGGGGCATCTGTACCCACATTCCGAGTATTTTTCGTGGTGGTTTGGCAATTTGTCAAAAAATGTATACACACGTCAAATACATTACCCAATTTGTAATTAAATACAAATGCAAAATACACAAAGTATTGGAAATACGTATTTGAAATACTTGTATTTGAAATACTGCCCATCCCTGGTACGTGCCACACGCACGAATGCTGAAAATGGCATCGACCAGGAGCGCGTTTCAGAAATGGTCTATAGATCTTTCACTAAATTACTTGAGCACCAAGCAGCATATCCATGTCTCAAGAGTAATTACACGTGCTGGCGCCTGCAACAGTAACTTTTCTAAAGAAAATTTAAAACAAATATGGCACGTTCCTTCGGTTTAAACGAGCGTGTGGGGCATCTGTACCCACATTCCGAGTATTTTTCGTGGTGCTTTGGCAATTTGTCAAAAAATGTATACACACGTCAAATACATTACCCAATTTGTAATTAAATACAAATGCAAAATACACAAAGTATTGGAAATACGTATTTGAAATACTTGTATTTGAAATACTGCCCATCCCTGGTACGTGCCACACGCACGAATGCTGAAAATGGCATCGACCAGGAGCGCGTTTCAGAAATGGTCTATAGATCTTTCACTAAATTACTTGAGCACCAAGCAGCATATCCATGTCTCAAGAGTAATTACACGTGCTGGCGCCTGCAACAGTAACTTTTCTAAAGAAAATTTAAAACAAATATGGCACGTTCCTTCGGTTTAAACGAGCGTGTGGGGCATCTGTACCCACATTCCGAGTATTTTTCGTGGTGCTTTGGCAATTTGTCAAAAAATGTATACACACGTCAAATACATTACCCAATTTGTAATTAAATACAAATGCAAAATACACAAAGTATTGGAAATACGTATTTGAAATACTTGTATTTGAAATACTGCCCATCCCTGGTACGTGCCACACGCACGAATGCTGAAAATGGCATCGACCAGGAGCGCGTTTCAGAAATGGTCTATAGATCTTTCACTAAATTACTTGAGCACCAAGCAGCATATCCATGTCTCAAGAGTAATTACACGTGCTGGCGCCTGCAACAGTAACTTTTCTAAAGAAAATTTAAAACAAATATGG
Organism: Ixodes scapularis; assembly: GCF_016920785.2. Taxonomy (NCBI): domain Eukaryota; kingdom Metazoa; phylum Arthropoda; class Arachnida; order Ixodida; family Ixodidae; genus Ixodes; species Ixodes scapularis. Next base: position 47,283,433 of record NW_024609879.1, on the reverse strand, counting down.
CACGTTCCTTCGGGTTAAACGAGCGTGTGGGGCATCTGTACCCACATTCCGAGTATTTTTCGTGGTGCTTTGGCAATTTGTCAAAAAATGTATACACACGTCAAATACATTACCCAATTTGTAATTAAATACAAATGCAAAATACACAAAGTATTGGAAATACGTATTTGAAATACTTGTATTTGAAATACTGCCCATCCCTGGTACGTGCCACACGCACGAATGCTGAAAATGGCATCGACCAGGAGCGCGTTTCAGAAATGGTCTATAGATCTTTCACTAAATTACTTGAGCACCAAGCAGCATATCCATGTCTCAAGAGTAATTACACGTGCTGGCGCCTGCAACAGTAACTTTTCTAAAGAAAATTTAAAACAAATATGGCACGTTCCTTCGGTTTAAACGAGCGTGTGGGGCATCTGTACCCACATTCCGAGTATTTTTCGTGGTGCTTTGGCAATTTGTCAAAAAATGTATACACACGTCAAATACATTACCCAATTTGTAATTAAATACAAATGCAAAATACACAAAGTATTGGAAATGCGTATTTGAAATACTTGTATTTGAAATACTGCCCATCCCTGGTACGTGCCACACGCACGAATGCTGAAAATGGCATCGACCAGGAGCGCGTTTCAGAAATGGTCTATAGATCTTTCACTAAATTACTTGAGCACCAAGCAGCATATCCATGTCTCAAGAGTAATTACACGTGCTGGCGCCTGCAACAGTAACTTTTCTAAAGAAAATTTAAAACAAATATGGCACGTTCCTTCGGGTTAAACGAGCGTGTGGGGCATCTGTACCCACATTCCGAGTATTTTTCGTGGTGCTTTGGCAATTTGTCAAAAAATGTATTGCGTGACTAGTCATTCGACCCTCCTTCGCCAGCACTCTTGTAATAAAAAGAGAACGGGTTTACTAGCGATACCACAAAACTAGCGAGCCGCGGCTTGAGCGTACCATGTTGCAAAAACGGTTTTTTTTTTAAATTTCGATTGCTCCCGGTTTTTTTTTTTTTTTTACTTTAACTTTTTTATAGTTTAGCACGTAGGCCAAGGTCATGCTTTGTGCAAATATAGATAATGACCAACTTCAAATAGCACGAACGCCCAAGTTTTCTCGCTGTTAGACGTGAGAAAGGCGGGCGCGAGCGTACCTGATCGTCGGCCGCGCGCCTCGCTGCCCACCGGTGACGTCAGGTTTGGGTGGCGGGGAAAACTGGGGAAAAACGAGGGAGAACGATATTTCGGTTTCAACAGCAAACAAAATATCACTTTTTTTAATTAACTACAGTGAATCTGGGAGAACGAGATAGCATTTCGGAATCAGGAAGCCATCCGCATTCCGATTATGCCTTTGGATACGGTAGCTCCAAAAATCGGCGGAGTTCCCTTTTATGGGCTGTTTATAGTCCTTCGTAACGTCAACGAGCGCACGCGCTCGTTCACGCTCCCTGACGCTGTCAGCGAACGGGGTGTAGCGTCAAGTTGAACGCGCCGCAGCGCAAACAGCTCGACGCGCGACAGCGTAGCTTATGACGGACTTGGACATGCTCTACGTTCAACGTTGGACGACGACGACGCCGACGGAAGCTAAATCCCAGAAGCCCTCGCGCGAATGCCTCGTTCGGGAATCCGGTCGGCGGGGTTGTTGAGTCGGGGCCAGTCGGAGTGTGCGAGATGCTCATTTCTGGGATCTGAACCTGTCGTTCTTGCCGCGCGTCATGTGCTGTTTTCGTGTTCCCGTGTTGGTGTGCGTATTTAACGTTCGTGCGCTTGACTGGGCGAGTGTGTGGTTGGACGTGGACCGCTCTGAGGATGCGCTACCCTCGATTCTCGATAGCCTATCGACCTAACGAGCCGGTGGTGGTGGGCCGTGGTGTTGGGGTGCCGGCAAAACTTAAGCTCGATGACGCGCCAAAGGTAGGGTTAATAAGAATTAAGGAGGATCTAATATGTCTTTTCTATTTATAATTATGTGCTAGTCGCACTCAACGGCAGTCGTTCCCGATCGAAAAAGCGTCGTCGAATGTACGGCAGTCGTTCCCGATCGAAAAAGCGTCGTCGAATGTACGGGAACGGCGGACACAGTGAAATTTCTGAACTATTTAGCCGGCCAGAAATGTTCACTTGGACTGTCTCAGCTTGTAAACGGAAGAGCGGTACGCGATGACAATTGGACTGAATCCTGTATTGTTTATATAGGCTTTGTTAAGTTCGTTACGATTTCGCACGCGTACAGAGCGTAATTTAGGCATCTCCACTCTCTTCGGTTACCGTTTAAGTCGGCGTGAAAGTCTACTTTGATGATAACACCGGCTATCTGTGAGAAAGAGCTCTCTGTCGAATATCGAGTGCATCGATTTCATTGAAGCATTGCGGCAAAAACGCCGGAGTCGCTTGGCACGATTTCGGCGAACCTGCGAAGCAGCTAGGTTCGACAAACGCGATATCGGGCGTTTTTTTTTTTTTTTTTTTTTCTGCGTGTGTGACATTTAGGAGAAAATAAATGATCGTTTGCAATCGTTATCACCATCATCTGCCTGTTTTCGAACTGGTAACCGCTACCCCGAATGGTTGTTTTGAAGCGTGACATGACAACACGAGGACGAACCACACTGGCCGATTGCCTCCAGGCTAGGCCGGCGCAAGCTACCGCCCATAGATAACACGTAGAGACGATGCGGTTGCCACAGAGACTCGCATGCGCAAAGTGGGGCAGCTCGTCGGGGCGTGCTGGACCACCGTTGGATCGTTCGGGCGCTTCTCGGCGCGGCGTAGTGGCCGACGAACGTCGGTCTGCGCCGGCGCGCGTTGCGTTCGTCGCCGTTGGAGTATAAACATGCGCGGGCTAGGTCGCGCATGTTTTTGATAGTCATCGATTTTTATAATATTTTCACCATGTCTTTGGTGCCCTTCTTGAGCATGTCTACAGAACATCTCGGCAAAATATTCATTTTCTTGAAAGAAAATGAACTTTGACATTTACTCGTACACGCCCAAATCACTTGCTGCCGCTCTACTGGCAACACTGAGCAAGATTGGCGCACTGCCTTATGTTCCACAAACTATATGACAGGTCAGGAAGTATGGAAATAGATGAGAAAGGTACACATAGCTTAGGAAGTGGCCGCAAATGAATGAAGATTAATTTGGCGCATCCGAACCAGAACAGCAGGCTCAGGAACGAGCGGGTAAGCCGAAACTAAGTGAAGATGAAATACAAAAAGTATCAAAAAGCGTTGAGAACATAGTATCGGAACAACCAGATGCTGCGTTCCCTTTCTGTGTTGTCTTCCACTGTGAGAAATAGGGGTGGTAAGTGCCGCTCATTCAAGCGTTTCTGCTCGACATTCACGGGAAATTATCAGGAGTGGAAGGGCGTGTTTGCGAACAATGACTACTGTTCTCCCCACTCCCAGATATAATCCGCGTAGAGTCCTTCTTAGTAATAGACAAAAATTAGGGTGCTTTCATGTGCGCTTCGCACATGAAGGCTCCCTAGCCAAAAATAGTTCGGGTTGGAGTCAGTCGCCCCCGTTCTTTTGCCTTGGAGCTCGTGTGAAAAATGGAAGCTCTCCCCAAAACGTGCCCCAAAACGAAGTCATCTTGGATTCCGTCGGATCGTGACTGTCGTCGACTGTGTCTGTGTAATTTGAGATCTTTCTCAAATAAATTATTTTAAGTTAACCCAGCATAGTGCGGTACGTACAATATAATGTCCTATCCATCGCTGAACATGTTATTTTTGAGCGTAAAAACTGCATGCCTTTCGGCTATCTTTTGTTGTAAAGTATTTCGACAGCTAAGCGTTTTGTCGTTTGACACGCGGCTAATCGGGTAGCGCCGAAAAACTTATCGTAAAAAAAAAGGTCAACTAACATTTTAGTCGCATTCGTTCTGTCGCGCGCGTACCAAACAAAGATTTGCAGTTTTTTTTTTTTCTTCTTCTTTTCTTTGAAATGTGTTACAACGCTTTTTCGATGTCCTCGAGAAAATATATACACTACGAAACACAAAATACAGCTAAAAAGAGCGAGAATTTAGCAGCCAGCAGTGTTTGAAACTGCACCTACGCAGGCTGCCTCTATTGAAATCCGAGTCCACTCGGTTAGGGTTAACAGAGACGCTGGTGAGAGTCTAGCCTCAAACCCTGAGACTAGGCTCGAAAATGGTTTGTTGCCCCTGGGGTCGAGTGTTTCTTGTGAAGGTGTTACGTATTCTACCGACAACATTCAGAGAAACATCAGACGAATGACGGGACGACGGCGCACGCACGGCTTTTCGCCGCGCTAAATCTTCTCTGCTCCGCACGCCGCAGCACGCCGCCGCACAGCCACGCCATCAGCGCATCCGGGGCTCTTGCAAAGGCGACGGTCGCTTCCTACAGTGCGGCTTTGAATCCAACGTGGCCGCCCTAGGAGCACCATTGTGGTACTCTGCTCAACAAGCGGAACATATACGGTTACTCTAATCGCAACTAAAGCCCCTTGAAAAAGGCGTTTTTTTTTTACAACTACCGCCAACCATTGTTGTGGGAACGCGCAAAACACGTGCCATGTGCGGGTGCTCCGTCGCCATTCGCTTCCAAAGGCCGCTCATTTCAATGCTGCGCCGCCATTTGCTTCCAAAGGCCCATAGAGACACGGGCCACGTGCACTGGTGCAATTGACGCTACTTGCAAGAAAAACACAGACACATCGGGGCTTTAATCGCAACCAGTAAACGGCTGTGATCGCAACGGGACGCCAGTGTCGCCCTTCGGAAGCGCTAAAAAGTGAAGCCGCCGCCTCCCTCGAGTTTCCCAACTGGCCCTAATCTTGTTGGCTACTCGCGTGCTTGTCGCCGCCGTCAAATGTCATCTTTGTCGCCGTGGTCGATTTGGCATTGCACTTCATTCGACATAAGCGACAGGAAACACGGGAGAAAGGTCTGAACGTGAGCCAGGTCCGGCTGCCAAACCTGCTCGCCGAAGGCCATCGGAAAGCTACACTCTTAGAAAAAAGGGTATCGATAGTCCTCCCTAAGGGGTGGAACGGTCTTGTAACCCATGTTCCTTTACAAAGGGAGAAACTTTCGTCCCTGAAGCAGGGGAGCAAATAGTTCCTCCGTCGCCTGCATCTCATTATGGCGGCCCTGAATCGAGCAAATCGAGCTCAGTGAGGCTTAAAGGAGTTGTGCAACAATTTTAAGGCTTTGCTTAAATTATCGTGGAAGTTGATGCCTGACACTTCTGAAGTGAACTACAGAAAACAGATATTGCCTGGATACCCTAGTTTTTATTTAAAAAATGAAAAAGATCCATGTTTTTGCCGCCTCTCAACTCGTACGTCGTCTTCCGGGTCACGTGCCCAGTGACGTTAATGGGGCAGGCGCGGGGTTCCGGAAAAGTTCTCTCTCTAGAGCCATTAGTGAGCAGCGAGAACTCATCCGCTTGCGACCGCGTGACCACGTGCTGGTGGGTTCCGCGCGAACAGTATGGTGAAAGGAGTAAAGTCTCATCCGGGTCCGGCCATACCCGCCCGGCCCTGTCCCCCTTCTTCTCCGGCTTCTGGCGGCAGTTCGCGGTAGCGGAGAGAGCTGACGGTTTTGTGAACCGAGGATAGATGGCGCTACTAAAACTTCGCATAATAAAAGTGTTGTCGATGATACCAGGTTTTTGACGCATTTATATATATATATATATATATATATATGTTGGAACGACAAGATTTATAGAAAAGTTACCTTTTATCGAGCAGGTAATTCGCACAACGTGCTATCTTTCTACAAGATTTCCCATTGACGTCACGCCGCATGTTTCCCATGGCCGCCGCTCGCGGCTGCAAGTCGGTCGCTTGCCACCAGATAAAAGGGTCAAGCAGAGTAATTGCAAGTAGCTAGGCTAGGTGGCGCTAGGTATACCGTCCAATTCATGTTCTACAAAAATATTTTTATTTCTTCAGGCAACAATTGTGCTTCAGGATCTTCGGGATAGAGTGCCTTCATACACACGCGCGCTTTTGCTTGAGTGGTGACATCTCAGCCATTTTTCCGCCCAGTCGTTTTTTTTATGCATTTTGAAGTGCGCGCAATCCGGTGTCAGTCAGCTCGAGCGCGTAGCTTTGGCTAATGCATAGACGCCATTTTACCGCCCAAGTCACGCACCGAGCGCTCGAGAGCGTCACGCGCTGGGCAACAATGGATCTCTTCACCCTCAGACAGACAGACATGTAGGCACCCTACTTCGGGAACCCCTACTATACACACATAAAGACACATACCACAAGCATCAGGTGAACATACATTGAGCGCATACACATACATGACACATACAAACATCAATACAACGTCACACTAACCCTCCACTCGAATTCTGTGTTTCCGTCTTTTATACTGGTCGTTTTGAACGTGCGGAATTTCTCGGTTATTGCCTAAGAAATAAAAAAAATATCTCCAGCATATTGATTTTTTTCCAGCAATGTCATACCTCTGAGGGTATTTTGAATGGCTCAGGGGATGAATCTCTTATTAAAAAGTAAACGCTCGATCATGCCGTAACTATTTGAAAGCCAATAAATCAAGCCGCTCCAATGCGGTTCGAAGCCACGAGTTTGTTTCCCGCACGGGCAGGTCGTAGCCTGTATTTCTACTGTAGTTTTTGTTTTTTTCTATTTGTGCTGTTCGCGCACGGCTGCAATTGTCGTCTTGAATTAATCTCTGTAAAGCGGATATTCACTCAGCTGGAAGGGATGCTTCACAGGCAGAGAAATCGCTTTTCGATACACTTGAATGCAGTCCCAGCAACGACTTGCGGCAGGTGTTAAGTGTACGGAGCTACGCCGTGGCGAGCTCGAAAACTGCTAGCGCTCATCCCAGCGCGCCACTTGGAGGGCAGTTTCTCCAGGAACCGTAGTATATTTAAACAGCAAAATAGAGGGTCTTTTTTTTTAAATTTTACCTATTATTTTTTAATTCTAAAATTCCACACTGTAAACATACGTACTTTCCGTCATAATTTCGTGCTGTTCAGTCCTTTCCCCAGAGCGCAATCGCCCTCGGGGAGGAGACAATTAACAGTCACATTGGCCACTGTACGTTAGGAGCCTGCTGTTCAGATCAGCGTTCCAACATGACTATCAGCACGTCGATCGATTACACCTAATCCCTCGAGTGGTCTTAAACTTTTTAATGTAAAGCGGAATGTCAACCTGCGACACCCCGCCCCCTCCGATCACGGCCCGACCAGCGGCATCAATGCCCGACAGTTTACGTCATCTCATCTTGTTACACCAGTGATAGGGGAACACACGGTCACACCGGCGATAATTCCAGTCTTCTTTTCACAACCCACAACACTGCCATCACAATGATGCTGCTATTTTGCTTAGGGTGACCACCTTCCTGCTAGAAATGCGGGACACGCGGGCAGAAGGGGGGGGGGGGGGATTTATTAAGACGCAAACAACGAACCAAGGCTCTGTTAACACATTTATTATCCCGTACTGTTTGTACACCTGCAATTGCGTATTGCATCAATTAAGCTCAAATAATTTTCACTACCAGTGATAGATTATTTTTAATGCCAAAGATGGTATTACATTTGCCGAAGTTGAAAACATAAAAATCGACTGTACCAGAACTTAATGCATCAGATGGAAATAAGAAACAGTAAATATTTTTCTGGTTATTGTTTCCTGTCACGCTTACTTCTGTCAACATGGTCCTACACCAATTTTTAACATTATGTTCCTTTTTTGACCGTTGCATGTGTGGCTGCCTTCACTAAAAAAAAAAAAAAAAAGAAATCCACAGCACATCTTTCGCATTGGCACGGCAATTTGAAAATAATTACAATATTTTATATTTAAACTTTTGGTGAGAACTTTTTCGTACAATATTTTCCCACCAAAGGGAGAGGCACAACGGCGCATGCGTCCCGCAAGGCCCAGCAACGCAAAATCCCCAATGTTGCGTGCGTACGCAATACGCTAGCCCTTCTATTCCGTTCTGCGCATGCGCACTCACGACTCGCAATCTCATTGCGTACGCAAAGCTATAGCGTATACGGTCCACTAAAACTGTCTAATTACTAGCGACCTCCGCACTTCCCCGTGCCCCATTTTTCGGCAGCACCGTGAGTTGCGGAGCGAATTTTATGGTAGTGTGAAATGCGGGACATTTTGTAGATTTGGGACTTTTTCGGCGGGTCGTGGGACACGAGCCTTCAATGCGGGACAGTCCCGCGAGTCGCGGGACGGCTGGTCACCCTAATGTTGCTGACACGCAGAAATACAGAACTACGTTGAACGCCGGTCGGCACTCGGCATCGGAAAACAGAACCGAACTCTGCACAGAAGGCAGCCGGCAGCAAAACCTGCCTGTCTTGGACGCAGTTTCTGCGATTTCCATAACTTCGAAAACGTCGACACTGTTCCGCGTTGTTCCGCCTCCGCGTGGGCCCCGCAATCCGGAGACTGCCATCTTACCCTGCAGTGTCCGTAGCGCTGCTGGCACTACTCCGGATCTTCGCTGTTCGTTTGCTCGTTTGATAAAATTGGTGGTAAAAACGTCAATGCAACCGAAATGTTCTGCACGTTTGGACTAGAAGAGGGAATTACAGGTGGCCTTCGCTGCCGCTGAAGCTCAATCAACTCAACAACATTTATAAAACAACGTGCGCGACGTGCTCGAAAAACGAAACCGAAAGACGATGAGTCGGGAGGGCAAAAGCTTTCTACCGTCTGCCTGGAGAAGGAGGAAAACGTTTCGTTCCTCCCTTTTTCTCGTGTCCGCTTGGGGGCGCGTCAGTGGAAGGGAGGAAGACGCGCCGTTGCTACCTTTTTCCTCCATTTTTTCTTAAGGCCCGTTCACACGATGCATATTTCTCGCGCATCTAGTGTCGCGAAATGTAGTTTCGCGAAATGGTTGCGCCGTCTGAACGAGTCCGAAAAGGACGCGCGCATCTAAAAAAAGTTGCGCGCACACCTCGCTTCTGGAGCGAGCTTTTGCTGAAACTTTGTCAAGTCCTGTCAATCACTCTAAGGGCACCGCCAATGGCCGCTCAGAAACGCTCTCGCGTGGCCTTTGAGGGGGGAGCGAGCTGTTTTAGAAGACCACTTCACTGCCGGTGTTGTAGCGGAGCCAAATCCGAAAAAAACCGAAACCACGAACGTTGGATACTGCCGGCGCTTCCGCAAGCACGTCAAGCACCACTGAAGGAAAAGTGAGTAGCATATCGGAAAAAAAATCCAGCGATGGACGAAGACAATTAGCGGGGGTTGGCGAGATTAGAATAGTGCTCATAGCGTTGTTGTCACGACGATACCGCTGGATAAGATACCATCGAGTAAACTGAAACCAAGTTTGCTTTGTTTACAAGCGAACGTGAAATTATGTGCGCTCTCTGAACCAGTTGGCACAGTAAACTCGGGGCAGACATGTGCGCCGAGAAGTAACCAGATTGGGCACGTAGCGTTTCTATGAATACCATGTGCATTGATAGGAGCTTTGGCAATCTGCGTACGGGCTCGGCGCCGGCACATGTCCTGCACGTACAGGTTGCCGCCTCAATCTGCTTAGCGCACACGCGAGATCGCTCCAAGTAGTGCAGTATCTGAGAAAAAAAAATTAAAGTGAATTGACTGCATAAAATGCGCAAAGCAGGTCCCCAGATAAATAGCGATCTGATTCGGAGCTCACTCAAAACGGTGCATCGGTGTGTGTTGTTGTTGCACGTGAAGCGGAACGTGTGAACGAGCACATTTCGCGAAACTTGAGTGTCGCGAAACTGTTGCGCGCCTAAAAGATGCATCGTGTGAACAGACCTTTAGAGTGTATAGATCTCCCCCAGCCGATGGTAACGTAGCGCCGCCGCGTACATCCAGGACCCTGCCACGCTCGCCACTCCACAGGAATGCATGGCGCGTTTCGGCGCCTGATCTCGCTACCCCTCCTCTAGTTCACTGTATCCGGGCCACTCCAGAATCGAGTCGCGGATCGTTTACTCGCGATGTCACGTGGTACAATCCGCTGACGCAAGGGACAGGTTACTCGGGTAAGATTTCAAACATACCCTACACTTCGTCTCAACTTAGCATAGATTAACTGCAAAGGCTGTGCAACCCCATTGAAAAATCTTATTTGTATGAGAAATTTCTGTGTCCAATAAACGCATGAATCATACAAGATATGTAAGAACATATAAGAAACATATAAGAAACTTGCGAGAAGTTACTTATAAGTTTCTTATATGATTCTTGTCCTTATGTATCTTATATAGTTCTTATATGGTTCGTATATGTTCTTATATATCTAGTATGGTTCATATGTGTCTATTGGACAGAATAAATTTCTCGTACAAATGGTTTGTTCTAGTAGGGAAGGGCGAGCGGCTAGCCTTGACTGCCTTGATTGGAGCACTCGCTCAACGAGCGCTCGTGCAGCCGCCGAGGCTTCATCCGAACTCGCGCTTTCAGCATGCGCGGCTACTATTAGCGGCGAGATGTTTTAGTGGCGCCCTCCTACGGTTCCCTCTTGTGATGTCATTATCTTGAAAACAAGAAGTTCGATGGTGTTTGTAAATAGCATGGTGGAAGCTTGAAATCATTGCGCTCTTAAAGGAACACTGCCAACACCGTCAAAATTAAAGTTCTTTCATTCCTCTTATTTCCGTCGATAATAAATCCTTTTTTGACGTCATAGTCAGCGTTCGGCCAATCGTGGAAGGCCGACCACAGAGACGCTTTCGGTCGCGCACGTCGCCAATAGTCCACGATAAAGTGAGACGAAGTGTCGGTGTGCTGAGGTAGTTTCTGGTGCACGTGAGCAGCACTCGTGGCCGCAAAAAATAACTATAGCAAAAAACGTTGAATTCATGGTGTTCGTGGCTCAGCGTGCCTCGCTGTTCTATTTGTCTTCCTCCTGCGTGACTTCACGAGGGCTTACTACTTAAGAATGGCAGATGCGACTGCCAAGATTAACACGTCAAGGAGGTCCAGACTGGACCAGTTCACGCAAGCAGCTAATCTGTGGTTTCTGAAGCGATGTGACACCCTCCTTAATATCGGCATCGTTTGCGTGGTAGTCCTCGTGGTTGTTGACGGCTTCCTTCTGTACGGCTACCTCCATCCGAAAAAGAGGGCCACGAAGGCTGTCCAAACCAAGCGGCCTCCAGAGCCACCAGTGCCGATCGATGACGGTGTCCATCAACTTCTGGTGAGCCATTCGCTATGCGTAACCCAGAAAAATTAAGTGAGTAGATGGCATTCGCCGGCGCTGTAGTGCGCTGCTGTTCATGAAGTTCCGGAACAAAATTCCGATAACACTCTCCAAGATGAATTTAGTGACATCAAGGGGATATATAAAACCATATAGGGCCCTTTTGGAAGTGTGCTCTGCTTCGGAAGCTGTGAAATTCCTGCACAATGACGGATATAGTAGTTGTACTCCCAAATTTGGAACAGTATAAATGTTTACATTCAACTTCACCTCCCCCTTGTGTAGTGGCGATTTCCGCGGTGCAGGTTGTTTCGTCATTCTGCAGTAGTTGATGAAAATAATCCCTGGAGAAGGGGAACAAGAGGGACAAAGGACAAACATAAATATACAAACACAGCTAGGTGTGACTGGTGAGCGACCGAAAAAATCCGCCTAATCCGGGTACCGAACCCGGGACCTCTCCATTACAGGTGGAGCGCTCTACCAACTGAGCTAACCAGGGGTTAGACGTCAGTAGAGCAAACGGTTTTTATCAGTTGCCACCAGTCTAACACCAACAAGGGTGAAGCTTGCAAGTTAAGGTTGTGATTATAATGCAATTAAATGCAAAGGTGCAAGCGAGCTGGACAAGAATGATGAAAATAATCCCTAGAGAAGGGGAACAAGAGGGACAAAGGACAAACATAAATATACAAACACAGCTAGGTGTGACTGGTGAGCGACCGAAAAAATCCGCCTAATCCGGGTACCGAACCCGGGACCTCTCCATTACAGGTGGAGCGCTCTACCAACTGAGCTAACCAGGGGTTAGACGTCAGTAGAGCAAACGGTTTTTATCAGTTGCCACCAGTCTAACACCAACAAGGGTGAAGCTTGTAAGTTAAGGTTGTGATTATAATGCAATTAAATGCAAAGGTGCAAGCGAGCTGGACAAGAATGATGAAAATAATCCCTAGAGAAGGGGAACAAGAGGGACAAAGGACAAACATAAATCTCCAAACACAGCTAGGTGACTGGTGAGCGACCGAAAAAATCCGCCTGGTCCGGGTCGCTCACCAGTCGCCTAGCTGTGTTTGGAGATTTATGTTTGTCCTTTTCTCCTCTTGTTCCCCTTCTCTAGGGATTATTTTCATCATTCTTGTCCAGCTCGCTGGCACCTTTGTATTTAATTGCATTATAATTGCAGTAGTGGCATCTTTTTTAAAAATAGGCATGCGACTTTCGAGTGGGCTACACTGGTTTTGATTGTTACGCAACGTCACTAAATCCGAAGCTTCTTGGTCGTGGTGTAATTTCAAGGATAGAGGCGGACTCCTTCGCAAAAGCATGCTGTCATGGGATGGCAATGTTGACAGAGTAGGAGCGATCTGTCCTGCAGGGTGACCATAGTCCAGTGTGGCCCTCGTGCACTCGACTCGATTAAAATAAACGCCTTGACGAACATTCGGGTTGGGGCTCGTTTCCAGTCGCCGTACTGACGGGAGTAGCCGAACTCTAAAGCCGGTGTCACACTGCTCATACATCATACAAAAGGCAGTTCGCAAACACGATTCACCGCAATATCCGTGGTTCGAATGCCACGTGCCAAGTTTCCCCCTTGAACTCATTGCCAAGCAGCATTCCAAGCACGGATCTCGGGGTGACTCGCGTTCGAATCTGTAAGCAGACTCTCTTTTTAATGGTGTATATGGAGTGTCACCCCGACTTAAAAATATACGTAGTGCCGCACGTGCTGCGTACATTGCCAATGACCGCCAATGACTGTTACCTTTGTCACAAAATAAGCCACGCTTAGACTACTGACCCAGGCACCCCACTCACCGATTGTTTTGAGGGTGCAACCATCTTGTTGCTTAGAGCAGAGCGGCACGTGGAGCGAAAGCTCGCGCTGCAGAACCCAGAGATCCTGAGTTCCATCTTACCGGTATGTGGTCGTGTATCACGACTGCGTGATGCACGTTAAAGACCCCAGGCTAGTGGTTGTACTGCACTGGCTAAATTGTTCATCTACAGCTGAGACACTAGTCGCCCGTTGAGGCAAACTAAGTTCTGGGTGTATGTACATACCCCCGATTTACTTTTGTTTTTCGCGCAAAGCGGGAGTAGCTGGCGATAGTTGAGATTTAAAAATGCGACTTCCTTAGCTTTGGACACGATGCCAGGAATCTGATATCGCTTACTCTGTCGCAAACCTTTTAAACGTTTCCGAAGGACAAAAAGATAATGTTTTAAATCAAGATTCAGGTAACGGCAACGACCAGCCAACCGAGGCGATCAGATCTGGCCCCAGATTACGTGACCGCGCGTTCTGACTTGGAGTCGATATTTCACGAAGAAAGGAAGGAGTGAACAGGCTCTGATTATAACCTGTTGACACATCAAGTCTACAGGGAAAGCTGCGCATCTAGCGTGAGCTTTCTATCTTTGATAACATGTCGAGGCATGCGCAGCCAAAGTACAATGGAAGGCAACGATCACGTGCTCAAGTCGGAGTGTGTGCATCTGCACATCACAGCCACGCCGTGATGTTTATTCATGCGGAAATTGATTAGGCAATGGTATGCAGTGTACATCCATGTTCTGGCACATTTTTCGACCCTTACTTTAAATGCGAAAGCATTAACTTTCCCTTGGAGTGAGCCGACGTCATCAGCTGCCGCGCCAAACGGCAAATAAATTCCCCTGTCCAAGGGAAGCCGAAATGTGAAGTCTCCCAGCTTTGAAGCCGCGAAAAAAGCCAAGCCAAACGGCAAATAAATTCACCTCTCCAAGTGAAACCGAAATCTAATGGATAGGACTCCCTTTGGCTGGCGCGCGTCATAGTTTCAACGAACGAGGATCCCATTGGCCCAGGCGCGCCAGTTTCAAGGAGAGCCACCCCATGGCGCTACTTGCCCGCGGCAGAGCGCTTCGGAAAAAGAAAGCGTTTGGCGGGCGGGGGCAGGCGGGGCTTTCTAGAGAGAGCCCGCTCGAGCATGTTCCGCAGCGCGGCGCGGCCACTTCACGAGAACGCGCACAAGAACGACATTCATGCTTTCACCGTCACAACTCATACGAAGTGCTTAGATGTACGTCGAGCCTTTTGTTCTTTACGACTAGTATAGTAAAAAATGAGAGACGTTGATAATTCTCTGTATTGTCGAATTAGAGCGCAGCTCTTCAGGAAAAAGAAGGGAGGGTACGGCGGAAGGGTGTTCCCCTCCCCTCCCTCCGTACCCTCCCCTCCTCCTCCGCTGTTCCTCTCCCATTTAGCGGGAAATTTTCCCTAAGTTTTCCGGTAAAATTAGCGAAAATTTTCATGCTAAATTTAACGGGGAAATTTCCGGCTAAATTTAGCGGAAGATTTACAGATATTTTCCGGCTAAATTTAGCGGAACATTTTTAAGCTGAATTTAGTGTAAATTTAGTGAATTTAGTGACGTCACATTTGTTCACGTTACGTCACACGTGGCGTCACGTGGGACGTCACGAGGGTAAAATTTTTCTGCTAAATCTGGCGGGAATTTTTCGCTAAATTTAGTGGGCAAATTTACCCGCTAAGTTTAGCGGTAAAATTTTCCCTGGTTGAGTGGCGTCACGTGTGACGCCACTCAACCCGGTAACTCGGGAGGGTAGAATTTTCACGCAAAATTTGGCGGGAAGTTTTTCCGCTAAACTTAATAGAAATATTTCCCCACTACATTTAGCGGAAAAATTTCCCCGATAAATTTAGCGTGGAAACGCCCCATAATGCAACGCGAAGTTACGCCGACGGTGGCGCCGGAGGCGACGCAACTCAGCCCGGAAAAAGCGCCTAAAAGCTGCGCTCTAAAAAAAAAAAAAAAAAATCTTTTAGCTTTTTTACTTTGGTGAAGACGGAAGACCAGCGGAACTGTACAATGGAAAGTAACGGACAGGCGCAAGTCGGCAAGCCAGAGTGGAAAGGCTGCCGCCATCTATGAGCGACTGCGGCAACCAGATACGTGGCCTGCTGCCGTCGCTCAAGATGGCGGTAGGTGTCCAGGCGGTAGGTGGTAGGTGTTCTTTGCGGGGGACACGATCCTGGGGAAACTAGCCCTTAACAGCTGCGTTGTAAAAAAACAACAACAAAAGAACACAACTAAAGACAAGCATTCGCATTTGTCGGGCTGCATTTTATACACACGCACACGCACACGGAAGCACACAGAAATAAGGACACACACGCACGCGCGCGCGCGTTATGTACATATATAAAGGTCCACACACACACAGAGAGACACACACACACCAGCGGCGAAAGCGCGCGCAAGCACGAACGCACAAATAAAGTTTACGACTTGTGAGCGTACTCCCAAAACCGATTTACGAAAGCGCACATCCGCGTTTTTTATTTTTTATTTATTTATTTCAATACCTTCAAAGCCACACGGCATTACAGAAGGGAGTGAGGGGAAAACCAAAGCACAAAAAATAGAATTCAACACATATTAGTTAACATAATAGTTTTCAGTGGCAGACTTGAATGCAGGAGCGTCTGTGATTGTGGCGATGGAGGTGGGCAGGTGGTTCCAGTCATTAGTAGTCCTTGGGATAAAAGAATCAAAAAAGAGCTTGGTGCGACTGAAAGGAACGTTGACTTTATGGTGATGATCATTTCGATGCGATACATACGATGGTTCAGAAAAAAGCTCTTCACTTAGATGCTGGTTGTGATGATAAATTTTGTAAAATAAGGAAAAACGAGACAATTTTCTACGCAATGAAAGATTCGGAAGATGTAAAGTTAGTTTCATGGATGATACACTGGAAAAACGTGAGAAATTAGACAAAATAAAACGTGCGCCACGATTTTGTACGGATTCAATTTGATCAATTAGAATGTCATGGCCTGGTGTCTGTAAATACTTTAATTAGAAATTCGTGGCCTGTTGTCTATAAATCCTGTATTGCATGGTATACGACGATCTTGAAGCTACTGGCACGAGTCTGTGGCTTCAGCGGGGTCTTTTTTGCAGGAAAGCTAGTGTAACTCGATGGCTAACTTGAGACACAGGCTCGAGAAAGCTTCTCTTGCCAAGTCAGAGACTTGTGCCGCCATCTCCAACTAAAGTCACTAGATCCGGTGACGTTATCTCCAATCACTCCAGAACTCTTGAGATCACATGACTGCTCGTTCATGCATCCGAGTATTGAGTTTTTTCTTTGTACAATCTAACACCAAACAAATAGTCACTTGCGTGTTGAGAGAGATCCGTTCGTGTTGAGACCCCTTTATTTTGAGATAGTACCCTCTTTTATAGGGAGTTTTCGTAGATGGTTTTAGCCTTACCACATGCTGTCCGCCACCAGCTACGATACCCTCAACTCTGTAGACAAGGCCATCGGCGCGGAGCCGCAGTAGCGGCTTCCTCGTTGCGGAGGGCTTAGCGGAGGCGGAAACGCGGTCTACGAAGGCTCCCTAACGTTTGTTTGCGCAAATACGAACAGTACTACATGCTGCGTCCAACGCGCAAGCTTATGTGGGCTTTAAATTGTTCTATATATAAATGCCAACTAAATCAAGAGTGTAAGAACGAAAATACAGTGAGTGCTAAGGCGAGCTGGAGATAGTTGAGCATATTGCGGAAAAGCAGAGCCTGCATTGAGAAAGACGTAAAACAATTTACGAGTCGAAGTAAAAGAAACGTGAGGGGACGTCCGAATTGAAACGTTCACCTCCCGTGACTTTTTCTGTGACTTTGAAGTTTCTTCTTTTTTCTTTTTATCATTCTGAGGTTTTGAACAATATGATCTAAATTGTATTTTGTTGTTAATTATAACGTAATCGAGAACGCACATCTGTTCCTAAACAGGAACAACTTCAGGTCAAGGACAAGCCGGCGGAGAAACGGCTGTGCGAGACCCCCGGCTGTCTCTGGCTCCAAGATTACTTGGAGGCAAGTAGGAGATCAGTCGAGCCCTGCGACAACTTCTACGAGCACGTATGCGGCAAGCGGAGTCGATCTCTTCTCCTCGACTCCCAGCGTAGGCTGGAGAGTGCCGTGGCAACGTCCCTTCTGGAAACGATCGAGAACGAGCCACAACCCAACGCCTCTTTGTTCCTCGAGCGCTGCCTGCACCGGGAGACCGTGTCCGAAATGACCCGTCATAAACGGTAGGCTATCGTTGTTCGCGGAGGGCACTGACGGAAGGAAAACTGCAGGAAAGAGTTTCACTTGTCCCACCTTCGGGGCGAGCATCCTGCATTCGATGACGGTTCGCCGTCTCGTAAGCTTCGAGCGCGCACGCGCAGCCAGTCTCGTACATGTTGTACAATTAGAATTCCGCCTCAATTAGATTACTCGATTACTCAAAAAGGAAAGTAATTTGCCTTTACTTGAAAAAGCAACCTTTACTTTTTCGACTGTTTCAGAGTTTCGAAACGGCAGATTTTTCTGCAGGTTCGAAAACGGGTACCGTCCAATATTGGATAAGGGTCATCGAGCTATAAGTAACTGTAATAGCGAGTTTTACCGAACCGTTTCTGCACATCCGATATGGTGGGATCTGCCGTCAGGTACACGTGAACTGCGCGTGTGGTAGCACACGGGCAGTTCGTACCGGAGGGCCTATCGTGCTGTAACGGATGTGCAAAAAACCGTTCCCTACAAATCTCTATTATTAGAGAGTTTTAGGAAACCGTCTTTCCACATCCGATACGATACGATGCGTCCTCCGGTAAGAACCGCGGATATGCGAGTGTTCTGCGGTAGCTCATGCGCTGTGCGTACCGGAGTGCCCATCGTATCGTATAGGATGTGGAAGATTGGTTCCCTAATACTGGCACCATGACAGAACAGCACACGACATAACAGCACGCGACAAAACAGCACGGTCAAAACAGCACGCGTCAAAACAGCACAGCGTCAAAACAGCACGGCGACAAAACAGCACGCGTCAAAATAGCACGCGACAAAACAGCACAGCGCCGAAACGGCACAGCGACAGAAAAGCACGTGCCAAAACAGCACGGCGTCAAAACAGCACGACGTCAAAGAAGCACAGCGACAAAATAGCACAGCGTCAAAACATGACATAGACAATATAGCTAGAGTTCGGCGTTTCCGGTTTGTATTATTTGAAATTCCGCGCACCTTTTTTTCGGTTTTTATTCCAAACAAAAGTTTTCGGTTTATTGCGGCGAATATTTGTAGACTCATACACTTCTCACTTATATTAGGTTTATTGACGAAACCCAGCATACTAACCAAAATGCAAGAATTATAAAGCGTTTGTGTAAAATGTATATTGAGTACCAGGTACTGGTTTGCTTATTTGTTGCCGTCTTTGGCAGCCGACGCGACCTGTTCTGTGAGACGCACTGGGGCCCTGTTGTGATCTGACATTATCGTCGTGTGCTCGTATTTGTAGACAGGACGAGCATGAGCTTCAGTACCACTTCGGTCGGAGAGGCAAATATCAAAATGGAGAAATTAGGAAGCATTGTACTCGGTGCGCTTTCCCCCGTTTTCACGACTGCGAGAGGTGATAAATTCGCACCGACGGCAGAAATGACAATAAAGCACTCGTATTTATACCGTCCTATAGTAGACGGAACCTAGGGGTGTTAAACAATGCGCGGCATTTATGGACGCTCTTGATTTCCGTTGTTTGATTTCACGATTAAACTCTCTTCATTTAACGAAAAATTCGGCACAAATCCCTATCAGGTGAAAAACCCAGATTTCTTCCTGAAGACCCCTGCGCCCCCAGAGCTTTTGTTGAAAGTTGAACCGATCTCGCAGACAAGCTGAAAGCTGCGAAAGGAAGTGGTCATATGGTCAGTAATGAGTAAGGTTCCGTGTTTTCGGAGTTTAGTTTTCGTCAAGTTAAGGAGGGTGTTTTTCTGAGTTCATTTTTTTGCCGAAAATTCTGAGTTTATCAGAGTTTAGTTTTCTTTCATTCCGAATTCTCCGAAATTCGGAGCTTAATTTCGCAGTGTTTCTTATTAAAAATAAACAAATAATATCCAAATGTAAACGTATGCTGGACAAAAAAAAAAAAAAAAAAAAAAACGCGATTGTATTAATTAATATTTTCTTCAGTTGGATTTGGCGTTGGTGCCATTACTACTGGCAATACTAATTTGTCCTAGAACAAAAGTGGCACACAAGTGTTATTTCAATAAATGTCGATACCTTAAAATCAATAACCTACTGGAGGTAGTCGCTGGGAAGCCTTTATTCATTCTAGGCTATTCCATCAACCTACCGCGCGGCCGCAAGAGGTAGAGTGGAAAAGGATGAAATAGAGAAGTTTCAACTGTCCTCTTCCCCACTTTATGTAATTTCTATGGTTTATAACTTTCACGGTTACAAAAACACAGCCTCTCCTTCCTTTTAGGCACAAATAGTATGACCCAAACCGGAAACATAAACAGTGATTTTTGTCTTGACCCGATAGTACAATGACCTGTTGTCCTGACCGAAATTTGAAAGACATGTGTGGTGGCATTTTCCCAGGACCATTTACTCTACGCGGTGATTAAACCATTAATTGTAAAATATATTTGTGTGTGTGTGTGGGGGGGGGGGGGGGGATGGGCACATCGAAGTTCAGAGTTTATCAGATAAATCCGAATAGACGAAACTTTTACCGGCGGGTGTGTTTCGAATTTATTCGAAAACACGAAACCTTAGTTATGAGTCACATTCTCCCCCCTCCCCCCCACCCCACACATACACCACTCCAAACGCCCTCGAAAATACTGAACTTTTTCAGTTAGGATCGAATTTCGAAAAATGAATTCGGCGTACTTTTACCGGTTATATCCGGTTTCACCCGAAAACGCTGAACCCTAAATATAGCGTTTGAAGTTAAGAAATGCACCTCTCAAATAAGGCACTGTAAAGGTATCGAGGTTCTATGCCAATTCGTCGAAAGCCAACTCGTCGACGGCCAATTTTTCGAATCTGTTCTTTTGGAAGCAAGTTCAGAGTAAGGAGTATACTTGATGCGCGCATGACGGTTCCCTGGGCAGTACTGAAGCCCCCGCTGCTCCTTATTCTGGCCAGTTTGTAGCGTGAGCTACACTGGCCGAGGTTGAGCAGTTTCGCGTGGCTCGCATAATCAGCCGTGCTCCATGCTGCGCATGCGCGAGGAGCAGTGACGTCACACGGTGCACAGCTGGCGCGCCGGAGCCGCCGCCGCCGTGCCCGCCGCGCCGGTCTGCGCATTCCAGAGTGACGTCATAGCCGCGGCAGACGCACTGGCGCCACCGCGTGCCCAGCTGTACGCCTCCGTTGCGCAGTAGCCAAGTCTGACGCTGCTAAGGAGCCGCTTGATAGCGCCTCTCATTTTATGCGTATAAGCTCACGCTACGTATAGGGAGTATTCACTGGCGGCCATAGCTGTGAGCGCGAATTCTGAGCGCTTGATGATGACGAGCTTCCACAGTTCTTTTGCAACGTGCATTTCGCACCATCGAGAGTGCCGGTCTTAGGAGCCTATTGATGTGAGCTCCCTCTGAGCATGCGCTTTAAACAGCACCCACAAATATGGCGTCAAGTGAATACAACCTATAGCCGAGCTAAGCCACCGCAATTTTTTCGAGCAGTATTGCTCATTTTGACGCGCGAGTTTTCTGGTGATATCATCTAGAATGAATAATTCAATCGCACGGCAATGTGCTGTCGTTAGTTGTTAAAAAAAAAAAAAGAAAGCGTGTGCGGCAACGGTGTGTTCAGCCCATGCTGCAGTGTAAGGCCACAGCATTGAGGCTGCGGCATGTAACTGCTTCACCGGTTTCCACTCGATCAAGGCCTTCGTCGGCAATGATCTGTGAATTTAACTCAAAACGTACAACTTCTCGCCTGCAAGCTCCAGCCGCGTGTTTCGAGGAGATTTTATTCACGGCGAATATACCCCACAGAATCGGTGCCCATGGTACACCTTGAATACGCTCCACATTAAAGTCACCTTATCTTACCGGTTCTATCAATGCATCTGTAATCGGCGCATCTCCCGCTTTCTTTTTTTTTTTTTTTTTGAGGGTGGGGGCGTTCTACGCTTAGGTGGATGATTACGAAACGAGGAGTACTACGGAACCTCACCGGACCGCCACAAACCAGGCAGTTCATACCTTGAACTTATGGATATCCTTTTCCCAATGACTTTTCCTCTTTCCCTGATACTTCAAAAAAGACTGGACAACGCAGCCAACTTCGACGCGAAGGTATCCTCTCTAACTACCCAATTTCTTCAAAGATTAGAGTAGTTAAGTAGGAGTAACTACTGCTAACTTTATTTGTTTTTAGCAATCACACAGCACCAGCACTCGGGACACTGACTTGAGTGCGATCCCGTCGCCACAAGCGTACATTTTTTTTTATCGTTTCTCCACTAGCTGTTAAATAATGCCATGCAACGTCCAACCCTTTTTCTTTACGTTCTGTTTTGTTTTCATAAAACGCTACCTATTACAGCCTTTTTACAGGCGTGCTGTTTTGTCGCTGTGCTGTTTTGACGCCGTGCTGTTTTGGCGCGTGCTCTTCTGTCGCTGTGCCGTTTTCACGCCGTGCTGTTTTGTCGCGTGCTATTTTGACGTGTGCTGTTTTGTCGCCGTGCTCTTTTGACGCTGTGCTGTTTTGACGCGTGCTGTTTTGACTGTGCTGTTTTGTCGTGTGCTGTTTTGTCGTGTGCTGTTCTGTCGCGTTCCCCCTAATACTCCCTTTTTAGGGTACCGTTTTTGCACATCGATAAGGCATGGCGGGCCCTCCGGTACGAACGGCCCATGCGGTACCACAGAAGACTCCCACATGCGTAGTGCGTACCGGAAGGCCCATCGTTCCGTATTGGATGAGCAATACGGTTCCCTAAAACTCCCTATTAATCCACCAATTTCCGTAGGCCATCTTGATGTCGGAGGGTTGGTTCGTGCATTCCTTCGCAGGAAACTTGCACAAATTGCGCATCAGAAAGGAGAGTCAAAAATAGTAACGGTCAGAAATAATTTCTGTTCTCTTTTACGAACTTACTCTGGAAAAAAATTGATTACGAGTGATTTGATTCCTTGTAATGAGCACAACTGCAAGTCTGTGCGCAGCCACTGTACGGCGAAAGGCAAGCAGCGCGTGCTGGACGACGGATATTCGAAAGAGACGCCCTCCGATCTCCTTGCCAGTGGCTTTAGTTAAAAGAAAATCTGTCGTTTTTAACTTAATTTAGTAAAATGCTGGCCAGGAACATGATTATTTTTACACTGTAAATTTTTCGCTATCCTCTATCCGAACTCAAAGTTCGGATAGCGATAGCTATCCGAACTTTTGAGTTCGGATAGCTATCGCTATCCGAACTCAAAAAAAAAAAAAAAAGGTTTAGTTTGTGAAGTACCTTAATAGGACGGTTAGGTCGCAGACTGAAATTTTTCCGAGAGGGAAACTTCATAGCGCAAGATTTACACTGTGAGCCACATTTTACCTTGGGAAAGATTTTGATATTTTTGTATGTCTCCTCAGTTTTATACAACACATTTGCGGTCCAGGATTTCAGACATACGTCACGAAATAAAGTTCTCCCTAGAAATTATTTTAATTGCAGTATCTACGTCCGAAAGAAATGTAGCAAACATAAATAAGCACGTCGCGATACTCTATATTGCGTTTTGTGACCAAAACATTGCGCTAAAATTGGCTTCTTAGGGAAAGCTGAATTTGCGATATACGTGTTATATACAGGTAGTAGTAGTAGTAAACAGTCTTTGTTTACCCAAAAAGGTATAGCAACAGTTCGGGAGACTCTTCGAGGTCACCCACCAGCCATCCCTCAGACGGAGGTCCGAACCCCTTGGGTCCCGGTGGCGTCCTCGGCCATTTGGACTAAGTGTTCCTGCAACTTTGGGTCGGTGAAGTGGAGTAGAGCTTCCCAGCTCTCTCGGCTGTTGATTTTCTCAAGCAGGGGTTGTGTCTCCCGGTCGATCCGGCTGCATACCCACATCATGTGCCGAAGGTTAGCTTTAAGCGCGAAACACATGTATGACGAAACCGTCCGATCTGACGTCCGATCAGGCAATACGACGGTCGAAGGCGAGGGTTTTCAACACTCTCCAGTGCTACGAAAACCCTCGCCCCCGAAGGTCATTCCGGCAGTACGCACGTCGGATCGGACAGTTCCGTCGTACATATGTTTCGTGCTTTACCTCCACAGAGCTTGCAGGTTGGCGTTTATCTGCCTGGATACCACTTGGTCAGTAGGGAACAACTCGGGTAAGAGCCCGTTAGGACTCGACACAATGCCACCTATGTCTTCTTGTTTAGCGAGGGATGCGCAGCTGGGTAGCGCAGTTTCGCGCTGGTATAGTTGTCCAGGATTTATCTGAACGTGACCAGCCTGTCGCCCCCTTTTAATCATGTAGAGGAGTTGTCCAACGGTATTTCGGCCCGGCTTCACAAGTTACTAAGGTGCTTAAAATATTGTTTGAACATATTTTTTAATACAGGTACTTAAAATATTTTTGGAAGAGGTCAGATATTTTTTTTAATGACCAGCATCTCGAGCTGCATGTGAAGTACGGTCATAGATTGGCCAGATGCGCATAGGCCATGACCGAGGCCCGAGTGGTGCTTCATCAATCGTGGCTCTAGTTGTTCCCACTCCAACGAACATCTAATTGCTTTGCTCCACGTGCGCGCCATGTGTGGCACTTTTGTGCGCACATCGGTGCGTATACCACGTGGTTTTTAACTCACTCCTGACTTTGACCTGGCATCCTGTAGCTGTCGCTGTAGCATGAGTGCACCACTCATTTTCATCGTGAGGAGAAACTTTGAAAGACGGGGTATGTGGGACAAAGTATAGACAGGTGAAGTACAGAGTATAGACAGGTGAAGTATAGAGCAAAGTATAGACACGTGCACGCGAGCTGGTGAAAATTAATCATGATGTTGAAACTCTGAGACCGAGAACGAAACTTTATGATGTATTAGAAGAAAGAAAAGAAAGGTGACAAACAAGCGTCTCAATGACATGAATTTTTTTTTTGTGTCCCCAAGAAGAGGAGAAAGGTCGGAGTGCATGTTTGCAATAAACGCAGTTTCAGTAGAGTTCGATGAGGCATGACGTTTAGAGTTTTTTAACCCTAATTTGAATCGCTCGTGTTTTTCAGAATGTCGCCAGTCGTGAGGAAGAACGAGAGAAGGGCAATCAGTGATTCCTGCAATCGGCCATCTCGGACGTTCTGGTCACCGCCCCGATCGCTCGAAAACCTCGATAAATGTCAGGTGAGGTGAATTTTTCGTCCAAATTAATCCAATCGCTCAAGATTGACCGAATATCTTTAGTTCAATGTGGACAATGTTTACCGAGAAAAAATACAAACAGACAGGCGGAGTGTGCCTGTTTGGACGTAAGCGTCGCGTCTTGATCTGTAAATGTTCTTGGGGGGTGGGTCGAGTCATTGGATTTATAGAGACCCCTTTTGAAAGTCACGTGCCAATTATTAGAAGGTTCAGAACCACTGCAGAATGGAGGAAGAGCTGACAGCATTGAACGTGCAAGTCAATCCATAAGATACAGCAAATGTTGGAGCGCGGCAAGCGCTAGAAGCCGACGAGTCTATTAAACGGCGTCGGCAATGGGACGCCACTCCGCTAATAAATTTTTTTTTTGTGTGGGTGAGTTTCGGCTTTCTAATCCCACCAAATGCATAAAGTGTGCCGTGACGTTTCGGTTTTAGTCCGCCATTTTGCTGAGATTCCACAACTGCCAACAGAGGGCAGTATTTCGAAAGGGCTGTATTCGATAGTTTACTATGCTCTACTCTCAATTCTCCTTCGCCAATCGCCCTTGGGATAGATAAGACATCCGCCACAAATCGGCCCACATCTCGTTGCTGACCTTGATGTCCCAACCTCTAGGGTCGTGACATCCGGCAGCACGACCTACGGCTTTTGTGACGTCATTTGTAGGTACTTCGGTACCACATTTCACGTGTGATCGGAATAGGGCACTAAACAAGCCATGACCAAGGATGCGTTCCAGACACCGAGGTGCAAGGTCAGGCGATGAAGATTACCACGCGTAGCCAAAACAAACCTCGTGTCATTTTTATCCCTCCTGTTTCACCATAAGCGACAGCGCATTCGTAGGCTAGGAGATATACGAACACGAAAACCCAGACAAAGTGTGCAAAGTCATGGCGCATTCACTACGCTTGATTGGTCGAAAGATGACAAACGCCGTGACGTCACTCTTCTTGGTGCTAAATGACTGGCCCGACAGCTCGTAGCCTGTGCTGTGCTTTCATGTATTTGAAACCAAATACTGTAAACATAACTAACACCACATGCGCTTGTCAGGCGAGCCAGCTGCACCATTGCCTGCGGCTCCTCGAAGACGTCTTTCCCAGAGAAACAGTGCAGGTCGTCACATCGGTCTTGGGGGACGCCGTGAAAGACCTGCAAACCGCCCTTCGACGTCAGGCTCTGTGGGCTCGACAGGCGCTGGCTCTTAGAGTTGGCCGTTGGATGAGCGGCGTGTCCGCTGCGGAGGGCCAGCTCAACGACACCGCTGCCCGGGAGTCTCTGCGGCGCCTGAAGGAGGTCGGCGTTGCTGCGATGGCGTCCAGCTCCAAGCGAGAACAGCTGGACCAGTCCATCTTCTCTTGGCAGGTACGTGAAATATGGAGGCTATATAGACCTTTCTAATTTTTACAAAATTACAGTCCAGAGTGCGATATTCACAGCCCAGCACGTGCGTGTTCGTCGCTTCGGAAAACGAACAAAGCACTCGCATACTCACGTACATTCAAGGTGGCACCGGGCACAAGCTGTTTTTTTTTTTTTGGAAAGGTCTGTACTCCATTTCACAAACGTCTGCAATAAAGCCAAAGCCACAGGCTCAAGAGAGTAGCTCAGCAGAATGCTTTTGTTTGTACGAGAACTCGTGCATGGGCGGAAGATTTCGAAGCCACGTGCTTGTGGCCATGCCTTTGTCTGCACTGCCATAGCCTCCTATAGGGAGTATTCACTGGACGCCATATTTGTGGGTGCTGTTCAGAGCGCGTGCTCAGAACGAGCTCACATTACTAGGCTGCTAAGACCGGCACCCTTGATGGTGCGGAATGCACGTTGCAAAAAAACTGCGGAAGCTCGCCATCAGCACGCGCCCAGCATTCGCGCAAACAGCTGTGGCCGCCAGTGGATACTCCCTATATACAGACCACGTGATACAGACAAAGCCTGGCTGATCGCCACGAGTAGGGGCCGCCGAAATGGAAGAGGTGGAGAGGAAGACAACGGATGAAAGGAGAGCCACGTGACTGGCGCCCCGCTGCGATGAGTTGCCGAAAAACACTTCTCGCGAGCGAACAAGTGTGTTTCTGGTCTTCGCCGCTGCACAAGCTATGCGATGACGTCGCGGTTCCCCGAGAAAGGGCTCTTTGATGCTCCCTGATCCTCGCGCTCTGAATCTGCGACCGGGCAGTCTATTTATTGCTTTGTCGTCGAACTGCCAGGCTTTGGGAGTATAGAGGAGGCTATTGGGGAGGAGGACAGACCGTGACGCCCCAAGCGGTTAACCTAACAACTACATGGATGGGGACAACAAATACAATGACGCAGCGTTCGGCCGACATAACCGAACGCGGCGTCAGCGTTCGGCTGGAGTTCGTGTTCTCCGGCGAGGGGGAGGAGGGGCTGTTTTGTTTCCACTACGGCCTGCATGAACAATGCAGCATGCACGATTCCAGCTCAGCACAAAAGCCGAAGTGGGTCAAGCTCGCATTCTCTGAGGATAGATCCGGCACTTAGCGTCGCTTCGTCGATTGTTAGTATTTTTTACATTAAACTGCGCCCCGCGCTCTATTGTAGAAGATGACATGGCCATGCCCATAAGGCCTGTCGGCATGTGCACAGGCCTTGTGTTGAGTAAACACCAAGCGTGGGGAAAACAAACGGGTCAGAGCGCCCCCTATAGTTCGATCTCCTGCCCAATAACATTGCGTATGTTTCTGAGATGGAGTACATAATGCGCGACAGTGTTCAAAAACGCGCTCTTCGTGCACTGGAACGCAAGGAGGAGCGCGCCATTCAAAAGGCAACATATATGGACGTGTTGCCCTAATTGATTGGCGCGATGACGAGGCCGGCAAGCGGAAACCGTCATTGGTTTGATGTCGGGGAGAAACAAAAGCACGTGGGCGCATCTGGAGAGTAAACACACGCGCTAGGCGCGCAAAGAGTACAAATTTGCACGCCGTACGCGGAGAGAAATGGAGGGAGAGGAGGAAAGGAGAGTCTTCAGGGGGGGGGGGGGGGGGGCGACATCGAAGGGGCGGGCGCCGTTTGGAGTGATTAGTGGATCGACGTAAAGGCTAGCGGCCCAGTGCACTGATTTCCCTACACCACCCCCCCCCCTCCTCCCGTTTTTCTGAAAACTTAATTCGAAACGACTCCTCTATCCTCAACCCCTTCCCCTCTGCCCCCCTTTCCCCTAAAACTTTAGACACCCCTACCCCTAATTTCGATTCCTGGGGAAGCCCCTGTAGCCCGCCTTCGTCTCTACTCTCCCTCCAATCAGAGCGAACAAGAGCGTCGTCTGCTCCTCGCGTTGCGCAGTGCAGTGTTGGGAAGCACTTTAAGTACATTGTACTTACTTCAGTACATTGTACTTACTTCCTAAACCTACTTCAAGTAGGTTTAGGAAACTTGTACTTTACTTGAAGTTTCATTCGCTGACGATGTACTTCTACTTTACCTAAAGTATTTTTTTCTGGTACTTTCCGAGGAAAGTACAATTCCCGACCTCAAAGTACATTCCCCAAATTTGGTTTTGTTAAATTTGTATCACGAAATGATACTCCCATAGTTTTCTGAACTCTCGCTACTTCTTGCTTGGTCAGCGCAAGCTAGGAGAATTAAACTATAAGGAGAGCAAAATCAATCACGACGTAGCACCTGAGACTTTGGTGCGGAAAAATTAAATTTCCAAGTCTAAGAAAAAGACACCAGAGGAGAACGTCACAATGTTTTGAAACATTGTCTTTTTTTTCTATTTGAGAGTTCCTTAATTTTTTCGCTCCCCAACCTTAGGTATCAAATTATGATTATCACCAGCGCGCTTGCACACTAACTGTCTTTTTTTTTTTTTCATCAAGGAGTGGTCACTCCTCTATGAGAGGATGGCTTGCGGAAGCTACGGGGCTCACGTCATGCTCTCTCCTACTACATTTAACCCCCTAGAGTGCAACAGTCCAGTGCAAGGGGCGCCAAATTCAGAAGAGGGACTTCTGAATTTTGCTCCATTCCTGAAAATAACTACTCTGTGGCCACTTGACATTATCAAATATTTGCTGCTTTTTTTGAAAATAGGTCATGCACCCCTGAGTACTAGTGGTGCGAAACTACCGATAGTACTATCGATAGTACTACGCCAGAAAACTGACTTTCGATAGTAAAAAACTATCGATAGTACTATCGATAGTCGACTATCGAAAAACTATCGATAGTACTACCAATAGTCGACTATCGAAAAACTATTGATAGTACTATCGATAGTCGACTATCGAAAAACTATCGATAGTACTACCAATTGTCGACTATCGAAAAACTATCGATAGTACTATCGATAGTCGACTATCGGAAAACTATCGTTAATCGACTTTCGGAAAACTATCGATGGTCGCCTATCGTAAAACTATCGATAGTGCTATCGATGGTCGACTATTGAGAAACTATACTATCTACAGTCGACTATTGAAAAACTATACTATCTACAGTCGACTATCTAAAAACTATCGATAGTCGACTATTGTAAAATTATCAATAGAACTATCGATAGTCGACTATCGAAAAACTATCGATAGTACTATAGATACCCTTACAGAAATGTCATATCTGGACTTGTATTAAAAAATACAGATATGGATATATAAGGAATTGGGCAGATATGGCCAGATATGCACAATCAGGCCATATCTGGATGTATATAGCCATATCTGCCCAATTCCTTATATAGCCATATCTGCCCAATTCTTTATATACCCATATCTTCCCAATTCCTTATATACCATATATAGGCTGCTTTATATGATCCCGTGTTTGGGTCTGGCAGATAGGGTACCCACCCCATATAAAGAAATTTTCACGTGATGCTCCTTCTAGCATCACATGAAAATTATTGCCATGGGGCAGGTAGCATACTTTCCAGGTCCAGACATGGGATCATATAATGCATTTCTATGAATGTCCACATAATATACATTTTGCTGCTATCCCACACAGCCAAACGTGTGCTTACGTAGATTTATCTACAGAACAGGCCACTGACCAATCCTTATTGCTCTGGTTCGGAATCTGTCATTCCGACAAATATGTATGCTACAAATATAGAATGTAGGCGATCGCTAGCTCGGAAACATTGTAACATATTATTCGACGTCGGAAAGTAAACAGCCCTTTGGCGGGGTTGGTTGTCGAGGGAGCAGACCGAGAATATGGTTTGAAAAGAAGTTTTATTTATAAAAGCGCCAAAACTCTAAACAAGTACTTCCCCCATTCAAGAAAAAATGATAAGAAACAAAACTGTAATATAGCACGGACAAACATTAAAATAGACTAAAAATGTAATAGTACAAAGACACCTATTAATATAAAACAAACGGAAGGCAACAATTAAGTTGTAAACTATACGAAAGTTTCAAAGTCGTTGATTCCTACTCACAGAGTCACAGTCCTGATTCAACTCTCCGGTCGAGCACAGCAGTTTTGACAAGGGCTTCCTTGCTAGCCTCGTCATTGAAGTCCTTCCTTGCACCGTGTGATATGTTCAAAGCCCCCAGTCGCTCCTCGCTGGCCTTGTTTTTCCGTTCGGTCGCCAAATCTTCCCGTGTGATTAACACGTCACACACGCACACAGACACAGTTGTTCGCCGCGGAAGCAATACAAGATGAAAAGGTCATACTGCTCCTTGAACACGACGAGGTCACCACTGTTTCCCGGACTAGGAAATGACGAGGGCTTCATATATTTTACTAAAACCTCATAAAAATAAAAAATAAAATAATGAACACATAAGAAACAAAATCAAAAGGACTAAATCATGAGAAAAAAATGAAATAATGAACACACAAGTAAAAAGCATAAAAACACGAAGGACTTACACAGACAGCCACATTTGTTCAATTAACAATGACGTTAAATTCTGATAAAAATATTCCTGCTGCGCTAAAGATCACCAATATGGTATGTAAACTAGGCCACCTTGAGCAAAGCAGGAATATTTGTGATCATAATCAAATGTCATCGCGAACTCAAAAAGTGTGGCTGCCTGCGTAAGTCCTTCGTATTACTATTCTTCTGAATTCCGTGTTCATTATTGTGGCTGTTTGGGACCATGCGGAACTTGGTGCTTTTTTCATTCTGCCCTTACTTCGGACAGCTTCGTACCCATAGAAAAACCCACTAGCTTCTCTACATAATCCCACTCCTCAAAAAAAAATAAAAAAATAAAAAATTGCGTGTATGTTTATACAGTCAGAAGTTAGCTTGCCTCAGTGGGCGTCTGCTGTCTCAGCTGTAGAATAATTTAGCCAGCGCGGTACAACCGCTGGCCTGGGGTCTTCAACGCGCACCACGCAGTCGACACACAACCGCACGCCGGTACGATGCTCATCCTGATCGAAACGGGTAGGGGCGGGGATCCACTCCTTCTCCTTGCTTCCCTTGAGGCACTGACAAATAAAAATCAAAGGTTAGGTCAATTATGTTAACACAATATACTTCAAACACGTAGCATGAGTGCTGGCAATATATTTGCTGCCTTCAATCTAGAGAAGCTTGGAAATTTACATGCTAAATAACAAGTAACTTAAAAGCTGAAATATATTTCGATGGAACTACAAAAACCGAAGACTAGCTCTGCAAATATAGTGCTATCTAGTACACCATAATTGAGTAGAATCGAATTACAGCGTCCCCCTTACAAAGACTGGAGCAAAACAAGTATAGACTCTGCCGTGCCACAACAACAGAAACAATGGTAATGTGATCTCGTGGAGATCAGAGTTCGAAAAAATTGTGACAGGCTTTGGCACGACAAATATGCCAATGTCATTATTCATTTTTGCATATTCTACAGTGAGAGTGCAGGGAAACAATCACACACCAGATACTCAGAAATACAAGCACACGCGCTGAACGTATAACTCATGTTTATTCGACTAATATAGATACCAAAAACTGGCGAGACACTACCTTAATTGAGGACATGCATGTACATTTCCCTAGAAGCTTGTAATTAATACTTCAAAGCCTCAAAAAAAAAAAAGAAAAACACCAGTAGGAAGAGAAAAAATGCTTCACCATATAAAGCAGCCTGAGCGTTTCTGGAGGTGTGAAATTCGTTACACGTACGTTGGATCATATGAAACACGTGTACAGCAAATGATCTTTAGAGCTCGACATTTCGCGAGGAATAAATGCCAGCGTCAAAAATTATTTCGCGGGCACAAATTCTTGCGATCGGAAGTGGTATGCTATGCATTAATCACCACGGGGTGAATTCATCGCGGCACCAATTTTTGGCAATTTTTTTCTGGGTACGAACTGCGAAAATGAAGGCGTCTGCAGACGACTGGGGCGGCGAAAGCAACGGACTTGCTCAATCAATCAATTGCTGTTTTTGTCGGGTCCAGCTCTCAGCAGGCAAGTACGGAGAGTGGCGTCGGCGATGGAGGGGCACCGCGCTCTTCCAAACATTCTAGCTTACCAGTAAACAATACGGCGGAGGAAGGAAATCAACCCCCCCACCCCCAATCCGTCTCCCAAAGAGTTCCCTCCCCCCCCCCCCCCCCCCCCCCCCCCAAATCCGTCTCCCAAAGAGTTCCGCCGCAACTGATCCACCTTAAGCGAGTAGACAGCCTCTGCATCGAGGAAAAAAGGAAAACAGCCTCGCATAACACCATCCGAGCACGTTTAGTAATACTGGTAAAAGCAAGCGATCTACAGACAATAACAAGCCTTTTGAACGCAGGAACTAATCTAGCCCAAACGAACAAAACACAAACTTACTTCGATCCTGTGCCATGATCTTGGCTGTTGAGCAGATTTGACGTAGTTCCACGTCCCACAGTCGCTTCCGTCTTTGTCGGACACATTTGAAACTAAGGCAAACTCCACGCATCACCACTGATCGGGTAATTGGACCGTTAGCCGGCCGTGATCACAGGCATTCAAACGCACACGGCCGGCAAAACGTGCGAAAGAGAGGCCGTTGCTTCGATGACATTGTATTCGTATCTTCAAGACGTTTGAAATAAAACGATCAGCAAACTGCATTAGAAAACTCATAAAAGACACAGCAATAATAAATTAATTCGCATGTCAATGTCGCGACAATATTATGAATAAGTCCTGAACATGTTGCAAAATAATAAATACGAAACTAAGTCTGCAATGATGAGAAGCAAATTCAGCAGACATGCAACCTTCTAGAAATAAAGCGAAAGTCATCCGGGCGGCGGTAGCGTAGTGCGTTGACGCTTTGGTTGTCTGAGCTCGTGGTCGTTGGTTCGAACCGCGGTGAGCGCTATATGTTTTCTTGCACTGTTTTTTTAATTTTAAATGTTTTTTCTCAGCTTTTCGTATTCGTTCTTATTATTTTTAATATTTTTTTTCTCACCTTTCTGTATTTTGTGTTATTTTATTTTGTATTATTTTGTATTATTTTAAATATTTTTTTCCTCACCTCTTTGTATTGGTTTTTATTTTAAATATTTTTTCTCCTCTTTTTGTATTACTTTTTATTATCTTAAATATTTTTCTCTCACCATTTTAAATTTGTTTTTATTATTTTTAAAATTTTTCTCACCTTTGTGTATTAGTTTTTTATATTTTAAATATTTTCTATGTGTATGCTGCCGTCGGCACCGTTCTTCGGGGTAACAATCACGCAGAAGGTGAAAATAAAACGTGCGAGCCCACATTTGAATTGATGCAATTCAGAAACCCTGTCCCTCTTGTTTTTCCGGGATGATTCACTCCCTCCGTGCTAATAGGTGGGTCAGTGTAGTAGGGAAACAGCGCAAGTCCTTTCAACGAAGAAATGGAATTAATAATAATGGGTACATTTAAAGAACAATGGGAAAATGTAAGTGATAAAACTGCCACAGTGATGAAGCCAAAGTTTGTCATGAAAGCGGTCCACCTTCACCCACTATTGAAACAAAAATACCGCCATTTTAAGGCAGTAATTTAGTTGAGCTCATAGCTCATAAGCACGTCTCTTAATTTTCTGACTTCCGGAAAGTAGTATTTAATTTTGTTCTGGTAGATCAGCGCTATTCCCCGCGTGCCGCCAGGTCTTACTTATACAGGTTATTGTTAGGCCTAAACACTTTTTTTATTCCTGAGATTCAAGTACAGCACGGATAATTAAACTAGCTTTCAGAAATGCTATCGTTCGGCATTGTGACATTTATTTTTCGTAGTGTCAAGGGGTCACATTCACAAACCCAGCAGTGTGTATATCCAGAACGCATTGGTGTTTGTCGCTTTTTTGAGTAAAGAAAAAAAGTTTTTATATTCGCGTTCCTTTGGTACGGTATGTCGTACAACATAAGCTATTAAAGAGACAGATACCGTTTGACCTATGTGAACATTTAAAATATTTCTCTTAGATGATCATTTTATATGGTAACTACCACATAAAACAGTCAATTCCTGCCTGAAATAGCATATTTGCACACTAGATTAAAATCACCATTAAAATGATCTCTCAGGAGATTTATGTACCTCTCGTAGCGTCATAAGCAATAAACACATCTCTTACTTTTCTAGTTCCTGGAAAGTAATGTTTACTATTGTTTTGTAGCTCAAAGCGCGTGCTCAATCATGCCACGTCTTTTTTCTTTTTTCATTCGAGGCTCCGCTATATTGTTTTTATTTTTATCAGAGCCAAACACGTGCGTATTGGGGAGGAGATCGAACAGTCACGCCTCTGGCGGCACGCTTCAGCTGTGGGGACAACAAACCGAATTTTCTTGTTTGTTTTTGATCAGCGATATCGATGGTGACGATTCGAATGGCCGCTCCTCGTGCAACCAAAGCACTGGTACGAGTGAAGCGCTCGTGTCCAGACCGTGCTCGGCGAGGTTCAATTTCTTTGTTATGCTGTGTTAGTAAACACCGGGCTGTGGGGACAACAATCTTGATGAAGCTCCCCCTATAGTTCGATCTCCTGCCCAATAACGCCAGACCTTAAGTATAGTACATCGAATTAAACTAACTTGATGAAAAAAGTGTCGTTCGGCGTTGTAAAATTTCATTTTCGTGGCGTAGGGGGTCAGATTCTCAAATCCTGGACTGCAAATTTCCCTCACGGCATTGTTTTTTTTTTTTTCGCGTTTTCGCGATAAAACACGTCAGCCTTGCCATGGTGGGATCAAATACGCCAGCGTCGGCAGTCATTTACGAAGGATTGATCAACGCAAACATTTCCACTCGCTACATATGAATCACCGCAGTTCGTCGGAGTCTCAATGACGTAACTGCATAGTGAAAGAGGCAAAAAAAAAAATAGAACGATGCCGGTCAGTAAACGGAAGTTCCCGGGGCTCGCCAGCCTGCAAACAGCAAAGCGCCAATGCCGGCCAGTCACTGAACTTCCATGTAAATACTGCCCATCAAAGACAGGAAAATACCGATGCCGACCAGTTACTGAACTTCCATGTAAATACTGGCCATCAAAGACAGTAAAATACCGGTGCCGGCCAGTTACTGAATTTCCGTAAATACCGGCCATCAAAGACAGCATAATACCGATGCCGGCCAGTTACTGGAACTTCCAAAGAAAGACTAGCCAGCAAAGACAGCAAAAACCCGATGCCGGCCAGTCACTGTAACTTCTACGGTTGGACTGGCCAATGAGCAAGACGAAATCCCGACGCCGGCCGGGGCCGGTAGCTCCCCGGTGCCCATGGCCAGGCGCTGCCATCCGGTTACCATGGGCGGGCCGGCGTAGTCCCGATACCGGCCGACGCGGAGTGCTACCTGAATCTACATGTTGACTGGCACCATATAGTGCCATATACAGGAGTATCAGGCATCCTATACTTTCATATATGGCAGCCACTGGCACCATATATGACTTTATCTGGCAATATATGTTGTCATATATGGTGTCACCTTACCATATCTGCTATGATTTCAGCCCTTGTATGGCAATATATGACCGTATATGTCTACTTATATGCCCATATACGGCCCTATATCAAATATATCTGGGTCATATATGACATTTCTGTAAGGGTAGTACTATCGATAGTCGACTATTGTAAAATTATCAATAGAACTATCGATAGTCGACTATCAGTAGTTCTACCACACTATTGATAGTTTCGGAAAAACTATCGATAGTACTGATGATCAATTTATCGATAGTTTTGCATCACTACTGATTACGCCTGGACTGTGCATACCAGTTAAAAACTCACTGTATAGGGGAATGAAAGGGCATCATGAAAGGTTGTGTTAAAGTACTTGTACTTTACTTTGAAAGTACATTGTGTTTGTAGTACTTTGCTTCAAATACGTTGCACCCACTGTACTTAATACTTTACTTAAAGTAAATCTCCTCTGATTTACTTCTTACTTTACTTGAAGTACCTTTTAGATGTACTTTACCCAACACTGCAAACCGGAGGAGGCCATAGGTTTTCACAAAAGTTGTAAACGTAACGGAACTGCGGCAATTCGTCGTGAAATAAAAGCATTTTGGAAATTCATTTACATTACTTGGTTATTTGCCAAAGTAAAAACGTGACATCACAGTTTTCACGTGATCAATAACGGGATCATAACTGAAGAGCGAGCGTGCAGGCGAGCTGGTGTTTTGCAAAATGTGTTTGAATAATAACGTCATTGTGTTCACTCAAGGTAACTGAATCGTATAACCTCGGTCCAGAAAATCTTTGAACTAATTTCAGGTTTCGTTCGACAAGCGCGCCAAGACGCTGGTCATTCCGTACGGACTCTTTGCTCCTCTCACGAAGCGGGTCCCATTCACTATAGAAGGCCTGTTCGTGCCCATCCTGAGTGCCGGAATCCTGAGGGTCCTGCTTCCCCGCCCAGATGGCATCTACTCCTGGATGTCATCCCATCAAGCCCGTCTGGACACCGCAGCGGACTGCTTCGGCTCGCAGCTATCCCTGTACAGTCAAGTGGCCACGGAGGTTGCTTTCGAGTCCGCCCTGCTGAGTCCGCTGTTCGACCTCTACCGCAGGAAGCTACACGAAGACCGAATGGAGGGTCTACGGCTGCACGAAGGATACGACAACGCGCAGGTCTTCTTCGTCCTCTGGGCGCTGGGGCACTGCGGGACGCCCAACGGAGCCCAAGTGGTCAACGGGGCCGCGAAGAACTATGTTCGCTTTGAGAGGACGTTCTGCTGTTCGTGCCTGAGTTCAATGTTTGTGTCCAAGCGCTGTTCCTTTTGGGTATAGATCATGGTGTCGGGTTTTTCCTATAAGTTTTGCGAAAATGATCTTCAGTGTATCTCTTGCGGTGTTCGTATTCGCTTTGTTACTTACGCTACTCTGCCATACGTATAAGGGTAAATTAAGAGGAAAAATATATTCTAGCTGACTATATAATGCTTCTTTATACACAACACGAGGGAAGATGTATTTTAGAGCTTTGTTAATACAAACAAAAAACAAAAAGAAACATTATTCTTGAGTCACTTCGGTAGCTCGGCTGCCGTGGGGTGGGATCTCACTCCTTTTCAACGCGGCCGCACTGCCTTTTGAATAGCGCATAGGAGCGAAATTACGAGCCTATAATTACACTTTATTTTTACACATCGTGTTTGATGGGGAGCTGGGCGATGTTCTGTGCTTAAGGTGCAACCCCACCGTGCATGACGTTTTGGTGCTTTTTTGACGGCTTATAATTTTCTTTCTATGTATCTTACTATTATAAAGTTAATGTCAAATTAAAGAGCTGTTTTTCAACGATACTTTAATGTCTCGATATTACGATTATATTTAGTTGTTAGTTAATTATTCAGCTTTTAATAGACCACAGTCTCTAATATTGAAAAATGATTTCTCGAGTTATAACGTCCCATTGTCTACGATATTTTATGTAAGCGTTCGGTTGGATGTAATAAATTAAACAAGTAACAAACTGTACAGATAATCAATATCCAAAAAAAAATAAAGTTTAAAATGGTATTATTTTATTGCGCTATAAAAACGGAATCACGTCGACTAATCAAAATAACGAGACATAAATTAGGAAGCATCCTTCAATATTACATTTTCCAGAACTTCCATATTGATATATTACACGTTAAGAATGTTATAAGACCTCAAACTTTCCCCATTCAGTTACGGCAAATTGTAGTTTCTTAACATAAAGTACAGATGGTGACACGTGTTCAAGAACAGCTGGATGTGCATTTTCCGTTGTGTGCCGCTTGGAACGCCACGTGAAAGACAGAAAAAGCGCCAGGTGTCCGGGTGTCAGATGCCTGGATGCCCGCAGTGAGCGAGCCAGAGAAGTCAGAACAACAAGCGCGAGGCTGCGGGTGCACCACAGGTACTTTTACGCGCTCTACTGTGCGACGGTACACATGGCCGACGCGTTCCAAATAAAATGGGCGCCATGAAATGCATTCTGCCATTTCAGATTCCGCGACATACGCGAGAACATTTTAATGTTTTTATCACTTGCAAAAATAATTTTCGCAATCAAACTGTGCTTGTCGGAATGGCTTGACTATATTTTGTTTCAAAAACCACCTCGGTGGCTCTTAAGAAGCAATGATATTAAAACAAAACACAAAACCATAAATCGTCTCAGCGTCTCTGAGCCAACGCGCTGGCCCATGAATCCATATTTGTCGGGTTTAAATATCGGCCGAGGTGCCCGCAATTCGACGGAAGCCAATCTGACATTTTGGTTGCACGACAAAAAGTATTCAGTTAGTCAAAATAAACCCACAATTTCTTTTATTTGGGCGTGTTAAATGATTTTTGTTGGTTTGGCTTGTGAAACCCTAAGATCTGAATATTTGCCTTGCTTTACCTTAGTTCGAAGCGCAGCCAACGCTACGGACTGATGAAGCCACTGAACCAGCGCCTAGAGCGCGAGGTCAAGCTGTTCGTTCTTTCTCTGTGCCTATGCGGTCGGGCTAGAGCCACTAAATAAGCTAGGCTTCATAGACATCTTGGTGCTTAAAATGATGGTTGTCAGTTATCTGAAGCTTTATCTGAAATCACAGGAAACGCTTTTCCCTCCTCCACAAATGTTTAAACAGTTCACGACAAAGCAAAGCAATATTACGTGAACTTCCTAACACCGAAACTAATGCTGAGGAAATCGCACTTTTGAATCATGACGATCGGCAGTTGCGTTTGCTTTTTACTAACCACCAAGCTGGTGGCACCCACAGCAATATCGGGGAAAAGAGGGCCGATACTCTAAGCGTATATGATTTGGTTTAGCTCACTAGGCTAAACCACGTGCGGTGGGGGATCGTTGGCTTTGTTGTGGCCGCAGATCAGAGCACGTGGAGATATGCTCGAGCGCGAGCTCCGTTCAAAGCACGGAGCTCACGCTGCAGAACCTGTAGGAACTAAATCCCCTCGATGTGTTTGCGTTGGTTTTTCAAATAACCTCAAAGGTGCCAGTGCACGAGGCCCGTGTCTCAAGCGGCCCTTGGAGGAAAATGGCGGCGCAGCACTAAAATGACTGGCCCTTGAAAGCGAATTGCGGTGGAACACAGGCTCGTGGAACGTGTCTTACGCGTTTCCACAACAATAGTTGGCGGTACTATACTTCGTTTCACCTTATGTTGTACCGCAGCGAAGGCTAGAAGTGCGAGCTCATAGCGTTGGCAGCCGCTCCTAAGTCACGAGAGCTTGTGCCGCCGAGATGTGCCCCAGAGCAAGAAGCTCGCGCTTGTAGCCTTTCCTGCGGTACATCATAAGGTGAAACAGAGTATAGTAAAAACCGCCTTTATCAAGAGACTCTATCAGGGACTCTGAACTCAGTCGACCATCTGCATCCTACCGTCATGCGATCGTGTATCACATATACTGCGTAATGCACGTTAAAGACCCTGAGCTAACACTTGCACGGCACTTTTTATAACCTTCATCGGGTAACAATGTCGTCCTACGAAATTGCTGCTCTTTAAAAAAACTAACGACTAATTTTGAATGCGCCGTTACATCGCATTTTTAATGTGTGTTCGCGTTCTTCTTAATTTTTATTTTTTTGTCTACATTTTTGATTATGTGGCTCTTATAATGAAACAGACTATAGTTGTCAGACTTCTGAAAAAATATTATATAACTAAGAAAATGGCACGTGAACGTAAAAGTAAAAAAAGAAAAAGAAAGAAAAATGCATAGGCGCACTTAATAAAAATAATTAAAATAATAGAATTGATTTGGTTTGAGCGCCCCAAACGCTATAAAAGCGAGCTCGGTGCTTTGGATGGTGCGCTTGTTCACTGGAAGTGTAGATCAGGACAGTATGCTCGCCCTTGTATGTTCCGCTTCGCTCGCAGGATAAAACTAAATACTTTATTGTCAATGTATTTAGTGAGACAAAGCTTACCTTCTGTATATGGGCAATGCCCTCAGTTTTCGCGTGATTACACGCTTGTTGATCATTATTGTTTTCGTTTCCTACAGCGCTTCAGTTCGTGCTCTTTTGTGTGCTACATGAATTATTAGAGACCAAGGTAACCCAAAAGCATTCTTTTTCGCGAATTCCCCCCCCCAAAAAAAAAAAAAAAAAAATCTATGCAATTTGTTACGTGTGCCACAACCAATAGAAAATAATCTAAGCTTCACATATGACCGCTTGCCTGACTAAACATTGTTGTTTTGTCAAGAACAATTGCGATCGTATGAAATCGCGTAGGAAAAACTCGTTCTAAGCACGCGACCGTTAGCATGCAGTGAATACTCATAATCGGCGCCGAGATGATTGGTGGCCGTCAGCAGGTGGAGTTTTTCTACAAACCCAGAGTTAGAATGTTTCCGTCTTTCTGTTGTAAGCAAACAGGAGACAACTTACACCAAATCTGAGGGTAACAAATTACTATGAGCATTCAAACACAATGGCCTGAGCAGTATATGTGTACAAGCTTTAGCTTTTGATGCACCCTTAACTTTCGACATGCTCAACGCTAGTGTAAAACGTAGGGCTGTTTCATTCTTAATCAGCGTACCATGTGCGTGCTTACACTATATTTTATACAACGTCAAAGCTATACCCGTTTGCTTCGTTTTCATTTTTGCACACCACTACTTGCGCGCATGAATCACCAAATTAAGACTGGCACAGGATGTCACAAAATAATTTACAGGGTTGTTTTTTTACCGCAAAAATAAACTACGCATTGCCTAACGCTCATTCTCCGCCCAAAGGTAGTGCTAGGTCACAACCAGATGCCATAGTTTCATCCCGAACGGACACCTTATTCAAAAGTTATAAATGATTTTCTGAAAATTCCAATGGGAAAAATGGAGCCCATTTTTGCTTGTTTTCCGTTTCTGGTGCCATAAAGCCCCATGTATTCGAAAACTCCGTCGGTCGCTATTTTCCCATTATCTTTTCGGAAAATAACTTATAATTCTTGAAGATGGTATCGTATTGGGCTGAAACTTTGACATCTGGTTGTACCTCTAGCGCTACCTATGGGCGGAGAATGAGCGTTCGGCGATGCCTAGTTTATTCTTGCGGTAAAAAGAAACCCTGTATTTTCTTTTCTTTTGTGACACCCTGCAAGTTGCTTAAACTATGTGCAAAAGCTATCAACAGACCCAGAACCTGTGCATGGTCAGTCATTGCATTTATCACCGAATTCGTATTAAAATTAATTATTCTTTATTGCTGTGAGTTTATTTTTAACCTCGGCATTTTTTATTATGACACCCGCACCAGTCCTACTTCGGGTTTACCAAACTCAACATCTAAACATGAGTGTCATTTTTTGTGTTTCCCAGTCTCGTGGTTTGGGTCAAAATAAACACCCAGCTACCTAAATGAGACACCTGACTGCCCAAAAAATAGTCTTTTCTTTTAGGTAGTTAATTCCTCAAGCTAGAATTTTGGAAACCAGACTATGACGTCATCACGTTTTGCAGGAAATCCACAAAGATCGAAACACATGCACTATGAAAGGGCCGGCCCGTCATATTGCCGCCCGCAGAGCCGAGAAAGCAACGCTCGGTCACGGACTTCTGGAAGATTCGCGTTCATTCTTGCACCAGACGAACTTTTGCCCTGTTTTCTTGTCCTCGAAAGTGCCAGTTCATCCTCGTCCCGAACGCGCGACGCTCGAACCTTCTTTGCCGAACTTTCGAGATGGTGACGTGACGCACTCTAGATAAGCAGCTGCCAGCGACCTTGTCGAGTTAGTCTCGGTTTCGCTCTTTGTTACGCTGCCGAACCGCCGCCTGCTTTTCTGCTGCCTCGACGCTTTTTGTTTACTTTTTTTTTGTTTGGAACAAGTTCGCGGATTAAACCTTTATTTTTCAGTTCACTGTTCGTCTTCTCGTCACCTTCATTCGTATCAGTATAAATCTGATCACTTTGTAATATGTGTCATTGGCCTCTGAAATCTCCGATAACGGAGCACAGGCAATTTTATATTTTTCAACGCGTCGGTAGTTTTGTTGTGCATGTGTCTCGCCATTTGGCTCAGGACGATTTTCGCGTTTTGTTCTGCCTGCATTTGCTGGAGACGTGAGCTCGGAGTGTGGCAACTGGCCCCTTGCACGAGAACTGGCGCAGCCGTACGCGTTCCAAAGAAAGCTCGTGCAGAGAAAACCACGCAAGGGACCAGGGATGTCAAATTCTGGATATAGAAGAATATCTAACTGTATCGAAGCGCCACCACACACGATTTCTCGCATTGATGTACAGGTCTGGAAGGCGATCCCACCGCCATCTGTTGGTTCAGAATCACACTAACCAGGGGTGGGGTTGCACCTTAAAGGGATACTGAACCAAGGAATTTAGTGTCCATAATAAGTGGCGCACGTTCTTTCCACGAGCCAGCAGCCGCCGGTGTACGCGAGCACGCAACAAAAATGACGTCAAAGACCTTCATTCGCGGTTAAGATGACAGTGAAATGTATGGGCTTCGGGCCAAAGGAGAATAAAGACAAGTTGTCCATCTACAGAGTGGCGTCTGGTGTAAAAGGTTAACGATTAATTGGTCTAACAAGCACGTAGCTTTCACTTGTAGAGATGAAAAGCCTCTCTTTATTCTTCTTTGGCCCGAAGCCCATGCATTTCACTTTCCTCTTAAAATGGAGGTCTTTGACGTCATTTTGTTGCCCGTGCTCGCGCACACCAGCGGCTGCTGGCTCGTGGAAAGAACGTGCGCCACTTATTATGGGCACTAAATTCTTTGGTTCAGGATCCCTTTAAAGCCCCTTCATGTTTCAAAAGTAGCGCAAGGTGTGTCGATGCACGAGGCACGTGCAACGTGCAGCCCTTGGGAAGATCATGGCGGCACAGCGCAGCACTGAGCTGGATTTCAGACGCCATGAATTTCCCAAAATTGGCGTGCGGCACGTGCCTCGAACCTGTCTACTGCAATGAATGGCGCCACTTTTTATCTGTGCTTGTTCCCGTTGCTCGAGCTCTTGGTTGCCACGCTCAAGCTCCTTTCTCCGTTGTGTTCTTTTTTTTTTCTTTCTTGGGATATGGCTCTCACCCTCCAGGAACGAGGTCGGTGAAGCACGTCGAATTGCTGCGATATAGTAGGTGCCCAGGAGACAGTGTGTCGGGGATGCTCACGCCGACCTTGAAGGTTGTGGCTACTGAAAGTGTTTGTTAAAGCAGCAAGGTGGGCTTTGATTATTCTTTTTATAAACCGGAAGTTCTCTGGGACGTAATAGAGTTCCTGTATTGGCCTCGAGATCGACCTAGAGGTGGCGCTACGGTCGCGCTATCATCATCATCAAAGCGGGGATAGGAGAACGGCCGCCCCATAGGCGCTCCACGTTCGCGTGCGAGACGGCGTATATTCTTGCGCTTATTTTGTCGCATACTATCGGTGAGAAAACAATTCTAACGGAAAAGGATGCGGTACTGTTCGGTGCTTCAGTGAAGATCGAATCCTGTTGCGAGCGTGCGGCCTAAATTTATGTAATCGCTGTTGTTGGTGCGTCGTCTGCTCTAGGCAGACTTTGGAAAGCATGGAACACCATGACTGATCCCTGTCTCAGGCTGAACTAGAATATTTATGTTAAATATATTTTTTAAATGGATGTATTGGCTCATCAACGTGGCAATTAAAAACAAAACAATAATTCCAACCCAGATAACATAATACTGGTACTGTGGGCTGTGAAATCGCAGCTTCTATGCTTTTTTTAACTTCTAGCTTTTGCAGTAATATAAATATTAGAATGAAGATAAGTTAGCGCTGTATTGTAAATTACCATGCTATTCAGTTCCTCTGCCCTTTTACTGTGCCATAGTGTGGGTAAGTTTTTTTGGAGTTTGAACAAATCGACTGCGTTGCGATGAGGAGAGAGCGTCTCTTGTAGTTAAGATCTGCAAACTGCACGGTTGGTAGGACAACTGAAACAAGTGAAACAAACTGTTCTAATATATCTGCCGTGACTGTAATAAACGCGTGTGACCGAATACCCGCTTCAATTTTCTTTGTGAGGGCCGCGGATGTCAAGAGGCTAATACTATAAATTTCTGGCTAAATAATCTTGTATTCAAACACAATAGACTCTGCAAACCACACCAACGACGCGCACCACGACACACACAGCATCGGCCGCACTGACACTCTTTTACTGATAAGGGCTAGCGAGGCTTCACGAGACTTTCCAATCACCCTCCGCCCTCACCTAACGTAAGACTGGGCAGTTCATCGATTAACTTTCACATTATTCAAGTGATGCTTTAATTGCAATTTTTTTTCTGCCGGTTAGTTGGAGTCTTGTGCTGGAGAAAATCAAGAAGTAAAAAATGCCTGCTTTAATATTTTCGGCGTCCTTATTTCTTTTGTGACACTATCTTGCACGGTAAACCACTTCAGCGTGCTTGTCATTCCACCGAGGGTGATTATTCTGTTTAAATAATGACTTTGAAAACACTTAATTTTAGAAGGCTTCCCGTGTTCATATTTATGTAGGACTCACAACGTGAAGTTTAGAATGGGAATGCAAAATGCCACTTATGACATAGTAAAACCAGTA
The DNA here is from genome assembly GCF_016920785.2 of Ixodes scapularis. Taxonomy (NCBI): domain Eukaryota; kingdom Metazoa; phylum Arthropoda; class Arachnida; order Ixodida; family Ixodidae; genus Ixodes; species Ixodes scapularis. Next base: position 47,239,044 of record NW_024609879.1, on the reverse strand, counting down.
AAGAATGTGTAGTTTTAACGTCTTTCACGCAATATGACCGGCCAAAAATCAACATACTGATTTATTGATTGATTAGTCTATTAAAGGATACCAATCAGTCGGGTTAATTTTCTAATCAAACCACAGACCCACTCAACATTCAATGCTTTATGAAAGCCATGGTTTGTGCGAGATAACAAAAATACGTGGGACCAGCGATTGTATGCAAACCAACACACTAAGATTATGGAAGTTTCCGATTTATTAATAATCGCTTTGCTGAATTCCTACGCATGGGAAACGATACAACACAACCTTTAGTAAGAGGAAACGGCAATAAAAACAAAACATTTAATAAGGAATGTCAAGCTCAGCCTGAAACGGGCTTGCGTCGTCGAGATCCATGCTTCTGAACGTGCGCCCGTAGCAGACGACGCACGGCGGTATCCCCGCTTTCGCGCGTTTCCAATTTCGGCCGCGCGGTGGCGACACGGTTCGATCTCGAGGCGAATAGCTACCTACGGTAGCAGAGTTGCGCATTCAGCCTCGGCGAGTGGCCGTAGCGCCGGCTGCCCCGCACGCCCTGGATGCTTTGCTCCTCACGTGACTAAAGTTGGCGAATAGCGGCGCCGCGCGCGCCGCCGCACGTGGAAAACAGGAGAGGAGGAAAAGGAGGCGGAAAGCAGGGAAACATACGCCGGGGCAAGAGAAACATCGGCGGAGCGACGGTAAAGGTGGCTTTCTTGCACGCCACCGGATGCTTTGCTCCTGACGTGATGGATCTCGGTGAATAGCGGCGTGGCGGCGCGGGGAAAACAAATGCGCAACTCTGGCTCCCATAGGGAGCCCATACAGGAACTCTAGGACGCAAAAGACAGGAGCGCCGCCTGGTGGAGTTTGCCCTGAAAAGGCTCCATAGGAAGAAAGGCGTCACCCTAAACTGAAGGACAATGAGGCACCATAGACTGGCCAAACAGCAATAAGACGAATACAGTTTTGTAGGTATCTGAATGTCGACATGTTCCATTGTCTGTACAACTTATGCGATTTGGTTGAATGACGCAGATCAAAATCATGATGGCACGGTTGATCGACTGGCCTTGTGTGGAATGGGAGTCGGTTGTCGGGTGGATATCCGGAGCTATCGGGTTGTGCCGTTCCGGGTCAGGTTGTGGCTATATGGGTCACAAAACTACAGTCTACTAGAATACGGGGTAGTATTGGGACTGGAGTGGCTCGCATGAGGCGTGTGATGTAGATCGCGCTAGGTGTCGACACCGGCGCATCGGCAGTAATCGGCAGTAGGGTCAGCATGGTCAAGAGCATGGTGGTGGTTGTGCGCGTGCATCACATGCACACGCGCGTGCGGGGGCATGTGCGGACTGCAGCGACTTGCTGCTGCCCTGTCTACTGCAGCGCCGCGATTGTTGCCTACACCCGCAGCCTCGCAAGTTCCCATTGTCGAGTCGCGTCGGTCCAAACACTACACCGTATTCTAGAACACTGTAGCAAAACTTCTCGATTCGAACGTGCTTCAACCATAAAGTAACGTAGCTAGTAATATTATAAACGTAAAGAGTGGACACTCCCATATACCCCAGCGGCCCAGATAGTGAGTGGATGGACACGGAGGATACCTCGCAGTATGCAGTGGCCCTAAATTAGGTTCGGTTTCGATTAGCATTAGTTTCGGTTCCAAATTGCAGCTTTTGCTCGACTTCGATTGAAAATTTTTCTTTTATTTTTTTATGTACTCGCTCGTTTACTTTTCAGTTATTTGGAGTCACCCTTTAAGGTTAATGACGGCCTTTTAGCGCAGTCACATTTATGCTAGAACCCAGCCCAGAAATATTGGCAAGAAGGGATCCGAAAATAGTTTATTGCTGCAAAATCATGTTCAGAAAAGCAGCATGTTGTGTAACTACAAATACCTGCATGCAGAAGCAGAAAAAAACTTGCGAATTCTTACTTGCTGTGGTGGTGGTCGGTTGAAATTTTTTCATCAAGACATAATATCGCGGAACGCCGGCGTCCGGCGTTTGGTTCTCACGTTCTAATGCGTTCGACGAGCGCAGTAGAGAAGGCAGTTAGCTCTCGTCTTTTCATCTCACTGCCCAAGCGCGCTCCACTGAGGAAGACGGGGGCGCCCTGAGACTGGACTTGCAAACGTGTATAGATCTATGCGCGGCTTTGTCATCACGCCGGTGTGGTCAGCACGGCGCATGCGCCAACACCTGACGCGAACCTGGTATCTGCGCGGGCTCAGGGTGCGCAGAAACAAGTGGGCCAGCGCGGAATTCTCGTTAACCAGAGTGTATTTTTTCACAAATTCATGCTGCAGCAAAATAGGGATACAAAGCTAGTGCCAGATATACAGGGAATGGCCACATAAATTATCACTTATTTGTGTAGTGTGTTACGGGAATAATAATTGAGATGTGATAATCTTATCGAAACAAATGCAAAGAGAAACTTTTTGCATTAGTTTCGAAACGTTTTCAGCATATTGCATTTCTCTTTTACCGAATAATAGTTTCTTGTATCTTACGATTCAATTTGCGTTTGGCCTATCGTAAAATGTGACCCTGATACATTTACAAAACAAGACATTTTGGCCAGCCCTAACCAACTTTCCTAAGCTCTGCACCGGGAGACGATGAAATGCGCCAAAAACTTCGTAAAACGACCCAAACCATATCGTGTCACTTTATCTTTTTTTTATATTTTTTTCAAGCGGTGAGTAGAAAAATTTCGGCAGACTAGAGATTTAGAAAAGCGTTGCAAATGTGGAGATCAAAATAGTGTATGAAGAGCTAGGCCAATATTTCTAAAAAATATGCCATAAACACGTATGTAGGATATTATGCATTCCCATCCTATTAGCTTTTATGTGGTCATCGCATTATCTCGATTAAAAAAACCTGCCACAAAAAAAAATATCGTCTGAAACCAAACTACTGTATTTGAATTTGCTAATAATTTGACGAAAATATTAATTCTTGTATACCTACTGCATAAATTTGTATTTTTTTTTCATACCTTCCGTACCGTACTTCACAAAACGTTTGCTTTATAGATGTTTTGCATGTGACGTTATATGACACTGTACCAGTCACCACCGCTACGTGACATGCTCCTGTGCCCGTATCTTCTGCAGCATTCACTTTGCACCACAAAATCGGTCCTTCTCGGGAAGGCTTCCCAGGAAGAACAAATTCTATGGTACGAAATGAATGCTGCAGAAGGAACGGGCACAACAGCATGCTACGGAGCATTGTCTTCTGATATGACGTCACTGCAACCCCCGTATAAGTAGAATTTCATGTTTCTGAAGCTTAAACAAACAAAAAAAAAAGAAGTGAGGGCTTTTTTTAGTATATTTTTGACTAAAAGAGTTTTTTTTTTAGGTGTAGACTTGGTGGCATAGGTCGAGTAGCAGTTCGCAAGCGTATTAAAGGGCAATTTTTTAAAGTACGTAACTAAGTGATAACTAGTTTATGAAAAATTAGCGTGCAATAGCGAGGGGCGTAGATTATAGATTTAGAATTAGTTTTAACACTACAAATACCGGTCACTTAGAGGTCCGCACATATGTCCACCTTTTCGACAGACTCTCCCAGAAGCCGAATGCATTTTCACCATCTGTGTGGCATTCACTCCATGCTCTGCTGGAATCACTTCTTGGGAGTGCCTCACTGTCATGCGTATACAGCTGCTTTCATCTTATCAGTGACCGCGAAATGGCGTCCTCGCAGGGTTTTTTCATGCCACGCAACAGATAATAACCATTAGGGCCCAATCAAGCGATGCACATGCACGACCAAACGTCCGACTGTCCTGCGACATGTCAGATACACAGCCAAACCCCATCAATCGCCGATCAATCACTGAGTTGTGTGCATTCCCATGATGTTGTGATCACTGCTGTCTGATCGGATTCAGCTGTCTTTCCGACACGTCGTACAACCAGTCGGTCGTTTTATCGCGCATGGGTATGACGTAGCCTGGCCCCGAGTGGTTGTCACGTGATGGGTGGAGTTAAGTATTTAGGAGTCATGCTTATTAATTAAGGTGTTTTCTTTTGGTTAGGAAAGTTTATCTTTCCAGAGTTACGTCGGCATTGTGTTTTTTTAGCTTTCTACGTTTGGGTCGGCGGGGCCAGAGCGGCCGCGGTGCGGGAGCGGTCCCCCCCCCCCCCCCCCCCCCCCCCCCCCCCCCCCCCCCCCCCCCGCGGTCGTTAAGAAGCGTCTCGGGTTTCGGAAGTCTGCTCGGACCGGGACCGAAAGAGCCCGCGCTGGAAGATGCTTGTGGCTTATAGCCGAATGTGCGTGTATGCAGAGGGTTTTTCCGCTTTGTATAAAATTGTCGCTTTTTGCCCGATGCAATAACTTAGCGGTTGGCGCCAGTCAGGCTGGGAAAATTGCAGAGAACAACTCTACGAGGAATTTAGGTTTGACCGTTAGGGCGCCAGGATGACAGCTCGCCGACCATTGGAGAACAGTGTACCACGTGTGAGTGGCGGAATTTGAAGAGATTGGTCGGTTCCTGAGGGGAAAGGAGGCCCCTACGGACCTACAAAAAGAGCGCGGAGAGGATTTTGAGGGATTCGGACTTTGGATTTGATGGAGAGAAATTGGGGACGGGGGTCGAGACTTTAGACGAGGCAGGATGGTTTCCCAAGTTGGGACTTGTAACTAGAGTGTAAATAAATGCACATAGTCCTATTCAAGCAGTGAGTCGACCCGTCACTCAGCGACGTTCGTGCCACCACGCTCCAGACCATCGAAGCGGAACCTGCCTCCCACACCACCGGGAGGACTTTAACTGGTGGCATAAAAAAATCCCGACGAAGACTCCACTTCGCTCTCATTGTACGCTGGAAGCAGTCGTCCAGGCGCGGTTGTGACACACTAAAAGGAAAACGCAGTTCTAGCAGGCATATAGAGGCTGCCACACAGGTGGTGCAAGGGCACCTGACTCCAGGGATAGTCTGCCGACAAGGTGGACGTATGTGCTTAACTCTAAGTGACTGGCATTTGAAGAAAATGTGATTTGTAAATCAATATGCTACGTCTCTCGTAATTAAATATACTCATCTCTCTAGAGTTGAGATATCCTTAGATTGGAGTTTCGACTGAAACTCTGGTACCAAGCGATGCGAATAGCCTTTTCCATTAGTGATATCTGCTTGTATACGGTAGAACTTGTGGACAATGTTATCTTTTCCGCCAACCAGTACAACATGTAGAATTTTTTCAACGTGTATTTATTCAGGGTTTATTTTTTCAACTTAAAAGATTTCTTTAAAAAAGCCGTGAAGTTTACACTAATGCGGTTTCTGCAGGTGAGTTATACGGCCAGGGGGACATAGTATAGAGGGCTAATCGTAACGATTGGTCAGCTAATGAATTAAAATTCGTTAATTAACGTTTAATTAATGAAAATGGACATGTGGTTTTAATTTGAAACTTGCTCAGCGTCATCAAAAACCACTAAATCAACTCTTTTTAGAAGGATATAACGCAGGGGCAGTATTTTACAACGTCCCGTAAAACCTTTCAATTTGGACGTGTTTCTAGGCTTCGCTTCCTTATTGGAGTGCATCTCTGCCGCCGCGGTCCTGCTGCCCAATGGCAGCAGTGATCGCGCCGCGACCACCCGGGGGCAGGACCGCAGGTGCAAAGATGCGCTCCGATAAGAAAGCGAAGCCTAGAAACACGTCCGAATCGATTGAGCGGGTTTTAAATGACGCTGAGCAAGTTTCTAATTAGAACCACATGTCCATTTTCATTATTAAAAGTTAATTAACAAATTTTAATTCATTAGCCGACTGATCGTTAGGATTAGCCCCCTATACTCTGTCCTCCTGGCCGTATAACTCACCAGCACAAACTGCATAAGTGTAACTTTCACGGCTTTTTTTAAACAAATCTTCTGTTAAGTAAAAAAAAAAAAAGACAGAAAAACCACAAGAACCTTGTATATGCGAATGGAAAGTGAGCTCAAGTTGCAAGAAAATGGGGACGGAGAAAGACGAAGGGACGTTTGCGAAAGAGACTTGTGATGTACAAAGACACTAATTGGAGCGAAAGAGCAGGTCAAACATGTTAAACTGTAATTGTAAATATATATATATATATATATATATATATATATATATATATATATATATATATATATATATATATATATATATATATATTGTATCTGACAAAGGCCGATGTACCTTCTTTCGTGAAAACCACGTGCGGTCGAGAAGGTCGCAAGGTGCTTGTGACGAGTCAAAGAAGGTCCTGCCCGTCTTTGCCCAGCGCTCCAATATTGTTGGATGCAGTCGCGGATGGTGCAGGGTCGCGATACATTGGAGTGACGGGCTCGTGGGACCGGTGAGACGCGACGACAGGAGCTGCAGGGTGTTGAATGTCCACATTTATTATCTTACTGGCGTTAGGAGCCAAACCAGAGAGGTTTTTACCATCGGAAAATCGCTTGCTTTCATATGAAACACCGATTTTACGCTGCAGTGCAAAAAATTTATGGATGTCCGCGTGCTGAACGACAAAAACGACCTCCTTTCGACGCCATTTCGCCTGACCAGCGCGCCCCTATAGTTCGCTAAAGCCGCGAATAGATCCTCACTTCAAGTAACGTGTCATGAAGTTTTCTTATGAATTTAGCGGAAATTGCGAATGAAAGAATAGGTCACGTGACGTCAGGTTAAGTGACATTAATATTTTTGTTTAACTTCAGCGAAGAATCCTAATTGGTATCTAGGCCACGTGACGTCGGGTCTCGTAACATCAATTGCAACGTTACTAAAACACTCAGTTGGGAAACTCCCATAGAGACAGCTTTGAAAAAGTGGCCCCAATCTGTCTCCGAGCACCGAGCTAATGACGAACACAACGCCACCATTTCTCCCGCAGCGGCCGCTCGAGGAACTGCACGTGACTTTTATTTTGGCTTTAAGAACAGATACAGCGGTAGAGGTTACAGGGGTACCACCCCCGTCGCCCCGGCGGACGCGCCGCGTTCAACTACCGAAGTTAAAATGCACCTAGGGCCTTTCAGGTAGCGCGTCCCGCGCTACCTGAAAGGCCCGCTGAGGCATGGTTGTATAAAAACAATATTAATTGTGGCGCAAAACCCTGCAAGCTAAAGATTTTAAAAACATAACGCGCCCCTCTTGTTGTACTAAACTCCAATAAATTTCATACAAAAAGAGTCTTTTTCGTTTGTTTTTACGCAAAAACAGGCTTTCAAAAAGCTCAAGGTGACCACAGTACAGACAAATGGTAAAGAGGGGCGCTGTTGTCGCATTTAGCTCGGTCTTGGTGGACGCCAGCGGCGACGGTGAGTTTCCCAACTGAGTGTTTTAGTAACGTTGATCAGTTGACATCACGTGACCTAGACGCAAATTCAGTGTCCCCGCTAAATTTAGCGGATAAGGCATGGACGGACGGACGGAGTGACACAATTTAGGGATTAAGGGTAGCGTTACAGAAAAAAAAAAAAAGTCTTAAAAGGAAGTTTTTTTTATATTAACGAGCTGTGCTAGCACGATAGCCATTCCTATAAGCATTTCCCACCCATGCGGGTGACTGTGATAAACTGTTTTTATTTAGCCAAATTGAGAGAAATGTTAAATGGCAAATTGAAAGTGCACTTCCGCTCGATGTTTGTTTTTGCGAACGTAATTTTTTTTACCAAGAAAATTTACATGCCAAATATCGCGTCGTCTATATATGTTTACTAAAATTGTCAACAAAGTCGGTAACAAAGTAACAATGGACAGTATAGATGTGGCGCAGTGTACTATGTGATATTAAATTCGAATTATCGTTCGATTTCGATTTTTTCCCGTTAAACCCCAGAGATGGCACCACCGGCCCGAGGTTCTTCGTAGAGCGTCCATCTCAGACCACAGGGAGCATTTGCAGTTTAATAGCGGACGCCTCCGGCGGAGATTAGTCGCAGGTGCGCATGCTCGCTGCCTCGTCGCATGGCAAGGGGAACACCACAGGTGGAAAGGCGGACACACGCTGGCAGAGACACGACCCAGGTGTTCCTCACCCCCTCGCAGCTCGTGTCGCAAATGTGGCTTATAAACCCACTGGCCCCGATGAAGCAGTTGGACAAACTCTCTGTAATGCAGGCTCTCTCTCGTTCTTCGTGGTCTGCCTAGGCTTGAGAGTGCTTCCAACTGTTCGACGGAGTACCGAAAGGTTTATGGTCCGTGTTTGCAATAGAAGCCGCGCGGGTGAGGGGACGAAAGCGTCGATCATTTGGCGTCGATCGTGAGCAATTATCCCAGAGCTTTCGCTCAGCCGTTCTGCCTTCCCTCCTGTCTCACCACGCGGCAGCGTACGCGTGCCCACGAGCCCCCACTCTGCGCCAGCAGGCGTCCGCCATTAAACGGCAAAAGCGCTCCACGATTTTGAACTCCTGCCTTCGTTAAATCCAGGTTCTCTTGTTCTTCGTTTAAAGAAAGAAGCTCTCGTAACGGGGCTCAGTTTTTATTTTCAAAAACCTACGTCAAATACGTCAAATACTACGGAGCAGCCGAACTGCACCAACCAGCGCAACATGTTTTTTGATCATCATGAACGCCGTCTCAGTTTGTGCTCCCAATAACGTATTGGAGCTTTTTCTTTATTTTGTCTTAAGAACAGTGTTGTTGAGTTAACAACACTTTCCTAGTTTGTTTCATACTACTATAAGCGGCATTTGTTTTGTTTTTTTAATTTCTGGCGTCTTAAGCTTTGAATCATGTTGACATGCCTCTGTCCTGTTGGTTATTATACACGTATTAATTATTTCTTTACAATGTCGCTAGTTCCCTAGTGCATTTAAACTTTTTAACGTGCACATGAGTTTTACCTGGCTGGAGCAGAGAAACCAAATCAGAATTTCATGGACAAGTCAAAGTAAACTAGGCAAGCACGTCGTAGTATTGTATTTAGTATTATTAGAATCGTTAGCCTATCAGCGACTGCGCCATTTCACATGCAAAGGTGTTCACAAAGTCTATTACGATAGGGAAATAGTGTTTTATGCGAAAGAGTTTATATGCTGTATAAACAAAAATAAAAACCCGTGCATTTGGGTACATTATAAACAAGCGGCCCAGATTGAACGATTTTGTGCACTATTCAGATTAAGATTTATCGCCAATGGAGTCGTCCTAAGCTTGGACACGTTATTATGCAACAGGTAGTGGACAATGACTAAACAAAAAAAGTAGAGTCCTCTTTACATACTCTGCGTCATAAATTAATACAAACTGAGGACGCTTAGGGCTTGTAATCATGCGGTTATAATGAGTCAGAATGTACCGCAGGTATGATAGGAAATAAGAAGAATACTTTGGGCTCAATGCCTCCGACACCACGAGCGAGTTCTAGCAAAGCTCCTGTGAATATTTTGATTGCATAACGATCATTGCTGACAGTTATCAAATAAAACTTGTACATAATTGCAAGAAGCAAACACAAATGCAGGTGAGCTGGTTAGAAATTATCGTAATCAAAACCCCGACACACGGAAAATAAAGTAGCGAACAAGACGACAAAAAATGTCCATCAAGATTCTGTGTCATCCTGTTCATTTTTTTCTTTTTTGTCTGTTGTGACATTACGCAATGCAAGACGTCACGCTTGCATTGCTTAATGTCACAAATCAGACTGCGTTTTTCGGTCTAAACATATGTTTCGGCATCGTCATTCGCTGAGCTGCCTCCGTAAGTTGCGGTGATTGGCTCTCCGAGTGTTGTGCGGGAAAGTGGACGCACGGGCTTTTTCTGGAGTGTACCTTTTAAGGTAAGGCTCTGATACGACAGACGGATATTGCATCCCTAGACAATGTAAAGTTTCATACGCGTAGAGGGTTCATAAACCAATCTCGCCACGTTTTAAGACATTCTCCTCAAAACCTGCATCGATTTATAAACCATGCGCACATAAGCGATTTAACCATTCCTAATATTGGTGTCTGGGCACTGAACTTTTACAATCGGAGATTGATATGCATTTCTGGAATTCAATAACCCAATAAATACCTATTAAATGACATCAATATCTCATCTTTCCTTTCAGACCAATAGAGGGAAGAAATGCCAAATTATTCGCCGGTAGGAATTACGTCGGACGTTGCAACTTCAAGGAACTACGGGGACCAATCTTTGACTCATCCCGTCTTGCAGCTTCCCCTCAATCCATATTCAGAGGTCGAAATAAGATGTACGAACAAAGCGGAAGCAGAGGCGGAAGTATCGCTCTGGCGGTCTGACCGAGGGCGCCGGAAGCGCCGCCTAATCGAACTTCCGGTGCAGCGACACCCTCTCCCCATCCGTTGTTTTCTGCTTCCCCGAACGAATCACGACAGCGTTCAGAAGCCGAGGAAGTGAATAATTGATATCTCTAAAACCCGCCGCCGAAACAAAACTATAGCACTCCCGGTGACGAAGTGGATTATTCGCAAATATAGAGATGTGACAGCGCTCGCAGAGCGGTTGGATCTTGAACTGATACAGGCGAATAGCAGACGACCACTAGACCCATGTAGTTCAGTAGTAGTTCAATTACGCTCGGATAGAAAGATTGAAAGATAGCGACTTCTGCGAGCGCGAACGGGGTATGAACTGAGAACCAACGTTACTGGAATCTATGGAGTAGCCGAACTGCACCAATCAGCGCAAGCTTTGGTGAGACAGCTCAACGCAGATACGAAGATAAGCAGCCGCTTGGAGAACGGCGAACTCGTTGGCCGAAGCAGACGTCAGGCTGAACATACTTGCACCAATCAGCGCAAGCGCTTTTAACGCGAGCAGGTTATTGGCTGGTACGAAGATTGGCGACTGTAACGAACGTGACTGCATTGTGGCCTCAAACGAACCTCAGAATGCCGAAAAATAACCAATTGGCACATCTATTCATGGATACGAAGATACGCGGCTGCTGCAGGCGCGACTCGGTTGTGATTTGAAGCAGACGACAGAAAGGATAGATAGCTTATCGCGAGCTGTTTCAAAGGTTCGTGGGAGCGCGTCGATTGTGGTCGGGCCCGAAAGCGTATTGTTGGCAGAAACAATGCAGCCTGCAGGAAGTTTGGATTTGCTTTGTGATCCGAAGTGCAGCGGGATCACCATTGCGTCGTGACGTCCCGAGGGCTCTGTGAACGTACGGGCACAATGCGCACGTCAACGGTCACCGAGAGTGGGATTTTGGCACTCCTCCTCTTCGCCGTGTCGGTAAGTGCAGCCCAATCGTCCCATCGCAGTGCAACTGCGCTCCCTCAAGTGGGTGTAGGATAAGTGCATCTCAAAACGACACGTTGTAGGAGTCCCGCTAGAAGGTTTTTCTTCCCTTTTAATAAGTATATTTAAAGGAGGTTGTTTTAACTTCACTGTATTTCCGAGCGCAATTCGGGCGGAAAAAAAATGGTATAAAAAAACCATAACTTGGGGGCAACTAAGCTTTTTTTCTTCACGTGCGTTTTTAGGAAAAACATTTATTATCGAAGAAAGTTTCATAAGAGCAGGCTGCAGGAAAAGAACATTTATTTTTCTATGCACAGGAAGGAAACAGTAAAACGATCCGGTTGACGCCATATATATATATATATATATATATATATATATATATATATATATATATATATATATATATATATATATATATATATAAATGATTTTTTTTTGTTTTTAAAAACCAACACCCGAAGCCAGATCCAGAAGATCCGAGCGTGTGGGTTACCCATCTGTAAGCAATAGCGTGCTGTTAATCACAGATGGTACCGCAACAATAAAACAAAAAAAAAAAAAAAACTTTTTTTTTTGACGGTTTTCTTTTTTTTTGTGCACAGAACGAAACAGTACTTTCAGGCGTTTTATTTTTCTGAAACCTACACTTACAAAAATTTAGTGAAAAATGCATGACTTAAAGGCACCTTTGTGTTATATTTAATTGCACTGAATTTATTAGTGAGAAGTACGATTTTCGTTAACACATCAATATAGCGCTCGGAAGTACCCTGTAGTTTCGTGCGAAATAATGAATAATAAGCTCCAGTGAAAAAGGGAAGCACTCGTTTATATTTTAGCTAAGTATTTTAAATTAATAAATCCCGAAAAAAGAAGAAAATGCTCGACATGGTATTATACCCAAATGTTTTTCTTTCCGGTTTTCGTTTTGGGTCAAGGAAAAATTCTTCACGTCCAGTCCAGCTATGGAGTTAAAAATAGGTATTTATACTGGTATGAACTGATGTTTATTAGCTTAGTAAAACTATAAAAGTAGAAAAATACTATTTTATCAAAACGCTAAAAAATAACATGGAAAAGCTGAATGCTTCAAAAATTTTTGCGTAGAACAAAAACAATACGCCTTTTCTAAACTTACCTGCTTATACAATAAAAAAAGAAATAAAAGAGTACAGAAAAAACTTGTTTAATGCTAACCAGGGTCCTAAGAATCCCACTGGCTGTGTTTAGGGGTTGTTGGTTTCGCCCCTCGAATCACGGCTTTTAACTATGTTAGTCTCTAATTATAGACGAAACATCTTTCAATTTTAGCCTTTGATTCTAGGCGAAGCATCTGTCAATGCTAACCTATGATTTTAGACGAAGCATTCACATCGATTCCAAAAGCAGATGGCAATTAACATTGCAATGCTTATAAATATAAGTGGGCGCAAAAATGCTTGTGAGGAGCAGAGTAGGTTTTTTTACGATAAAACGCGTGTGAAATATTTCAAAGTATTTTGGCTTCTTTTGGTCATTTGACTGCATTCTCGTTATCTTAAAACACGACAAGTTGAAGAACATATATAAATTAAACTGCTTTTCCTTATAAAGCCAAAAAAGCGCAAAAGAATTCAGTTTCGTTCGGAAAAAAAAGTATTATTACGTTTCGATTTGAATATGGTTTTGGAGACAATTATAGGTTGAACAGTATTGACTAAAACCACGAGACTGGGACGAGAAGGGACAGAAAAACAGAAAGTCTCAAACACAACAGAATTTTATTTTACAACCGTTGGTGAAATGAAATTCAGGTATGTTTGAGACTATGTGTTTAGCTGTCCTTTCTCATCTCACTCTCGGGGTTTTAGTCAATCAACCGTTCGTAGCTCGTTTGCGCCTTAACCTACTGTTCATTAAATGTTTTTTTTTTTTTTTTTTTTTTTTTTTTTTTTTTTTTACGGCGTTACGTTTTTCGGTTCGGTACGGTTGGATACCCAAATGTTCTGTAAAAAAAAAAGTGTCTGATGCTAAACTCAACGCGTAATGTATGAGCGCCATGTTTTTGTTTTTATTGTTTAAACGATTGTGTTACTTTTTCAGAATAAGGAATGTTCGAGGCATTTTTCATTTAAAAAATGAATTATACTTTAGCCTACATATATTGCTTCAAAGTCTTTGAAAGTAATACTATTGTTCAGATTTTCGTTGCTGAATTCTATAGATGTGTTTCATATTGAATATTCAGAAAACGACATCATACTCTTTGTTTTGCTAAATAAGTCGAGATTTTGCCTTCGGTCGAAACATTCATTTGGGACATTCTTTACGTGAAAAATGCGACTGCTTTCTACGCAGCTACGAAGACTGTTTTCTTTACAGAAAACCGAGGCAGAAGTCGTCAGTCTTTACATTGTCGAAAAGCCAAGAACATTGTGCGGTATTCTGTTTTGTTTGCTATGAATAAAAAGACAAATAATACGGATTTAGTCGTAGTAAATTTTATGATATGGTTATAAAACTTTGATTCTAACCGATGGCTAACTTTCGAAGTTTATACAAAACTGATCATGCGTGGAAAGGAAAACACGTTTGTATAGCCCAAAACGCGGTGTCTCTCACTTCGAAGGTGGCACTTAATCAAAGTTGAATTAAGTACTTGCACCACAAAGTACCTGAGGTAAATTCTAAAGCGATTTAAAGAAAATCTAGTCTTAGGAATGTAGCCAGTATGGTGGTCTTATCGATACTTCGAATAGAATAAATGGAATGTAGGTTAAAACAATGCGAAACTCATGCTTCAACACACCCTTTTGTTACAATCTTAGATTCCCACAAAATGGTCCTGACTTCGTTTTGTGTAGCCGCTATGGTAGACACGTGAGTGAATCGGAGTTACTGCGCTACATTCTCAGTTCATGATAAAACTGGCGCAAGTAGACATTATGATATCTCAACTACATTGATCTCAGTGCATGCGGCAAGGGCCGGAGCTAGGGTCTCGTCGTGTGGACAAAAGAATGTGACCGTTAAGAGAGATGATAAAATTCCAGTATACAGGATATTGTCTTCTTGTCTTCGCATATTCGCATGGGAAGCGCGGTAATGCGCTAAGGTTATCACTCGTGCAACCCTCGTAAGGCTGGTGGTACGAAAACTTGAATGGTAAGAAACAAAAAACAGCGCGGCCGGGTCTAAGCTTATCAGCCTTTAGCTTGTTGCACGAGTGGTGACTTTAGCGCACCACTGCGCTTCTTACACACAGGAAGTCTTCTGAAATTTAATGATGTTCTAGTTTTCGATGAGCTCAGAAAGTTTCCTAATTGGAACTATAGTTTATTTTTGCTAATTAAGATGGTAACTAACAAATTTTTGTTAAATAACCGAAATATCGTGTCGATTAGCCCCCTATATCATGTCTATCTGGCCGCATACCTTATTTTCACACACCACATTAGTGTAGCTTTCACGCCTTTTGTTTTTTTTTTAACATTTTATAAAGCCTAGAAAACACCCTTTATTGAGGAAAGCTTGGTTGCGAAACAATGCCTGCTATCATCGGTTTTCTGAGCCTGTAATCAGCCAACGTTCCAATTATTTTGTTGCGATCAAGTGATTCGAACATTTACATTGGGCTACGTGCACCGCAATGGGGAGCGGCTTGCTAAAGATTCTAAACCAAACCTTACTCGAATGTGAGAATGAAAGTTGAGCGTTTAACCTGTCGGCTTCTTTTCGATTGTCAGTCTTTTCTGCGTGCTGTGTACTTTTACCTTAGGAAACGTTGATGCGTTCTACTTGTTTTATGGATTTTTTTAAAGATTTCCTTGCATGCCTAGTTTCAAAATAGTGTCTGCTTTTGTATCGTTTTCTGGCTTGCTTAGAGTTTCTGTGATTGTTATGAATTGTACATATTTCTTTGTTGAACAGAAGCCGTAACTCAGTTGCGCAAAACTAAACTGATGGGAGGCTAAGTGGCTTGCGGCTATGGGGACTTAAGAAGAAAATATACATTCAGAATTTTTTATTCAGAGGTTACCCCGCAGTTCCCGAGGGCGTTAAATCAGGGAGTTTTCAGCGACGGAAAAAAATTTCATTTTCACTACACACTTGCAGCTCCGACAGCCCATTCCACTGTTGTATCGTTTTAACAAAAACAAAAACAAACAAAAAAAGCGTTGGCATACACGTTCGTCCCGGCGTGGTACTCTCTAATTTTGAAAGCATAATCGTTTCGTTTTGAAATATGAAAGGGTTATTTTTAAATAACTTTCACTGTTAATTCCAGTTTTATTGTTTAAACATTAAAAACAGAAACTTTAAACGCAATTTTTCACGGAAGGCTGAGAGGTTGCAAATTCAGTTCAGTCTTCATTTGAGTACAGCGGTCTCTTCGACCGTACCGTCCCAGAACGAACCTAGCAGCTTTATTTTGTATTTTCTCAAGTTTGTCAGTTAATGTCTTTTCTTCAGGATCCCAGACGGCATACGCATATTGCAAAATCGCCCTAACACATGTTCAATACGCGGTTTCCTTTAACTTAGGAAGTGAACATTTTAGGCTTCGTTGAATAAAGTTGAATGCCCTGCCAGCCTTTGCTATCACGTCATCCACATGAAAATTCCACGAACAGTCATTTGATAGCGCAACACCTAAGTATTTATACGTAGATCCATTGTTTACTTTATTGTTATTTATAAAATACTAGGTTTATATTTAATTCTTTTTAATGCAACATAAATGTGCACACTTTTTTAGTTTAAATTCATTTGCCACGTAAAGCACCAGTTATCAATGCATTTTCAATCTATTTGTAACTAGGTTGCATCGTCTTTGTTACTAATTTTTATGTACACCACACAGTAATCGGCAAACAACCGAACACAAGGTGAAATACCCAAGGAAATATTACATGTGAGCTAGGAATATATTCTGGCATACAGTTGCAAATTTGACTCTCCAAAATAGTTTGCGCTCACTCTCAGCGTCAGTCGAAACACTCGGAGGGACAATTACTGTGACACAAAGAAAATTCCGGTAAATATATAGGCCGGGAAGTTTCTTATTCCGAAAAATCATGTCCACTTTGTTAACCCGACTGACGTTGTACATTCTCACGCCATGATCAGTGTTACGTTGCAAACTTCACTTTTATGACGAAAATATCTTTGTCTCCATGACATCTAGAGGAGAGTAGCGCGAAGCCACCTTTATTAACAAATGGGTATAACAAATTATTCTTCAGGATATGCCCATCAACTATTAGTTTAACTTTATTATTCATTCGACAGATACGACAATGAACAGTAGTGCTTATAAAACAAACAGTGGCAAGTATTCTGGCATCTTCTAGTCTCAGTTCATCCGAATGTTAATAGTTGTCTTCCGGCCGCGCAGTGTTTAATCCCAATAGCAACCGCCCTTCTGGTAAAGGAAAAAAAAAAGTCAAGCTAAATGAAGATCGCGATTGAGTACTTGTTTAAGATTTTTTCTAATACTGCGCAGGTTTTGCGAACCGTCCTTAGATATACCGTTGTAACAGGGCTACATGAAGCTAGCTCGCAAGTTGAAGCAAATAAAACTGTATGTCAAAATCGCATAATTTCTAATATTCCCTGCATCAGACTAACCCCAATATACTCTTAAATGTAGCGCACCAAATAAAAAAAAATAACTGACCTCATAACAGAAGACATAATGCAACAAACGTTCGTAATGTATGATGCAAAGAATGAGTTCGGGAAAAGAGAATATGGCAATTCTATAGAAGTAAGGTTAATTTAATTGCATTAGAGTTAAGGCCTATTTACTTCAATAGGCCCTTTTTCAAAAGTGCCCGCCATCGATCTGCTGCGCCAGTTATCCAAGTCCACCATTGTTCGCACACGTACTGTAAGCACGTACTATTGGACACTAGGCCTACGTCAGCGTTTCGCGTGAACTCGGCCAAGTTTGTACCGAAAACGAGCGCGGCGTGAGCGATCGGCGAAGTCTCAGATCCAACTACATGCTTTGTACCAGGAAAGGACGACCACTAATGTTGGTCGATAGAATTTTGAAGTGGTCTTTTTCACCGAAAAAATGTGTGTCTTCTTCAGTCCCTACACCGCGTGAGCGGCTTTGGGTCGAGCGACAACACATCAGGCGTTTGCCGTATCTGTCTTCGCTGCTGAGCCACCACTGTAATTGCTGCGAGTTGCAGCGTTGCCCAGTTTTGACGCGAGCAAGCGAAGATCCAGAGAACAAAACAGAAACCTTGCAGAATCTTGCAGTCGGAGACGGGAAGCAGGGGGTAATCTCGTACTCATTACTAATAAACGTAACAAGTTATAATTACAACTAATCCTGGTTAAAAAGTAATCAATTAGATTGCTCGTTTACAGGGTAGGAAAATTAACTTACCATTAATTGAAGGAAGTAGCCGTTACTTTTTCGACTTAAAATTTACTGAACGAAGGATTTTTCTGCTGGTTTAAAAACAAACCGTTCGTGGTCTTTATCATTAGATTAGGATTACCGGATTACAAACTGCTCATTTTCTCAATCCAGCACTTTTAGTAGACCACACCACTGTCGGACGCTTGGTTCGAACATTCCTTGGTAGCAAGGCTGGGGAAACAAGGGGCGCCATTGAAAAGAAAGGGGGGGGGGGGGGGGACCTTCCTTGCACAAACATAAGCTACACAGACAAAAAAGAGATATTTCAGGAGTTAAATCTGGGTCAAAGTAAGATAAATCAAACGGAATCTAGTTTTTTCTTTTTCTCGAAGGAATGTTTGAACTCGTTTCGACCACGCCCAAAGCCCAAGCAAGTTCATACAGAAAAAAAAAAAAAACTCAAAACTTGAATTCGAGAATGGTGGATTTCTGTGGAACTTCTAATGTTACATGTAACAAAGGAATTGCATTTCTTTTTTGTCGCTTTGACATTATCTGGCTTTGCTTATCTTGGAAACACAAAGGCGTAGAGGTGCATGAAACTGGATTTAGATTTTTCTAAAAGGGGGGGGGGGGGATTGTTTCAACGGTTGATAAAGATGCAGATACGACATTAACTATCGCAATTTATACTAAAACGCTTTTGTAATAAACTAAGACATCACAGTCTCAACGTTAAGCTCAACAGATGCCTGTATAAACTGACCACACATGGAGCCTGACCTCCTTTCGTACCTGTTTGGTAACAATCGTTCTATTCTTTGTCTGCAAAATTTAAAAGCTAATAAAATGGACATATTGTGGCACTCGTAGCTGGAACTTTGGTGGTGAAGTAGCTATTCGCGTCTTAGCGAAATAATAACTGTTACAAGTAATTTTTTTTTTCAAATGTAATCAAACGACTTTTGCCGTTCGATTAAAAAGTAAGAAAAGTAATCATACGATTACGAATTTTTTGGAAAAAAGTAATTGATTACACGTAATTTGATTACCTTATTTACTCGAGTAATATCCGCACTATTTATGAACAAGGCCCTTGCGTCGACTTTCCCACAGAACATATATACAACCAATCATTGTGTTGCGAATAAATAACATAGCGAATAACCAGATCGTGGATACGATTCTCCGTACAAATGCAATCGTCACAAATGGTATCTTCGAGTGAAGACGTTATTTCTGCCCTTTAAACAGCTGGAATCATGCTGTCGATCGCGGTGATTGGCAATCTGCGTGCTCCGCGGAGAAGCCAAGCGTGAGGTTTTCTTCATAAACAGTGCGGCTATTACTCGAGTGATTACGGCAGTTGTAATGAGTGCCCTACAAGTCTGCCAGGAAGTTAGTCTGAAACATTATGCTACTAAACGTTAAGAAAAGTAGTAGGGACGGTTATCGCTGTTGTTGCCGACTGCCCGTTTAAAACAATAAGGACGTCGGCGGCGTTATCTACTGCCAACCTTTCAACTGGTTTCTGTTAGAGTTTATTAAAACTGTTCTATGAAAGCTTGGGGAACAACGTCTTGTATTGAGCAGAAGATGCGACGCGCTGCAGCATCATTTTTAGCGTTTTCGTGTTTGAAAGAACGCGTGTTCTTTTAGGTTTAAGTTCAGTACTGTTTTTAGGTTTTAATCTAATCTGAAAGTTGACGCATCGTATGTCGGCGATGACTGCCTTTAGCCCAGAGAAAAATATTATCTTAATTTTACTGAGCCAGCCCACAAATAATTTAGACGGGGAAACGCTGAAACTTTCGAATGCAAATTTTTCTGACCGCATATAGAGTGTATACCTTGCTATCAAACTTCCCTATTTATAATTGTCAAGCAGATAAGTGAATCTGACCAATTTGAGACTGATTGGTTTGGACCCCCGAGTGGACAAACGAACGAATGGACAGAAGAAGATAGAAGGAATGACCTACTTTCTAAAAATTGTTAATGAATCTTGTTTTCGCGGAAACGCGCGAAGAGTAAACCTTTGAAATAATTACAAAAAAGTAAGGCGAATTCGTTCACGTTCTAACGTTAGGAAGCGACCTGAAGTGGTATTTAGCGAAAGAAGAAACATCGTTTCATGACCCCTTCAACCCCAAAACTAAACTAAAGACCTAGTTTACAGTGATAGAAAAAATGAAAGCCGTTTACAACTCCCTGTAACGCCGGATCAGAGCGCAGCTCTTTAGGAGAAGGATGGAAGGGTACTGAGGGATAGGATGGTAGGGTACTGAGGGATAGGTGACTCCCTGAGGTCACGTGACCCGGCGGAGGGAGGGGTCACGTGACATCAGGGGGTCACGTGACCTGAGGGGGTCACGTGACCTCACAATGATCACGTGACCTCAGCGGAGAGTCACGCGACCTCAGGGGGTAACCCTAATGACCCTCGTGAGAGTAACCCTCGTGAGCATCGTGAGGGTAACCCTCGTGAGGGTAACTCTCATAACCGTAGTAACCCTTGGGGAAGTAAACCTCGTGACCCTCGTGAGGGTAACTCTCATAACCCTCGTGACCCTCGTGAGGGTAACCCTCGTAACCCTCGTGTGGGTTACGAGGGTTACTCTCACGTGAGGGTAACTCTCATAACTCGTGACCCTCGCGAGGGTAACCCTCGTAACCCTCGTGAATGTAACCCTCGTAACTCTCGTGAGAGTAACTCTCGTAACCCTCGTGAGGGTTACGAGGGTTGCTACCCTCACGAGGATCACGAGGGTTACCCTCGTAACCCTCGCGAGAGTAACTCTCGTAAGAGTAACCCTCGTAACCCTCGTAACCCTCACGAGGGTTACGAGGGTTACGCGCGGTTACGCCGACGGCGACGCCGACAGCGACGCCGACGCCACTCAAGCCGGAAACGGGCGCCAAGAGCTGCGCTCTAAAAAACAACAACAACAACAACCGAAAACGCTATTGCAGAAATAAAAAGGCGATTACCTAAAACTTACATCTGCAGTTCCAGTCTGAACAACTGGAACACAATGTGCAGTAGCTCAGCGCAGACCGGAATTTCAGGTAAACATGTCCAACTAGGGAGATTTTTCGTCGCTTAGAAATGCTTCGTTTATATTCAATTTGAGAAAACACTGAACTAACAAAAAATATTTTTCTTAATGTATATGGATGAAACAAAAACACTACAGTCTCTACCAATATGAAAGATGCACTCGGAACGCGTGTTCGAGGGGGTGACTGACGGGGATCTTGGCGCATTGTGGACAGTTCCATATCACTACGAAGAGAGTGAAACTCCACAACGCAGCTAAACTGTATCGGCGTGCGGTGGCGAAGTATCTTCCCTCTCGTCGGAGAGAAATTGAATTGCACAAAGCACTAGAAGCGCCCCGGGCCACCAGCCACCGCATTGGTCAAGCGCTACTGCCGTGTCTTTCAGATTGGTAAAGACTGTTTGTAACAACCCCTCTTCCCCCTCCACCAATCAAAAATAACAAATTCCGCGGAATAGTTTGGCTGCGAAACTCGTCTCGAGCTTTGCGACGTGCTTCTATTCCGTCCGTTTACCTTAGACCGTCGTGCCAAAAGAGAAGTACGTTTCCGAGTCGCACCTCACTCCATGACGTAGATATCGAGCTATTTTATTTAGGGGGTGGGGGGGGGGGGGGGGGGGGCTTAGTTTGTGATATGCGTCTGGAGCTCAGGTCCTTCGATAATATTTTAAGGAGGCGTACAGTGTCACAGGAGGGATTCCGAAACATGTTTCCATTTCGGGTTAGAGTGCCGAAAGATCAAATTCGGAATGTGCCTCGTGACCAAAATATTGCACTCATTCTTTTTTTAGACACACTTAAATCTATGTCATGCGTTTTCTACACAAACACCGAATGTGTTTGTATAGAGTGTTCGTCGTTCATTTACAAAAACAGGGTA
This sequence comes from Ixodes scapularis, assembly GCF_016920785.2. Taxonomy (NCBI): domain Eukaryota; kingdom Metazoa; phylum Arthropoda; class Arachnida; order Ixodida; family Ixodidae; genus Ixodes; species Ixodes scapularis. The sequence goes on along the minus strand of NW_024609879.1, from coordinate 47,217,505 downwards.
AGCTAAAAGTTCCAGAAAATAAATGTTTCTTTTTTTCTTGTAACAAGATTTCGCATTTCACTTGTGTTAGCGCGATATTTCAGTGTTCCAAGTTATTTTTAACGAAGAAGGCAAGCGGCGTGCGACCATGCCACCCTTTTGCAATTTCTACATTTTTGTTTCACAAGAAAAAAATTGTTGAGCATAAAATATATTGAGCCTCCTCAATTCCTTTCTAACCCTGAGTGGCAGTAGGTAAAGCTAAGTTGATGCGGTGTTCGGTTCCTATGAATTGTCTATTATAGGATATTGTTTCTCAAGCGAGAAAAAAAATAACGCAGGGCTTTTTTTAATTTCAGATAAAAACAAAGAGAAGGTGAGCGGTCAGATTATATAAATTAACTAATATTTCTATAATCAATTACCAGCAATGTTACTGGGATATACCAATCTACAGTTACTTTCACAGTAGACACAAAGATAAGTAGATTATGAAAAGGTGACAGTCTGTATTTACCGGCACTCCTGTTGTGGTCTACTTAAACAATAAATAGTTCCGTCGATTATAATAGTGAAATATGTTTTAGAAGCGATCGATAAGCACATGAGAAATTGTTACATAAACTAATTGTTCGTGGCATTTAAAGATAAAGTTGTTTATCGCCTCACAGCTATGGATTAGTGAACGCTCAAATATCACAAACAGTTAAAATTCTTTGTGCTTTAATCTTCGTCAGAACGTTGCGCTCAGTGCGTGCCTCCTGTTTTTATTTCGCGACATCTCGCCTACAGTGAACAAGGTATGCATGACATTACGTCAATGTATTGGGACTGACATAAACATAACAGCTTGAAGGGGTACTGACCCTCAAAGATCGTATTTTTTGTTTTTTTGTCTAAAACGATGCCAGTTGTAGTCACAGACGAACAAAAAATACCACAACGTGAAAACAAACTTTCCAACACGCCCGCGCGCCTTTTTATTTTTTATTTCCGTTTTTCTCTCCCTCTTTTTACCTCGTCACTTTTTCATAATTTCACAATTTAAATGAAAATTATGAAATTTAGGTGCTTTGTAGGCGAAATTTCTATAATATTCAATAACGACATTTGTGAAACATGTTTTTTTAACGCTATTGCGAACGCATAAGGGCCCTTCTTTCTGAAATACCGAAAATCGGAGTCAGGAGTGATGCCGCCTCCTGGCTTTTTATCCTCCCTCGGAAAACATGGTGGCACTGGCGGCGCTCGTCACGTGCGAGGATGATCGGTGAGTCGGGCAATCGGAAGAAGTTAGCTTTTATTAGGTGCCCGACGACCTCTCAGACCTGGGAAACGAAATCGTGAAATGATCAAGACAACTGGGTTTGGAGTCTGTGTACCCTATAGTTTCGGTTGTGACTCCGCCGGGGCAGCATTTCACGCAGAACCGTTGCTACGTGGCCCTCACGTTGCTCAGAAAAGTTCACTGCGTGTTTATTTTTTGGCCCCACAAAGTTTCGAAGAATATGAGATCGCCGAAAGGGCCCTAAAATAACTTCAAATTCGAAAGTGAAGCGTCGTCCGCTCCCAGCGATATGCGGCACGCACGGAGGAGAGTGGTTGTTCGCGGGACGCGGGAGAACACCGCACTTCGGGTCTGGACGGTTCGGAGGCGTGAGAGAAACTCGAGTTGCAGGACGACTCAATCATTGACGTCACTCCACAGGCGCGGATCGCGCGGGAACTTCAAATTCGGCTTTTCGAACTTGTTTTTTTTTTACTTCACGTATACCGAGTTCCCAAGTTTCAAATTTTAACGGTAATGTCCAGGCATCGTTTTAAATGGTTTCGGATAATTAAAAAAAAATCGATTTTCACCTGTCAGTGCCTTTTTAAACACAAGGCGCAGCTTATTATCTTTACGCACCTTGCTTCGCGATTGGTTGTTCGGGGCTCTCATTGGCAAACGCCGAATTCTCATTGGCTGTAGAATGATAATGATATGCCCGGGAGTAGCTACGCCCTGAGTTACTTAGGCTGTCCGTGATTACGCGAGGAATAACCGATACGAAACTCTACATTTATGAATAAAGTATCAATACACATTGTTGAGTACCTTCGGGTAACTTCTATCCTCTAGCTTTCGCATATTGATCCTGCCCCACGTTCCACGCTTCGTATTTTTCTTATTCGCCTTTCATTTATACTTCAGCAATTTACAAGTTACACTCTTCCCCACCCCAGAAAGATTTTGTCTCGAATATCACCGAGCTAATATCTTCCGGTGACGCATGGATTCAGCTGAATGGCACGAGTTAGAAACACTTGTTAACGCTTTCGTCCACAAACCACCGATAGTTCTTTCAGACGGTAGGTGACAGGTCCTCGTTGTTTCTTCATCTGGAAGGGTCCACGGTAGCGCGGCAGGAGCTTCTCCGACAGGTGTGACCGACGCATGTGCCTTCGCATTAGTATCAGGTCGCCTGTTTGAAATAACGATGCGGTGGCGTCGCTACTCGAGCGTTCAGCAAGTTTGGACTGCTTGTGCGGAATTGTGAGGCAGCTTCGTCATCAGGCCACCTTCAGTCGGCGGGCGAAGCCGTTGGCATGCACTTGGTCCCGATGGGTTCACGTTGCGTTCATCGGAGACTCTTGAGGAAGTGTAGCAAGTATTTGTGTTGTATTTACATGGGCTGAAGATATGTCATCCAGGGCGAAATTCGTTCGTTCCACGAGTTCATTCGTCTAGGGATGGTATGGAGATGCTGCTGCGTGTCTGATTCCACAGTGCCGGAATGTTCGTTCGAACATTCTGGACATGAACGGCGCTCCTCGATCAAAATTATCAGGCGCCGAAATTCGTGGCGCAGCACAACGTTGCTAAGGAACGTGCCGAGGTGGCTCCCGCAGAAGGGACTATTACAAGCTCCGCTCACTTTGTTAGGTAGTCAATCGCAACATGGATGCACTTGCTGCCTGATGCCGTCTTTGAAAATGGATCCACGTGATCGATTGTTATAATTTCCAAGTTATAGGAATTGACCACGTCGGTACATTTACAAAGACGACGTCAGGCTGTAAGTACATCATTGTTGCGACTGACTGCCTAACAAAGTGAGCGGAGCTTGCAGTAGTCCCTGGTACTGGAGCCACCCAACTCGTCCCGGTCCTTATCAACCTTACGTGCGTTAGAATATGAAGGTCAAAATTTTGCAGGGATGAAGTGGTATTTTACTTAGAAAAACCTTTGAAACAATATCATTCATAAAATATATATTAAAATAACGATGTGTGAATAGATCGTCTTTTGTAATTAGAATGATATAATGATATTTGCCAAGTAATGGCAACGCGACTTTCTTATATCAGGCCGGAGAGGGTGTTATTATGCATGGACCGATGCCTTCCTCGGGGTGTTTATAATGGCATTAAAACCTAACAACACCAAACTGCTATGTGTGTAAAACGAGTGCCATAGCAACGCTCTTAATGTTCAGGCGCTGTAGTGGTGCAGCTTGGTCCCGTTGCTGCAGCACTGTGGGAAACGTTTAAGAGGAGCGGCGTTCCACGAATACGATTCAATTTTAGACGCGAAGGAAAGAAACAATTAAATTATGGACGGATGATACATGAAGCGTAGCGGTAGACATTTCAGTTTAAACTACAAATGCAACAATTTACTAGATGCATTCAGGCGTGGATGAAACATTTTACATAATTTAACGACATCATTTTTATCCAACGCTAGGAACAGTCAAGGGTAAGTCAGCGTTTCTTTGCATGTTTTAATTGCGTATGAATACATTGGGTTTGGCTGGGTTAGGTTAGGTTAGGTTAGGTAAGGACAAGTTTGGTTAGGTTAGGTCACAATATCTTGGCTTTTGTTAGGCTAGGTTTTGTCTTGTTTAGTTTAACTTTATCCCATTATGAGCCGTCATAATTGCATTTACAAATTAATAAGCATAACGCTAAAGAGCACCTAGGTTTTCTTCTCGGCATGTCTAGGATAGCATTTTTTTGTATTCAGCTGAACTTCCTACAAAAACTCTATGGCAAATAAAAAAAAAAAAAAACAACCATGGAGCTTGTTTTTGCTTTGTGCTTTTGAAGAACGTGTCCTATGTTGCCGTGACGTTCGGTGGTGAATCCGGCCACAAACGCAACACTCACGCATAGACCTTGATCTTCAAAGGCGTGGTGCCGGAGGCCGATATGGTTCATTCTATGCCGAGCAGCGCAACGGATCCCGGGAAAAACATCGTCGCGCCACGAGTCCGATAAAAGGTTGTCTTATCTTAGGTCGGCTACTACAGCTAACACCACGCATTCCGATCACCCGGTGACGCTCAATGATAACGCGGTACGGGAGGGATAAAAGTGTGTACACGTGACACACAATGCACCTAAAACAACATCTTCCACGTTTCTTTTTTTATTTATAGACCATTCAAACTATGCACGGATTGCACATGACGTTATCCCATCACGCTGGTGGTCGTTTCTACTTTATCTTGAGGAGATGAACAAATTCGGTGGAGCGAAATGTACGCTGCAGAAGGTACGCTCAGCAGCAAGGCCACCAGAATGGCCGCTGATGTGACGTCACATCTTATTATCGCTCAACAGCCAATTAGATGGCGGCATTAGCCCATAAGAACGCCGAAGAACCACTCGCGATCCAAGATGCGTAGGCGTAATAAAAAACGACCCGCGCTACTTAAGCTGTGACTAATTATTGACCACTCAATGGCACGCGAGTTCTTTTGTTTTCCGGAGTCACGTCATGTTACTTTAAGGCCTAGGAAAGAATGATAATGGCAGTCGGCTTTTCCTAGCTCTCGCGAGGAGCGACGGCATACGCTACCTTCTGTAACCCCTCTTCCAAACACCTTTTACTTTATCTCGCTTGAGAGATCTACAGATGTACGAAGACAAATGTTGACACGGCTGCTTTTTCCAAGGCTGCCAAAAAGGCGACGGAATTTTATGTTCATTCGCCACTCAGTAAAGCGACGCCGCTTCGTACGCCCAAAGCGACACCGTGTGAAGTTTCCAGACGAAGTTGGCGAATGTTAGAGTTTATCAAAACGTGTCAAGATTTTTTGTAGCGATTTCGATAAATTGTGCGTGCCTTGTAGACGGTCTTCTTTCAATGGGATATACTGTAAAGCCTTTAATGTTCGCGAGCCTTTAATTTTCGCGAAATTCCCGAATTGAAAGATTCGCGAAATTAAAAGGCATGCGGAAATTTCGGTTCTTAAGAGTTTCAATGCAGGCGTGTGGAATTCGCGAAATTTATTGGGCGCGTTTATGTCCTCCGTGACCGATTCGCGAAAAATAGGGGCCTCGAAAATAAAGGGTTTTACAGCAGATGAGCAATGCAGCTGAGTACAACCGCGTCATCCATACTGCGTCATGCACATGCACAGGCCCAGGTTATCTTTCATACTGCAGTGGTCAAAAATGACCCATCCACAGGGTGTCTCCAAACCGCGGCCAAGCTCTTCAAATCGACCGCAAAAATCGGTTTCCTAACATCGCTCTACGCTTTTCCGCAGCGCTGCCCACAGGTGGTGCATTTTTTTTGTAAAATTAGCAAAAAGCGAACTTTCCCGAGTAATATGTAAAAAAAAAAAAAAAGAAAGAAAGTCTTAACTCCAACAGAAACGCAGTGAAGCCACCGGTCTTCAAACAACAGGGCGTCCTATTGTTTGAAGACCGCTGGCTTCGCTGCGTTTCCATAGGAGTTTATTTTTTTTTATTTTTTTACTTTTTACGTAGGCAATTCGCTCTTTGCAATTTTTGTAGTGAAGATGCACCACCTGTGGCCAACTCTCCACCAAATAGTAGCGCGATAGGTTAAGAAACCGATTGCCGCTTTCGATTTAAAGAGCTTGGCTGCTATTTGAAACACCCTGTAGAGCTAGGCTAATGAACACTCTTAACTACTCTGAAACGCAGTTGTATAATACTCTTTTTCAAATTTAAGTCTTGCCGCAGCCAACGCAGTGATGGAATAATGCCAATGAGGAGGTGCTTACCTTTTTTTTTTGCGCGTGATTCGTGTAGTCCGTGATAGCAAAGTCGCAAAGACGACGAGCCACATGACGATGCACTTTTGTCGCTAGTTGATTGGCTCTATCGGTTCATAGCGATTGGCCGCGGTCGGACTTGATGTAAAACGGAAAATGGACCTTTGGCAAAATCGCCTTCTACGTGCTGCCATCTTCGTCTGCTGGGCTGTGAAACATTTTTCTGAACATGCGCTCTTGTTCTGCTGCGCGGTATATCAAACGCTGCACACGCGTCCACAGCTCAGTGACTCGGCACTTTTCGCCCGGGTGATAAGCGATGCAAAGGCCTATGACAATCACGCAGTTTAGCGCATATCGGCTCTTTTACCCGTCCTGGGGCCCTAATCTGGACAGTTGGAGAAAAAGTCGGCAAGAAATCGGGCGGATATATAATTGGCCGGCGCCAAGGTCAAGTACGCCGTTGGCCAATCACGGCAGCCAGATTTCTCTACTTTCTCGCCAAATGTCCAGATTAGGACCCAAGTTTGACGCGAATCCACGATGACGGATCAGCTCTGTTCATAGCGCGGCGTTGCATCGGCTGGAGGCCAGCTAATCAGAGCCTTCAATCTACTGCTATTTCAATGGAGCTGGTTCCGCCTACTTCCGGCAGAATCTGATGTTCTACGGGGAAGTGCAGAACGGTGGCGTGCGCTTGACGAGCTTATCGTCTGTTATGGGGAAATCGGGCGTTTTGCAGCGAAAAGGTCGTGAAAGAGCCGCCGTGAGAAGAGAAAGCTCGACTTATTAATAACGTGCGATAAACGTAGTAGGGTGGTTTAATTTGAAATTAAACACGCGTGTCGGGGGGGGGGGGGGGGGGGGGAGTATTTGATTTGCTCGGGAATGGTATGTTGAACAAAATGAACAAAACTACTTTTTAACTTGCTTTTCTAGAAAAATAAGTTTTCTCCACATTATGTTTTGAAGTCGAGCAAGTTGAAATACTACGTTTTGGCTGCTTGATTTTTGTACCCAGTTCGGTCGGTTGTTATAAATATGTAGAAATAAAAACACTCACAGTAATATTTATTGTAAAGTTAGGACGTCTGAATTATTATTTCTATTAAACTAAATTTCTTTTGCTTATTTCATGCCACACATTTTGCTTATTAAATACTATATGTATGTAGGCCTATACACGTGCTATCGACTGGTACCACGTTAGTTTATTTTTATTGTCCAGAAATTGTTTATAAACATTTTTTTAACAAAAAAAAAGTAACATTAAATATCTTTTGAGCTCGCGTTATTAAAAAAAAAAATGTATTCCTTCCTATTTTTCTATATTGTTTTTAATGATGTTAAATCTCTGTGCGGATAATAAAAGCTCCTTTTTTTCTTGGGTTGCCAAAGGCATGGTAGCGCTTTTTTGGACGAGGACAAAAGAAAGAAAGACAAGACAGACACGAGCGCTCGTGTATGTCTTGTCTTTCTTTCTTTGTCCTCGTCCAAAAAAGCGCTACCATGCCTTTGGCAACCCAAGACCAATAGCAACTAGCCCAGCATACAGCTTTGATAACTCCCTTTTTTGTTGTACTTTTGTAGAAGTGCCCAAACACAGTTTCATGTACCCGAGTCGGCAAAAGGGGCGTTTTGCAAGGTGGTTGTATTGCAAGGTTTCTTAACCTTAAAATGCCAAGGACAGAGGAGTCGGATTATGTTTAGGAGATGAAGGGGCGACGGAAAGTGACGGTGGAGAGGGGGAAAGATAGAAAAAGGTGTGGGAATGCACTCTCAGAAAAAAAGGTGTATGCTTACACCCTTTGTCCCATATAATATCCCCCAAAACTTCAGTTCGACGTACAGCGCCATGACGTCGATCTGACGGTACTAACTTTCACGAGAAACTTGATAGCCGTGTGGTCCAACTTATTAAAAAATAGATAATGTACGCGTTACTTACTACGAAAGAAAAAAAGTTTTGTTTGGCCTTACTGCGCAACCTCAGAGTTTTCTTTCCGTGGTCTTTAATACGTATTTTAGCTATTTAATAAGTCATATAGCACCGTTATAAATCCCCTCGTTAAAGTTGGGGCCGTCTCTTCTAGTATAGTGCGCATTATGTCGAATTTAAGTTTTGGGTGAATTGCATGGGACAAAAGGATGCATGGAGACACCCATTTTTGATTATAGTGCGCTGTATGTCGAATTGAAGTATTGGGGTGCATTATATGGGACAAAAGGGTGCATGGAGACACCCTTTTTTGACTATAGTGTGCTGTATGTCGAATTAAAGTTTTTGGGTGCATTTTATGGGACAATAGGGTGTATGGAGACACCCTTGTCTGACTATAGCGCGCTGTATGTCGAATTAAAGTTTTGGGGTGCATTATATGGGACAAAAGGGTGTGCGGAGACACCCTTTTCTTTAGAGTGAGCTCCCATCAGGAAAAAATATCTGCCCCTACCCCTCTGCTGTTCCAATGCCATTAGCAACACGTTTCTTTCTTCTTTCTTTTTTTTTAGGGGGGGGGGGGGGGGGTTAGTTAGGACACTTGTGTCGGGTTGCACATTTGACTTTATCTTAGAATATATATTATTTCTTCATCTCTCATCTCGTCCGTATTTCTCTGCTGCTAAAAACCATAAGAGCAGGTCTGCCACTGGCAGTTTTTGTGTTACAGCTACCCTGCCAGTCTTCTGCTCGAGCTTTTTACCTTCGCAGTTGCTGGTGTCAAGATATTATCAATGGCTATCGTACACAAATTTGATCGTTTCCTTACGATGGCCGTCGTTAAAGTTATATATATATCAATATGAACGTTTTCGCTTTCTGAACAAGCACCTCGACGTGGATCTGCTAAGGTCAACCTTCCCTCCTCACTGCGCTGCTGCGATGAAGTATACTAACGTGCTTTCCGAGAATGGCTTCGCAGGCCTGGCTGAAAACTCTGCCAGCAAGTTGAACTGAAGTTTGTGCTCAAGTGTAGTTTCCAAGCAGGATATTTTCTCAGGGGCGTAAAGGAAGCAATTCCAGGAGGCAGAGTAAGCACGAGTCCACGGAGATTCCCGGCGTATAGCAGTAAAATCCAATAGTCGTACGTGAAAAGAAAGTAGGGCAAACCAGAATTCGCATTCAGTGGAAGTGTTTTTAGGGAATTCGCTACTGCCTCTTAGACAAAACCAAACAGCTGAGACTTCCCAGCTTTTCCTCTCGATTCGCATGTAGTGAGTTGTGGCTCAGTGCGTGACAATAATTTGTCAAGTCATTGTTCAGTTACGAGAGATGCCAGCTTCAGATACTCACTTTTGTGAGCGTTACAGAAATCCCCGATTAATTCCCGAAGCATCAAAAACCTGCTGCAAAAATGGACATAAATAAGCCAAACTGGGAGGATAACTCTAGCGTCAAAGAATAGACTGATAATATCAGGGAGGGAAGAGGGGGGGGGGGGGGGGGGGAGGTCGGTTTTGCGCCCCTGAATAATAAGTTAGCCAAGATTGTGATATTTGCATACAGCGCTTGCACTGTTTGATTCTTTTGAGCAATCTTCACCGTACCAACTGACCTGTATGCCGACCTCCCGCATGGCAATACCTGCTTCTCGATAACGCTCCTTGTCTCTTTTTTTCCCCCACGGCTTTGGTTGGGACAAATTAGGTTAAACCAGCAGCTCTACTTCAGCGTTTTAGGGATGGGGCACCTGGCTCCATCTCGGACCTCACAGCTTGGCGATAGTTTACTGGCTGCGCGTTCGCGTTTCTCCTCACGGTGACTGCGAGGACTCGCCGAGGATTCAATGCAATTCCTCTCCGAGGACGAGAAATGCTCCAAATCTAGTTTTTGCGTTTACGTTCCTGCAGAGCACAGAGACATCCAATCGCAGCAATCAATATGAAGATTGCGGCGAGCGACGAAACTCGTAATATACGATGACGCTGAAACTATGCGATGTTTGCGCGCAGGGGACAATGATCAGGACGTTTCACTTGCGCACTGTCCCTGCGCCGCATGATTCAGACCTAATCGTGGTTCGTTTTTTAATCCGGTGAGATCCTTCGATTTTTCGCCGTGTTGAATGTATTTGTGTTCTACGTTTCAGTGAACTCCCAGACTTTTTCTACGGTGTAACCGCATTCTTTCTTGAAGGTGTGCGTCTTTATCAGTCACATTCAGACGGTGCATCGTTTTCGTGAAACTGACGTCTCGAAAACAGACGCGTAAAAAGATATAAACAAAATCATGTTAATGAGCTCTAACTTTTCACGGCCGGAAGAGTCGATGGAACCAGGTTATTTTAGGAATACCTTTAACTATACCGGTGCCGTTGAGGTCATTTTTCCGTTTCGCGTTACTTTGCGGTTGTATGCGTGCCACCCGAACCTGAATGGTGCAGTTTTGTTGGCGAGTTTTCATCATCCTAATGGACATGTTATTCTGAAATACGGCTATTTGTTCCACATATGGCATTAGGAATCACTGTCAATACTAAATTGATGTGTCGAGGTTTTCTTCTTGTGAGTCGGGCAGGCGGGAAACGACTCGTGCGTATTTCTGTAGTGGAGAGCCCAGGTAAGAGGGAGCAACTCAAAGAATAGACAGTTTGCAGTTTTATGGTTGCCCCCCCCCCTTTTTCCCGTGCAGATTGAACGGAAGTGCGCCTGCCCGAGTTAGGCTTGGGGCGAGGGGTGTGGGCGAAGAGGTAGAGCAAATCTCAGTGGCGCATGCAGACGATCGACGCTTTCGGCTTGAGCTCGCAGCTCGTCATGCAAACACGGACCATAAACCACGTGACCAGTCTCGAGCAGTTGAAGACACACCCATCAGGCGTGGTGGAGAACGTTAATGACGACGGGCAGTACGGATACAAATAATACTATTTACGGTTAATTGGAGCTGTATTTATACTGGCTTTAGGGGAGAGGGGGTCAGAAGGAACAGCGAAGTGAATTTGGGGTTTGAATTTGACAGCTATTTAATCGTGGTATCCTCTTAGAGATGCAAATGAAACTATGCAGTCGGGAGGAACTTCATAGTGTCTGCAGACAAAAAAATAGAGTAAAATGTACAACACTTGCGAAGACTCCCCGAAACAAGAAAAAAGTAGGGATATTTACTGTGAGTTTAATAAAACGCAGGGTATTGCTTATTCTGTTCAAGTTCCTTGCTTCGTGAATCACTGGCTCAGTGGCTGCGGATCGGTAGTAAAGGAGTTAGGATCCGTTACGCCCGGGGTCTCTTAAGCTCAGTGTGACTAAGAATAGTTGTGCAGCGGTTGACAGAGGTAGCTGTTGCGTCGTGAAAAGGTATGTTTTCAAACTTTTTTTTTATTGGATTGGTTTTTAAGTTTTTGCTTTATACCGATATGAAGATGTACTAAAATTACATGGGAGTCAGGCATTTCAGAAACCGCAATCGGTCATCCACGTAGCACGATTACTCCAGGAGTTCTGAGGGAATGGCTTTTAAATTTCGCCTCTCGCCGCAGCGAAGGGAACAGCGCGGTGCAGGCCCTGCCACCACCACCATTTGTGCTCCCGCGGCACGTGGTCTTCGGCCCACCGTTGACGCTTTCCTTCTTGCTTCTTCCTCGTGAACATGGGAATGTGGGGTGTCTTGACCCCTTTGACTCCTAAAAGTCGCCACTTGTGAGCGATAGTCCGGGTCCTTTGCCCTTTTCTGTTTTCGTACCGCGTGGCGCGCTTGCCATTCCCGCTCCTAGGGCCGAGATGAAATCTTGCGTGGTCAGGCCACGTCTTGTAGGGGAGGGAGGTGATCTGGGCCTCTCAACTCGTAAAACACAAAATTTGGGAAAGAAGTTGCCGGAGCGCACCAATTGGCTTATCACGAAGATGACTTAGCGTTTTTAGCGCCGACATCCAATCGGCGCGCTCCACGAACTTTCGGCTCCAACTTTGGGTTCGACGAGTTTAGGGTCCCTGATCGAGCGCCGCACGGGTCATTCGAGCCTATTTTCGAAACGCGGAAAGGGTGGGGGGTGGCGGGAAAGAACAATGGGAAAAGGAGTCATAGCGAGACTGAGCAATTACTCTCTCCCCGCGGTCAGGTGGGTTTTTACGTACGAATGACGCCGTGTTCTACCGGAAAAAAACACCAACAAGTGCAGCTATAAAAAATAAGAAAAATTTTAGCCGCAATCTTGCAGAACGCACTAACACGAGCCCCCAGATTTGCTGAGTAACACAGGATCATGGGGTCAATCCCCACCCCTGCACGTTTCGATCAGGATGAGCATCGTACCGGCGTGCGGTCGTGTATCACTACTGCGTGGTGCACGTTAAAGACCCCAGGCTAGCGGTTGTACTCCACTGGCTAATTTTCTCATCTAGAGCTGGGAGACTCATCGCCCGTTGAGGCAGACCAAGTTCTAGCCTGTATAAATATGCACAGAACTCAATTTTTCAGATTTGCTAAGCGTTTTTGCCGCATGCAAAGCCACACTGAAAACAACTGCTGCTACGCACTTTACCATCTGATAATGTTATAAATATTTTGTTTAGAACGTCCTAACAGTCGAGGCGTTCTTCTAGAATCGTTCGGCAACTAATAAAGAGGACAATGCAATGATCGTGTTCCTTTCTGTATATATAAGTAAAATAAAGAGTGACCAAGGAGAAAATAAAAGTGGCCGCTGGCTGTATACCCCTTATAACCCAACTTCATATCATACAAAGCTATGGCGCCTGGACCTCAACCCAAAATGGAGTCCCACATGCCGCGTTCTAAAAAGGCATTCATCGATTTCTGCCTGATAAACTCGCAGAAGTATCATGCTGTCGCCCGCCGCGATTCTGGCGGGTCACAACAGTGCTGGTAGATGTGGCAGGCACCTGTTCTGTGTAATCGTTGAGCTTGACAGTACAAGGTACCTTCAGCAGTCAAGAGTTGTGACTGTGCGATGACAGTGAAACTCGCGCTCGCTTGTACTTTTTCCCGTGACTTCAAGCACCAACCACCAAGATCGCGACATCCGACAACACGATACTCCTGCTTCCGTGACGTCATTTGTGGCTACTGTGGTACCGCTTTTGATGTATGGGCCGTATAGGAGCCTAAATTCTAGGACTCGTTTCAGGAACCGTAACAACACTAAGCGGACTTGAATATTTAATTTAGTAGTGCTTTTTACAACAGAGTATGTTTATAAGCCGAATGCCATTAGAAAACAAACACGAATAACCGTCATGATAAATTTCCCGCTAACTATAGTAGGGAAATGGAAGCTACATGGCACATCACGTGACCAAGTCACATAATGTCGTGCGACCTTAAGTTATGTGGCGTCGAATTCCCGCTAAACGTAGCGGGAAAAAGTGATGTGATTTGGCCACGTCATGTTACCTCAAATAACGCGGCGTTAATTTGTGTCAGGTGGTTCTGCATGGTGGTAGTTCACGCTCAATACATTCTCTTTTCCCCCGTAGACTCTATAATCATAACCAAACTTCTATTATTGTTCTTTTTCCTTCCGAAATACCGATTTCAGGGAAAACTTCCGTCATTCTTTTGTTTTTTCTTCTCTCCAACAGGTTGCTGAAAATTCAAGCACCTGCCTTCCGGCCAAGTGGAACGTGACAGCCGAGGATTTTTATGAAATCCGAATCAGTTGGTCGACTCCAGCCTTCGAGATTGGCGAGTATGAACTGTGTGCGTGCTACCCCATCGCAGTGAACGAAACGGAGCCCAATGTGACGTGTAGCGGTGCCGAAACACTCTATGAAAATGCGTCGTGTCTGATACTGAACACGAGTTCGGAAACGCGAGACGTCGTCTTCAATCGGACAGCTGAGGTTGGGTCGGTCTGCCTCTTCTCAGAGTGCGGGGAGAGCTCCTGCAAGGACGTAAACGGTAAGAAAGTTCTCGATTCCTGAAGGGTTATTAAAAATAAAGTTAAACTCAGAAGTAAGAAAAAAAAAAGATGTAAGAAATTAAAACACAACATTTCAGAATCTACTAACATCAACAAAGTGGTGCTTATAGGCCACTTGGTTCGCCATGTACAAGACGACAACGTCGAATAAACACATAGATGAAGATAGACCGAAATAGTATCTCGTTTCCTTTTTTTTCGTGTTTAACTTCGTTTTTCTGTTTATTTCGCGTTGTTTTCGTGTACGTACTTATAAACTTTTCCGGTATTCTAACTTTGTGTGTTGATTTTTTTTTCTATACAATTCGGGATTTTTCAATCATGTTTAGCGTACACCTACTGGCTTTTCTATTTTTGTTGTGTATGTGACCGCATGAGTTATCTTATTTGCTACTGTTTTTCTTTATGGGTGTGGTTTGGTAACGGTGCTATCCTGCCGGGAAAGACCCTCTAAGTTGCATAGAAAATCCGTTCGCGAAAAGTATTCCTCGTTGACTCAACGTTAAGCTAATACGAGAGAGTCATGTGACAATCGTTGTTTGCAGTCTGCGTAGTATAAGCGCATTATGTGTGCTTCGCTTTAAAACAGAGAACAGCATGAGAAGCAAAAATGAAAGGTTTCCAGTTGACATCTAATAAACATGGCCCAGAAAACATTCCTTCAAGCGGTTTCAAAATCATTGCGTTTGCATCAAAAATTTCAATTTCGACAAATCACTTTTCATGTCACAGCTTTAGGTCCCGAATTGCTGAGTGCATTTCCGAGATTTCGGCGTGGCCGTCTTATACTTCTTTCAAATTCATTAATATCCAGGTATTTTTATTTCGTTACCACTGACTCATATGTAGCACAACAACAATACTATGCGGTTGCCTTTATGCGTGTGAGGCGTATAAACGGTTTTTAATAAACAAGGATGAGCATCGACAGGTATCTCAATTGACGGCAATTGCAGGTTAGGGCAATCTATTTCGCTTCCCATGCATCTGTTTATATTCGCCTACATTCGTTTTCTCATTTACTGCTTATTTGAAGATATTGTTTTAAGTATATGTAAGAAGGTATTGTTTCTTTGTAACATAACGTTGTCAATGAACTGTATATTTATTCTGATGGCATGGACACAGAATATCAAAAACTTTTGCAAAATGATTGATAAGATTAAAAGCACACTGAATAAAACCATCGCAATTGTTAAGTTACTAATGCCAATAAGTATATGAAACCCCGCAACTTTCAGTATATTATAATATAAAATAGTCCGTAGGCTGTGGTTTTATTTTTTAAAGACAAATGGTAACTCGATAAGTTGAAAAAAAAGTTTGATTTTTTTTTTCAGTTAGGTACTATAACAATACCCTTGTCACATCTAGGGCATATTTGATCAAGCTCTTAATTGACGTAGTTTAATTGACGGATGTCACTGTTATTAATTTGTTTTGTATGTACTGATGCTGTAACAAATTTACTCATTAATTTCTAAATTTTGAGGATAATGCTTTCTATTTGAGAAAATTAAGTTCTACCAGACGCCCGTTTCACAATTGCCCGGTACGTAAAAAAAAGGACGCTGAGGAATTTCGTGACCTCACATTCAGCTAGATGAATACACATGGTCAGGTAAACAGTTATTTTGAGATGATACAAAAATATATAGCTAATTACCGCAATTATAGCTACGGATACGCGTCAAGCATTGGTTCTCGTAATGTCGACGAACCCTGTCCTCGTTTCTCAATGTGAAAAAAAAAACAAAAAAAAACAATATATTTGATTCATTATTTTCCCGTGATTTACAGTACCCTCTCTTAAACTAAACGGGGGTCGTATTGAAAAAAAAAAAAAAGCTCTTGAAGCATATTGCAGCGTCTTGTTTATGTTTGCTAACATCGGGCACTAAGAAAATATTTTGGTATTTGAATGGTATACATTTTTCCACATTAGGTTCGACCACAGCCAACGCTACAATCTGTTGAATCTAAACAAGCAGCTCGAAAAGTGCATCGTCACGCCGCTCGTCGTTTCTGTGCGTTTTCGCATTTTTTTTGTGCGTGATTGCTTTACCGGGTTATGTCAAAGGCACGAAGACGACGTGCGCCTCGACGGTGGAGTTTTGTAGCTGTTTGATTAGCTCAACGGCTCCTTAGTGTTGTTGACTACGGTGGGAAATTAATATGAAACAAACTACATCAGCGTCTGCTGTGTTCCATGGGCGCCGCCATATTTGTTTATGTTGACGCGATTACACCGCAAGGGGGCTGCGCTTTTCGCTAGACTCCGTTTCTTTTTATTTTTAGATCCTTCGCACATGTCGTAGTGCAAGTACGTCAGAAATGCATAGTTACGAAGCTCCCAGAAAAACAGTGATGCTAAGAGTACTGCAAAGAGCAAACAAAAATCTTGTTTTTATGCGCATTCCCTCTCCACAAGAGCGTGCGTTTGAGATTATTATTTCCCATTTCTTTCCGCTGGGGGATTAGGATTTCGGACACCGGTGTATATTCCACCGGCCATTTCTAACGGGAACCCTTGTTCTTGATTCTATGAAGTTATTTCGAATTAATCGGGTTGCCCAATATTTAGCTATTACCCAAGCATTTTAGACCAAAAACTACTTTTTTGTTTTTGTCCATTCAAGCATTGTGTATATAAAATGGAAAGTGGTGCGTTTTGAACCAGCTGCTAAACCTTCTGAAAATATATCGCGACGTAATGTTTTCGTTTCTGTTTCTATTTTAGAAAGTTTGTTTCACATAGTGTGCAAACGAACTCAAAGCTACAAGTTCTAGCAGATTTCCCTAAACAATCCTTGCAATGCACGATCACACGTGATCGACAAGGATTGTAAAAGCACGGAGCTCGCAATTGTAGTATCTATAAAGCGCGCACTGAAAGTGAAAAGGACTGTTGCGACAAAAAGTGGCATAATTTTGCTGTGATTTTTACTCCTTTTCCGCAACAGGTAGTGCAGAATCTAGACCTGCGGTCTCTGTGACTGATCTCCAATTGGTGTCTGCCAACAAAACTAGCCTTTCAGTGTCATGGAGGACCGGGAATACCAGCAAAAGCCTTCTGGTGTACTTTCGATTGGTGTGGTGCGTCACCGACGAGTCCTGCTCGGAAGACGTCGAGAGCGTCCGAAACTGCTCTGGCGAAAAAGTAGACGACACTGTGGAAAACGAGAATCACGTGTTCTCGAATTTGACGGCGGCCACAAGCATGGTCATAGAGGTGTTTGCTGTAGACGGAAACGATAAAAATGCAAGACCCCTCGGGTTCAGCTCAACGAAATGCTTCAAGACACCAGACCCAGGTAAAAAAAAAAAAAGTTGGTTTTATTTTCTGGTGTTGTGGTTCAGTGTGAGATAGCGTTAGACCGTAGTCTCCTATATACTGAAAAACCCTGGCAGATCGCGACGAGAAGCGGCCGCCGAAATGCAGACGGTGGAGCGGCAGAAAACGGATGAGAGGAAAGCCACGTGGCTGGCGCCCCGCTGCGGCGAGACTTCCGAAACACGATTGTCCCGAGTGAACAAGTGTGTTTCGGGTCCTCGCCGCTGCAAAAGTTGTGCGCTAACGTCCAGGCTCCCCCAGAGTCGTATATGTAGAGTTTGGCCATTCGTTGGGAAGTATAGGAGACAAATGAGGAGGCACCATTGGCCGAAAGCGGGCTGGGCGTGTTCCAGGGCGTCCTCAGAAATTCGAATCGGACCAACCAGAAGCCGGAAATAATATCCTGGTGGTGGTCGCGAGAAACAAACCTGATAAGTGCATCGGAGTAACTCTTGGTGACTGAAAATATGGTACACGTGATGTTTCTATCATGGTCATCCAAAATCATGGTGGAAGAGTGCGACTAGCGGAACGATCGACATAATCCCTACGCCAAGCGCAGAGGGCCGGCAATTTGCATTCCGAGCGGTCACACTTTGTGCGAGAAAAACAGAGTTGAGCGGCGCATTCGTTTCTTGCATCTTTCTGCATGATCATGATCGAAACATCACGTGCACCCTATTTTCAACCATAAAGGGTTACTGCACTTCACTCTTCCGCGCTTATTAAAACCATATACCAACATATACCTTGTACCAAAACAGTTTCTCGCTACCACCGCTAGGGGATTCTTTTAGGCTTCTGGTTGGCCAAGAGACCATGCCAAGCCCTCTTTCTGCGTCTTGTGCACGCCCTGGCTTTCCCCGCGCCTCCCATTGACCATACTCTCTGTATACACGGCTCTGGGCTCACCGAGAAATGGTTCTTTGATGCCTCTGTGCTAACAGATCATCGCGCTCCAAATCTGCGACCGGGAACTCTATGGCTCCGTCGTCGAACTGCCAGGCTTTGTGAGTAGAGAGGACGCTATAGTTGGACTTATCGTCAACTAGATTTATTTGTACTTTATAGTTTAAACGATCTGTCCCGCGCCCGCTAGAACTGATAACAAGGTGCCAAGAAAGGCGTGTGATTACGTTTTTGCTGTGCATGCTAAGGGCGGCATTTTAATGACTGGAGAAGGAAACATTTAAAGACATAAACCCATGCGGGGGCTTAGCATTCAGACATTAATTCGCTGTAATGTTGTTCGATGTCGATGTGACAAGACTTATAGGCTTTTATCCGCTACACATTTGAGAACGTCAAGTCCTTGGAATGTTCGGCTTCTTCACTCCCCAGACAGCTCATGCCGAAAAAAAGGTAATTTTATGAGCAGGTTCACTCAACCATTAGCGCCTCGTACAGAGTGGTAGTTTCTTGAAACCATCAAAAATGGAAAGATAACTGTTCGGGAAAAAACACCCTAACTTTCGTACGTCTACTGTTGATGGATAGGTGCCAGATTTTATCCGCCATTAGCGTACAACAATCTGCACTGATATTTCAAGGCTGGTTCACACATCTGCGTCGGTTCCGTTCGCGTGCAACCGAAACGACCGTAACGACAAAGTCACTGGGACAAGTGTTCTCCGTACACAGCGTGGCGAGCGATGCAAGTGGTTGCTTCCCAAAGCGATTCATGAGTCAGGGTTGTTGCGGTGTTTTGGTCGCTATGGTTGTTTCGGTTGCATGAGAACGCAACCGTTGCAAATCTGTGAACCAGTCTTCAGCCACTAGATTGCACTGAAGCTCTGAAAGGTTCTATAACAGGTATTTACTGGACGCCATATTTGAGGGCGACGTTTAGGGCACACGATCAGAACGAGCTCACATTTATTGGCTGCTAAAAACGGCAGTCTTGATGGTGCGGATTGCACGTTGCCAAATAACTGTGGAAGCCCAGCATCAGC
Source organism: Ixodes scapularis (assembly GCF_016920785.2). Classification (NCBI taxonomy): domain Eukaryota; kingdom Metazoa; phylum Arthropoda; class Arachnida; order Ixodida; family Ixodidae; genus Ixodes; species Ixodes scapularis. The sequence goes on along the minus strand of NW_024609879.1, from coordinate 47,198,349 downwards.
ACGCGCTGAACAGTCGAGAACTTAGTGAATACTCCCTATATTTCGTTAGTGAATACTCCCTCTATTTCTGTATACAAAATAGTGAGTAGTTAGACATCCTGAAAACTAGTTATGTGAACAAATAAAATAGAAACATTATATTTCAGTAGTTTTAGAATTTTATGTCTGAGTCCCCTGTAGTAAAATCCCCAGTCTCTGGCAAATCTAACTTTCTCGCACCCTCGTATTGTTTTTATTATTTCGTGCTTTTCGTGTGAATCGGGAGAATTATACACGTTTGGCGAACACCTCTTCTGTGCCTTGCTTCAACCTTTTTGCAGTAATGTATGATATTATTTATACCAATTTTCGACCCGTGCTACGGGGAAAAATCATACCAGTAGTCATATATTATATGAATGTTTTATCGGTGCTGACTGGTGAATAGATCTCAAGTACCACTGACTAGGCTTCGTTTCTATGTTCTGTCGCGTGTTCTTAATCGTCAATGTTAATCCAAAAGTGTCCGTTAGTAACAATCGCAACAGGTTTCTTGGTTAACTAATTTCGCGGTTATAGACTACAAGCCGAATGTGTATACAACATTCCAGGAATATATCCACTCATTTTTGGTTCTTAACAGAAGCTGTTATTACGTAATTGTGGATCTTTCAATACATAGGAACAGTCATTGCCTTAGGAATCGTGATCCACTTTTTCGTATCAGGATTGTAACAGTTCTCGAGAAATCTGTTTTCCCAACAAGGAATTTAGAAAACTATTACCATTCTAGGATTACTCTATGCAATGCCTGGCGCTCGTCTTCCAAACTGATTTAATTTTTGTACGCCTTAATTGAAATCTATTATTTAATTATGTTTGAACTCGGACGCACAATTTAGAAAAAAGTTGCACATTTATTTGACTTTGATAACTCTGTTTGATAACAAAACTTTTTATAAACCGGTAAAAAAAAAACAAAAAAACAACAACAAGCAAACAAAACACGAGACGTGAGCAAAGTAACTGCGAACATCTAAATAATATTTTGTTTTGTGTCAATTCCCGTTTTCGAGTTGCAGTTTTTGAGTTGAAGATGTCGTACGGCCTTTACAAAACTTTACCATTTTTTCCTTCTCTAACAGAGCTCATACCGGTGACGATCATCAAGAACGAGACCGTGGGCATAAGTGGAATTCGCATAGACTGGCAGGCCGTGGAAAACACGGACATACCTCTCAGCGGCTACAGGGTGCGCTGGTGCACCCGAAGCCACTCAAAGTGCTCCAAAGAGCTTCTTGATCTAAGTGGCTCGTGCGGTACGAACTACCGAGAGATCGAGGAAACCCACCTGAGTGTTTCCAGGGTACCTCCCGAAAGTGTGCTCTTAGCTGGAATCACTGCTGTGTATAAATTCAAGAATGGAAGCGAAGCAAAGGCAGCGGAAACAACTCGTTGTTTTGAGTCTCTAGCAAAGCGTGAGTATGGAACTTCAATTTTTGTTTTTGTTTTGTTGTGTCGAGAGATTAGAAGTACTGTCGAGACCGGTTATAACGAAGTTGGTTATAACGAAATAGCGGCTACAGCAAAGCGATCACGATTTCCCATTCCCTTTTGCACTTCGTTATAACCGAAGTCAGTTATGACGAAATAGCGAATATAGCGAAGTAATTTCCGATTCCCGTCGACTTAGTAGTAACCGGTCTCGGCAGTATACGTTTTGTTTCGCACTAAATCGGACCGCAACCGACACCGCGATACGACGCGGCCGATCAAGCAGCTCCAAAGTTCAAGGATAGAACGAGTGTCGTTTCTTGTGCGTTCACAGTCACCAGCTAAACATACCACGTTCAGTAAATGCGCTGTGATCCTGCGCATTGCTTCGTTAGGGATTAGTTTAGCCAGTGACTGCAAACACGCAACGATGACAAGCGCCGTGGTGATGCCCTTTTTGCGGCGCTTGGTTGACTCCATTGAACCGTAGCGCTGGCTGCGGTTCGATTGAGTTTGAATCGGAGTATAGAAACTTTATGCGCAGTTCTTCAAAAGTCAGTATTTTCTAAAGGCATTTAAACTCTCCCAGAATAATGGGCTTTCTCGCAGCCTTTTCACATGTGCCTTAGTAAAGAACAAAAAAGCTGGAATCCACCCGGAGCGGAACGATGAAACTCACCTTTCATTTAATGAAAGGTGAGTTTCAACAGTAACACCTCCGCCCCAAGTCGATCCGCAACTACAACTCTCGCGCGCCCAGGAGGTATTCTTAAACAAAGTATTTGCAGACGCAGCCTTCATACCGAATCTCATCAGGAAATGGTACCCCCCAGCCGCGGACACACCACTTCGCTGCAGTCACTGCGGATTGGAGTGCAGAGCTAATCTCCTGCACCTTATCTGGGACTGCCCACGCTTCTCCAACGGCAGGACAGATATTCAGGATATACCCCTTGCCGATTATGACACATTACTTGCCCACCTCCGAACATCCCCCACAGCCAAAACACGCTAACCCAATATGGTAGTAAGAGTGGCCTTCCGAGAGAGGTGTGAGGTGACTCCCAGTACTTGACCGGCAGATTCTTATACCGGCAGGAAGATTGAGGAGCAGAACGACCGCAAAGATGCCTTCTGCACCCCTGAGAGATTGTCAAGCGTGCACAACTTCTCGCAGATACTTTCTATCCCCCTCCTCAAACCCTAATCCCAGACCACGGCTTTAGCCATCCTCTTCCCATGTGGTCGAATCAATAAATAAATTTAACGAAAAAAGTTGTTGAACGATAATATAAAATATATTTGTAATGCGAACTCTAAGGTCGATTTGTCTGTGTGCGTTGGGCACGAGCTACTCTAACTTCACAAACACCGTAAAAAAAAATATTTTGATTGTTCTGTTGGAGGATTGTACCACGTGATAGAGGCAGTACAAAGAGATTTGATACGTGCGCTTCACGAATTCAAATTATAATACAGCATCCGCTTATGCAGCCCGTGCCATTAAAATGGAGAATAAAAAATTCATCGCCCCGAAGAAAAATAAAGTGAGAAGAGGAAAAATCTATAGCCACTGAGAGCTTAAAAAAGGCGGGTGTGGCTCATTATGTTCACTTTGCTTACTTTCTGATTGGTTCATCAGCCTTCTTATCGACTCATGCCGCAATCTTATTGACTGTTTCTAAGAGCGGAGCCAATCTCATTAGCTGTACTTTCAGGAACAAGGCGCGTAATCCTTACACCCTCGTTTTATATACAACACACATAAACTACATGTCGACGCTTAGTCCACTCACGTCAAACTGACGATACCAACTTTTACGAGCGGCTTGATAGCCGGGGAATTTGACTTACTAATTCTCTCATGTACATATCAAAGACTACATTAAAAAAATCTAAGGGTTTGTAGCAGGGCACACAAAACCTTGAATGTTTTCCTGTAGTATTTAATGCGCACATTTGCTATTTTAACAAGTTCTATCGCTCGACTATCAAGACGCTCGTGAAAGGTGGTATCGTCGATTCGACGTGAGTGGACTGAACGTCGAATCCCAGCTTTTGTGGTGTTATATATATATATATATATACGTATATATATATAGATATATCAGGGTGTCGAACCGGAACCGAACCGAACCGAAAACCGGAACCAAACCGGTATTTTTTCCGGAACTGAACCCGAACCCGAACCGTTATATTGTTATCGCGATGAACCCGAACCGGAACTGAACCGGAGAAAAAATAACGGTTACCGGCTCATGTCAAAACGGTTCGGCCACGCGCTGTTGACAATGAATGTGCTATCAATGCCATTTGTTTTTTAAGTGCCGTCAACTGACACACACCTCGCTTACATATTTTTCTTCTCCACTCAGTTTTAGGAATATAAACGCTGCATCCATGAATCTTGACATAGGAACCAGTATTGCGCTGGTCGCGGCTTGCACGGAAGAAAAAGAATTGAAAGGCTGTGCAAAAAAAAAAAAAAAAAAAAAATCGCGTCACGGGATTTTATTTTCCTAAAATCTCGTAAATCCTAAATGCTGCTGTGTGCTCATTTCATAACACGTTTGTAGAACGCGCGAGTTCTTAAAGCTTGCTTCCATCGGAATGAGAAAAAAAAAGGCTGTGGAGTTTGATAATAATGCATCCGGTTTCGTATACGCACTTAGAAGCTAACATATTTGTGAGACAGCGAACTCTTCTATTTTAATATTTATCCCATTACGTCCTTCTGGCGTTGCGTTCGGTGAAGTGTTTTTGATATTCCGTATCTTGTTTAATGAAAACTTCTTTAAGGGTCTAATTTGAGTTACCGAAGGCTAGTTCAAATAAAGAAAGCTGTATTTCCTCTCCACTGTTCCTTCAATTGCTTACACGCCGAGGTGGCGGGATAGTTAGCGAGTCCTACTTGTAAGTGGGTTTGTAAGGAGGTCACGGATTTTACAGGTACTGCGTCGGACCCAATTAGATGAAGTCCGAATGCGTAAACGTCGGTGAGGTAACCTTTGAGTGCACATAAAGAAACCATTCCTGGTAGAAATCCCTGAGCCTTACACTACGATGTATCCCGTTTCGTATGTGCTGATTTCAGATGTTTTATTTGTAATTTATTTTGATGTTGCAATTTGTCATTTATAATTTCCGAACCGGTTCGCGAACCGGTTCAGCGCCCCGAACCGGTTCGCGAACCGGTTCACGGATCGAATTAATCGAACCGGAACTGAACCGGAACAAAATAAATTTACCTGAACCTGAACCGTAACCGAACCCGTATTTTTTTCGGTTCGACACACTGATATATATATATATATATATATATATATATATATATGTATCTGTGTGTGTGTGTGTGTGTGTGTGTGTGTGTGTGTGGCGAGGGGTGGGAGCTTTACACCCCCTATTTCTGAGTGTGTGCGTTCATTAAGTTGTCGGTGAGTATAGGAAAGGATAGATTGTTATCGAAAACAATACCATTCTTTTCAAGTAGCTTACAAGCTTCTTTGGCCAACGACAATCGACTGAGACTGGTAATACACACGTTGCGACTCGACGTAGACCTGTTGCTTCGTATCCATTTTGTTCAGCCGACTCAGATGGAAGGATCCGGCAGAAATATCAGGGAGTTTGAATGTTTCATCGATTTTTTTCTTATAGAGCTAAGACACTCAAGCTCCTTGTTGTGTCATCATAGTATCAGGGAGGCATGTGCATCGAGTTAGAGTTTAAACAAACAAACAAATGACTAGTTCGCTTCTAAACGATGGCTAATTAGTTAGCTGAGGGCTGCTGCATCAGTCTCTCCTGGACAGTTTTCATGCATCGCGATCAGTTGTTCGTAGGTTTGCATTTCACGTTCAAATAATATTTCCGAGTTTTTATGCATTTTTATATATGCCTCATTTGTTAATTTATTTAGGCATTGCACTGGTTCATCTACACTGGATTGATAGCAGTAGTTAAATTGGGTCTGATCACAGGTGAAAAAAAAAAACTTATTTTACACGCAAAAAAAAAAAACATATTGAGTGATGTTTCGGTAACATGGACACCTCCGTTCCTCCAAAATATTGCCAACAATGTGAGTTGTCCTTACTGACGATACAAAACGGCATGTATCTACCTAGTCTTTTCCCGAAAAGGATGTCCATATAACGGAATATCCATATTAATGGGGTCCATATTAACGAGACATGACTGGTAATGTCTCGTTAATATGGACCCTTCCGTTCCCTTAAAATCGTCCCTAATGCGGCTTGTCCATAATAATAAGACAAAAATGCACGTATTTTCGCTGTTTGTTCCTGAAAATGGTGTCCATATAGCATGTATCCATATTAACAGGGCCCACATTAACGACACACGAATACATGTTGTTTCTCAAAACGTAATGCAAATCGTTCCTGCAAGAAGTAATCACCTCGCAAAAGCAAATTTAATGCCGTATTTGTCTCTGCTAAAATTATCATATAGAAAAATTAATAACATTCGGTATAATTAGTTCATCAATTGCTTTCCAATAATAAACATTTTATTTAGGAAATTTAGAGGTATTGTTTCGATTAAAACACTTGCCGAGGATCATCGAAAACCACTGAATCACTTTGTTTTAGAAATATAGAAGTCGCGCGCAGCGTTTTACCGCGTTAAGAAAATATATAAGTTTGGACGGGTTTCTAGGTTTCGGTTTCCTATAGGAGCGCATCTTTGCGCCAGCGTTCCTGCCCCCTGCCCCCGCCCCCCCCCCCCCCCCCCCCCCCCCCCCCGTGGCCGAGGCGCGCAGCTTCACTCTCGCCTCCAAAGAAGGGGGCAAGGAAGTGTAGCACACATGCGTTGCGCGCCTTGGCCACGAGGGGCTGAACCGCTGTCGCAAAGGTGCGCTTCGATAAGAAAACAAAACCTAGTAATGACGAGTCAAAACTGAGCTTTTCTTTGAACAGGGTAAAATACTGTAGTCGCCTTTTTTTTCCTTTCCAAGAAGGGTTGGTTTAGTGATTTTCGGTGATGTCAGGAAAGTTTTAGAGTGCAGCTCTCAGGCGCCCGTTTCCGGCGTCGGCGTAACTGCGCAGTGCATGATGGGAAATGTCCCATAATGCACCGCGCGGGACCCTCGAGACGTCACTCGTTATGTAACACGTGACGTCACGAGGGTCCCGCGTGGTGCATTATGGTACATTTCTTATGATATACCGCGCGGGGAGGGGGAGGAGAGGAGGAGGGGGAGGAGGAGGAGGAAAGGGGAGAAGGGGAGAGGGGAGAAGGAGGGCTGAAGTGGAGGAGAGGAGGGATGGGGAGGTAGGAGGGGAGGAGCTTGAAGGATGAGGGAAGGAGAATGTGAAGGAGGGGGAGGAGGAGGACGAAGAGGAGGAAGAGGAGGAAGGAGGGGAGGAATAGCAGCAGGGAGGATGAGGAGGTGAGAAGAAGGGAGGAGGGGTATACCCCTCTCTTCTCCTTCTCAAGAGCTGCGCTCTAATTCGGTGTTACAGGGTATTGTAAACGCCTTTGGTTTTTGTTGAAACCATACCTATAAATTTCATAATAAGAACGTTAATAACTTAGAAGTAAATAAAAAGGTACCTATTCCCAAAGTTAATATTTTTTTCCGAATTGGCAAGGACTAATACCACATTACATTTTTGCAGTGCGATGCGTACTTTTCACAGAAACGATTTGGCTCACATTTTAAGAAACACCCTGTATATGCATAGGTCATGTAACTAAGAAAAAACTTACAAACGATTTTATTTTTCGACCTTTGGAGATGCATAACACAATTGAGCGTTTGATTAGGCTCGCGTACTGATCACAAAAAGCTAGTAATTGTTATGTCTTGCAGTAAACATAGGAAAATATCCTACGACAAAGAATACTTCATAGAATATTAGGTGCAATGTATTGTTAAAGTCATGGAATAAGAAGCGAATATTCTACGTTGCTCTCACAGCGAAGCTCTTCAATGTCGTTCAAATGATTGCAGGTCCGATGTCCGTGACTAACTTAAGACTCGAGAGCCAACAGGACGGGCAGCTGGTGTCCTGGAACTATTCAGCGGACAAAGATATCAGCGTGACTCCCAAATACGACATTCGCTGGTGCTCCAAAGACATTTCTGATTGTGCTCATGAGAAGCTGGATCTCCAAGAGTGCGACAGCGAGAGCGCAGAAAACGGCACTAACGACATGAACGTCCTAATCTCGAATCTGAAGCCCTGGAGCACGGTGGTCGTCGAGGTTTCCGCAGTTTACCAGGACGAAGCGAGAAGTGACATCGTGAAAGGACCCGCGGCCATCAAATGTTTCGAAATTCCGGTTGCAGGTATGTCTGCATACACACGGCGGGCACATAACTAATTGATGGCGTGGTATGCAAATCACATTTACTGATAAGGAAGGCGCGATTTTTTGCTGATGTTTTACGAACTGACATAGCTTTCGACTTCATTCGGAATTTCCAATAAGTATGTTCAAGGGGTAAGAGAAGAATGTTACCCATTTTCGGTGGTATGCTTTCTCGGCGGTTGGTGGTATTTACCGCCAATAGGTGGTATTTATTTGGCGCCATATCTGGGAGTGGTTCTCACAGCGGATGCTTAGAACGAAGCTCCCCCTTTTCTAAGAACTTCAATTTCGACGGTGTGCACTCTAAAAAAAAAAGCGTATCACCTTACACCCTTTTGTCCCATATAATACACCAATAAACTTCATTTCAATGTACAGCGCCCTATAGTCGAACAGACGGTACAAACTTTTACCAGGGGCTTGATAACGGTGCGATATAACCTGTTGAATTGCTAAAGTACGCATCAAACACCAAAGAAAGAAAACACGGAGCTTTTGCAGTACGGCCAAGAAAACTCCAATAATCTTTTTTGTAGTCAATAATACGTACATCAGCTATCTTAATAAGTTGAACCACACGGCTACTAAGCCCCTCGTAAGCTTTGGGGCCGCCTGTTCCATTATGGGGCGCTGTACGTCAAATTGAAGTTTTGGGGTGTATTATATGGGACAAGGGGTGTAATAATACATCTTTTTTTCTGAGAGTGTGTAATGCACGTTGTGGTTGTGTTGTGGATGCTCATCGTAAGCATCCAGCTTAGCAGCAACGGACTAAACTATGGCCTCCAGGGAATACCATCCAGAACAGTGTGAAACCAGGGTAGCCCGAAGTTTTGAATTTGAAAATGCTGAAGTTTTGTATCTCTCTTAATTGCTGCTAAAATAGAGGCGTCATGGAAGACAACGTTATTAAGCAGGCGATCTGGCTGTTAATGGGCATACCAAAGCTCGAGACGAAGGCAAATGAAAAGGTGGGACAAATACAACATCTCATATTGAGACGTTGTGTTTGCCCCGCTTTTTTACCCTGTCTCGGGTTTTAGTATGCGCCTGGCGCCATCGCGGCCTTAATGTTTCATGAAAATTAACCTACGAGGCAGAACCGAAAGTAACCGCAATCAGTTATAAAAAATTGCGCAACGACCCAGCTGACCGATGGGAAATGCCACGTGAACGGAACTCCTTCTTGGAAGCGTGTACCGGGTAAGAGCAGCGCGTATGAACACAGTTTTTAGCTGCAGAGGGCAAAACGCTCGTGCATATTTATCTCAGCATGTTGACGCAGTGTGAGGGCGTCTGTATATCACTTCGACTAGAGGTAGTGTCTATAAGTTGCCGTAAGGAGCAAAGTTGCGCGTTCATCGAACTAGAACAAAGTTATGCATGAGAGCCACTCTTTACTCATGCAGGAGCCGTGTTCCGACAAATGAGGATATTGGTTTGCGTTCAATCTTTCCGTTCTGGTTTCGGCGACCGCATCACACTTGAGTGTAAACTTGCAGGAAATACTTCGTCGAGGTATTTAGACAATGCGCCAGGCAACACAGATACCCAAAGAAACTTTCAAGTAAACTATTTCCCGGCAAATTCAGTTTCCTGAACCCGTGCATTAATTCGAGCTCTGCCGGGGCAAAATAATTATGGAAAGGTTTTTATTACAGTAGGCACAGTAATTCCGCCTGCAGACATCACGTGTCGAAATTGTGACTTTGAGGCAGGTGTCGACAGCGAATGCTAGCAAATTTGCAGTTTAACATTTACAACGAACTGCTAATCGGATATACACTAAGTAAGCATGCTCATGCGTCATATACCTAAAAAGGATAAATGCCAGAAATCCAGCACTTAAAAAATTGATTGCCTAGTTTATTTTTTTGAGGAATCGACGAAATTATGAACACTTCGATTCAAGCTTTCTCACCTGCCCAAAGAAAAAAAAATGTATATAATAACCTTGCTCGGATACCATTGTTCTGTGATTTATTTGCACATAAAGTAAAAAGGAAAACCAGTTTGCGCTCTTTCTTTATGTGGACATTGTTTTTCCTTTGTTTGTGTTTATACGTTAACTATATCAAGTGCTGGAGGCAGAAGTGTTTTGGGGTCTTTGTTTCATATATTTTTGCATCCATACGACGACGGGCTCCGGAGAAATGGACAATATGTGGCCTCATGCAAAAGCAGAAAACATGCGAACAAAAAACACCAAAAACACACTTGGCTAGTGGCTAGTTAGGGGCTAGCGGCTAACGGAACTGTTGAGCGGCCGTAGCGGAGGCTTTTCTGTGCAGACCTGGAGTTTGGTTTCCGAACTCGGTAAATAGACGAACGGCGCGGCGCGGCACGTTGAAAACAGACGCGCAAATATTTCTCTCTTGCAAGGAGTCTATCTAGAAACTCTAACTTCGACAGATGCATGAGTTGTACAAAAATATTAAAACTGGAAAATGACATAGCGCGCCTCCACACGGCAGGTGCGGATGCGGAAAGAATCAGAGATACAGGTTTTGAGTGAGTTCCGCGTACACCCATATATACTCACCACACCTGGAACCGAGATATGTTAATGTTTTAGGACCCTTCAGAGCAGTAGTCGGCATAACGAAGTTTCATAAAGATTATGAGTTGAACATTGCGATAGATTTCTGGCCCCGGAATCAGTAGATTATTTTATTCAGCAACATCCTCGCGTAGGTCAATCGTTGGCACACAGGTCTTGAACACGTGGGAGAAACTATGTGGAAAAGTTGGCTCTCACCAGATAAGATCATGCACGAGAGTCCGGACGTAGTTTTTTTTAAATTTTTTATATGTTACTTCTCAACATTTATGGGAAACGTAATCAAAAATATTTTGAAAAAAGCATAATATTTAAAGAGAATTTTGAGCGCGCCAGATATTTGATACTTGAAGTTTCCGTTTATGTCATGTTTGGTGACACCCACCGCCAAACTACATATATAAGAAACCTAAAATATTTTGCACTTATAATAGATCTAAAGATCTATTGATTTAAGTATGTACAGCATTCTGGAAAATATATACGTTGCGTCAAAAATTCGCAAACCTAGCTCCTTTGATGTTCGTTTTGTCACTAAATTTTTGAGCTTTTATCCTAACAAATTTAATAGCTACAGCATTAAACTTTATTCAATATTTTCTTATTAAAACGTTCTTTAGCGTAATACAGAAATCGTTGCTTTTTCTTTAAAGAATTAAATTTTTATGTTGCTCCAAACTTCTTCTGAAGTAGAGTGTTAAGAAACACCAAGGGGCGATTAAAAAAAAGCATCTTCGATTTTTAAAATTTATAGTGATGTTTCTACACCACACTCTTGTGTTTATTCATCAAAACATGTTGCATTGTTTTGTTTCCTTCAAAGTTACAGTGCTGTTAAATGTACCTTCCACGTCGGCCTTTTTGCCCAATGCCAAAGACGGGATTATCTTTTGATTCCGTTAATTTTATAGCGATATGAATTTTCCGCCGTATTCGGGTATTGGGCTCAAGTTCAAGCATGCCACTAATGAAAACAATACCCGCGTGGCTCGTCCTTTCCATTCATTTAACCAAATATTGCTGTTATTTTCTTTGAAGTTACAAGGTCTAGGAGCCTTAGCCGAATCCTTTCCACTTGTAATGGCTAATACTACCTTTTTTACATAAGGTAGCAGAAAAGTAAGAACGGCGGTAGAAAAAAATTATAGCAAATATTTATGTCTATATTCCCGATTAAGTGTACTTGTTTGGGCCACCAAGCTGGTTTCTGCTATTCCTGACGGTTGTAGGTCCTGCTGGCCAAGATAAATATGGGACTTCACTGGCATACTTTCACTAAAACGTCTGCTCAGATAAACAAAAAAATATATAAAATTGTGATCATTTCTTCGATTATAATTATAAAATTATAAAAGTGAATGGATGGATAGAAATAACTTTATTTATAGAGGTGGAGGCGGTTATGCCCACGCTCCTTCGGCAGTTAGCCACACCTGGTGGCCGGGAGGCCATAAGCCTCGGCGAACTCGGCAGCCCGACGGACCACCTGTAATTGGGTAGTCGGGCCTGAGCTGCGTAGCGCAGCGTCCCACCACTCCTCCGAGGGGAAGGGAGAGGGAGGGAAAGAAGGGCACGCCCATAATATATGGGACAGGGTAGCTCTGGCGCTGCAGAAAATGCAGGTGGGATTGTAGACGGATGGGTGGATGTGGGAGAGGACGAGAGAGCTGGGGAAGGGAGTGTGTCTGCAGCTGGCGCCGCATAACACTCTTCCCGGGAGAGGGCTCGGGTCGCACGAGGGTAAAGGCGGCGGGAGAGACGGTAATGAGAGGTAATGGTCCTAGAAGGCGACTACACGGTGGCGCGCTGAACGAGCCCCGTGGTCTCGAGGCTGGGTCCGGCCCGCCCGGACGGTGTATCCTCGGGCTGTGGAATGAACCAACTCGTTTCCGCAGAGTCCCGCGTAGAGCACTGCACGGGCCCGGGCCAGCCCGAAAGCCCGAGCCCGGCCCGGCCCGGCCCGCGGGCCGGGCTCGGGCCGGGTAGCACGTATTTTCTCGGGCCCGGGCCGGGCTCGGGCTTGAACAAAAAAGTTCTCGGGCCGCGCCGGCCCGGGCCGGCCCGGGCCGTGCCTGGGCAATCTTTTGCCGTAAATCATAAATTGTTGTTGATAGCAAGAATTTTGCTCATTAATCTTTTAGGTTCATTGAATACAAAAAAAAGCGAAGTGCAAATTCACTACAGCGTCGTTAAAAATAATAACTAAAAAACGTCTTGAAGCTAGAAAGCCTTCAAGCTTTTTCCCTGTGAGCGAGGGTTCAGTGTTATAAATTGTAAACAAAATGAAGTCCCAGTCATATGCTTGTCAACCTGTCTGATTCATCGCTCTCAAATATATCTAGTTCACTATTAGGAAGATTTAGAAAAACGTACGCAAGCGCTTTGGGTACCGTAAAAATAGCGTTGCGATGTAAAACCTATGGCGATGCTAATTTTAGCTTGCCCAAAGTGCTTGAGTACGTTATTCTAAGACTCCCTTATTGCACAGAGCGCGACACTATATTAGCGCGAACAAGCGATAGTCGTGTTTTTATGTTTATCTAATATAATCAAAAGGCTGTTTTCAAAACAATTAGTGTCTTTAGAAGTGCTCATCTGGGCCACAGACCTAAGCGGTATACTTTGGTGCCTACTAACACTATTTCGAAGTAAAATTTAAAAAAAAGAGCCAACGTCGTGTTCGCGATATCAGTGTCGCGCAGTGTACATAGTCCGTTTCGCGCTTGCACGTTTTGGGAACCATCTTGAAAAAAACGTTTTAAGGGGTTAAGTAGGAATATATTAAACTTAAGCTTGCCTGAAAGGGTTGTATATTTTGAGAACTCGTTGACATGTAAAGCTACTTCAGAACATATGCTTAAACAAAAAAGGTGCGCAGACCAGGCTTAGAACGATGGAGACTTTTTGCGAAGAGGTTGCAATGTGCAGGGCCTTATAAAAGTAGGTTGAAATGGGACGCGTTCAAACGCAAAGGGTGTTTCGAAAACTGGTTCAAATAAGAAGGGCGTTTAGGGAATGGGTTGAAACAGGACAAATTCAAACGAGAAGGGCGTTTAGGGAACTGGTCAAAACGGGACGGGTTCATATGGGAAGGGCGTTTAAAGAATGGGTCGAAACCGGACGGGTTCAAATGGGGAGCTCGTTTCGGGAACGGGTCGAAACGAGACCAGTTTGAACGGGAATGGGTTGTTTCGGGCTACAACCATCGGGCCGGGTCGGGCGGGGCCTAGAAATTAAAAATTCTGTCGGGCTCGGGCCGGGCCCGGGCCGTGTCTCTTCCGGGCGGGGTCGGGCCAGGCCTAGAAATTAAAAATTTTGTCGGGCTCGGGCCGGGCCCGGGCCGCGTCTCTACCGGGCCGGGTCGGGCCGGGCCTAGAAATTCCGGCCCGTGCAGTGCTCTAGTCCAGATTAGGCTAACATTTGATTCCAACGAATTAGAAGACTTGGCTCTTAGGATAATTTGGGCCGGGGCAGATATGTAACCTCTAGTGAAATTCAGGATAGTGGCTTTTGAGTCAGATACGATGACCTTGGGGCATGGCGTGGCGGTGAGAGCAAGTGCAATGGCGGCCCCTTCCGCCTGCTCCGGGAAAGTAGTAAAGATCGTGGCACAAGTTTTCACCTGGCCCGTGGAGGTGACCACTACGACTGCGAACGCCGGCTGGTGTCCGTTTTCGGCCGCGTCCACATAGAGGACGTCCGACCGATGAGTAAACAACTTATGAGTGGAGGCTCTACTGCGCCGACGACCGTCATAAAATGTGGGGTGCATATTTCGCGGGAGGGGCGCTACTACCAGGCGGGAGTGTATCTCTCGTGGAATGACTTGTTTAGGGGTCCATTGGGGGGGGGGGGGGGGGATCAAGATTCAAACGGGATAGGATTTGACGGCCGGTAGGAGAACGAGAGACGCGTTCGTATTGGCTTGTACGGTGTGCCTCAACTAGCTCGGACGCCGTTTTACGAAGTCCTAAGCTGAGGAGACGCTGTGTAGAGGTGTTGTGTGGTAGTTTGAGGGCGACCCTAAATGGTTGATGGAATAGTACATCAATCTTGTTTGCTTCAGTAACCGTAAGGTGGAGGTAAGGAAGTGTGCAAGTGAGGCGGCTGAGGACAAGCGCATGTAGCAGGCGAATCAAGTCTTTCTCATGCAGCCCTTTGCGCCGCATAGTGATTCGGAGTAGGAGCCGAATGCATTTGTGCCGCACTCCACAAGGTAACTGTGGCCCCCCTCGTGAGCCTTAAGAAGGGCTTTAGGAGACCAGAGATGGCATGGACTACAAAGCACACACAATTATTGCCTGTTTTCTCCTGGTGCACTTTTCGGAGGAATAGATTGCCACATACTTAGACTTATACCTCTGTCAAAGAGGCACCTAAAAGGACCTTTACGCCAAAGGCCTTTAGGATTTTCATTTATTTCCTTTATTATACTCTCAGGGCCCGAAGGCATCACAGAGAGGAGTGGAATAATACATCAATATAAATTGAACAATGAGAACAGAATGAAAAAAAAAACACACGAGGTACAGAATCGCTACGGAATAATATTCAGAACATTAGTGATGCGGTTTTAAAATCAGCAGCGTCAGTAAGTGAGACTCCGGATGCGGGATTGCGATTCCAGTCGACAGGGGTCTAAAGGGGGGGGGGGGGGGGGGGAGGAGGCATAAAAGGTGGACGTGATGCAGTAGGGGATTCCTACTTTAGTGGATGATCGGTACGCGGTGATATATGATGGTTCTGAAAACAATGGGGTTCGAAGTGCTGGGTTAGAGTGATAACCCAGCACGCAGCAGCTTAAAGGTCAAATGAACTTTAAGTTCTGCCGTGACAGACAGCGCAGGTAAATGTCATTTAGATGATTTTTACAGCGATTGAGGTCTCGTAGCACGTTCAAACGCATAAATCACGTTCACGCCAAGTAAACAATATTTTGGCAATATAAATATTTTTTTTTAAATTTTTCTTAAGGAAACAGAATGTAAAAAAGAAATAACGAGTTTAGTAGGGTGATTAAAACAGAGTCCACTTTAAGCCCAAGCAAAGTGATTTTTTGGCAATTAGTGGTAACCCTGAGCGTCTCTCGCTCACTCAGGAGTCATTACTAACGTTGCTCAATGCTCCCGCTCCTTTCCGTGCTGCTGCTACGCTCTTTCCCTGTTCGGTTCGGCGGCGTGCTGGAGCTTGAGTTTCATCGCACGCGTCGGAGGTCCTTCAGCCGATCCTCTCAATGTCGTATCAGCTCCCAGGTCGCTTCAACACTTCAATGGAAGCGCGGCGACCCCTTCCCTGTCGTGGACGAGTCTCCGTCGTTTGACATATCGCACGACACGAAAGTAAAATGCAGAAATAAATATGTAAAAAAAATTAAAAATACACAGTACAGATAGTAATACAGTATTAAAGATTGATAAGATATAAAGCAAAGAAACAAAAGCTGGAAAACAATAGTTGCAAGGAAAATCGAGAGGAGGAAAACCGAAGTGCTCAAGCGGACGATGCGAGCAGGCGAGCAGTGGGACGACGAGGCCTACTAGATAGCTGGGGCAGTCAATACAGAAAAACTTTTAGTAGAGTGAGGTCTGTATAGAATGCACGTGAAACACGCTCTTTTAAATGTTATCAGTACAAAAAGATTAATATTAGATATCAGTACGATCTTTAATTTCATTTGGGGTCTCCGCTGCTGACGAGAGTACGCCTTTAGCAGCCGCAAAAGAGTTGCGGGAACTCAGGTTCACGAAAAGGACCTTTACTCTAAATGTCATTTGAGTTGTCGTGTGGCACTGCTTAAATTACATTTACACTAAAGGTCCTTTGGCGTAAAGGTCTTTTTAGGTGCCCACCTGACAGGGGTAATACTCTGTACGTTGCTTCATAGAAAAGTTAATACCGCATTAGCTTTCCTTGTTTCTCTCTCCTGTCATGCTTTCGGGAGGTCGTGGAGTCTTGTGATCTTGATACAAGACAGCACGCGCGCTACGCTTATAAACGAGTGAAGTTCTTGCCAGTCCCGTGTAGGGGCGTCTTGACAGAACGTCTTCAACTATGGCAGCGACTTACAGCGTCTGTATTGCATTTTATGCTGACTATCTTAGTAAACACAGAAAGAAGATAGCAAAGCAGAGATATTTGTGCAGTTTATAAGATCTGGATGTCAATTTTCCGAAGATGATCAGGTAAAATCCTGAAGTTCGTGCATTTCTTATTTGTAGCCATACTCGGAGTGGAGCGAGTTTTTAGCACTCGTTCGAATTATTCCATCACAGGTGAGTGCTTTGCCGAATTCGTCAGACTGGTTTGGAGATGGAGAAAAGAAAGACTTCTCAAAATGTCCTCCGGCCAACGCGAGCGCTGGATACCTTTACTCGTTCTTTTTTTGTCATATTTATTTTCAAACTTTATTCAAATAAATAATAAATATTATTTTTTAATCTTAACGGACGTATGACTAAAAGTCTGCCAGTGAAATCGTAGGTTTAGCTTGGTTAACCAGGTGTACAACCCTCATGAATAGCAGTGTAACAGGCTTCGGCTCAGACATTCCCACTTCATCTCGAATATAGGTATAAATATTCGCATGCAATTTGCCCCGCGTTACTTACTTTTCTTCTACCTTCTGTAACAAAAAATAATAAAACGTAGTAGTAGCAATTACAATTGTTTTTGTCCCGCTTTTGTTGAAAAAGTTCAGATGAAACTCCTAGAACTTGTAATGTTAAAGAGCAAAACAGGCGCATTTGTTAAATTAATAACAAGAGAAAGCAATACAGATATTGTTTTAACGGGTTGAAGACTTGAACTTGAGAGAAATAGCGTAATACAACCCGCAAGAAATATTTTAGTCATAAAATATACGGAATGAAAATATAATCTCGTCTGTGGCATTTAGAAAAAATGCCGTCATGGGAGGCACACTTTGTAGCGCTGAAACATTGAAGGAAACAAAAACACATAAAATGCCTTTATGAATATGTCGCGTGTTTATTATGAATAAACACAAAGCTGTGAGAGAGAACTATCACTATGAATTTGAGAAAAATCGAAGATGGGCTTTTTATTTTAGATTTTTTCTTGAAGTGCCTTTGTACTTCAAGCTAATTTGGAGCTACATAATATTTTCAAGCTTTTAGATAAAGTAATGATTTTATATCATTCGAAATAACCTTTTAATAAGAATATATGACATAAGGTTAAATGTTGTAGCTATTCGGTTTGTTAGGATATCGACGGTTAAATCTATTGACAAAACGTCAAAGGAGCCATGTTTGCGCATCGTTCACGCGAGTTATATAACCTCTACAATGCTATAGATATTTAAATCAATACTTTCCATGATCTGTTAAAAGTGCACAAGATTTGAGATTTCGTATTTTTGTAGTTTGCGTAGAGGTGTCACCACACTTGTCATTAACGAAAATATACCGTTCTGGCGCACTCAAAAATATTCGTGTCTTCAAATTTTATGCTCGTTTGAAAAATAGTTTTTGGGAACGTTCCTTACGCATCTTGAAGAGTAATATAAAAAAAATACGTCCGAACTTGCGTGAGGGATCTTTTCTGAACAGAGCCAGTGACAGATTTCTTTTCAACCGGTCTCCATTACCATGTGTAATGAAACATTTTATGTATATAAAGAGCTTTACTAGCACGGGCATTTACACCAGAGAACAAAAGAAATTGCGTTTATTTTGCCATGCTGCAGCAACACACCAGAGGTCAGCGAAGCCGACACTATGACCGGATGACATACTTGAATTTGTTCTCGTGCAGGTCACACTGAATCTCCTGGGCATCTAATGTTCGACTACGGTCCTTTACAATCTCAGGAGACCGTTAGCATAAGCTTGCCCAGCGTCGGAATGACCTAGGACATTCTTGGTCCCGTTGGTGTAGTGCAATTTCATTCATTGCTTGTCCGCTTGGTTCATAGCTGAGAGCAGTGGGTGTAACCTCCGTTCCCGGTGGCAATGAATCATAAAATTATCTCTCTCATCCTCGTTGCGTTGTAACAGAGTCTCGCACACAATCAAATGGCGCACTTCAAAGGCTGGCGTAACTTGTCTTCGTAGCCAACTTGCGGACACTTTTGAGCACTGCAGACTATAGTGGACAATCTGGTGCACCAAGCCATGACTGATGTTCAATCTTTTAGCCACCACACCAATGCTGACTCGCACGGTCGCGGCTTGAGGACCACCTTATTCACTCTCGAAAACAAAATTATCCGGGTTGGAACACGATGTCTCGATCTCATCAGAATCCTCAGCGTGCGAAGTATCCACAGACGGTCGCTTACGAGTATTCTCAATGTGGGACCTCTGAAGCATTCGCTTTGGATAGGGAGCCTGCTTTCAACCCATGACGCCAGAGGCGAATGCACCACTTCCGAGCGACACAAATTCGAACGCACCAAACGCCAAGCGCAGCCGCGTTGAACTGACCCGCAACCGCTCTCCCCGGTTCAAAAGAAAATCGCGTATGAACACAAAAAAAAAGAGTGTGCACCAATCTACACGGTGAGACTGCTTGATTTCTCGTCCTTGCGCACAGAGACCGCCATCTAGAGGGAGGAGAACAAAACGCAAAACACATAAAAAATAGTTGAACTTTCAGACCGAAAACTTGCTTTCTGATGTATTGCTGCAGTTCCGAAACGGATTAACCTACACTATTTATTTTTATTCCAATCGATTCCATAATAAAGTTTAGAGGCACTAGTACGAACGCAATGTTTTTTTTAGGTTAGTGGAATTTGTAAAAAGTCGTTGATCCCAAAAGTGTCAAAACAACCGTTTTCAGTCCATTTCAAGATTAAAGAAACAAAAAAAAAGAAAAAAAACATATGTACTAGATACTCAGAGATATGATCTGCACCAATGCACAAAATAAGTATTAATCTCTTTATTGTAAAAGTGTCAAGCAAATACAAAGGGCGGTTCTCATGTAGGAATTTTTTGAAAACGTCAAAAATCTACATTATTTTCTACGGCGTTAGGAGGTACTATGCCCTCTCAAGGGCCCTTTTACGCATTTGCGACTCCTTAGCACCGAATGCCTTAAAACCTCTTAAAATGTCTTACAACCAGAGAACACAATGGCACGCTGGCGCCATCTTTGCGGTGATCCTGGAGCTGCATTTTACTGAAGCGAAGGTTTTGTAGTATTTACAAGGTCAAATGTACGCACTTCATACGAGAAATGGTCGTCCGTGAGTTCTCAAGCCGTAAGAAATGTTATCGGGTTTTAAGGCGCACGGTCCTTAGAAGTCGCAAGGATGTGAACGGGCCTCAAGTCCGTTGTCGTCAAAATATGAGCCCGGCCGGGGCGATGTGCGTCAATCAAACTTGACTCTCTGCGCTGAAACGTTTTGCACCAGTCGTACATCTGTCGAAGTGACATACCGGCTCCGTTCAACTGATTCAACATCCTGAGAGAAATATCCGCGGTATTTTCCCTCTCTGCAACTAACGACCGGACTACTGCGTGCTGCTGCTTCCTGGCACGCGCTTCCAAGGGGGCGGTCATGTTCAGAGTGTTGTGATCGAGCGATGCTTTTTATGAGGCAGCTGGGCCGACGCGCAGAGATCACTTTAGTGGAGGGCCAACCACTATTTAAAACACGGCAGTATACCGCTAGATTTCGATATTTTATAAGTAACGTGCGGTTACTCATTGACTCTGCCTCGTACGAGGGCACGAGCATTTGCTTTAACTAAATGAAAGTGAGTGTCTCTGCAAACAGTCAATGGGCCTTATATCTGTTTTCCAGACCGGCGCTATTAATTACGGTATCAGGGTATCTTGGAAGCCTTCTTTGACTTCGTTCGAGGCATGAAGTATTCACTATAAGCGACATGCAACTGAAGTTTTTTTACAGCGCAACAACATAGTTGCCAGAGGACCTTTGCTCTTTCCCCAATCACGAGTGCCTTCGTACAAGCGATAAATTGTATTTAAAGGTGGAATATATTAACTACCTTTTTTAAATTATGCGTGCATGTAGCGTTTATAAAATTAAAATCATAATCCTTATAACAAAATGTAGTCTTTACGTCGATAAAGTTACATACTGTGAAATAAAATTGAAAAAGAAACTTTATTTAACAAACATACTGCAGTGCAACGCTTATAGAGTAGTCATTCGTATCCGCATGTTCACCTTTGACCTTAAAACAGTGTTCGTAGAGTATTCTTTGTGGTTTCTCGTCTTCCGATTTCATTTTTCGTTCCACTAATATAGTTTCTTTGTTTTTCTTTCGCCCTCTGCTCAAAGAACCTGGTGGCGTAAAACATTTTGAAGTGACTTCAGTCAAGTCGGACAAAGCTACCATTTCATGGGCACCCCCAAGTGTCTTAAATGGACGCCTGGATGGATACAGACTCGTGCTTTGTGAACAAGAGAAACAAGAGAATGGAGTGTCTTCAGATCCTGGCAGCTGCAACACCCCTCTGTTAGTTGATGGAAACAAAACACAGTACTTGCTTAAGCAATTGATGCCCTGGACAAGTTATACGGTCAAGATTGGCGCTTACAACACCGATCCAACTGGCCAGGAATTGGAAGGCCCCACAAACATTCTCAAAATCACAACAACCATGGCTGGTAAGTACCAATCTTCGTTGGTTTATACAGTTCCTGCTCATGAAATGCTACATATATAGAGGGAGCGGTCAGTTGGTTTTTAAGGATATAAAGCGAAATCATTTGAAAACATCAAATGACGAGCTCTCGCAGACTCGTTGGCCTTGTGTAACATGTCATCACACGTGGGGTTTCATCATGAATAACTCAATACAAGAAGAATAAGGGAACTGTGGCTAAAATCAAGTAACGGACAGAAATTAAATTTGATTAAATTGGCTTAAGCATTCTATATTCAGAAATACAAAAAAAAGAAAAAAGAATTGACTAGGTAGCGCTATTCACCGTCCGATTCAAAGGAAGCAACTGCCATGCATTCATCCATCCGCAGCATAAATCGCAGGCGAACCGCTAGATTAACCCTACTTTCTCTGCCTGTTTTAGTTCTATCGCCTTACAATAGCTTTAATATGAAGGTTATTTTTTTTCAAAATAAATGCTACATCACGTGTTTTTAGTTTTTTTTTTTTAAATTTTGTGTGGGGGTTCGTTGTTTATTGCAAAATATTCTTGGCTGTCTGGCTGTCACGTCAAGACAATGCGAGGCTTGGTTTTTGTAATGTTGGCATTGGGGTGCGTTCAAAGCGCTAAACCTATGATGCTCCAAACACAAGCGCTGGTTGGTAATTCAATAGCGAGGCATAATGTGATGTATTAAGATTAACTGGTGGACTAATTGGTTAAACAAGATGTAAAAAAAAAACGCAAATGAAAAAGCGAGAAATAACACCACCAGATGTATCGACGAGCATTAACTGTTCCACCGTCTTTTTTTCGTATTTACACTAATATTAATATAGCATCTATTCTCTTTCTTTTGTTTTCCATCGCAGAGCCTGGAATTGTACATCATTTTAATGCGACGTCCATCAAATCAAGAAGCGTTACGATTGAGTGGTCACGTCCCAGTTACTTGAATGGGCCTCTGGAAGGATACAAACTCGTACTTTGTAAAAAGGAAGAAGAGTCGTTGTCTTCAGTAAACGGCAGCTGTAACACCGCTGTCTTCGTTGAAAAAAACGAAACAACTTTCGTCCTCGAACGGTTGACACCCTGGACCAATTACACGGTCCACATAGCCGCTTACAACGCAGACGTTAATGAAAGCAAAATGGAAGGACCGACGGCAACCATGAACTTCAGAACAGCTGTGGATTGTGAGTACACGACTGTTAATTAATTTATTCGGTTATTGTAAGCAAAATATCAAACATAGATGCGGCTCGCATGTATAAAGGCATGAACCGAGGAGTTGCTTGAAATGAAAAGCAATAAATAATTGCTTTCTGAAGTTTAAAAACTCAAAGCTTGTAAAACTCTCAGAGCCTAAGAGTTGTATAAGTACGTCGATGATGATATTGCTTTTTGTATAAAAAGCTGTGGTGCTTTCCCGAAAACAGGTGCACACAATAACGCCTTATCCTCCCTACGAAAGGCGAATAATTTTTAAAAATATTTCAGTAAAAGAAAAAAAAAAACGAAGTAAATAAATGCATTGTTAACGGAAATTTTACAAGAATGAAAATACCATTGATCGAGGTTCGCCATTCTTCACATTTCAGCACCAAGCAGGGTTTTTGGCCTAAAGTTGATTGCTGAGAGTGAAGCGATTAAAGCAACCTGGAAACGTCCGGCTGAGCCCAACGGTCCCATTTCAAGTTATAAGATTACTTTATGCCAGGGAAACATCACAAACTGCAGCGTGGTCGAACTCGAAGGAGATGTGACCTACCACAGTTTCCAGGATATACAGCCATGGCAAAGATATAAAGTAGAATTGCTTGCCATCAACGAAGAGGAAGGTAGACGCCTACTGGGACCTTCTCTGATTCAGTATGCCACGACGCTGCCTTCGGGTGAGTATTTCTTTCTTTCTTCAAAATGCCTCAAAAGGGGGGCGGGGGGGGGGGGGGGGGGGAGGGAGGGAGGGGGGAGGTCTACCTAAATAACAAAGATCAAGAAAAAAAAATTAGCTGCAATTAAAAAAAAAAAATTGACAACAAGCAAAAAAAAAAAAAGAAACAAACAAACTATCAAGATAGCATACGCACAAAAAAGAACAACCGTTATTCACTTGCTATACACGTTTTGCGATTCCCTGAAAACTTGAGTAGCGCGACGCATATACACATGTAAGAACAAAACAAAAAAAAAAAGCAAAAAAAAACAAAGGGATACGTCGCCAAACAAAGATCAGCAAATCTCAGAACCCAGTCACTTACATAAAATATATTGAATTGCCTTAAATAATTAAACGGACATTCGGATAGAACGGAAGCAAGAGAAAATATTTGACATGGGCTCGGTTGCGCTAAACATCATATTCCCACTATAGCTACGTCCCTAAATCTATCATTTTATAGGTAATCGTTTAGTGTGCATTCTTAGACAGCCGGAAGTTAGTCAGCCTGAAATGAGCGTCCAGTGTCACCGCTGTAGATGATAAATACGTTGACCAGTGCAGTACCATTGCTAGCCTGGGTTCTTTAACGTGCACCTAGCAGTAGTGATACATGACCGCAAGCCGGTACGATACTCATCGAGATCGAAACGGGCCAAGGTATATCCCTGGGCTCAGAGCACGCGTGCTTTCGCTCCCCGTGCTCCAATATCCGGTGAGCTAACGCACTCAGTCAACGATGCTCGCCTATTGTGTCGTCCTGTGGATGCTTGCTCGCAAGAACGGAAGCCCACGTTTGCCCAACCTCGTCACAAGCGGAGCGAAGCGCCACTTTTATTCTATTACGCCTCTCCTTTTTGAAGTGCTGTTTCGGAGACTCGGCGCAGCTTTGTCTACCGCTGGCGTTGAGAGACGGCGGCTATTGACCTCGAGATTGACCTAGAGGTCTGGTGCCTGGACCGCGTGTCCAACTGGTGCATTTGGCGTCCTATGCCGCCCATACATCAAAAGTGGTTCCGAAGTGGCAACAAATGACGTTGCAAAAACAGAAGTGTCATGCTCTTGCATGTAGCGATCCTAACGGTTATTTGTAGAAATGCTTGCGGAAAGCACGAGCGAATGCGAGTGTCACTGTTGTCTCGGCGTCCCAACTTCTGACCGCCGAAGCTTTCGTGGACTGTCATTATTGAGAGCGACCTACAGCAGAACAGCCGTCTGCCACAGAAACAGCCGCTGCTGGAACACCACCAGGCTCGCGACCGGCGACAGAATGACACGTCTATGACGTCATCAAGTGGCAATCAAGGGACCACATTTTTGGGACGCGGTAAACACACCAGTCGGACACGCGTTCCAGGCACCATACTAGAGGCAGCGCCGCTGTCGCGCTATTGAATGCGTTATCATTCATTACCCCGGTGCATGCCGCCGTCCTTTGGCTAGGACGGTCGTGGTTTGGTTAGGACTGGACTGAACTGCACAGATTTTGAGAGGCCGATACCCGGTTCCCGCCGTGCCCTTTTGCTTCCCGTTCGTTTCGCTCGTTACGTCCACTTTCCCTCTTAGAAGAGGGAAATATTCTTCAAGGACTCTTCCAATGACGCGCCGCAGGAGTGGGAGAGGAGGTAATCTAGGAGGCCGTGCCGGTGGCACAACGTACTTGATAGCATACAACCGAGACGCAGCGACGGTGCCGTTTGCGCGAAACCGCCGACACCCGAGAGGGAATATTGGCTTTTCGAAGACAACAGCATGCGTACCGTAGGCGACGATCGAGGGGAGCTGTGATGGCTGCGTCCAAAACAGGCGACGCCCGGGAGAACAAAGCAGTAAGCGGACCGTTGCGAGGTTGGAATTCCGTCTTTCTCTGAGTCGAAACCTCTGCGCTAAATGCTAGCAGATTTCGTCGACAATTAGCGCCGTTACACCAGCGATTCCAGCGTCATTTTTATTATCATATTGTGGATAGAAATAAAACCGCCCCCTATGTGTTCCCCGCGTTCGTCTGAGAGGAGCTGTAGATTCGTGCGTTTGTTTGGTGCCTGCTGTCGCTGGGAAAACCAATTTAGCGGAAAATGGTGCAGCACAGTTCGGTGCATCAGTGCAGTTCGAATTCATTCGTCAGCAGAGGCCTAAATTTAAACAACCGCCTGTGTGGGTACACAAATCGTCGTCTGGTGTGGATGCACGTAGGGAAGCGCGAATCCCGGAGACGGATCACTGTTACCGGGTGAGCTGAACTACTTTTTCCTTTGTTAGCCTGTAAATGCAAAGCTATAAAAAAAAAGCGATGCGAGACTCTGGGATACTATTGCTAGTGTGGGTTGTCGAATCACAAGTTCTACGAATGTTTTTTGTTTTTTTTTTGTACTTCTCGCAGCTTCCGCGGATACAGAGATGTGCATCTCTAGAAGTTATTGCTGAGGCTGTTCGTAAAATCTAATTTCTGTCGCGAGTTTCTAGGAATAAAAGTCATTGCCGTGGCAGTTGTTACTTGCTTTTAATGTGTCACGGTGTGGGTTGAATTGTCGGAATCGGAAGAACGATACTATGTTGCGCTGAGGAAAGAACGCCTCGTCTAATTTATTGTAATTGAGATCCGCGAACGGCGGGTTGTGTCGCGACGGCCGAGGCAAGGGAAAGGAACTGTTCTGGTAAATTGGCTCCGAGCGGGATAAAAGCATGTAAGCGAGCAGCGCAGCAACGTTCATGCTTATCAAACGCTCTTTTTTTTTTTTGTAGTTTGCTTTTCGGTAATGTGGGTTCACTCATTGTGGTGTTCTGGTGAAGGGCCGCAGGTTTCGAGACTCAAGAGACGAATATTACAAACCTCTGACTAAATTTTCGTCTTCTAAAACGTGGTGTAATTTTTTTCGTCCTCAACAAAGAGGCCTCATCAGGACACGTGAAGCGTTGGCTTCTGCGTCACATTTTTACTCAGCTAGCAACTTTCACTAGAATAGCGTAGAGCCCTCAAGACTAACGTCGCTGAGTACATATTTGGAATGGGCTGTTAATCGATTCACCTTCAGATTAGTGGATTAATGGATTAATAAAAATACATATTATAGCAGTTGAATTGGTGGAATCTTGAGTTGGAAGAAGTCGCGTGACCAATAAGAGAAACAGGTGTGGTTGTGTTGTCGTTTTCTTACATGTTTATACTTTCTGCATTCTTTTCCCGCACCAATACGCTTTTTGTCCATTCAAAGATCTAGTTTCGCTATTTATTACGCCCTTTATAATCCCTAAACCAAGGCTGCCCAAAGAAGCCCCTTCAAGTTTTTATTTCTTTTATTTTCTTCTGATTGTCATGGAGTGTGATTATATTTTATTAAAAAATCCCATAAATATTTTGCTGTTCAAATATTTTCGGTGTTTATAACTCTGGGAGTCACAAAGGGACTTTTCGTGGCAGTTAATTATTTTTATTTTCTTTATTTGACGCCCAGTTTTAATTAACATTATTTTTTTTTAGAGAAGTTACGAGTTGAAAAAAAAAATGCACAGCACCCGCCATTCTACACACCACAGTAACAGCGTTATGAAAACATTTGACTTGATGTATATCACTTTGCTGAATTTCCAAGCAGGCAAAAAATACGATCTTTTTCAAAAAGAAAACTACAAGCACTACAGATAGATAGTACAGCTTCGATGGGAAACGCCTTTCACCGCTGAGAACTACGCTTCTCAAAGCGCGCTCGCAACAGAAGACGTCGCGGTATCCACACTAGCGGGTGTTTACAATTTCGGCCGCACGGTGGCGACACAGTTCTCTCCCGAGGCGAATATACGAAAATGGTGCGGCACGAAAGGTCTTTTTATTGTTTTTTACTTCTTTTAAGCGGTAGCTTTAAAAAGCGTTTTCTTTTCTGGCTGCAGTCATGTTGAACTTTGACGTGGCTGAGTTGAGCGAAAATATATATATAAAAAAAAAAAAACACTCAATTTGTTGATTGGTTTTATTTGAGCCTGTCCACTTGCCGCTCGGAAAGCCCGGATGTATCTCTCAGCACTCAGCTGACAGGCCCTCCTGACTCTAATCTCTGCTGCTCCCACGAACGGCAAACATGCGTAATTACAGGAATGACCATAAACAGTTCCTACCACAAAACATTTGAAAGACTGTGAGTCCATTTTTCCAATTTTTTAACATTTTAAGTTTCCCACCACGCCGCCAACTAGGCCTCACAGTAGGCCTAGCGACAAGTACGGCCATCCTGGGCCTAGTGCCGCACACCTCAGTGCACCAGGGCCCACGAAAGTTTAGGTTAACCATGACTCTGACTCCCCGGAACCACAGAGACCGCTGCATCTTCATCTTCCCAAAACCGATCAAGAAGCCCGCCTATAAAAAAAAAAGGCGTTCGACATTTATTTTTTACGATGAGAGCGACAACTTTGAAATGGACGACAACACCCAAGCTAACCATGAGAGGAATAGTCACCAGCTTATGTTGATGGACCCTGACATACAGGTTGACTGGACCTCTCAAAACCCTACACATGGCGACAAAGAAGAGAATATAAACCATAACCCCTGGGTGACGGAACGAGGAAGAGTGGAAAGGGCAGGAATGCGGGTTTCTTTTCTCTAAGAACTCTTCGATGCCTTGTTTATCTTGTTGATCGGGGAAAGGAATTAAATGCGTGCGATTTCTTCGGATCTTTTGACCCTCGGACGTTATCCAGTAAGATCATGGTGTATGAGCCTTGTTCTGAACAACTCCGGTTCGCTTTAGGTCAATGACCCAAACTCGCTCTCCAGAGCCGAGTGGATCGAGTTGACGCACTCCGTGTCGCCGGTCGAAGTATAGCTTTTGTTGGTTCCTGTTTTCTTGCTCATAGCGACGCAGTTCTTTTTGGTCGGGTAGCTTTGGTTCTAGCAGCGGAGGGGCGATCGGTACGGTTGTACGCATCCTTCTCCCCATGAGAAGTTGAGTCGGTCTGTATCCGTTAGGCAGAGGCGTTGAACGGTAGATCATGAGTGTCTTGTACGGATCTTCCGTTTTGCTAAGTGATCTCTTTATGATCTTCACCGCAGCCTCCGCCATCCCATTGCTCTGCGCGTAGCGAGGGCTTGATATGATGTGCTTAAATCCGTAGGTCTGTGGGAACTTTGTGAATGCTGAACCTGTGGTTCCCGCAAACTGAGGACCATTATCAGACACCACTGCTTCTGGGATGCCATGCCTTGCAAATATTGATTTGCAGTGCATTATTACGCATGCTGCTGTGAGGCTTTCCAGTCGGGCGATTTCGGGGTAGCGAGAGTAGTAGTCGACGACGACCAGCCACCATTTTCCGGGAATGAAAAAGTAGTCCATCGCCACTCTCTCCCACGGTCGACTAGGAAACTCTGACGGGATGAGGGGGAGCTTTCGGTTCTGGCCAGTTTTAATGCACTTTTCGCAGTTCTTGACCAGGCGCTCGATATAATCGTTTATCTTCGGCCACCACACAGATACATTTGCCCGTGCTTAGCATTTTCCAATGCCCATGTGTCCTTCATGAAGTTGTTGCAGGATATGTGGACGGCAGGTTTCTGGTACCACTATTCTAGAATCATTCATGAGAAGGCTGTTTTGCACGGCAATGTGATGACGGTACTCGTAGTACTCTTTGAGGTCTGTTCCGAGATCTCGACGATTTGGCCAACCTTTATGGCTGTAGCTGGCGAGCCTTTGGAAAACATGGTCTTCTTTTTTTTTTTTTTGTTCTGCCGTTATTCCTTGGAGATTCGTTTGCGTTGCGGGTAGGGACGACTCTATGTGTCGAATGAAGCAATCATTTTCTTATTGCATCCCTTTGTCCTGCCGCTGTTGAAGAGGGCTTCTTGACAACGAGTCAGCTGCTTGGAGTTCCTCTGCCCGGAACGTGGACAACTTCGAATGAGTAGCGCATTAGACGCATGCGCAGTCTTTAAAGACGTGGGGTTAGGTCATCCAATGACTTTGATCCGAACAGAGAAATGAGAGGTTTGTGGTCGGTTTCCAGTACAAAGTGCGTTCCCACGATGTAATCTCGGAATTTTTCGCATGACCTCGGGAGTACCAAATTTTCTTTTTCGATCTGGGCGTATCTTTTTTCTGTTTCAGTGAGTGTTCTGGACGCATAGGCGATGAAGCGATATGATCCATCCTCCTGCTCTTGACGCAGCACTGCTCCCAGGCCGTAGGATGACGCATCTGCCGATACAATCGACCGTTTGTTGGCGTCGTAAAATCCAAGAATGGGGCAGGTTGAGAGGATTTCCTTCCACTTTTTGAAGGCTTTGTGCTGAGGATGATCCCACATGAAGTCCACTTTGGAACTGAGCAGTGACGATAGTGGATGCATTAGGTCAGACAGGTGTGGCACGAATCGTCCTAGGTATGTCGCCATACTCATGACGCCCTTGACTTCTTGCTTTGAAGTCGGTATGGGCATCTGCTTCACCGCGTTTACGATCGTCTCGGCCACCATCGCTGTTTAATTGATTACCTAGGAACTTGATACTTGTCACTCTAAAGACGCATTTATCCTTGTTGAGCGCGAGTCCTGCTGATAAGAGTCGCCTGAGGACTTCTCGCAGACGTTGCTCGTGCTGCTCGGACGATGACGCCCATATCAAGACATCGCCCATGTGGCAAAGTACTCCTACCATTCCTTGAAGAAGTTCTGTAATACGTCTCTGGAAGCGTTCTGGAGCCGACGTGATTTCGAATGGTAGGTGATTAAAACAAAATCTTCCAAACGGAGTGATGAATATCGGCCGGAGTCCTGACTTCTCTTCTAAAGGGATCTGCCAGAACCCAGAATTCGCGTCTAGCTTTGAGAAGATCTTGGCGCCTGCTAGTCTCCCAGCGTGTGCTCCACTGATGGGATTGGGAGATATTCGCGTTGAATGTGCTTGTTTATTTGGGCGAGATCAACACAATAGCGAATTTTGCCAGACGGTTTGGGGTCGATGACCATCGGCGCGCACCATTCAGTAGGTTCTACTGGAAAGATGACACCCTGCGACTGCATGTTTTATAGCTCTTTCTGCGTTTCACGATACAGCGAAAGCGGTACTCTTCTGGGTGATGCGATAGCAAATCACATCGCACTAGGTCTCAGCTTGAGAACCTGAGCACGTTCGAGAGATCCTAGTCCTTGAAACAGCTGAGAGAACTCTTTCTTCAGTTCGCAAGCTTTGTTCGCAGTCATGCAGATTTGAGGGCCTTGCCGAAACTTTTCGATAGCTGGCTTATCCAAGAGAGGCTTGCGAATTCTTTTCACGATGTAGACTTCTTCGAGTGCTTGTTGCACACGGCAGTTGAGCTTCATCCAAGCTGATCCCATGACTTTGAGGGGTCGTCTGTCTGGACCATGAAGTCTGCGTTGGGGCTCGGAGAGCTTGTGGCACTTTGCGAAGACGTTTTGAAAGGTGGCAGCTAGTAACACCGTTTCATCTGCTCCAGTGTCTATTCGAAAAACAACAGCAATTTTGTCGAGGAGTATTTGGATGTCCCATTTTGCTGTTTGAGGAGAAGCTGCAGCTCGTACGAATTCTTCCTCGTGTACGAGGGAGCTCACGGCAGTTGTAGTTTTGCAAACTGTTGCAAAATGTCCCTTTTTTTACACTTGTTGTAGCCTGCGTTCTTCGCCGCACACACGCTCCTCGGGTGAGCTTCTCGACCCCACCAACGGCAAGGTTTGCCTTTTGGTTTGTGTGCCGCGGTCTTCTTAGTAGGAGATCGAACATTTGGTTGTTCAGCTCCTCGTTGAGCAGGTCCCGCTGCTGTCCCAGTTTTGGCTGCTATACGGTCAACGCTGGCATCCTTTTCTTTTGTCGGCCGGAGCTCCACTTGTCGCTTCTGAATCACTTCCGATTGTCGCGCAGCAGCGATGGCATTCTGTAGGTCCAGATCAGGAACCAGTTGAAGCTTTTCCGAAGTTTTGCTGTCCCGAAGACCAAGAATCAACCTGTCGCGGGTCAATTCTTTTTTTAGTGGTCCATAGTCGCACGTAGTGGCTAGTCCATTGAGAGCAGTGACGTACTGCTCGACGGTTTCCGTCTCCAGTTGCAATCTTGTGTTGAACATGGCTCTCTCGTACACACGTTTCGACGGGGAATGAAGTAACGTTCGAAGTTCTCCATCACCTTGTCGAAGTCTTGAGCCTCGGTGTCGGACAGCTTGAAAGTCTGTAAGACGTCTTCAGCTTGTGGTCCCCAGATGTAAATGAGAGCGTGGACTTTGTGTGATGATGGTTGAGATGCCAGTCCTGATGCACTGTGGAAGCGCTTGAATCTCTTCTTCCCCGCCGGCCATTCGTTAGGTGTTGTAAAACTGAAGGCTTCGGGTGGCGAGATGCGAAAGTTGCCGTTACCAATTGTTGCGTAGCGCCGTTGTAGGCAGAAGTTGAGGGCTTGTCCATTGTTACTTCGTTTGTAGTCGATCCTGCGCTTTACTAATTATTAGTAGACTCGCGGAGCAATCCCACTTCTGACAACTTGTTTCGTTTTACGTTCTTTGGCGAAGAGAACACACAGACAACCTTTCGTGCAGGAGTCAGACTGAAGACTGAGGTCTCGTTTATTATAGGTAAAACGAAATAAAAGAAAGACGCCTCTGGTACGGGCGCTAAGGTTACGCGCGAAGTGGGGGAATGGATGTTTATATCTCGGGCTACGCGCGAACGGTGGTTCTCGGTCGCTTTGAACTTTGGAGCTCGCGAGCGTCGGCCCGTCGGCGACTCCATAACACCATACCGGGAAAGAAAAAAATGTGCTGCATATGTTCCACGTCTCATAATACTGTTAGAAAGTCGCATAAAACACCCGAAATGAAGTAGTTTGAATAGTTGACTTCACAACTTTTAGGTTCACCAAGATAATCTGCCATGTCTTATGCATAAATATAATTACAAAACAAAATAATTTTGGCTGCGATACGTCTCAACCATTTAATTAGAATATCGCTTTTTGACACATGATTCTATAAAGGTAGAACAAAATAATGTAGTTTATGGATCATCTGATAGGCAAAGCGTGGTAGACAGCCAAGTTCAAACATCAAACTGCCCTTAGTGTTCTTCAATGAAAAACATGCATATAATACCTCATATGTTCTTTATACCGTATTAGCATATATAGTTCGTGTAGGCCCTATAGTTTCGAAATAAAAATATGTGTGCCAGATTTATATATTTTTTATTCAGTATATATTCAACGTCCGCTTTGTTGTCCCACTACATTGATTTCATATACACACAGTGTCGCGATTGAAAGTCTGTCACCGGACATTGCGTTTTGTTTGTTGTGTAGACGCTTATATGTAATTTGCTATTTAGAATTTAAAGCCAGCATAATTCTTAATGATTGAAAAAATGAGTAGTTTATAGTAATGCATTTGCGCGTTTTTTTTTATTGAAACAGATACCTTCTTTGAAGGCCACCTAAGAACTTTTTTATTGCTTCAACAACAAAAAAAAATATTGCCAAATGAGGAGTATTTGTCGGCAAGAAACATGTCTGCAGCCTAATTGCGTTCTCAATTCCGCTTAAGTGTTTAACCAATTTTTTTTTCTTTGCTGTGAATGATTTGTGTTAAGGTAGTTCAATGCACAAATGAATGAACAGAATAATTCTATTGCAAAGGATTCTCATGGCCTATGTCAAAAACGTGAAGGTGGAGTAATTAGTTGTGGGTCACAGCACAAATTATACACATGTTGGGGGAAAACCGCGTAGACAGAAAAGGTCAACGAAGTGAAGTGTATGAAAAGTTAATCAACATATACAATAATTACTGACAGTTAAAAATTGGCATCGACCTTTACTTTCAAAATCCTAAGACGCATAAAATGCAGTGTTTAAAAAGTAATAGTTTAAATTTTGTTTAGAGAACTATATACCGTCCTGTATACCGGGTGTCCTAAATAACGGTCAGGCTTTTTAAATCGACCGAAAAGTTCGGTTTCTTAACCTATCACACTACAATTTTCTGCAGGGTTGCCCAAATATGCTGCATGTTTTTTTTTTTTTTTTAAATTTGCAAAGAACAAACTTACATGAGGAAAAAGTAAAAAAATAAATAAAAAAAGGCTCAACTTCTATGGAAACGCACTGAAGCTACCGGTCTTTAAACAATACGGAGCCCTATTGATTGGAAACCGATGGCTTCGCGGAATTTTTACAAGAGTTTAGCCTTTTTCTTTGTTGACGCTTTCCTCAGGTATGTTCGTTCTTTGCAAATTTCACAAAAAAAACAACAAACAAACAACAGAATGCATCATTTGTGGGCAACGCAGCACAAAATCGTAGCGCCACAGGTTAAGAAACAAAATTTTGCTGTTGATTTAAAGAGCCTGACCGCTATTTGGAAAACCCGGTAGAATATGTCACGTCACGTCGTGTCACGTGACGTCAATTTTCTAGCTAAATTAAATAGGGAAACTACATTGGTGTATGGTTCCCGTGACGTCAGGCTACCTTGACATAAATGTCCCCGCCATATTTAGCGGGAAAACTTAATTGGTCTGTAGGTCCCGTGACGTCAGGTCATGTGATATTATATTCCGCTAAATTTAGCGGGGCAACTCAATCCGTGTATAGGCAACGTCACACCGATTCGTAAATAAATGTAGTGGAAATGCACAGACGGACGGACGGACAGATGGACAAATATTTGGGATTGGGGAGTATCGTCAAAAAGCATTTCATGCTTTCAAACAAACGCAGGGCTCGGTGACACGGAGCAGTTCATTATCAATCCACAGCCTCTTAGATTCCGCCTTTAGACGGTAAGACTGGCGAAGAACGAAGCACATTAAGCAACTGACTTCAACTCTTAAGTTGTCATTGACGTGTCTTAAGGTGTCTTAACCTGAACTAATAATTAGAATATTTCGTGTTTTTCAGGTCCGGCCGAACCAGAAAATTTGTTACAAGATCATAAGACCTCTTCTTCAGCCCTATTTATAAAATGGAATCCACCCAAGGAAACGAACGGCCCACTCTCCGGGTACAATGTTTCATGGACGTCTGACGGAGGCGCAACCCTGGCATCCTCTGAAACGAATGAAACGGAATTCGAGATATTACACCTAAGGGCCTACACCACGTACACGGTCAGTGTGCGAGCATTTAATGAATGGCAGGAACTCAAGTGGTATGGGACACCAGCCATCCTGAATCTCACTACGGAAGTGGACGGTACGTCTCCTTTAACTTTATTTATGCAGTAATTCTTAGACTGATAGCTGGCCTTTTTATAAACAAAACCTGCAAATATATTGCCCAATAGAGCAGCTAGATAGTCAGTCATCACGAATGTCAGGAAAAACGTTGAGAAAGACGTGAGAGTTGTTTTCATTGCGACATAATGTTTTGATGGCATGAGGTATCACATGCCTAAGATTCAGTGCTTATCGTTCTTTTAGCCTCCAGATGATGCATTCTTGAATCTTCAAAAAACATGGGGAATAGGCGCCGTAGTAGCTTTAGGCACGTGTAGTTTGCAGAGAAGTATTATCGCGGACTCTGTTAGCTGTAACACGCGAGCGGCGGCTGTCCCGTACCCCCAGCGCCGCATAGCAGGCGCCTTCCCAAACCCCGCGCATGCGCCGTATGGCGGGCTAGCTCTTCCCGCCAGCGAGCACACCTCCGCTTTGTCTTCTGCTAGGCGCAAAGCAGGCAACATCCCAGCACTTGCCAATGTACGCTGAACAGGGTTTCGTGTTCAGCAAACCACCATGCAAGAGGTGCGTAAGAGGCGCCCATGGTTTCGTGAGCGCCTTTTACGCGGCGGTTGATTCCCTGACTCACGGATATGCGTTCGCCTGGCTGAGGATAATTATCACAACTAATTGTATATATCACGGTAGATTACTTTATTTCTCTCCATCAAACTTGCAGTTGACGGTCTATTTCTGAATCACACCTGCTGCGTTCATGCTGGTTCGCGAACGCGTATCGTTGAAATATGCATTGCGCACAACTGCTTCTAAAAAAAGCAAAAAAAAAGTAAAAAGAATAAAAAAATGTAGACAGGGTTTATGCCAGAATGATTTTGCAATTTGCCCCAATAAACACTGCCAACCTAGAATTAGTTCAACACTAGTTCGTAATGGCGAGAATATCAGACGAGCAGAGACGACTGGTTGTCGATTTGTGCCTAAATAGGCGCCCACGAAACCGCGTTCAGCGAACATTGGCAAGCGCTGGGATGCCCAGCAGACGACCAAGCGAGGGTGTGCCCGCAGGTGGGAAGAGCCAGTCCGTCACACGACACATGCGTGGAGTTTCAGACGGCATTTGCTACGAGGCGCTGGGGGTGCGCGACGGCTGCCGCTGGCGTGTTACAGCTAACAGTGTCCACGTTAGTACATTACATTCATATTGTCACGAATGACGAGGTGACGAACGAGGAATAACTAAGGCAACTGGAACGTTTAATGTGGCGAACTTGTGCCCAAACAAAAAGGAAACCGAAGATTACAAAAGAGCGTCGCGGGCGTCGAAGTCGGCGAAACAGCACGATCAAACGCTGGGGCGAGACTGACTCCGACTTGCCACGCGGAGCGCCTTTTGTAGCCGCGTGGGTTTCTGGAACATTCGGCCTAGAACGTTCGGCACGTATAACATTCGCAATTTGATGAAACGAGAAAGTTCTCGAATTTGCAAGAACGACAAGTAGAAAGAATAAATAAAAGAACATTCCGCTACTTGAAATCAAACCGAGAACTTCCGCGCGACAGTCAAGCGCGGTAGCCGGAAGGTGTCTCGACAGGGGCCCTCCAACGCAGGCGTAAAGTGGACGCCACGACGAACGACATCAGTGCGACCGCCGAGACCAACCTGCACCAAGGAAAACCGACGTCTGGAGGACAGCGGATCGTCGACCCATGTAGTATCACTACGGTGAAGCTGACCACCTTTACAGTCGATGCCCCCTAGCAAAAAAAAAAAAACTGGGGCTGCGCGTTTTCTACCGGAACGACCCGCGCCCATGGTACGGCGAACGCCCTCGCGACATCGAGGAGTACCTCCGACGACCCCCAATTTCAGCGCCGCCTCTCCGCCGTGAATCTCGCTCACCGTCGCCCAGACGTTCAGCGTCTCCAGCGCCACAATACTACCGAGAAAGCCTGTCTCCCCTGCGCCGCCGGGAAAAATAAGTGCTGAAACGCCTGGAGGTGGCGTTGCTGAAGAAGACTGATGTAAAAAGCCTCCAAGAACGCCAAAGGGCTCCCATTCTTCCAACGCCACATATACCAACGACGCTCCTGCAACAGTGCCCAAAAACCTAAACGTTGTTATCGACGGTCATGACACATCAGCACTCGTGGACACCGGAGAAGACTACTCAGTCTTGACTGGGAGGCTCTCTCGCCGCCCTCGAATAGTGACGACGCCATGGGATGGGCCGCAGATACAAAGCGCTGGAGTACACTTTATCACGCCCACCGGAAGGTGCACTGCTCGCGTCAAAATTGACGGCGAGACGTGTTATGTGAAAGTCGTCGTTGTACAAGACTGTGCGAGAGACGTTATTTTCGGCAGGGATTTCTTGTGCGAATACGGCGCCGTCATCAACTTGAGAGCGAACAGATCGACGCCACAAAAACCGGCCATACCGCCGGAGGAAACCAGAGCGACGTCACCTGCGGTTTGAGTTCTCGCCGAGCATGCAAACCTGCCCCCACGATCGTCTGATTTTATACCCATCGGGACCGATGACGCTTCCTGTGTCGAAGCTTTGCTTGAGGGCAGCGTCCTGATGCATCTAGGAAGAGGAATCGGCGTCGCAAGAGGGGTAACGATCCTTCAGGATGGGCGTACCATCGTCTCGTTACAAACGTTCGACAAGAGCCGCAACACCTTACGAAAGGTACTGCCATGGGCCATATAGAGGACCTCCAGAACTCAACCGAAATCGTCGCGATTAATGAAGAGTCCCCTCCACTTGAGCAAGACAGTACGTCGCCAGCGCAGCTCAACATCGACCCTAAGCTTCTGGGCTCGAAACGACGGCAGCTGATAAACCTCCTCGCCGAATACCCTGCACCTCCACCAAAATGTCACGAATGACGAGCTGAAGAACGAGGAATAACTGAGAAAACTAAAATGTTTAATGGGGCGAACTTGTTCCCAAAACAAAAAGGAAACAGAAGGTTACAGCAGAGCGTTGCGGACCTCGAAGTCGGCGTAACAGCAGGATCGCACGCTGGGGCAAAACTGGCTCCGGCTAGCCATGCGGAGGGCCTTTTGTAGCAGAGTGGGTTTCTGGAACATTCGACTTAGAACGTTCGGCGCTTCGAACATTCGCAAGTCGAAGAGTCAAAAAAGTTCTCGAACTTGGGAGAACGACAAATAGACAGAATAAATAAAAGACCATTCCGCTACTTAAAAGCGAACCCAGATCTTCCACGCGCCGGTCAAGCCCGGTAACCATTCGGTCACGCACGCACTCGCTCGGTGAGGCGCTTGTGGCAATATTTCGCAGTATTGTTTGTCTTGAAGTGATGTTCGCTATATATTTTGTGACCTGCTTGTTTCGACGACTTTGGATAATGTTGCAAGTGCTATGCAGGAGAGCAGAGGCTCCTGATTTCTTAGAGCGCAAGACCTGCTCATGACGTCATCGTTGGTGGATGCCCGACTCGTCCCAAGTGGCGAGCAGGCTTAAGCTTGACGGGAGTAGCCACAAAGCGGCAGACGCGTCCGTTGTGGCGTCGCGCTCGTGAGACGCTAGCAGGTAACGACGCCTCGGCGGGCGCGTCTCAGAAAGGGGCAGGCCAATTGTCTTTTAGGTGGTTTGCGGAGAGAAAGAGTCTGCTCCTTGCGCAGGAGTTGCGATAATGTGAGAACGACGCCCAGCTCTGATTGGCTTTGATCGAAAGGATAGTTAATAGACTTCGATGCTAGCTGCCTCGAGGTCTACACATCATACTTTTTCAATCAGCCAATAAGAGTTCGGCGTTCTGACGTCATCGCAGCCCCTGAGTCTGAAGCAGACGAACTTGCTCTCCGCGTTGGCTGGTCTAACCCTCTAAAGCATATGTGTGTGTGCGTGTCTGCTCTTTCATTTTGTGGTCGTTTTTTGTGTTATCTTACCATTTGAACGAATGTCCCTCCATGACATTGATAACCTAAAAAAACGCGGGCAAGCACCATCAATTAAGCATCAGTCTTCATAAGTGGCATATCGCGAAGTGAGCAAGGCTTCCTTGTTCTTAAAGACGCGTTGTTCTCAAAGGGGTATTCACGCGAGGGAGAAATCCCGGGGATTTGTCCCCGGCGCGCACGCATCACAAAACGGAAACGCGAGGCTTTTGCACATCGCGAAGCTTGACGTTTTCGTCGCGGGATGCGCGTGCCGTGGAGAAATCTCCGGGATTACTCCCTCGTGTAAACACCCCTTTAACGGCAGAGCCATTAGGCGAGTACATGATCGACTTTGCGATTGTTTGTCACTTCTTTCATACAGCTCCACAAGCGCCGAAAATCCACATCAACGGTGGCTCACGAAGCGCCGCGGTTGAGCTGCTCGTTCCGTCCGTGCCCAACGGGCCGCTAAATGGATCGTACCTCACCGTCTGTAGAATGGACGTCGGCTGCTCCCACCAAGTTCCACACACTTCAACTTGCGATCCAGAGTACGAAGTCGAGGGACGACTCCCGCTTCTCCTGGAAGACCTGTCGCCTTGGACGTACTACGAAATCCGGGCGAGGATGTACAATGTCGACTCCAGGAACGTCCAGCTGAACGGGACCTACGCCAAGCAGTGCTTCAGGACAAAACCGGCAGGTTGCGCACGTTTGTTATCCTCGTAAAAAAAAAGAAAAGTTTCTCGTTACGGCGGGCGCCTGGGATCCATTCTCGACCGGTGTAATTTAACCGTACTACACCACTCCTACGTCCAAAGGGGTTCTGATGTGTTCAGAAATGATGTGGCATGGGGCGGCGTTTCATGTTGTCAAATGTCGCGAGCCTGGCGGTTGGTCTTAGAGGGTTCGGTAGAAAGCAAGAGCGAACGCGAGTGTTGCTGTCGTACCGACGTCCGAACCCTTGCCTGTTGAAGTTTACGCGAACTGTCAATCTGGAGAGTGACTTGCGGCAGAACAGGGGCCCTAGTCTGGACACTAGGCAAAAAAGTAGGCAAGAAATCCGGAGGCCGTGATTGGCCAATGCCGCACTTGACCTTGGCGCCGGCCAATCATAGCCTCCGGATTTCTCACCGGCTTGTTCGCCAAGTGTCCAGATTGGGGCCGCAGGTGTCTGCCACATCTGCATCCCCTGTTCGGCAACCGCAAGGACCACTGCAGGCAACGGAAGAACACTTTTATGACGTCATCGCCTGGAAATTGTGATATATCATGTGAATAGGCGATAAACGCACCAGTGGGAGACACATTGTAGGCACCACAGTTATGTTTAGAGATTCTATGTTGAATAGGAGTAGCTAAGCCGCGGCCACGGCAGAGTCGGCGTAATCACCGAAGTGAAAAGTGATTGTAAATGAAAAACCAGAATTTTTGTGTCATCAACCAAACCAAAGAAATACTGTCGGTACAAAACTGAAGAACTACATGAAAATTACGTAAACCTGAAACCGGCTTGCAGATCAAACCGGTACGTGTGCGCTTTATTCATGAATTACACCAATAAATACGCTCAAATGCTGTAGAGCGTCATGTTCACCGCATTTTTTAGTATATATATATATATATATATGCAAGAAAGAAGTTATAGCTTTTATTACCCTGGTATGTAATTGTTTCAGTGCCGGCAATTTAATGAATGGCCTCAGTTTGAACTCTGCTCTAGATAACTCTGAAGTTTGTATTCTTGCTGCCGCATTTGTTTTGTGTAGCGCTGGCCTAGGCGTCACGAGTAGCATCACTACAACTTGAGGCTCTCCTCTGTTGGCACACCGAGAGGACGCAATTATGACCACGCGAAGCAGTGAATTTAAAGTCGCTGGGCGTCATATTTAGGCTTGGGTCAATGTATAAGCTCCACTTCCGAATATCGCCCACCTCTACCCTACAAAAATAATTTCAGGTAGTCTTTAGAAATCCTAACCGTATTTTAACGACTCTCAACCTCCTATTCAGTGACGTCATTGCCATAGTGGTATACAAAAATGTCTGGACTTCTTTGCAACCAAAGTAAAGCTTACGGACGTATAGAAGTTATACAAAAGTTCTCACGACATCGTTCAATAGATTTTCTATCGCCGCACTTTTATAAGGTATCCACGGAAGGACTTATTAAAATACTAAGATGTAGTGCCGAAGAAGCTAGGTCTCACCCAGTTGGAACTTCTTTGCAGAGGCTGTTTTTGCCTATTGCGATTCTTTATAGTTGGAGATACGGTTTATCATCTTTGGAAACTACATTCCCTCTAAAATATTGGCGAGAAGAAAGCAGCATTCTTATAATAATTTTAACTGCTGATGCGCTCCTCGTTCAAATGTTTTGCCGTTCAAATGTAAGGTATATAATGAGGTGGACTTGTCAGCATCCCTGTAT
Organism: Ixodes scapularis; assembly: GCF_016920785.2. Classification (NCBI taxonomy): domain Eukaryota; kingdom Metazoa; phylum Arthropoda; class Arachnida; order Ixodida; family Ixodidae; genus Ixodes; species Ixodes scapularis. The sequence continues at coordinate 47,157,919 of NW_024609879.1, read as the reverse complement.
TGCTTGTGTTGAGAGTGCTTCGTGCACGTGTATTCGTGATATCTGCGTTCGCGCAGCACGCATGTGCCGGTGCACGTTTTCATAGATATAGCGTGGCAGACCTTAATAAATGCTCAAGATTCGTCTTTTTTTTCTCCCCGATAAAATGAATTATTGCCTATAGAAAGTGTTTATATTGCACTTGATATAAGTTAAGTTCTATTTGTTTGCCATAGAATATGTATTCAAACTCTATGCACTAAGTTGTATTAAAAGTAAAAAAAAAAAACAAAAAAAAACAGCAGCTAAACATTTGGAGACGGCGATAGAAAAAGCGGATACATTTGTTTTAGAATATTTGTAGGTTCTATGCTACATTCTTTATAGATATAATGTAAAATGTGGTCAAACATATTTTAATGGCATTTTCCGGTTGTCTCGTAGGCGGCGCGATTCTGGTGCTTAGTACAGAGCGGGCGTATAATTGCCGATCGTTACGACTAAAAACGCAACTTCCTCAACTACAGATACGTCGTCCGGAAGCTCAGGCGGTATCGTTTTTTGCTCCGTTGTGGATGGTTTTGACATTTCTGGAGGTAGAAAATTCGTTTCTGGCCATTAAATATAAGGCTAGGAATAACTGCAGAGTATCATAATTTTAAGCACAAAGATTGACTGAAATGTCTCAGCTCTGAAACATTTTTTTTAATGGCTCTGATTTGGGCACGGTTACCAGCGCCACTTCCGGAACACTCCCTAATATCTGACGCTCGCTGAGGAGGTGTGCGCTAGGCTCGCCACACTGCGCACACTGTGACGCCTACGAGATGACACCGGCGTGCAAGCAAATATGAGTCAACGAACTCGCTGTTTAAAGACAAGAATGAAGCAAAGCGTGAGACATTTAGGAACACGCCTTGCCCTCGGGTCATATGAAGGTTTCCTTAAGATAGATTACCCTAGGGGTACTGGGGCGCGCAACTGGTGTATTTAGATTTCAGAGTGTTTTCGACTTCTGGATCGGTCGGGGTTAGGTTGGTTGCGGGCGGTGCACCCAACACGAGCTACCAGGAGTTGACCGAAAGCGCTGATCGTCTGCAATCGTCTCAAGCCCTCCTCTCGTTTTTCTTTTTGCCAGGCGACGACGCAGCGCATGCGCACTTGCAACCACACGAGGCGTTCGCCATTAAATTGCAAATGCTCTTGATGTTTCCAGTTGCTTGCCCTCCTAAATATAGGCTCTCTACGCTCGACCCGTCCTAGAGCTCACGCTGTAATTGGCCAAAATACGACGTAAGGTTAAATAAAGTGTGGGCGCACTAGAGAGGGAGACGGAGAGTACGGCATTGAACCAGCTGCCAGTTACCCACCCGTGTATGGGGCGGGGGAAGCGCAAACCAATTCCATTTAAGAGTGATCTGAAAAGCACCCTCAAGGTCTTTCTTATGTTCGGATTGGTCGTCTTTTTATCGCGAACGGTAGATTCTGGTATACATGGCTTGCATGGACGTCACTTGGTCGGACACAGTGTTGTAGGCGTTACCGAAAAAAAGAGTAACGAAATGAAAGGAACGCGTAGACCGTCCAGCGTTATCTCAAAATAAAAGGAAAGCGTCAGCGTTACCGCAACCGATAAAAAGTAACGCACGTTACCTTTGCGTTACTTTTTTAATAATAAATATAGGTTCCACTCTTTTGACGTTGCAGGTATGTATATGTCCGATATTTCAAGAAACATTATGTCCATGCAGAAACTGAACATAATTACCCTATATTTTTCAAAATTTCACCTAAATACTCACAAAAGAAAAAACACCCAAAAACGCAAAAATAGAAACCAATATTCACATGGTTTGGCGCCTGGAAACACGAAATAAATTAAAATGCAATATTTGTAAGTCTTGGGAAGAATATGTAACCAGTAAACTTACTGTTACTGTCCCCCCCCCCCCCCCCAAAAAAAAAAATAAATAAAAATTAACTAGTACGTTACTTGTTAACAAAAAAATAAAAATAAAACGCACGCCTTACCGGTAATAAAGTTACTCGTAACGAGTTACTGCCAACACCGGTCAGGCACAATTGTAGAAAGGTCACGCGGCTAGCTGAACAAAGAGGGGCGGACTGACGTAACGTGCGAGCCACGTATAGACCAACGCCCTCCTTACAAACCAGTCAGCGTTTTCCTACACCAGGTGCTTGCTCTTTGCTCCACTGGAACCAGCTTCCTGCGAAGTGAAGCGTGTGCACAAGCTCCGACAGAGCATCGCCGCCGCACAGTTCCTTGACGTCAGAGAATTGTATTGGTGTACGTAGTCACCGACAGCCGAATAAACGCAGGGTGTGCCTCATTGCGGGCCTATAGACTAATGCTGCAATCCCATTGGTTGTGTAGCGATAATAAGATACCAGCGACTCGCCCCACCCTGCCTGCGTTGGGTGCTCGGTAACTATTACTGCCAGCATATGTTTCTAGCGTGCGAACCTGTGAGCAATCTTACTTTACTGCTACATGCATGGAATGCATGGTATATGCGGGTTCGAGAAGAAAGGGTCTGACGAACACCTGTGCCGCGGATGAACTCGGGTTCCGGATGCAGCTTCGAAAGACAGGAACACCTGCATCGAGCCATTTCTGTACTTTAAATGACAAAGCCGGGTTGCCAGAACACCATCCGAACTGATTAGTTTTGATTCATTAACACATTGAGATTTTCGTTGTGCTCGGTGTCAAAAGACCCTTTTTATGGCAAATTCTACCCGGTGGTGTCCCAGTCTTTGACGTCTTAAAGTAGTTCCGGTATATAAAAATAGTAAGCAAAGGTCGCCTTAAGACCGCTGCTTGAAATGTAGATGAAGCGTTTAACCACCAATTCTCCACGTAAACGCTAAAAGAACGAAGGAGTGCGAGATCTGTGAAAATATTTAGAGTATTTTGGTAAGCCAACTTGTGTACTCCTGGATGTCTTATTGTACAGCCGAAGTCCCTCGTTAAATCTCCAAATTTGTTGTCCTTGTAGCTTTTATGCTTTCTTGCAAAGATTACATGAGCAAGCTCAATAGGCTTGCAAAGACGGTGCGACCGGAAGTTGCATGGCTCGCCAGCGACAGTTCATGTTTGTAAACAGCAAAAGTGTTCATAGAACCTACATATGGCCTGTTTGTTTTCCTATTTTGTCCATGGAACAGGTGCCGAGCTGTCACAGCATCCAGACGCGCGACGTCTCACATTCTCGTTATCACAGGGCTGCGCTCTTTCTTTCCATCCATAGTTCTGTTTTTTAGGTATCCTTTGCCAAGGGCCCCAGTGAATAGTTGGGAGGGTTATTCAATATCTTCCACCGAAATAGAAACACGCAAGGGCATGCATTTGTTCTAGTGAAAGCCTCTCGACAAATATTGGGATATTCACTAAAATTAGTCGCTGGGATAGTTGGCTAAACATAGCAAGCACCCTTTTCCTCTCCCTGTTTTCTTCCTACCGGTTCCTTGCGCTATCTTTCGTTTACTATGGGATATTCAAGCTGTGTTACTAACTTTTCAGAGCCGTCGAAGCCGTCGCTCTTGCGGGCTGCCAATAGCAATAAGACCTCGCTGACGGTCGCATGGTCAGCCCCAGAGCAGCCCAACGGCCCCATTGACGGATACAACGTCAGCTGGACGAATGAAAAGGGCACGCTTAGTGCCGACGTCGGACAGGCGCTGAGCTACGCCATCCCGGATCTCCAGCCATACACCGAGTACGATGTCCAGGTACTTGCCTTCAACCGGCGTGATTCTAGGCTGCTCATTGGACCCCCTGCTAAACTCCTTGTTCGCACCAAACCGGACGGCAAGTACTGTTTTTCTTTCCTAGCCTATTTAGTTCGAATGATACTGCAGATGCTGATATTATTTCCAAACGATGTGAACCCTGCACAGACCTTGCTCGTTCGTGTTGGTGTTGTTCGCAACATAAGGAGGTCTTGAGCGAGAGTACTAGCAAAGGAGGGGAGCTTTTTATTTTGACGTCACAGCAAGCGTGACCAATGGCGTGCGGCCGCGCGTAGAGGATCTGAGGGTAAGCGTTGCGCTCGCGTGTGCCAGTGACAAATGCGTTTTGTGCGTGTAGACGTTTGACTCTCAGGTTTCCCCCTATTCTCTTCTTACAACGCTTGTACACACTCACACGGTCGCGCTCTCCTCTCCCCACCCTTCTTCTCCGCTGCATAGGAATGGATGCTGCGTAGTAAGGAATAAACCAGGGATGGGCAGTATTTCAAATACAAGTATTTGAAATACGTATTTCAAATACTTCGTGTATTTTGCATTTGTATTTAATTACAAATTGGGTAACGTATTTGACGTGTGTATTTAAATACTAAAACGTGGGTATTTCAAATACAATTGTAATTAAATACAATTTTGTGGACGAAAATACATCGCACAAATTGATTGTCACTGTCCAGAGCAGGAAGAAAGCTACGTTCTGCACCGAATACAGTGTCTCTCAATTGTGGCTCTCAACAAGCGTTTAGTGACTTTGTGATTACGGTGCTAGTCCAGGGCAAGAATAGTGACGAAATCGACGTTCACAAGCAGACTGGCTAAATAAGTGCCTATGACAACTTGTGATGCTTTCCAGCCTGATTTCCATCCATGTTTTTGCCTGGAACATTCTAAATGCGCGGGTCGTCCAGATTTTCGTAACTGGTGCGCAGGGCCGTACCCAGAAAAAAATTTCGGGGGGGTTTTCGGGGACAACGGCGGCCATTTTGAAAATGCCTATTGTCTTATTTTCGCCTATGAATCATGTGCATCGGTGGCATATATTGGAGAGTTATAGCAAACCGGAGAACCGGTCTCGGTTTGGTACCCGGTAGCCGACCGGCGTCACTGCGCGTGCGCAGAGGTGGAGATTAAAATCGGCTGACTGCAAGTGCACCGACCAGCGCCGTACGCAGAAAAAAATTTCGGGGGGGTCAGAACCCCCTAACACCCCCCCCCCCCCCCTGGTTACGGCCCTGCTGGTGCCAGTTGCAACAATAAAAAAATCTCTACCTAGTGCTACGCGTCTTGGTCGTCTCGGTTTTTTGTTGGTATGCTCTATACAAAAATGTAATCGACAAAAATGCTGCTTGAAGCTCTGTACTATTTTCACCTATTATATCCAAGTGGATTACATTTTTTGTGATTATATTTCTATTACGTTACTAGAGCCTCGCACACTAACTCCCGAGTGTGCGATGCAAAATTAAAATGAGATACCCAGAAACCCGTTGCAGGTGCCCTGAAGTCTCTGACGCAAATTTTGAGGAATGTATTTGGAAAAGTATTTGGAGGAGACCAAATACATTTGGTTGTATTTGTATCTTGTACTTAAATGCTTTTTTGGAAATGTAATTAGATTTGTAATTAAATACATTTTTGACGAAGTATTTTGTATTTGTATTTCGATACATATTTGCATGTATTTTGCCCATCCCTGGAATAAACTGAGTATTAATAGAATATTCTAGTGGGCGCGAAAGCACTTTACGGTAGATCGCTTGCGGGGCGACGCTCGAGAGAAAATTATGATGTACTCATAAAAGAAGTGCATGAATCAAGAAGTCCTTTACACATCCAAACTTTCTCCGTGACGTATCACATGCATATTATTCAGATAGCAAGTGCTGCTTGCTATAAATCGCCCCAAGTGCTACTGCACCCTCGTCGCATTGAACTGAATGTCGAATCCCAGCGATTATAAAGTCTCAATAAACAATTTTTGGAACAGAGGAGACACTAACTAGTTCTCGTATTTGAGAGATAAGCCACGACGATTCAAGACGATTCATTTCAAGAGTAAAAAAATGTGAAAAGTTTTGTTTAGCTTTCCGCTTTACAGCATAATACAATATCTTTTCAATACAATGAAATTTATATAAAAATACAATGCAATACAATGCGATTTATAACGTTTGATTTTACATTTAACATTTCCCGTTTCCACATAAACCAAGAAGGCTTTTGCATGGGACGCTGCAGTATCGACACAGAATATATGTAATACCATAGACAAGAGACGATAATTGCATCTTCATCCGTCTTATCTACCTCAAGTGCCCTGGTTATACGATGCTGGGGTCACTTCGTAATCAGATGGGCAAGAACGCGGCTTCGCTTCAACTTGTGGTGTATGTATAAAGTAGAGTGGATTGGCACTAATGTTCAATCAACTACAAGCAAAACTTTATTAATCAAAAGGGAAAATTGTTGCTTCACAATTAGGAATGAAAACTTAGTATAAACCGCAATCTACTCGCAAGCATAATGCATTTTTTGATTCTGGTAACGCGTTGAAATATGCTCTCAAGGTGAAACGAGTCAACCAGGGGAAAGATAATAAATATAAGATTCATAAACACATCGCAAAATTAACTGATTTTTGAAATCGTATTTATTTGTGAAAAGAATGATATGGTTATCGGTCTCTGCTGCAGCAAGAGGGTTTCGGGTGAGTTACGGAGTAAGCTGCTGACAGCTTCGCCAATAACATAGTTGCCGTCAGAGCAGCCGTTAGGAGGTGCAAACCTAAGGTTCATGCATCTTCTGTCCTTAAGAGCGCGACAGATACACCAAGTTGTGTTAAGATTTGCTGGAAGGTGAAAACATCATGTAGTGACTTGATACCTTATGCACATGGTAGAAAGTCGCGCGCTTCAATTTTGACGAACACAGGTATGCGGGTTGGTTCTCGGCATGTTCTGCCTAAATCATGCAGATAATTAGATACTGAAATATTGTTTTGCTAGTATTATTTTATTCATTAGGGCCCATAAATAGAGCAATTGATAAGAGACGTATTATGATACTTTACAGTGAAGCAGCTACATAAAAAGCCTGTCGGGACGAAATTTTCACACTTTAGAGGTAAATCACATAAAACAAATATTAAAAATGCAAAGTGTTTTTAAGCATGAAATGCTTTTTGACGTTATACCAAACCCCAACACTTTATGCGTTCGTCCGTCCGTGCTTTCCTCGCTAAATTTAGCGACGAATCTGAATTAGTGTTTAGGTCACATGACCTCAATTGATGTCACGTAACATGACGTCACGTGATCTGCTCACCAATTTGATTTATCTGCTATATCTACCGGTCCATTTTAGGTTCCGTGACCTGACGTCACGTGACGTATACACCAATTCGCTAAATTTGGCTGGAAGTTTTGTCACGAGATCTATACAACCATATAGCTTTCCCAATCAACATATCGGAAAATTTGATAAAAATAAAGGTTATTCAATCCCCGAGGCGACAGTATTAAGTGTTCTAAATAATTTTAAAGGATTGTACCTTAAATACGGCATTGCATTACTGGAGGTCGCTGCAAATCTTGGTTTCTTGTTGATGACGTCTATTGCACTAACGAAAAAGTAGTCGAATGTTGTAGGGTGGTATATTTAGGTGAATCCCTGGCAATAAGAAGGAGAAAAAAGTACCTCGGTAATTGGTCTGAACATTATCGTTATTGTATTAATATTATAACTCCAGAAACCTCGACTTTTTATTTTGTAGCTAAACTTATAATAAGGGGGTTTCCTCTAAACTAAAAAAATAGCATACAAGAATCAGGAGCATAAATAAATATTGTGTTATTGTTTTTCTTTTCCTCATATAGGAATTAGGCAGTTACCCACGCTGCTTCTTTTGGAAACCAACATCGACCTCATACCCTTGTATTGGGGGATAAATTGCAATGTTCCCTGTAATAAATTGCATCGAATATATGGAAGACTTTCAGACGTGAAAGTATGACAAGCGCGTTAAGTTACCTCTTGTTCATGCCTCACTTGATGTGCTAAAGTTTCAAAATGATGTGAACTTTGACGGCGCTAAAAAGAATAGACGAAAACTCAATTTGTATTTACAGTTCCAGGCCCGGTGGGGAACCTTCGCGTTTGCGCTTTCCCCAACAACACTGCTGTGCTGACCTGGCTGCCTCCCGAGATCAAAAGAGGTGCTCTCGAAGGGTTCGTCGTGATGTACAATTCTAGCAAGGTTAGCCTTCCTTCTAAACTACAGCTTCCATCACACAAATTGAGCGCACTTTAAAGGGACACTGACGATAGTGTAAAAAAAGTGTTTGTATTGTAGTGTTGTGATTGCTAGTAGGAACAATGAGAAATTACAATCTTGAACGTGATGACGAAACCTGGAAGCATAGATTGTGCTGAGCGCAAGCTACCAGCTCACAGAATAACCTTACAGAAATTGACGTCACGTGCCTTGAGGTAAAATGACGAGGTTATGTCACGTTCATATCCCGCTAAATGTAGCGAGGTATTTGATATCGCGCGACTTCAGGTCAGAGGACGTGATCGCGTGGCCTAAATTACGTCACCGAATTTAGCCGAAAAATTAACATCACCTGACTTAAGGCCATGGCGTGGTCACGTGATGTCTATTTACCCTTAAATTTAGCGGGGAAATGGACGTGAGGGTTCGTCGTCACGCTTTTCGCATTAAATTGTACTGACAAAGCACATTGTGTTAAAGCGCCCCGGGAACGAGCAAATCTTTTAAGTATGCTTTATTTAAGACAACTAAAGACTGGGAAGAATAGTGTAACTTATTCTACAGTAGTGGTAGCCGAAGTTAAAAATCAGCGTGAACAAACTCCATGGCAGTTTTTTATTCGTCGTTTCTTCTAAACAAGGCCTGGTGTATCGAATACACTTGCGAAATAAGGTTCGCACAGTTCATGCACGCGGGTCTGCGTTTTCATTCACGCAAAGCACGCGTAAACCCAGCTTCTGTGCGCTACCAAAGGAGCCTATGCATACGACTCAGCCGAAAACTAGCAAGCGTATAAGCGAGCTGTAAAGGTAAACCATGATCACTTATACCCGAAAGTTGCAGTAAGAAAAGTGAAAAATCAACAGTTGAAGAGACAAAAAAGTAAAAAGTTAGAAATACGAGGGTACGCCTGATGTTTTCAGAGTGCATCCTCAAGCGTTGATGTTTGCCTATACCTACAACAGTCTCAGGTACAGTTCATCGTGGTGCACCTTTTCAGCTTTCGATCTGCTAAAGTGGGAAGAGGCGGGAGGGAGCTTCCCCTAAGCTCCTAACCTGCTACCGATTATAGCTAATGTAGAGCAGCACGGACTACCGGCTTACGCAGAGGTTGACCGGAAAGCGGAGTGTCTGCTTCATGCAAAAGTGTTTGATGGCCTTGGTAGCCGCATAATTGAATTTCGTCACGGCTTGGACAACGCCCCCTAAATACAGGGTAACAGGGCCTCGTCAGGCAGACCAAATTTGCCTATCGTCTCGCTAACCTACTTCTTGTGCCTGAATAAAAAGATATAGCCCGGCCGTAGTGCTCAATTCTCTAGGTCATCTTCCGGGGCCAGCCTGTGTCTCAAATCGTGCAAGAGTGCTGCGTCAACTTTAAGCTAGTACTCGTGTTCTCACCAACGTTACTAGATTACCTCAGTTGTGGAACTCCCGCGAAAACGGGTTCTCTCTCCACCCCCCCCCCCCCCCCCCACCCGCCGCATTCACTTCAGTTCGCCTCCCTAAAACCCCTGTATACGAAAAAGTAGCGACATCCTTTGAAGAATGCCGCCTGCTATCTTGGAGCGATCCAGTCGGCGCTACCCTCAACACGCGAGCGCGAAAGAGCAAAATATAACAATAAGAGTGTGCATGAGGCACAAGGAGGGAGAAGGAATGCCTATGCTGTCGGAGTGCAGTGCATGCTATGAGCTCATGTCGCCAATCAAATAACGCCGACTGTGTAACGTCACGGCTTTCATCGTCTTTCTTTGAGCACATCCTTCGAGGCTGGTAGACCGTGACAGTGCGTTTTTGAGCCTGTGTTTATGTATTTTGCGTGTCTTTCAGGCCTTTGACCGTTCTCTGACTCAAGTAAAGGAAGGCCGTCTGATATCTTGGAGCGATCCAGGTGGCGCTACAATCGACGCGTGGGTGTAAAAGAGCAAAACACAAAGATAAAAGTAGTGCGCGTCAGAGGAGGAGGGAGAAGATGTCGCTACCTTTCTTATTCAGGGACATTACGCCTCCCGTCTTTGAAGCGCCATCTAGATTTTCATTTGAAAACTGTTTATTTCATAGACTAGGGTAGAACGCCATCTGAACGCTGCGCTCCGAACCGTATGTATTCCATGCGATACACTGCAAGCTTCTATAGCAGTCGTTCGGCGCGTCGAACAACAGTCGGCGAGCCGTGGTGAGAGAGTGGAAGTTCTGCTCGTGCAAGAAGCGTCCATGGGCAGTTCCGTAACTGAACTAATCTAAAAACGTTGGTTCTCACTGATTATGTACGAGTTCCCGTAGAACGCTGGTGCAGCACTCCTGTCCAGTGCGTGCACAGCGCCGGCGTCCGGTAGATTGTGTCGAAAATTCAGCACTAGGGCGTTGTTTTTTGTTTTGTACGTGTTGGCTATATTCTGTTTGGCGCTTAGCTGACAGGGTTAGCCGAAGCCATTCGCTCTTTGTCGATCCTTTGCTGCGTGATCATGCTCTAGTCCGTACCCACGAGCAGAAAGCGGGGTGAGGTGATGAAAGGGAGGCGGTTGATTGGTCCGGCGGGTGCGCAGTCCCTGCTGCCCAGCCAGCTTAGGGGTGAACGGAGTATAGGAGAACCGGGGCACTCCCGATAGCAAGCTCGTTTCATAACTTTTTTGTGTTTATACTTGTGCGTAGTCCCAAACTGTTGGATGTCCGTTCAATAGAACTCTTTCGAAAGTCACGTGCCGATTATTAAAAGGCCGGAAGCACTGTACAATGGCGGAACAACGGACACCGTAAAACGTGCGAATCATCCCCTGAGACAGCGAGCGTCCGAGTGCAAACAGCGATAGGAGCCGACTACTCAATCAAACAGTCTCTGAAGTGAAACGTCACTGTCCTCATGGCATTTTTCTTTTGATCTTGTTTTCTCTTTGAACGCAATCAAACGCATTAACTGCGCCGTGAAGCCGCTGCTTTTGTCCGCCATTGTGTAGGGTTTCAGCAGCTGCCAAGAGAGGGCGGTCTTTCGAAAGGCATATGTAGCGAATGATGTCTCTGCATAAAAAAAAAAGACAATATGACTTATTTTTTGAAGTGCACCTTTTTATGCGGTTGGCGCGTTTCTTTCATCCAGCCGGACAAGCCCACAAGGCTCAACGTCATTGCGAACGACCTACGTCAGGGTGATAGAACGCAATGCGAGGGAGAGCCCCTCACCTGTACTTTGTGGTTAGAGAATCTGCCGGCCGAGTACGAGTACGTCTTCGACGTGCGAGGCAAGAACGCCGAAATCGATCAGCTGGGAGAAGCTACCGGTGCCAAGGTCATCGTGCCTCCTGGGGGTAAGGGGCCACTCCGGGGGAAAAAATCTCAAACTACACTCTAAACGATTATAATATGAAGTACTTTACTGTGCTCCGTTTTACTTCGAGGCCCACCGCAGCAGAAGCTACGTTCGATGGAACCACTCTACCAGCCCCCAAAGTGCACCTACACACAGCTTGTTTTCTCCTACGCGTTTGCTACCACCGGACAGGCACATACCAAGGGGGGGGGGGGGGCAATAGGGCCCGCCCCCCCCCCCCGAAATCTTTCATTTTACTGGAACCTCCTCTCCCCCCTCCCCTCCATACAGCATTTTGTCGTGGGTGCCCCCCCCCCCCCCCCGAAACAAAATCCTGGCTACGTGCCTGCCATCGGACAAACCAATCACTTAATGAAAAAAACGGATGATCGTGGTGCATGCACTGAGCGTGATTGGATTAATCGATGGCTGCAAACGCCCACTGCTTTAGACTTTATCGGATCGTAGCCTTCACAGCGGTCGGTATTGGAGGGAAGCTGAAGCATTTCTAAAAAAATCTGACTTTGGAGCGGACACCTGTGCGGAGAACAAGTGGTCTGCTTCTTGCGCAGGAGCTGCGGGGGCGTCAGAAAGACGCAGAACTCTGATTGGCTCTGACTGAAGGATAGTGGGTAGACCTCAAAACAAGCGGCCCTTGAGGTCTACCTACTATCCTCAATCAGAGCTCGGCGTTCTGACGTCACCATAACCTCGGCAAAAGAAGCGACGAACTTGTACTCCGCATAGCTTTTTGTCCTGTGAATTCAGTTGTACCACTTTTCTTGGATAAAAGTAAACTTAATCCACATTCACTTTGAAAAATACGCGCAGCGATTGTCGCAATGCATGCGGTGATCATCGTTGCCACCAGTTAGTTATCTGTCCAGACTGTTGTGACGTCATCGTCGACATTCCCGAACCAGCTTAGCGGCGAGTGATTGTCGTCTGTCTCCGCTCAGGACGTCACTTTTGCTCGTTTTTCTGTCTGCTCTCGCGCTTTCCGGCCCACGGAGCGCCGGAACGGGTGGGTCTACGTCGAAATTTTAATCGGCTCTTACAAATAAGAATGAAAGAAAACTTCTTAAGGTGCCTAAATGCAACTTTTACTGTTTGTTCAAATTCAAGAAACTCTTCAGTTGCCCTTTAAAGTGAAATGGTGCAATGGAGAATATCAGAGCCGTATATGTACAAATTTTGGCCATCGGTCGGGAAAAATAGGAGACAAATGAGGAGGCGCCATTGGCCGAAATTGGGCTGGCTGTGTTCCAGGGCGTCTTCACAAATTCGAATGTGGCCAACCAGAAGCCGGTAAAAATATTCCGGCGGTGGTCGCGAGAAAAAAACTCAATAACTGCGTCGGAGTAACTTTCGGTGACTTAAGATATGGTGCACGGGATGTATAAATCACGGGCATCCAAAATAATGGTGAAAGAGTGCGACCAGCGAAACGATCATCATAATTCGTACGCCAAGCACCGAGGGCCGTGTATCTGCCGTCCGAGTGGTCACACTCTGTCCTAGCAAAACAGAGTTGAGCGGCGCATTCGTTTCTTGCATCTTTCTGCATGATCATGATCGAAACATCATGTGCACCCTGTTTCCTACCATGAAGGGTTACTACACTTCAATCTTACGCTCTTACTAAAACCATATACCATCATATACCTATGATTAAAGCAGTTTCTCGCTACCACCGCTAAGGTATTCTTTTCGGCTTCTAATTGGTCAAAAGGGCATGTCAAGCCAACTTACGGCGTCTGGTGCACGCCCTGGCCCCGCCCGCACCTCCCATTGACCAAATCCTCTTTATACAGGGCTCTGGAGAATATGTTTCGCTCTAGTCATTTCCATCAGACAGCGCGCCTACCGCGCCGGATCCTACCCTAGTGATTAGAGAACCTCGCACCCGAGTGAAAGCACGCGCATCGCATCGCGCTGTTACACAGTCGCGCGGAATAGAGGAAGAGAACTGCCGCCGGCACATCTACATACGATGTTTCCCGAGTCAGAAGAGACGGCTGTTTAGACTGGTGTACACCCACTATGATTAATGGTGGCCGCCACTCCTATAAAAAAAATAAATAAAAGAAACACTGGAGCTGCTGTGCATCCAGCTGTTCAAATTATGCAAAACTTGCCTGCGCCAGGGCCACTTGATTTTCGTGGACATGTATTTCGCCAATTAAGTATTTAATAATATCCTTGTGCGAATTTATTGAGCTAGACAAATAATTCAGAGCATGGCAAGACTCCGAAAGGTAATGGTCAGATAAACCGGGAATTGAAGTGCCCGGCATCCACCCATTAGAAAACCTAATAAAAAAGCATATTTTTTTATTTTTATGGCGAGACATTAATGATGGATACTGTAATGCAACATGAACAGACGAGAGAAATTTATACAGTAGACTCTGCAGATATTTAGAAAGCTTAAGTAATCATTCGTTGCAGTTCCGCTCGGGTTTGCATACGGCTGCTTTCCTACATATGTATTTTATATGTATATATTTTACGAAATTGAATTGTGTAAATGTAGAATGAATCATCCTATAAAGCATCAATTTAGTGCTAAACACGCGCGTTAATTTATTATACAAAAAAAGGAGGCAAAAATATAATCCGAAAAGGTAAACGTTTGATATAACCAGATTTTTATGCAACGGATTACTTTTACTTTGTTACTTCCTTGGTCATGGACTGAGAACTATGCTGACGTTAATAAACGGAGAGAAGTAACACATTTTAGTTACTTTTGATTGAGTAAAGAGTTATAGGGAGTAAAAAGTTATAGTGAGAAACTTGTGCTGCATCAGTGTTTTTGGTCACTCTTTCACGTGTTAATATCATAATCAAGAAGATAAAAAAAATGAAATCGCAAGCGAATTTCATCTTATTGTTCCTAAGGGTTGCCCTTCCTAAGCAACAACTCAAATCAACATGAAGTTTTCATAGACTTCCGCGCTATTTATTTTAAATTTTGTATCTCCTCAATATTTTACACTTTTCATTAATTCGGAGATGCAAGGGTAAAAGAAAAAGAATGATGAGCGTTTCCTTAACCTCTTTTAGATCCGCCAAGGCCCAAAAACTTATCCATGATAATGGGAAAGCTGGACGCTCCTGACCCCCAGACACAGCACGCATTTGCCATTTCACGCAAGATGTTCGATGACAGCAACGGAGACATTATTGAGTACACGGTAGTGCTGGGATCGCCGGAAGGAATAGGTAAGGCAACATTCGCGGCCACATTTCCAGCTACTCGTCATAGGCTTTCATAGCTGTTTAACGTCATTTCTAATGACGAAAATAATCCCTAGGGAAGCTGAACAAGGGGGACAAAGCTCAAGCACAAATCTCCAAACACAGATAGGTGGCTGGAGCGCAACCGAAAAACCGGCCTGGTTAAGGTCTCGAATCAGGAACCTCTTCATTTCCAGTCGAGCGCTCTACCAATAGAGCTGACCGGAAGTTAAATGTCAGTAGATGAAATGGGTTTTATCAGCTGCCACAAGTCTAACACCAACAAGGATGAACGGCCTGTATTATAAGGTTATAATGAAAATACAAGTAACGCAAAGGTGCAAGCGAGGTGGACAAGAATGACGAAAATAGTCCATATAGAAGTGTTTGAACATTTGTGTCCGTCCTTTGTACACCTTGTTCCCCTCCTCCAGGGATTATTTTCGTCATTTTTGTCCAGCTCGCTTGCACCTTTGCTTTAATTGATTTTTAATAATTTTTAATCTTTCATACATCAGTATAATGAGTGGGACAGTGCTGCGAAAGTTAGTTCATGTTTCAACAATATATTATATGGAGGTAGTTTTTTTTTATATAAGTGCATTCAAAGACGAGGTCGGTAGAGAAGAAAAAAACAAACTGTTTGCTTTGTTTTCATCTTAATGAACACTGGAACGATTATTTATGTAACTACAAAGTCAAATAATTGTTGTCGACCGTACAGGTAGTGCCTACCTCTAATCTGACTATTTACCGTTCGATAATGATGCCGCCGAAGGATGACGTGTCTAGCGGAGCTCTGCCGAAGGACGTGTGCGGCTCTTGTGCTGCACGCTTCTACTCGAAGCAGCAATTCCTTGTGTGTTCGGCAGGCTGCAGCCGAAAATTCCACTGTAAGTGCCTCAACGTGGGGCTCGTGGAGTACAACACGTATATGGAAACCGGGACAAGCACTTTTAAGTGCTCTGGCTGCACTCGGTGTTGCAGCTTGTCGCCAAAAGCTGCTCGCGCTTCAACGTCCGTCGACAACAAAAACTTGAACGTCATGGACGGTGAGTCGGCTTCTGCGCAAGAGAGCCTACCTTTTCCTGCAAGTTTCATGCGTGTCTTGGAAACTTTGAGCGGCAAACTGGACATACTGACGGCGGAATTCCAGTGCCTCCGCGCTGAGAACAGAAGTCTTCGTTCTGAAGTTCTGCAACTCCGCAAGAACGTCTTGGACAGAATCCGTCTAATTCCTTCATCGCGGCCGCTATACGCTACTGTCACTGGACTGCCGCCAGCTACGCCTACACCTGTACCCAACAGCCCTCCTCGGTCAGCATGGCTGCCCCAGAACGTGCAACATCAACCCTCGTCCACCCTCTGTCAAGAAAAGCACCCTGGCCAAACGACTTCACATCCAGACGAAGTGAGTGCTGTTGAACGTGATTTCCCAATGCAGAACTTTGGTTTGAATGGACTACAATCAGCGAATACGGTGGATGACGGTTTCGTCCCTGTCAAGTCTCGGCGACATGTGAAACCTTCGTCGGGCACCGCTAAACCTGATAAGGTAAATGCTGCGCCACCGCCCGTACGCCATATTGCCGCGCGCGCTGGCCAAGTAGGCAGCGCGCGAGTGGCCTAATGGTTATCGCGTCTGCCTCCCACGCGAAAAGCTAGGGTTCGAACCCTGGGAGCGACGTGTCTTTTGTTTATCCCTGTATTTTAGTGTTCTGGAGAATTCGAGAATCATGTTGCTTGTTCCAGGCCCGAATGTTCTACGCGTCGAAGTTTATACGCCGATTATTCCAGAAGTCCACGCATGTAACATAAGGGGCTCCGCGTGGCGAGCCGCAGTCAGTTTTCGCCCCAGCGTTCGTCTCCGCTGCTACGCCGACTTCGACGCCCGCGACGCTCTGTTATTATCTTTTGTACCTTTTTTTATTTTTGGCACAAGTTCGCCACATTAAACGTTTATTCCTTCCTGTTTATTTCTTGTTTATTGGTCACTACCCGTGACATTTTGGTGGAGGTGCGGGGTACCGCATGCCCGTGCAGCGTTCCCCTCCCAGGGTCCTCAGTGCAAGCCCGATTCCAAGCCCGGTGAGAAGACCACTCAACGCGGAACCTGAAACTCGGACCAGTCGCCGTACCCAAGGTCTACACCCGGAATACGGACTTCTGCCACCCCGGACCAGGCAGCCAACGAGGCCGACGATGGACAACCAGTCGTCGCAGAACCCGTCCACCGCCGCCGTCGTATACCTTCCCGTCGCACCCCGAACTCCGACGCCATTCCACGGGGAGGTCCTCGAGGACGTCGAAGATTGGCTGCAACATTACGAACGAGTTGCTCGCCATAACACATGGACTTCGGAGCAGTGCCTTCAGAACGTCTACTTCGCTCTGGAAGGCACGGCACGCACCTGGTTCGAGAACCACGAAGCGTCGATTTCGTCGTGGGAAGAATTCCAGGCCGAGCTGCGACGCACCTTTGCCAACCAGCACCGACGCCAGCGTGCCGAAGAACTCCTGCGAGCGAGAACCCAAGGGCCGACCGAAAGCGTCACGAGCTTCGTCGAAGACGTTCTCCACATGATGAATCGGGCCGACCCAAACGCTCCCGAAGAGAAAAAGCTCCGGGTCTTGATGCGCGGCGTCAAGGAAAACATTTTCGGAGGCCTTGTTCGGAGCCCGCCTACCACCGTCGAAGGTTTCATCACAGAGGCCACCAACATCGAACGTGCCCTTCAAGCACGCGCCGCCCACTATCACCGAGTCCCCGGCGTCGCTGACTTTTCATCTTCCGGCTACAACCCCACGGACATCCGCGAGATAATCCGGGACGTCGTGCGGGAGGAAATCAGGAAGCTGCTACCTGCTGCCACAAGCCCGGCTACGCCCTCAGTCGCTGAATTTCCGGGAAGAACTTCAGCAGGCGCTGCAGCCAGAAGTTCTCGCCAGCGCCGCTCCTGAACCACCGAAGCTGAGCTACGCCGCAGCTACCCGACGACCGCCGCCCCCTGCTCACCCGTATACGGCGCCACCTCGACATGAACCTCTAGCGCCGCAGTATTCACGACGCCATGAAGATCGGGCGTACGTCCGCCCAGAACAAGCTGCTCCACGAAAGACCGACGTGTGGAGAACGGCCGATCGACGCCCGTTGTGTTACCACTGCGGTGAAGCGGGCCACATTTACCGTCGATGCCCCTACCGACAACTGGGGCTCCGCGGGTTCCACCCGAACGACCCGCGCCCAAGGTACGACGAACGCCCTCGTGGCATCGAGGAGTACCTCCGACGTTCGCCATCTTCAACGCCGCTCCGCCGTGAGTCCCGCTCACCGTCGCCCAGACGTTCAGCGTCTCCAGCGCCACGACCCCGCCGAGAGAGCCTGTCGCCCTTGCGTCGCCGGGAAAACTAAGTGCGGCAACGCCTGGAGGTGGAGTTGCCGAAGACGACCCGAGTAAAGAGCCTCCAAGAACGCCGGAGCGCTCCCACTCTCCCGACGACACGCATCGCTACGACGCCCCTGCAACGGTGTCCAACAACCTAAACGTCGTCATCGACGGCCACGACGCATCGGCACTCGTGTACACCGGAGCAGACTACTCAGTCTTGAGTGGGAGGCTCTCCCGCCGCCTTCGAAAAGTCATGACGCCGTGGGAAGGACCCCAAATACGAACCGCCGGAGGACATCTCATCACACCAGTCGGGAGATGCACTGCTCGCGTCGAGATCCACGGTGAGACGTGCCCTGTGAAGTTCGTCGTTCTGCAGGACTGTTCGAGGGACGTTATCCTCGGAATGGACTTCCTCGGCGAGTATGGCGCCGTCATCGACCTCAGAGCAAACCGGCTAACTCTGCGAAAACCGGTTTCACCACCGAAGGAACCTAAAGCGACGTCATCCGCGGTCCGAGTCCTCGCAAGTCACGTAAACTTACCGCCGCGGTCGAGTGTTTTCGTACCTGTCGGGATCACCGAAGCTTTCTGCGGCGAAGTTCTGCTCGAGGGGAGCCTCCAGATGCTTCTAGGAAGAGGAATAGGCGTCGCAAGAGGAGTAGCTGAACTTCAGGATGGCCGCACTGTGATCCTCATGACGAACTTCCAAAGCGAAGCGCAACACCTCACGAAAGGGGCAGCCGTTGGCCACGTCGAGGAACTCCGAAGCTCCGCGGAAATCGCCGCCATTGCTGACGAATCCTCGCCACCTCAGCAAGACAGTACGTCGCCAGCGCAGCTCGACATTGACCCTAAGCTTCCGGACCCGAAACGACGTCAGCTGTTTAACCTTCTCGCCGAATACCGCGACTGCTTTGCGACGTCGTCGAAGGTGCGCCAAACCGCCGTTGCGAAGCACCGCATCGTTACCGAGGACGACGCGCGCCCTGTGCACCGATCTCCATACAGAGTCCCCGTCAAAGAAAGGCGGGTGATCCAGGAGCAAGTTCAAGAGATGCTGAACGACGACACAATTCAACCCTCAAGCAGTCCTTGGGCCTCCCCAGTCGTACTGGTTAAGAAAAAAGACGGGACGCTTAGGTTCTGCGTGGACTACCGGCAGCTGAACGCAGTGACGAAGAAAGACGTCTATCCACTCCCCCGCATCGACGACACGTTAGTCCGGCTGCGCCATTCTCGATACTTTTCATCGATGGACCTGAAGAGCGGCTACTGGCAGATCGAAGTCGACTAACGGGACCGAGAGAAGACAGCCTTCGTCACACCGGATGGGCTGTACGAGTTTAAGGTGATGCCCTTCGGGCTATGCACGGCGCCAGCAACTTTCCAGCGTGTCATGGACACCGTACTGGCAGGACTGAAGTGGCAGAGCTGTCTTGTCTACCTCGACGACGTCGTAGTGTTTTCCGGCGACTTCGACGAGCACTTGCGACGACTCCGAGCTGTTCTCCAAGCTATACGGACCGCCGGACTCACTCTCAAGCCGTCAAAGTGTCGGTTCGCCTATGACGAACTGAAGTTCCTAGGTCACGTGGTTAGTAACGAAGGCATTCGTCCAGACCCAGAGAAGACTCGCGCCGTCGCAGCATTTCCAGTGCCAAGAGACAAGAAGGCCGTGCGAAGGTTCCTTGGGCTATGTGCCTACTATCGGCGCTTCGTTCGAGATTTCGCAAGGATTTCCGCACCGCTCACAAGCCTCACGAAGGACGCCGAGAAGTTCGAATGGGCCGAGGAGCAGCAGCAGGCATTCGACGAGCTGAAGCGACGACTGCAGGTGCCTCCTGTTCTTGGACATTTAGACCAGGATGCGGAAACCGAGATTCACACGGACGCAAGTAACGCAGGACTTGGCGCGGTACTGGTTCAAGTACAAGAAGGCACCGAGCGAGTCATCGCCTACGCAAGTCGGACATTGTCCAAGGCGGAGCGAAATTACTCCACGACTGAAAAAGAATGCCTTGCGGTCGACTGGGCGATCACGAAGTTTCGTCCGTACTTATACGGAAGCCCGTTCCGCGTAGTCACGGACCACCATTCGCTCTGCTGGCTTGCGAACATCAAGGACCCGTCAGGACGCCTTGCGCGATGAAGTCTCCGACTACAAGAGTTCAACATGGCCGTAGTCTACAAGTCAGGCCGCAAGCACAGCGACGCCGACTGCCTGTCCAGAGCTCCCGTCGAAACACCTTCCGACAGCAGCGACGGCGATGACGACGAGTGTTTTCTAGGCGCAGTGAACAGCGACGACATGGCCCGACGTCAACGAGACGATCCTGAGCTGCGCGCACTAATAGAGCACCTAGAAGGGCGTGGGAGTGCCATACCACGTGTTTTCTCACGAGCCCTGCCGACCTTCGCCATTAGACAAGGAGTTCTCTACAAAGAGAACTTCGGCAACAACAACTCGACGTGGCTGCTGGTAATCCCAGCCGACCTTCGAGAGGAGATCCTCCAAGTCTACCACGACGACCCGACGTCCGGACACCTTGGTTACAGCCGGACACTGGCCCGTATTCGTGAAAAGTATTACTGGCCCAAGCTCCCCAAGACCGTCCACTTATACACACGATCATGCCATGAATGCCAGCGACGAAAGAAACCTCCAACGAAGCCGTCGGGACTCTTGCAGTCAATTCCTCCGCCAACGGCACCCTTCCAGCAGATCGGAATGGATCTACTTGGCCCTTTTCCGCCGTCGACGTCGGGAAATCGCTGGATCATCGTCGCCACAGATTATCTCACGCGGTACGCCGAAACGAAAGCCCTTCCTTCCGGAACTGCTGTGGAAGTTGCCAAGTTTTTCATTGAATCCATCGTCCTCCGGCACGGCGCTCCCGAAGTCCTGATCTCAGATTGTGGGTCCTCGTTCATGGCCCAGCTGACACAAGAAGTCCTTCGTCTCAGCCACACTAGCCATCGTCGCACCACGGCGTACCACCCTCAGACCAACGGGCTGACGGAAAGACTCAACAAGACCATCGCCGACATGATTTCCATGTACGTCGACGTGGAGCACAAGACATGGGACGAGGTGTTGCCGTATGTCACCTTTGCCTACAATACGGCCGTGCAAGAAACCACCGGGGTTACACCCTTTCAACTGGTTCATGGTCGCAAAGTGACGACAATGCTGGACGCAATGTTACCCCACGAACCGGCTGTCGACGGAAGCGACGACGCCCAGGTGGTTGCCCAACGGGCAGAAGAAGTCCGTCAGCTCGCCTGACTCCGGATTCAAGCCCAACAACGTATCGACACTGGCCGCTACAACCTTCGTCGCCGGGACGTCCACTTCCAGCCCGGAGACAGGGTGTGGGTGTGGACACCGATCCGCCGCCGTGGTCTCAGCGAGAAACTCCTGAAGCCCTACTTTGGACCCTACATAGTGCTTCGTCGACTCGGTGATCTGAACTACGAGGTGATGCCCGATGGAACACGGACTTCATCACGCCGCCCTCCACGACCAGAAGTCGTTCACGTCGTGCGCATGAAGCCGTACTACGCTCGATAGGACAGTGGACCTTACGTATTCAAAGTGACTCTTTAGTTTACCGTTCTTTTTGTTTGCTTTGTTTTGTTTTGTGCTGCATCGGGGCGATGCACTTTTTAAAGGGGGGAGTAATGCCGCGCGCGCTGGCCAAGTAGGCAGCGCGCGCGTGGCCTAATGGTTATCGCGTCTGCCTCCCACGCGAAAAGCTAGGGTTCGAACCCTGGGAGCGACGTGTCTTTTGTTTATTCCTGTATTTTAGTGTTCTGGAGAATTCGAGCATCATGTTGCTTGTTCCAGGCCCGAATGTTCTACGCGTCGAAGTTTCTACGCCGATTATTCCAGAAGACCACGCATGTAACATAAGGGGCTCCGCGTGGCGAGCCGCAGTCAGTTTTCGCCCCAGCGTTCGTCTCCGCTGCTACGCCGACTTCGACGCCCGCGACGCTTTGTTATTATCTTTTGTACCTTTTTTTTTATTTTCGGCACAAGTTCGCCACATTAAACGTTTATTCCTTCCTGTTTATTTCTTGTCTATTGGACACTACCCGTGACAATATAGCGCTATTTGTGTCTAGACAAGACCCAGAAACGTCTGTGAATGATATTGAAGCTCTGATAGAGCCTTTTCTGGAGGGACGAACACCTGTCTGTTCAAAGATGAAAACTAGATTTCTTTCATACTCTTCTTTTCACTTGGCTTGTGACGAGGCAGTTTTCGCAGCGCTAAACAAACCCGAAGTCTGGCCGGAGGGTAGCATCTTCCACCAGTTTTTTGGCCGCCTTGACAGTACGCGTGTTTATAACGTGGAAACAGTAGCACCCGATAATGGCGTCAACGCTTAGCGTTTTCTACCAACACGTGAGGGGCCTTCGTACAAAGGCCGACGAGTTTATGTCTAACCTGATAACAACTAAGCTTGATATTGTCTGCATTACAGAAACATGGCTGTGCGATGGGATACCTACCTCAAACTATTTTACACCTAATTACAAAGTGTATCGAAAGGACCGAGATTATCAAACCACTGGTCAAAAACTTGGTGGTGGTGTTTTAATTGCTGCCGAGGCATCTCTTTGTTCTCATCGTCGTATCGACTTAGAATCCTATTCTGAGTGTGTACGGTTAGAAATAAAATCTCGTGACGGTTTCAACTATCTAGTTGGTAACTACTATTTCCCACCACTCTTTGATCAAATGGTCTTCGTTGAGCATCTGGAGGCACTTAAGATTCATATAAATTTCAGCAAGTATAGAGTACAGATTTATGGCGATTTCAACCTTCCAGGAGTAGACTGGACACTTGGTCATGTAAAGAGCAACAACCTGATAACACGCTATAAGGCCACTTGCTTGTTGGAGTTTATGAACTTTTGTGGGTTGAATCAACTGAACACAACTGAGAACACCGCTGGAAATACCCTTGACCTTGTTTTATCTAACGTGTCTGTTGACTATGTAACTCCTTCTTTGAGTCCAATGGTAGAAATGGATCTGTTTCACACACCTTTCACAGTTGGGCTCTTTCTTCCTCGTAAGATGCCAGTTTCAAATCCCTACACTACGTACTGCTATCATAAAGGTGATTACCTGAACATGTACAAATACTTCCAAAACTTTGACTGGAGTGAACTTCTTGTCATAAATGATGTTGAGCTGGCGACCGAGACGTTTTCGACCATAGTTAAAAACGCAATTGATGCATTTGTACCACGGCGCATTTCCAAGCCTTCAATTCACCCTGAATGGTTCTCCAAAGAGTTGAAAATCTACCTTTGTAAAAAAGACCATTTTCATAGACTCTTCAAACGTACTGGTTTGTCTCTATTTTATACTGAGTTTAGCATTTACAGGGCTCTAGTTAAAAAGCTGTACGCTAGGGACAAACGCTTGCACCTTGAACAAGTGGAGTGTAGCCAAAACCGGTGCCCTAAAAACTTTTGGCGCTATGCCAAGAAACACACGCGCAACTTTAACCAAGGTCTTTGTCTGCGCTCAGATAACAACGCTAACTATGTATCTTCGCCTACAGAAGTTGCCAATATTTTTGCTGATTACTTCAGCAGTTGTTATTCAAGCTTTCAGGAAAGCACTCAGCCGCAAGAAATAAAAACCAACTGCCATGATTTCTTGTCTGGTATTAGAGTAGATGCCGTTGAAATTGCGGAAGCAATAAAAAAATTAAAACCGAAGCTATCTATAGGAACTGACTCTATTCCATCATTTATTATTAAGGGATGTAGCGAATTATTTATACCTATTTTGTTGCACATCTTCAACCTCTCTCTTACTTCTGGTGTTTTTCCCTCCCTTTGAAAAAAAGCGGTTGTTGTACCAGTTTTGAAAAAAGGTGACAGCTCTGTGAAAAGCAACTACCGCCCAATATCTTTGCTATCTGGATTTTCTAAAGTTTTTGAACGGGTTATGTATTCCCGGATTCTTTTTTATTTTCGGCATAAGTTTGTCGAGTGTCAGCATGGTTTTTTGAAGGGACGTTCGGTTGAAACAAATCTTTGCTCTTTCTTAAATCACTCTGCCCCTGTTGTTACAAACAAAGGACAAGTTGATTGTATCTTTTTTGACATGTCTAAAGCCTTCGATAAAGTAAACCATGAATTGCTGTTACACAAATTATCGTCATATGGTTGTTGCCCAGAGCTATGTAACTGGTTCCGTTGTTATTTGTCATCTCGACGGAACTCAGTTCGTGTAGATAACAGTCATTCCGACCACTTCTTTTCCACATCTGGTGTCCCTCAAGGCTCCATCCTTGGCCCGTTGTTGTTTTTGATATTCATCAACGACTTGCCGTCATATGTTGATAACGCTCAAATTGTGTTGTTTGCCGATGACATCAAGCTTTTTATGAATATTCAATCTTCTATCGACTGCAACGCTCTACAGCATGATGTTTCACAGATTGCTATTTGGTGTACAGCGAATAACTTATCTCTGAATCCATTGAAAACAAAAGTCGTATCTTTCTCAAGGCGTCACACCATAATAGACTGCGATTATGTTTTAGAGGGGATGCCTATCAAACGTGTTTCTGTCATAAAAGACCTTGGCGTATACCTTGATAATGTTCTAACGTTTACTGCCCATGTGTCATTTGTCGTTGGCAGTGCAACAAGAATGCTTGGTGTTATATCTCGTATTACGAAGCACTTTAATAACCCGGCTTCCTTGGTTTGGTTATTTTGTGCCCTAGTCAGGTCTAGACTTGAATTTGCTTCCATAGCTTGGAATGCGTTAAATAAAACTCAGGCATTGAACATTGAAAATGTACAGAAGAGGTTAATACGTATTGTGTATGATCGATACTCTCATCGTCGCTTCTATTTTGATTATGAATTTCTTCTTAAAAAAGTTTCGTTGACAAACTTGTCCGATAGAAGAGCGGAACGTGACTTAGTCTCTTTTCATAAGTTAGTAAACCGTGTATCTGATTGTGGCTCGCTTTTAAGTGATGTTAATTTACATGTTCCCTCCCGACCCACTAGAAATCATAACACTTTTTACATTAATACTGTCTGTGATCTCTCGCCTTTATCACGCTGCCAACTGCTTTTTAACCGCATCAACAATGCTGAAGTGGATATATTTAGCGACTCTCGGGTGTTCGCGATGAAAATGAAAGTGCTTGTTGCCAATTTGTAACGTTTGTGTATTTTTGCCATGTCTCTGTTATTTTAATTCCTCATTTATTATGTGTACCAAAGAAAAGACCTTTTGGGTGTTTTTGAGCACTTGAAAATAAATATTCATTTATTTATTATAATAATATGAATTAAAATGTTACTGTGTAGCCTGTTTTCTTTTCGGTAATCAATGCTAATTGCGTGTGTTCAAGTTTAAAATTTAAATAGATATTGACGTGGCCACTGAAATGAGATGAAATTTTAGCGATGAATTTATATTAATAAACAATAAAACACAGCTGTTTTTGTCCCAGGTCTCAAAATTGTGTTTGTTCAATTTGGCATTGAGCAGTTCGCAGGCGCCCTTATGTTTCCACATATCAAATTTTCACACTGAATAAAAGTACATGTTTAGATGTATCGAATGATCAAATAAATAACTT
This sequence comes from Ixodes scapularis, assembly GCF_016920785.2. Lineage (NCBI taxonomy): Eukaryota > Metazoa > Arthropoda > Arachnida > Ixodida > Ixodidae > Ixodes > Ixodes scapularis. The sequence continues at coordinate 47,132,322 of NW_024609879.1, read as the reverse complement.
TAAAGATACGAATATTTCAGAGTCTGCAGTGAGGACACGGCAGGCTTGGAGAACAGTTTCCATGGAAACTGTGGTACCTGCCCACCCTGTAACACCGGACCACTGGAATCCATTTGATAAAGGTGAATATCCTATATTTTGACTACATTTTTCTTAGAGTAATTTATAATGTATAATATCTGTTAAGATGTTTCCTGAGTAAAAAGTGAAAACTATAACAAGGAATCTGAGAGAACAGAGGTCTAGTGGTGTTTTTTTTTTTTTTCCGAAAGTATCTAGCATCTCAGACTTATACACATGATGTGTTGAATTCTAATAGCTACAGTTGTATAGGCCTGCGATTATGCATTTTCTACTGCGTGATGCATTGTAAAATCCCCTGACCAGCTGTGCTTTTAGCACTCGCTAGTTCAACAAAACACCAGACATAAAATCCTACACGTTTTAGTGTAGATCATCTATACGCTGTTTGCATACAGCTTGAGCCACTAAGTTACGGTTATATTTTTTATTCCCCTACTGCCTCATGGGCGTCGCTCTTCGATTCGTTGCAGAATAGGCGCAATTGATTATACTTATGCTGCGAAATTTAGATTTCTTGAGAGTTTGATACAGCGAGAGGAAGCTTATACGGTAGCGTTTTGCTTAGTCGCGGGTGGTTTTATCATTTCAAAAAGACGGACGAGAGATTCCTGGGGTTTGAAGTTAAGTCTTAAGTAACTGGCAACACATATTCGAAACAACAAGATGACCGAAGGGTTTTACTCTCAAACGTAGATAATTGTGTGGCTTTTAAGGCAACCCTTCGACCACTTTACAGATTTAAAAGTCAGATAGAAAGGTTTCTTCGATGAATAAGACTCAATGCAGCCTAATCATACAACTCCCTGGAGCACATATCGATTACTCATTCACTTGTATTACCGACATCTGCGCTGAAATCAAGAAGATTGCTAGTTGTTCCTAAATTTTAACTACGACTCTAAAAACAACTGGATGACATAAGCTGGTGAACTAATTGAGAGGACGCTAGCTCTTTCTTTTATACTTTCATGTCACCAAATTGCTTTTTTCTTATTGATGTTGCACTGCTTACTTTTTTTTAAGAGCGAAATGCCGAGTATGCAGCGGCAAAAATCTAAAGAATTACATCTTGAACTTTACCCTGCATTTATACTTTCTGTCAATCATTCTAGTCGTTATCGTGTTCAGCTATATAGTTAACATACGCAAAGTAACTTTATAAAACTACATTGTGTAGACGGAATTGTTTGGCTAGGGTGAGTGAGATTTCAGTAGTGCGTGAGTGTAATCTAGAAAAAAAAAACCTCCGAAAAAACTCTCGCTCACACAACGCATCGCTCATTGTAGCAACCACAATCATCTACAGAGCAATCTAAAACATGACACAACTGAAAATTCACGGAAGTTTAAAATTCCGCATGCTTTTGAGTTTTCTTTGTAGACCACTAGTCAACGACGCATCAAATCTAGATAAATGTAGTTAGTATTTGGTGCACGTTAGGAATGTGACATATGCGATGCGGTGAGCCTTCTGCTTTATTACAGAATACATATAATGAAATTTACATAAAAAAACTCTGCAGGGAACGTATAACCTAAATACTAATTCAATAGCCGCTTTCGCTTTCCGCAATTGTTTTGCGCAACGGGCTAAGGATTACGTTCTGAGAATGCGCAATATCTTCCATATAAAAATATTAACAGCGTGCATGCCTCCACAGCCTAATGAGTGCGCTTATATTGCAGTTTATATGTACTGAGAAGATATATGTTAAATGAGATTCAACATCCAGGATGTTGGGTAGACACCGTTCAAAATTGAAGGAAACGCATACACCAAACGATTCCACGACAGTTGCTTTCAGTACCAGTGTACTTTCGCAGTTTCATCGGGTGTGCCTGAGATGTGACACGGTTGATATATTATTCCAACGTGCACTTGTTTGACATATATTCATAGCATAAAAAATCCTACAATATTATAATGACACAATTGAAAGATTTGCAATGATGCGTATGTGTCGCCCGTTTCCGCCCTTTTGTTTTTCGTCACATTTTAATTGAGACAAATCGCGTGCGACATCGTTGTTTGCCCGCCTGTGTGTTACCATCACTAAAACGTATTGCGGTTTCAGATCCTAGAAATCTGGAAGACGATCCGATGAGTTGCAAGAAGTTTGAAGAAGACTCGGCAACTCTAATTTGTGTTCTGGGCACTCAAAGTTGTTCCGAGGCTACCCTGCCATGTAACGGACCTCTTAGACCGGGAACTGCCTACGCGTGAGCATTTTTATTTTTTTCTGAGACCTTAGAGGTGTGCAATTGTGAGGCGATATAAACATCTTGTCGCGGATATTAGCGCGACCATGTAACATGGCCGACAATTATCATAACGCGAAATGGGGCGCCCTCTTGAATTGGCATCTTAAAGGGGTACTCCACCGGTTTTTTTATTGTCTCCGATTTGCTTGAAATTTTGCTAAATTAACCAACAAACATTGCTAAAATAGTATCCCAAATATTAGGTGAAAATATTGTTTTTTCGCGAAGTCATTGAATTTACAGTTTTGGTCTTCACCATGTTTTTCAAACTGAAAGTCTCTACTGGCAACAACAACAAAGTGACGTCAGTGGAAGGCAGGGGTTAACTTTTTGGACTACAGAAGTTGTTCCCAACGGATTTGAAGCAGTTTCTTGGTGTCAAATGAGTGCTTTGGAAGCTCGCTCCCGTATCCGCGCTCCAGCACGGAACAAATGATTGGCATATTCTATTTTTAGACTACTTACTCGAGTGGCAAGCCTGCCTGCCACTGACGTCACGGCACTGAAAAGTGCGCGAATATTTGAATATTGGATTTTGCACCATTTTCATTTGCCGATTTCACAATACCTATTATGAATTTCGCGATGATAAATAGCATACCGGAAAGGCTAAAGGCCGGGGAGTCAGAAAATATAGTTAGTTGAGGTAGCTAAAAAAATCGGTGGAGTACCTTTTCAAGAGACTCCACACCGCCAAATTAGTACAATTGTGGGTAATAACGTTTTTTTTTTTTTTTAGAAGGGTAAGATTTTTTAGAGAAAGGATAAGATAGATGCATGCTATAAATAGCGCGCAACTACAATTTTCGGGAATAGTACCATTCTACATTAGGGTGGGCAGAAGTCCAAGGTATTGCATAGGTTGCCCAACATTCCAACGCAAACACATGTCAGGCCTGCCCTTAGCAAAAAGAGACCGTACTTCAAACGAAGTTGAAATATATTGAATACGAATATTTATTTTGTATTTATTCTGTATTATTTTGGCCGCACTCGAAATACGCGCGTAAGGTATTCAAAATACATTATAAATATGAATCAAAAAATATTTTAGATATACCAAAAATATTATCCCTTCACACTCAAGATGCCATTTGTGCATGAAATACCGGTTACACAATTTTTTTTTTATTTTCGATTTTGTCAGCAAATGGTGTCACTGTGGTATTTGAAGGCACTACTAAATACATCTCACAAAGCTACATTAGGAACGAACACAAACACAAACACCATGACACACTGAACAGCTCATTCACAGTCCCGTTGACTGCTCTGGAGCCTTATATAGCCTACATATTGAAGGTAATCATTTTTTCGGTGACCACCTCTGCGCTTATTAAGGTTCCAAGTATTCAATCTTCTCCTCGGGAGTCTGTGAAAGGGGAAACAGTGTTTCGAAGTTCGTGGACGATATCTCTTACTAAAAAGCATTGGTACAACTAATAACAATTCGGCGTAGTCCCTAAAACAATATCCACACAAACGGCTCATAAAATACATGTTATTGCTTCTCTGCGTAGCACCACTCAGGACGAAGCGAATCAAGGCAGTCTCTTTACTTTAAAATGCTGTAAACGACTTTATTTTTGTGAGGACCTAATTCTCGCAAAGTTCGCGAATCGCCTACAATTCCGAAAAATAGGTCCCGTGAACAATTCCGGCAAAATGTAAAAACATTAAAATCTATATTGCGTTCTCAGCGCGTCGCGAAAATTAGAATTTGCGAATTATTCCAAAACTCCAACTTTGACCTAAATCGCGAAATATTGAGCCCGCGAAAAATAAGTATATTACAGTAGTCATTTAGCCTTTCCTTTTTAGTAGCAGACTATTCAATATGGTAGTTAATGTCACTATATTAAAGTCACTATTGACATCACATACAATGGTGAGTATACACGTTCAGTGAACTAACATTGTGCTAACAAAACCACGCCAAACGTACCTGTTCACAGCACCTACTGAAGCTTTCCAGCATCAGCAAATGTTGTGATTGTAGTTCCCGAACCCCGTTTGTGATTGGTGCGCAAGGAACTGATCAGGCGTGTTCTTGATAGAAAAAAAGGAAACAATAACATAAACTGGGTTGATTTATCAGTGCGATGCTGCGCAATTCAGTTTACAAACTAATCAAATGTTGTATTTAGGCCCTTCAGTGTACTCCATATCTGCTTGAAGTGAACTTCTAGAAATACTTCTCAATATTTTGGTAGTTTAAGTCAAATTACCAAAGTATTGCAGTCAAAGGGTACTTAGAGTATAACACAACAGTGTATTTTAAGAGTATTCTGCAGGTATTTTTGACTGCTCCATTTTTTTAGGGTTGGAGTATATTTTGCATGAATTAAATAAATATTTCAAGAAATATATGTGAAAGGTATTTTGTTCCTATTAATTTAGTATTTACATATTTCAAAACGCATGAAGGGAACTTCAAATGTAGTTTAAGTAAAGGTATTTTAAAATGATTTTTAGAAGTATATTTTAGTACTAAGTAAAAAAAAAAGAAGTTTATATTTTCGGTGTATTTTTCGTGTACTTACAATTATGAACTGCATTTCATATACACTCAAATTAGAATGTGGTATATTTCAAACGTATTAGTTTTCGCTAAGGGTGAAATAAGACTTATGCGCCCCTGAGGTTCTAACTAAGATTAAATAATACCATAATATTACAATTCATATTTCTTCCGGTGTATATATTCATGTCTGTAGTTAGCAGACTGAAATATATTTTTAAGCACCTTGTGCTAAAGAAAGAATGCCCTAAAATACTCCAAATTTTAGGCAATAATGTAAAGGGCTGATGGGAGAAGCCGTATCATTTCCTCACTGTCAGGCTAGGAAGGCGTGGTCACTGAACTATCAATGTCTCCACAAGGAGAACACAACTCTTCTAGGTAGCTAACTGTTTCTGTCTGTCTGGAGTTGCAAAGTTCACTATGGAGAATTCAGTAGCTAAGGAGGTTCATATAAGACAAATCCGCGTATAGGATGTAAGTCAAAGCCGGCGACATGGTATAAGAAGCACTTCTAAGACTTATAGAATTTTGCAAGCAAATATACTTGAGAAATAATGAATGGGAAAGAAAACTTAAAAGGGGACACCTAAGCACTTCTTACGAGTTGTGAATGAGAAGGCATGAGTGCCGTTCTTCCACTCTCTTACTTTGTCTGCGGCGTACAGGCGTCGACGGTTACGGTTCGCAAATGCCGAGGTTGCTGCCGACAACCAAGCGCACAGTCTCCTGAAGTGGCCGCGCTGCGCTTAGCTTGGCCTTGCAGCTACTCCGGAGTCTGCCCGTGCGGGCTCTGCTGGCTCGGCGACCAGTCGCTCCCTCTTACGGGTGACCGGGCCGCTGCGCCTCCATGGAGAGGGCTTCTCTGGTGGCGTTCCTTGAAACTACACCGCACGAGAACCAATGGGAGCTTCGCTCCTCGAAACTATGAGGCGCGCCAGCCAATTAAAGTTTATTCATCAGATTGCTGCTACAGACGACAGGTGTAGCTCTATTTGGACAGAAGAGTTTAGGTGCCGCTTGGCGCGGCTTCAAAAGCTGATAACGCCGGTTCGCTCAATGGAACAATTAATGCTTTCGCACAAAAAAAAAAAATCGTGACCTAGGGATTAGCGGCCATTAATTACTTTATAATTTATTGTTTATTTGAAGAGGGAAAAGAGCAAGTAAGGACGACAAAACCGCGCTTTGAGGGGAGTGAAAAAGAGGCCGAATTGTCGAAACGATGGGTGAAAAAGAAATAAAGATTGGCTATGGTCTTAACTCGTAAATAACAACAGGACAAACTCTTCCCACAAAGGATCTGCTCTTCATGATTGCTGGTTCCCTCCTCCACACTCACAACTCTCCGTGGAGGTGGGTGGAGTGGAAAGAGTGGGTAGCTCTATGAGACGAACTTGCCCTGCTGTTCTAAGTCTTCAACCTACTGATCGTTTGTAATTGCCAACGGAATGGAAATAAAGTTAGGTAGAATGCAACGTGAAATCTCTTACCTATTTGGCTTGGTAGTCATCGTGATTTTAGTAGTAAACACCTTCATTTAGAAAGTGTGTTATCATCATTTTTTTCTTTTTACTTATAGAATCTGGTTTTTTTATGGTTTTGCTCGCACAGTCCGCCTATCCTACTAGCAAATTGTTTTCTACTCTAATTCAAACTTTGCTGTGCGAGTTTTGAGGAAAGCTTACGTACGGTCAAGACACATGAAACTTCAGTCTGGGGTTCATGCCGTAAATAAACATCCGTAGTTTGTTTGGTCGTTCGAAGATGACGTATAAAATTATACAGCCTACTATTCAAGTGGTTTTGGCTTGGTTTGCTTCCTCTCTTATCTCGGACATAACTTTTTTTTTTTATAGATATTCTTTTTGGTTTTGCTTAAAGTTTTGTCGCAAAGAAAAATGTTTTCGTGTACAACGTATATGTTAAGTAAATGAGCAAAGGAATTCTTTCTAGAATTGTAGTCTAGAAAATATGTGATGAATTCGTTCTAAACTTTTAGACACATATATATCATAAATTGCGAAACGTCTAGATTATTACGTTACATATCTGCCCTAGTTCTTGAGGGTGAGTGCATCATCGCACGCTCTCTTGCTTTTGTTTCAGAGTTTTTTGTTGTCTGACAATTTCTTGTTTGCTGCAGTGAGCGGTGGCTGCCATGTACTTCGGCGACTAACGACGCTCCTTTTTTCCATTTGGCGCAGAATGTACGTCATCGGGCGCACGAGAGGCGGTGAGATGCCCACAGCGCCCGAAGAGTTCAGGACCCGTGCGTATGGTCAAGGCCTCCTCAACTCTTTTTCCCTCAAACCTTATCATTTTACGTACATATATTGTGGAGCGAGCGGATGCAACGACTGTGTGCAGAAAGAGAGATAATTTACTAGTGTTTTAAAATGCTCTCAAGACATGCGGAAACAATTTATAATATATTTTATGTACTTGCGAAGAGGTGCATGATGGAAACTTTCTTAGCGTGGTTTCGATACATTGTTGGGCATTGCAAATGCCAGTTTAATATTTTCCTTGGTTTATTAGGGAAACAATAGGAACTGTTTACTCTGCATTTTTATGTCCGATTTACGTTTTGCTTCGCATTTAAAGCAAATAGAGAACAACCATTTTCGCTCAAGTTAATGTAATACTTGTAATAAATAGTATTCAGCAATAAAACCTATTGCATAATAAATGTATCATATACCCCTAAATTGCGATCAGCAATTGTAGTAGATTATTGTTCAATTTGGGAAACAATGCCCGATACCCCTCCGGTGCCTAGCACACGCATCGTGCGGTTACCCGACATATATACATACATCAGAGAGTACAATCAATCTACTGAAAATCCTTATTAATATCGATTATAATGCCTACTGGTGCTTTTTATCACCTGTTCGCGAGCCTACTTTCATGGCCTCGTCTTTACAGCTTGAGGCGCTGTGAAAATATAATTTGCTTGAGAAGGCTGGCGAGCGAACCTGTCGCCAGAGCTTCCTGTTCTATACACTAGCTGCGTAGGTTTAGCTGGAGTCGCCAATAGTATCCGAAAATGTAAGAAGGGCAAGGAGGACCTTCAGTTGTCCCGTCTACAGCGCGAGCTTCCCACCTTCGACAACGCTTCGGTGTTGTCATAGCCTTCTCTATAGTCACAAAGCCTGGCATTTCGACGACGGAGCCATTGAGTGCGCGGTCGCAGATTTGGAGCGCGAGAATCTGGTAGCACGGAGCAGGAAAGAGCGATTTCTCGGGGAACCTGGACGTCAGCGCAAAGCTTAAGAAGCGGCAAGGACCCGAAACACACTTGTTCGCACGGGAGAGGTGTGTTTCGGCGTCTCGCCGCAGAGGGGCGTCAGTCACGTTGCTCTCCTCCCATCCGTTGTCTGCCGCTCCACCTTTTCCACTTCAACGGCCGCTTTTCGTGGTGATTTGCCAGGCTTTGTCAGTTAATAGGAGAGCATGCCAATAGTCCCCGAAAATGTGAGAAACGCAGGGAGGAGGAGCTTCAGCTGTCCCGCCTCCAGCGCGAGCTTCCCACCTTCGACAATGCTTCAATATTTCGTGTACCTCGAGCGCGCGCGCTCAGCCAACGCAGGACAGAAGGCACGGGACGCGTGCTGAATTCGGGGCGCTCCAAAGACTCTCCTTGTCGTTCTAATTTTGTTGAATGGCTATAGAGAATTTCATATCGTTCCTTTTGCAGTCTTCATCGAGCCTGTCCGAGGCAAAGCGGGGGCAGTTGTCGGAGGGATCGTCACAGCGCTGCTGCTCATGGCCCTCGTGTTCGGAGGCGCCATCTACATCCTGAGGACTAAAAATCGGTAGGCGACATCGCCGGTCTAAATCGATCGAGACCCGGGAATGATCCAGGATGGGCGCGCCATCTAGCCTCCGGTCGCACAACTGCTGGAAGCTTGTAATAACATCTGTAGATAGCACTTTAGATCAACAGAGTAAGCTATGCTTCGGTGTAACGGCACTTGCACCATTCTATCGTTTAAAATGATTGTTGAGTGTAATCTCAGGCTTTATCTAAAATTGAAAGAAACGCTCTTCTGTCCTCAAGAAACGATAAAGTAGGCCGCGAGAGAGAAAAATAATTTCGTACGAAATAGGTTATACTATATGTAATGCTGAGGAACTCACAATTCCAAGTGGTAACTAAAGCCACTTTCCCCTGCTCTGCATTAGGCAACAAAATGTTGGCGCTCACAAGAGATTTGGGGAAGGGAGCGTCAGTACTCCCAACCGTAGCCTATTCAGTAGGGTACGTTGTTCGGCTAGTTGGTTCATCTTAGTTAAACGTAGAATAGCGCAAAACAACAACAACAACAAGGACAATAAATAAACAGGAGAAGCGCTACAAGACAGGACAAGAACAGGATGGCGCTTGTCCTGTTTACTTTTCGTCCTTGTCTTTTTTGCCCTATTTTTTATGCGTAGCCTCTTTAATTGCTCTCCATATGACTACTACACACAATATCTGTCAAGAGGACCAGCAGTTAGTGATAGTTCAACTCAAACCAACATGAGCACTGGCACCGTAATGGCACAGTCGTCGGATAGGAGCAAACGAAACTTGGAGGACGCTGAAGTGTTATTTTTTTAGAGCGGAACGCGGTAGCAAAGTGTATAAAACTCCCGCTCTTTACCAAGCCGTACAAGCAATTCACGTCATGTTTTTGAATCACTTTCATTCCCCCCGCGGCGTCACGTTTCACTTGAGCGTTGTCAATCGTTTGAAACTCCTGCGAGAGTTCATGTGGCTGTGACGTCATAATCCTATTGACGAATAAGAATTTCTTCACGCTCCACCGACGCCGGATTTTCTGCGACACGAGCTCCTTAACGCTATTGAGTTAAGACTGAGGCGTTTGCTAGCTGTTTGATCTTTTCTAAAGCAGTGGGTACAACGTGCATGAAGAAGAACAGGGAAGAAGGTGGAAGAAAAGTTGCGTGTATGTATATCTGTACAGACTAAAACTTAGTCTGCCACCAACGGGCGACTTTTCTTCCAGCTGTAGTTGGGAAATTTAGCAAGTGGAGTACAACCGTTCTCCTGCGGTCTTTAACGTGCATCAAGCAGTAGTGATGCACGAGCGCACGCCGGTACGATGCTCATTCAGATCGAAACGGCCAGGGGTGGGGACGGAACCCAGGATACCTGGGTTCTGTAGCACGAGCTTTCGCTGCCCGTGCTCCGATCTGGTGTGCGCTATACCACTCGTCCACAGATCCCCCAAGAAAGTGGAACGCATAGCGCTGTGTGCGTTTACTTTTTTCCGAGCAGGCTTCACGGCCACTTGCGCTGCCAAAAGAGAGCTGAATCAGTGTTGTCTAGAGCAGCAGCTAAGTGCACGAAGGTGAAATTTACTAGTTTTTTGCGTAATAAATACATGTACTATCGGTACAAAGTAGTAATAAATAGGTTTTGTTTAAATAAAATATGTTGGTACGAGGGATGGGCAATATTTCAAATACAAGTATTTGAAATACGTACTTCTAATACTTTGTGTATTTTGCATTTGTATTTATTACAAATTGGGTAATGTATTTGACTGTGTATTTAAATACTAAAACGTAGGTATTTCAAATACAATTGTAATTAAATACAATTTTGTGGGCGAAAATACATCCCTCAAATTTATTGTCACTGTCCAGATCAGGAAAAAAACTACGTTCTGAACTAAATGCAGTGTCTCTCAATCAAGCACAAGCGTTTAGTGACTTTGTGGTTACGGTGCTAGTCCAGGGCAAGAATAGTGACGAAATCGACGTTCACAGGCAGACTGGCTAAATAAGTGCCTGTGACAACTTGTGATGTTTTCCAGCCTGATTTCCATCCATATTTTTGCCTGAAACATTCTAAATGCGCGGATCGTCCAGATTTTCGTAACTGGTGCGAGTTGCAACAATAAAAAATTATCTAGCTAGTGCTGCGCATTTTGGTCGTCTCGGTTCTTTGTTGGTCTATACCAAAATGTAATCGACAAAACAAAAAGCTGCTTGAAGCTCTGTACTTTTTTCACCTATTACGTCCAAGCTGGTTACATTTTTTTGTGATTATATTTCTATTACGTTACTAGAGCCTCGCACAATAACTCCCGAGTGTGCGATGCAAAATTAAAATGAGATACCCGGAAACCCGTTGCAGGTGCCCTGAAGTCGCTGACACAAATTTTGAGGAATGTATTTGGAAAAGTATTTGGAGGAGACCAAATACATTTGGTTGTATATGTATCTTGTACTTAAATGTATTTCTTTTAATTTAATTAGATTTGTAATTAATAAATTTTTAACAAAGTATTTTGTATTTGTATTTTGATACATATTTGAATGTATTTTGCCCATCCCTGGTTGATACCAATAAACGGTGTTAATTATGTACCTGACTTATGCTCCAATGACACTCTGACACTAAACATTGTCAGAAATGACAAGTGATGAGGCGGCGAAACTGAAGCAAACCAAACGTTTAATGGGGCGAACTTCTGCGCAAAACGAAATAAAGGCCAGCGTCGCAGGCGTCGTTGTTGGCCAAATAGCTGAATCGAACGCTGGGTCGAGACTGACTCCGGCTCCCCACGCGGAGTCCATTACATACACGCGTGGGCTTCTGGTGCAATCGGCGTAAAATGTTCGGCGCGTAGAGCAATGGAACCTCGAATAAGAACCAGGATTCTCAAATTTACCAGAACGCGACATTTAGAGAAAAAACAAAAAGGCGCGTCGCTCCCAGGCATTGAGCCTCGAGCCCCTTGCGTAAGATCCAAGGACAATAACCATTCGGCCACGGGCGTGGCAATATTATGCAAACGTTCAAAAATAATACTGCCCAGAAACCAGGTGGCCCCCGTCTAGCTCTAGAGCGTTCTTTTATTGAACGCGCTCTAGGAATCTACTGTTTCTGATGACGTCATAAGCGTCGACCAAGCGCGCGAAGCCTAATATGTGGCTTGACACGTGCTGTTACTTGCGCATCTCAATGTTCCTTAAGTTGTCTGGTCGTATCGTAGCCCTTAGCAGTGAATTTTATTATTTTTGTGATTCATCCTAATGGAGCAGCTAGATCAATTCTACGCTGTTTTGAAAGGTAACGTTTTATAAAAACAAACAAAAAAACACTGGAGCTAAATTAGCTTATAATAAAATAAAATATACAAAATAAAAAAATATATATTAGAAATACCGAAACGTCAATACAGGCGTAAAAATAAGAAGAAACAATTATTACTTTTTAACTACCGGAAACTTTTATTCGTGATAAGTATAAATAACTCAGACATTCGTGATAACTCTAAATAATGAACAATCTAACAGCAAAGGCAAATCACTCACTGTAAGGTCATTTCGAGAAAAATAATGTATAGGTATTTTGATGCGCATTACTACTGTATTTTTGAACGTAAATAACGCAGACGTCCTTGCCTTTCATTAATTTTGACTTTCAATAATTTTGTCATAGCGCAATTACAAACTTGCGCCATCTGTTGCGTGAATTAGAAGTGTTTACAAGTTCGCTAAATAGGAAAACCATGAAAATGCCTTAATAGTTTTAAAGGTTTTCCTTATGATTCTGCATTGTTCTCCAGAAAGAAGCAAGCGTCCCAGGAGAGGACGTCAGCTGATACTTCGCAGCTCGGCAACTCCCTTGTTCACTTGGTGCACCTATCGACGTACGTTCGCCATTTACTGCAAGTTATAGAATACAACGTTCAGGGTAAAGTCTGTTAAACTCTGCCATGATCAAAAACACGAGTGCCGGTCAAACGTTGACGCAGAACTCTCGTTCAAATTGTGCCCGCGCATACTCGCAGAGCGAAGATGTAATGAAAGGGAAGACGCCAAACGTCCTTGCTTGCCTAGATAGTGACTGAACGCGCGTCAAAAATGATTCATGATGACATCACGTAAACATGTTCTTATCACAAAGTCGCAGCATCAGAAAGAAAATAAAGCCATACAAATTGTCGCCTCCAGCCCTTGTTTTACGGTATCTTTATTATGATCGCTGCAAGAATAATGCGAAGTGGGTGAGTTAACAAAAGATATATTAAAGGCCTCCATAGTTACTTCAAAAACTGGACAGTACTAGGTGAAGGTAAATATTAGAAACAATATGGCCACGTAAGAAACTAACAATCACCAGCGATCATTAGTCGAATGGATGTTTCGGCTGCCAAATTTGTGTATGATGAGTAGGAGGGAGAGAGTGATTTCGCAAAATTCTAACAAAATGTAATTTCGCCTAAGAGGAATACGATCAAAATTATTGCCAATTTTTTTAAATTTTTTTCTTTGGCTCAGTGCAGAGAAATGGTGACATGACTGCCAGGTCATGTTAGGGCGGCTTATAACTGATAATTCCCAAGTTGATCAGTACTAACATATGAACAATTGGACACGAATGTTGCGTCACAATTGGGTAATTAGTCTTGGGTAAGTTACTTTAAACAAAAAATTATTCGGTACAGTTACAGTTACTTCCAGAAAAAAGTAGCGAAGTTACCGTTACAGTTATCGCAACAAAATAGTAACTCGTTATAATTACAGTTAATTCTTACTTCTCAGTTACTTCTTACTTCTTCGTTACTTTTCTACAACAGAATAAAAATTAGGAAAAACTAGAAAACACCCCTCACGAAGTTTTATAGCATAAAATTAAAAAAAGTGCTCTTTTTACTTTATATTGCAACTTAGCAGAAGTTGCTTCTCAAAATTAGTCTCCGAAAGTTTCCCTCGTTTGTTGGCGAACACGTCCCTGCCCTCGCTGAACAGGCGCTCAACTGGCGCGCTGGAAGGAACCGCACGAAAGCAAACGCGGACCCTATTCAAATACCCTATCGTTGGTAGCACTAGCACATTGCTGGCTTATTGACGGTTGCGCTGGATTTATAAAGTCGCTGGACATATTTCAGTCTGTACCCGGCAAGCCAGAAACATACCCCGCGCAGACAACAGTAAGTTTTGTCTCGACTGTTGACACCACGCCGGAGTAGTGGCGCTAATAAAAATACGAAGCATGCGCAACGCCCTCCGCGTGTATTGTTAATCCAGGGTTGATTCACCCGATTAAAAAGCGTCTGCGCAGAAAAAAGAAAAGCCTCAACATAGATAGTGCTTCGAGATACTAAGATGTAAGTGTTCAGTCACAAAGTATAAGCGCGTCCGTAAAGATAACTAGATTTTTTCCCTCAAATGTACACGTGGCTATGTTCGGGTTGTGACTTGCGAGAAAGCGTGCAAGGCCAACTTGACACTCGAAATGTGGGAAAAGACACTTTGGAAAGTGCAAGGAATAGCTAGATTGTGCTCGTTCAATGATATATTATTCGTAAAAAAACTGGAAAGTAACGACAAAGGTAACGTCGTTGCTTTCATTGCGACCTCAGAAAAAGTAATAGAACTACAGTTACAAGTTACATTTTGAAAAAGTAACTCGTTACAGTTATAAGTTACAAAAAGTAACGAAGTTAGAGTAACGCGTTAATAGTAACGCGTTACTTTTTAAGACTGTGGGTAATTCACTCGCGGGTTTCTAGGTTCGCAGTCGTTTATAGTGACCGCAAACCTGTAACCTTAAACATTTGCCAACGTTACTCGCTAAATAGAACTATTGCTTAATAAAACTTCATGGCGTGACCTCCCATAGGTGTCCCTTCGTCTCGAACTCTTGCCGCCAAAGAATGACTGCTCGCCAGCGTACTAACTGGCACGAAATCTGAATTTAGGCGCTTTTGTTATTTTGCAGTGTGAACGGCTCGGCACGCAAAGAAGACGACGTGAGCGTCGAGCATGGCACGCCAAGAGACAATCACCGCTCACCTGTCGTGCAAGATATTAACAAGTAGGAGGACTATTTTACCCTTCAATGTATTGCTATTTCATGTATGGCAATATTTGGAAACATTTTATTGTATTTTTGGCTGAATTATCTACACATAACTATATGTTGAACGCTACGGCCGTCGGGGCAAACATAACTTTAAATACGCACCGAAATGAATTCTTAATTCTAGGTTGTGATGAACATTACAGAGTTCGATGGAGAGAAAAAAACCCTGTTTTGTCTGCTAGCGTAAATAAACTAGAGGTGGAAGAAAGCTGAAGCTCCGTCAGATGGCAACGATATTGGTGGGGCTAGAATGAGAAGGTTTGAAATCATGAAGATACTTGAATGAAAAAAACAAGGAAAGAAAGAACATAATGTATCTACGAGCCGACGGCCACCTAAGCATAATTTTGTCAAAAGAAGAAATGACATTTTGAACGGTCGTTGAAATTAAAAACCAGAATAACTATATCATCAGCAAGAAACAAAACAATACTGTCGGTCTTGCTGAAAAGATAGCTTCACTAAAATAAATGCCACAAGCGCCCAAAATGTTTTTTTTTCTTTTTTGGTTTGACGAAATTAGGCCAAAGTGAACGTCGGCTCATAAAGAAATTACGCTTTCCTCTTCGAACTTTTGATACAGATAACGTCATGTTCTCAAACTTACACATTAAATTCCCACCTTTACCGTGATATTTCGGCGGAGTTTCAGCCTTCTACACTATGCAGTTTAGTTACGCGGGTAAAAAAAAAAAACATGGTTCATTTTTTCAATGGCACCTGCATGGCAGATGGTGAATAAACAATTCCAATCATTGTTCTTTTTGTGCTGATATCTTTGTCTAGTGGGATAGCGTCACGAGCATGACCAGTGGTTCTCCAAAGTAAAATAACGTATAAGGTGTGTGCGTCCGCATACCATTGGCAGTGGTCACTGGCAGCGTAAACACGGAGCATATCATTTTACCTTCACGCGTCTTGTTTCGTCATGAGTCTTCGTGAGGTTGTTGTCTGCTAATTGAGAAATCTCATTGGATTCGGAAGTGATAATGATACGGTAGGGTCTTGTCACGTTCCTATAGGCAGACATTTCTTAAGGAATTAGCATTTATAATTAGTGTTTGTTGAATTGGTTTATCGCTTTCACCATTTGCCAGGCTGAAGAAATAAAGCATGGATAGCACGAGACAGGCACCCTCTGCATGACTCACTACAAAACGCCAGTGCACTATGCCAGATGTCATGCCAAAGTAGCGCACTGGTTCGAAAATTCCTCGTAGAGAAAAGAAAGAAAAACAGTAAATAAGACGTTTGTCTTTAGACAGCGAAAGGATGGTCTGCCTCCGTTGTTTGACGGCAATGGTTTAGAGTTTTGGTAATAACTTTCGCCAGCGCAGTACGACTACTAGCCTCTCGTCGTTAAAGTGCACCATGCAAAAGTGATACACGAACGCAGACTGATATGATGCTTATCCAGATATGGTCACGGAAAAGGGCGGGCATCGAATGTAGCATTACTGGGGTAGGCAGCATGAACTTCGCTTGACGAGTTTCGAGATGGTGCGGCACGTGCGCTTAAGTAGTGATGAGCATCGGGCAGAATGCACCATCGTTTTATCGCCGGTGAGAGCGACTGTAGCGACACAGCATTTCCATGAGGGTGTTGGAAGTGTCCGAAAGCAACGACGATGATGCTTCGCGTGCGTATATCTATCAACTTTCTATGTAACATATATGTAGCCCATATATGTTTATGTAACATATATGCAGCCCATATATGTTACATAGACGTCATTACTTGTGGTGATCCCATGGTCCTCTACCTGGTCAGCAACGTACAACAGGCGTGGATAACATAGTATAAAGAGTGGGAAAAAAGCATCAGAGTTGAATATTTCTTTGTTTTATTCTTTCCCGATAGGCCTATTTTGAAATGCAACTTCGAAGCGCAGATGCATATAATGAAGAAAGATTCTGCATACAGGTTTTCGGATGAGTACGAGGTGAGGATGATTTGCATTTACGACACTGACGCTTGCACGCTTATTCTAGTTTCATGTCTTCGTGCACCTGCCCCATAATTAAAAACAAACCAACAACAATGAAACAAAAGTTGGTAGTAAGAACTGGATAATTCTTTTCTTTATTATGACACTCCGTCTTTGTGCTGTCACTGCTGTTGACATTCCAGTTATGCACTCAAGACTACAAGGATATATTGACTGCGGAGTGTTTTTGTGTTTCTCCTTTTGCAATTCCCGACTCTCTGTAGTTCATTGTTAGCGCCTTTTTGGTGCATAAAGCCAGATGCACTTGATGATTCTTCGAAAGATGCCTTTTCAACCGCACTCCACGTGTCATGTACATGTTACTCTGTATTCGCGCGACCAAACAGTGAAGAAACAGAAAAAAAAAACTGGAGTGTATAAGCAAAACTAGCACCTGTTTTATGCTTGATTCTTTTAAAAAGCTCAACCTGAGCATTAGCGCGAAAAATATTTCTTTGATAACTTTACTATTGCTACCATCTTCGTCGGCCGTACTGTCAAAGCTCTGTTTAAGCTAGGTTGCACTTGGGAGTAGTGAGCTCGAAGGAGTGTTGTCACGCGCATTGTTCTAATTGTCGTATTGGTGTACCACAAGGGTACATTTTATCACTTGCAGTAGTCAATGACCATATAGTGTCCCAACTTCTGAGAGTAATTCAGGAAGAATGAACTTAAGTGTTTTCTTACAACCACCTGGAAACGATTACTAGCGCTGTAAGAGCAGAGGTGAAACAAGAAGACAGAAATGCTTCACAATGTATTCAATGAACAAACGAAATGTGATTGTTTTTCTAGCGCCTGGTCGAGCTTAGCCCCCAGTACCCTTCGGAGGCCGCTAGGGATCCAGCTAACAGCAAGAAGAACAGATTCACAAATATACATCCTTGTGAGTATCGAAGGTTTTTTTTTCAAAAGCACACACACTTTTTGCATCGAGTGTATCCCTAAAACATAGTGTGCAAAACTTTTGTTTTTTCATTTATTTCGAGCGTAGTGATAAACATTATTACTAATGTAAGAACATTATTAATGAAAGTTGCAGTTTCTAGAATCGAGGTAAAAGATGATGGGTGCAAGGCTAAAGACAAAAAAAGAGATTTTAATAAGATATCTGCTTGCGCACTGATACACCTTGCGCCCAGTTGGACTCACAAAGAAAGAATCGGTTGCAGCTGCTAATAATATCTGTTCATCTCAAACAAATCAAAACGTAATTGCTGTGGACACCTGTAATCGAAGTCTTAATTTTAATTGGAGTCTTGTCCCACAAGGCGAAAAACAAGCACCTCAATCTTGGTAAATACCTTCGTTCAATAACTTATTCGATACGTTACCCCAAGAGATGTTGTCGCGAAATAGGCGGCACTGACGTGGATAGCCTGTGTTGCAACAATAAAAACATTTTTATTGGAGAACAGTGTTCGTTGTTTCCTCACCCCTAATTTACGACAGAAATGAAGACGTTGTCGGCAAGAAACTCTTAATTGTAAGATTCCCTGCATGCGTATATTCTCTAGGTTTTAATAAAAATAACCCAACTGACATTAATTCGTTAATGCATCTAATCGTACAATTTTGACGACCAAAATTGCAAGTATGACATCGCCAAGTTATTGCGTAGCTCGACTACGCGTATATACAGAAAGTCATCACCTACATAACCAAAATTCCCTTTTTGGAACCTCCGACCGATCTCAGTAAGCATAAGCACAACGACTGATTGAGCTCTGTGTAATATGGAGCATACTTTGAAGACGTTTCATTTGGCGACGACTCAACGGCGAAACGGGTTTTCCTCGTTGCAGTCGACAAGTCTCGGGTTCCTCTCTCTGTGGTTGGAAACGACGAGAAGTCATCGTACATCAACGCAAGCTTTGTGCAGGTAACGCTAATGTCTGAGGGCACACGAGTTCTCATGAGTTACTTCCGCAGAGCATCAAATTCTTACGAACGGGTATTTCTTAACGCCACTTCCTGTCGATATTTTTTGAAAAGGATCTGTTCCGATTGCCCGTAATTATCTATTCTTCTTTTTCTAGAGACTCCTTTGTCTGTTTTCGGTTCATTTTACTTTGTCATTTTCCCTTTTCTTCATTTCTCGCCTCCTCTTTCTCCTTTCTTCCTCTGCCAATATTCTTTTTTTTGACACATGCTCTCCCCGATTTTTCTCTTTCTCGTCCGCCTTTCCGTTTATTGTTATCGCTCTATCACTCTCTCTGGGGAGACTGCTACTCTGGCTTTCTTCATTGTACTTCCCACTCTTTTTTTTAACGGTTTTTACTCGTACCTGTTCGCATTAGCTCCCACGTTACATATCTCTTTCTCGTCAATACTTTGCTACCTTAATAAGCACGGGTCTGTCTTAGAGTGGTAACATAAGGTCCCTCCACAGAGCGCCAATTTGCTCAGGAGCACGTGAAAGAGCGCATCAAGTCTCAAGCTCTTCTTTTTAACTGACACTTCCCCGTGGTTGTGCCATAGACTATTCTTTTTTTTCCTCGTGAGTGCACGGTAATGGAATCAGGTGGTGTAGAACGTGGCTTTATAAGAATCACAACCGTACAAGAGCGTATCTTCAGCTTCTATTAGAGAATCCGTTCTATTTGTTTCATCTTATAAATCAAAACTCATCGCTCCATTTAATTATGCGTTATATTTTCTGAATGTACTCGGGGAGGCATTTGTACCTGTTGCAGGAGCGATTTAGAAAATGCTCTAGTAACACAAATACAGAGATGGAAACAACAACGACGGACTGGAGAGAGTGCAGTCGTGCTTGTTTTTATTTATATTTTGAATATTTCTGAATATTTCATGCTTCTGTACGTCCCAACATGTCGATGACCTTCAAGAAAAACAGCTCTTCTTGCCCAATTAATATGCATGTAATATATGTCTTTAGTGAATACATAAGATATACGTGAGACGTGATAAATGAAATACTTAATGTGCACTTCGCATAAAAAAATCTAGTTGAAACTCTACTATGCTAGGCGCAAGGTGTCGCATCATTCAAGACATACAACTACATGCGTCCATTAATTGAGCACTAGGCCTGATGAATTGTGATGTGTTTGTGGGCC
The DNA here is from genome assembly GCF_016920785.2 of Ixodes scapularis. Classification (NCBI taxonomy): domain Eukaryota; kingdom Metazoa; phylum Arthropoda; class Arachnida; order Ixodida; family Ixodidae; genus Ixodes; species Ixodes scapularis. The sequence continues at coordinate 47,112,489 of NW_024609879.1, read as the reverse complement.
TAACTAACCTGGCAATACCCACCTTTGTGTTCAACCTCACCTAGGTATTGTTCCTCCCTTGATGCTAGAAGCATATAGGTCTCTTTAAATGGAGCCTCCGCACCCCGTTCCTTTCATTGCAGGGCTGTAACGGCGAGCGAGAATACATCGCGGCCCAAGGCCCGAACCTTACGACGATCAACGACTTCTGGAGGATGATATGGGAGCACGATATACAAATAATCATCATGCTGACTCAGTGTGTCGAAGGAAACAAGGTGAGAGCGACTTTCGAACAATTTTATAATTAGTCTGGAGTAAGAAAAGCACTTAAACAAGAGCCCACAGCGGAACCCCTTTCGGAGAGCATTCTACAGTTATGTAAAAATTAAGCAGAAGTTTTCTTGTAACTAGGTAAAGAACGAATGCCCAAACCCCAGTATTTTAGTTTGAAAATAATTTAAAATCCTCTGGTGAAAAAAAACAACAACAACAACAACTATATATATTAATTTTAAAGAACACTGCCGACCGCGGCTAAACTTAGATCTCCAATGCTACCGACCTAATAAATAACGAACCATAAGTATACTATGTTTTCTTTTAATTTAATCAGAATAATCTTTTTGAAAGCCATGAAGTGTGCAGTGACACGGACTTTGCAGGGAGTTATACGGCAAGGGAGATATAATATAGTTTGATAATCGTCACGATAATTCAGATAATTGACTGAAATGCTTTACTTAAAATTTACTTAGTTAAGATAAACATGTGATTTCTATTAGAAAGTTGGTGAGCGTCATCTAAAACTACAGTCAGCCAGATTTAGAAAGATTCGAAGCAAGTGGTACGCGAGGGAGCTCGCCAAAGTTTCAACTCGTCAAACAGGTCCAACGTTGGCGGTTCGACAACACAGGTAAACAAGTTTATAATGAACTGAATGTAAGGACGCAAACCAGCTGGTCAATATTAAGCGTGACAAAATTCCTAAGACTGCGGCTAAAAGGGACACATACACTAAGATGTCTCAAGGGATACGTTTTAGTGTCTGTGTCGTTTTTACCCGCAGTATTGTTTCTTTTTGCATGCTTAAAACAAAACAAAAAAACTAGAGGCTCCCGAAAAAAAAAAAAAGGTTAGACGTGTATTTGAGCGTATCTTTGTCTAGTGAATTGGAAGGTAACAATCATTTGATCTGCACGTATCAATAGACGCTTGCAAAACCGTAAAAACAACATCTGGGTGTCAGGTTATACCAAGACGTTTCAACTGCCTTGCGCTTGCGGCTTGTGAGGGAACAGGTGCTGCGTTTTCGATTGCTCGGGTAAGGCATGCGGAAGGTGCGGAAATATTGAGATCTCTGTATAACATGGTCAAAATTATCTCCTCTTTCTGAAGGCGAAATGAAAACAAGTTAAGCTTTTTTTTAAATACAGAACAGCTTCATGTTTTCTTTTCAGGACTACAATTTTCGTCTTTGTACAGGCACCGTTGCGCAGTGGTAACTTCAGCGGCACCCCCCCCCCCCCCCCCCCCCTCTCTTTCCCTCGTCTGACCACGGGCTCTGAATCGCTCTAAAATTGACTCATTTAGTGATTCTTAACGAGAATTGGCGAGTTTCTGATTCGTACCACTACACCCAGTAAAAATAATTACATATTTTGTGTAAATTAGTTTACTGATCATGACGATTATTCTCGTATATTATGCCGCTCTGGCCATAGAAGTCCCGAGCCCACGCCCTAGTAATTTACATTTCACTGCTTTTATAGAAAATAAAACTAAATCATTTATATATAAACACATTGTATCTATATCAATTCAAGTATTTAATCAATTCAAGCACAGTTCTGGAATCGAATGTTTAAGCTTGACCGGAAATATGTGTACGGAGAGATTACTTGTAATGAAAGACAGCGCAAACGGGAAACTTGGGTACTATTTTTGCTTTCAAGCCATTTATCATTAGAGGCCGAGGTCGAAAATGATGCTTGTCGGGAATCGATTGTTTCACCGCTAGGTATTTTGCCTATTCGCACACTACTGCACTAGCATTCCTCTTTGACACTCCCAAATAGACTTATTTATGCTAAATAAATTAGAAAAATCGATTTTCAAATAAATAAAATATGTTGAACTTCGATGTTTGAACGGTTTTGCGGCACAGTTTGGCAAGTTGCTACGTATGACATATTGAAAAAAGGTTAAAAACTTTAACATTTTAGTTTACATACACGTTCAATATTATATGTACAAAATATCCTTTATAAAGTTTGGAATGAGCGAAGGTATACAAAAATCGTCTATTTTGGGCTTTAATTTTCTGAAAACATCGCATTTGTATTCACCTGAATTTTTTTTATTAAGGTATGGTAATGGTGAATTAAAAATATTAATAAAATGTATTATATTTATATATCCAAAAATAAAGCTCATATATATAGCTTCGTTTCAGTTCGTGGCTGGGCGCACAATATGGGTACGCTGAAAATTGTGCGGCAAATATGCACGATGGCACAGATAGTTATATATTTTACGGAATATTTTAAAAGTTCAAGAGCATATTTTCCACATACCTATCCAAAGATTTTCTGTGTAGATTTTTAAGTACAAAATTAGCAGGTATATAGAACAATAAAAGCAGAGTTACAAAGACCAGCTCCATCACGTCATTTCTCATCTTGACGTCCATCAACGTGCTTTTTATTTTAAAGTTGTTTATATGTTTTATCTTCCCGTCTTTTCACTCCTTGTATCTATAAATGATAGGATGCGTACAGTTTTATAAATATTTTTAGAAGTGATTATGGCATGAGAAATGCAAAGCAAATGTAGAGTACATCTTTCGGGCTATAAACCTTAGCTTTTAGGAGAGTTAGAGAACCCTCTTGGAAAGAAAGTTGAGCGCAGAGGAGAGGAAGGCATTTATAGGATTGAGCTTACTTGAGCCTGTTTATTTGCATCACCAGACAGGTACATACTCTTCCCTAAAATTGTATACCTATGTTCTGGTTTCCAGAAAAAGTGCGAGAAGTATTGGCCAGATGAGGGAAAAGAGCACGTCTACGGAACGGTGCAGGTCCGAAACGAGTCTTCGCAGCGTCGAGATGACTTCATCCTCACAGAGTGTTTGGTCAAAGTAAGCCCCACTTTGATACTGTTTCTTTTGGTTAACATATACTTTGATGTTCTGAATGAAAACATTTTTTTAATATAATTTCTTTTTTATCTTTGTTTTTTCCCCCTTTTTATATAAACATTCCCAGCATCTCATTACCCCTCTGCAATTGCCATATATGGACCCTCAAGAATCAAGACATTATTATTATTATGATGAATATTTACAAATTCCTTTAATTCCTTTATTTTGTAGTTACAATTACTCTATTACATTAATAATTACTCTACTATACACACTTGTCTGTCAGTACCGACATTTTGAAAGACTTAAACTGCCTAATTTCCACTTCAACTTTTTGTTCAGACCGTTGTTCTTTGTAGTTTTTTGGAGCAGTGATATTAATGGTACGTTTACACTTGCGGATCCTTTGGCGAAACCGCCCAGTTTTTGCCGCTGGGGCGAAACGCTGGACGGAAAATGCGGCGGCGAGCCGCATAGGTCCAGGGCCTATTTCTGCCGCCGAACGAGGCGTTTCGATGACCGGAAGTGACATTCTTGCGCAGCGCGACGCTGCCTACGTCACGAGTACGCGTTCTTCCTGTTTGTTTTTGGCAATGGCGTCGACGGCATCGAAGACATCCAGCGTCGCTGGCACGGCGAAGCGTCGCTGGCATTCGAGCGAAGACGAGGAAGGAGGCAGCTTGCTTGTCCCGTCCCTTTGCGGTCTCGTAATTATGGGCGAACCCTCCGCCGCCAACGGCGACGCTGCTTTTTCGGCGCTCGCTTCTCCTCTTCCTTCATCGCAAGCAGGGAAGACGAGAGAAGAGTCATCGCAATCTCCTCTTCTTCGTCCACGCAATTATCCATCCGCTTCGCGCTGTTTTTTTTCCTTTGGGATGCAGCGTCAACGTGAGGCTCATGCATACTTGTCGAGCCAAAAACAGCGAGACTGGGGAGCAGCAACACTCGGGAGAGACAGCCGAGGTGGGAACTCTCGCACCTTCTTGTTATATTTGACGGGATGTTACGAGAACAGCTGCCGCAGCCGGTGACGCCGCCGCCACCGACGCTGCTCGAAGGAAATAAGCGTAAACACAACCCGCTCGTTTCCGCCGCCGACGAGAGCGAATCTGCTCCTGCGGTAGCGGATTTCTCCTCAGGTGTAAACGTACCATAAGACAGCAGTTCATTCGTCCCACACATTGATCCGCTCTCCTCGTGTTGTAGTGCCCCGCTGTTCTACTCGGTAGGGTAAATGCTCGGTCTATTCTTATGTTCCACGTGTATTCAACGCTCACCCAGGCTCTATTTATGACATCACCTCAGTGAAGACTAAAAAAAAAAAAAAAGAAAAAGAGAAATAACTTAGTCTCTTAATTTCTTGATATACTGTAAACAACTTATATTTCGCGATTTAGGTAAAGCTGAAGTTTTGGAATAATTCGCGGGTTCTACGTTTCGCGACGCCGTGGAATCTCAATATAGATTCCGACGTGTTTACATCTTACCGGAATTGTTCGCGGGACCTATTTTTCCCGAATCGTAGGCGATTCGCGAAATTCGCAAAAATAAGGTCCTTGTGAAAATTCAGTCGTTTACAGTATTTCATGCCTTTTCACAGTATATGTAGTTGCGTTAGTTGCTATAGCTGGCCTCAAATTCTGAATCTTGCTTTTTTGTACTTTTTCTTTCTTAGTTTCAGTGATTTGCACTAGAGTTGATAATTCACGTGTGTGTGTATTTTATTTCTCTTGGCATTGCATGGTAATATTTGCATTTTTTATCTGCTATTTTTCCTTGCTTTGTCGTAATTATTTATTACTTTTTGCTGAAAACGGGGGGGGGGGGGGGGGGAGGGGAGAGGTGTTAGTTTTATTTTCTATATTTTGTCATTTGAAATGTAATGTTTTTTTAGCATTTGTACGGACGTTTCTTTGTTTTTTATGGTGTTATCCCTCAAGTCCTTCACTGGCTTTGATACGCGCGTAAACAGATCCATCTTTAACAGTCACGATGGGTCAATACATTTATTCTTCTTATTATTAGCGGGGGACTACACTGGAATGTATCCCCATCTTTCGGGTGTTGACTGGGCTTCTATCCTGGAGTCGTCTGATATCAACGGCCAAGTATATCTCCACACAACTGTTGTTCAGGAGGCTATGGACATGTATATCCCTCTTAAAACGTCTAAAAAATCTCGCTTCCCTATCTGGTTCTCTCGTGAACTCAGAACGCTTTTAAAACGGAAAGATTTTTTGCACAGGAGGTTTAAGAAAAGTGGTCTTCCAAAGTGGGAAGTTGAATTTAAAATTTGCAGAAAGCGATGTAAGAAAATTTTAAACCGTGATCGCCAGGCGCATTCTGACTCGGTGGAATCAGATCTTGTTAAAAATCCCAAGAAATTTTGGAGGTACGCTGAATTGCGCTTGGGGAAGAATATTGAGTCCGAAATCGTCTTGAATCAGCATAGCGACAGTGCGAAGGGCATGTCTGAGTTGTTTGCTGATCACTTTGCGTCAGTTTACATTAATAATAATGACTGCTCCTCATCTATTTTGCCTCACTCGGACGTTTTTGGCGACTCATTAGGTTCTGTGGTTGTCGATGAGGAATGTGTTAGGCTATGTATTAAGAAAATGAAACCCACATTGTCTGCAGGTCATGACGGGATACCCGCTGCAATTGTTAAGGCTTATCATGAATTACTTACGCCTATACTGTGCACAATTTTCAATAACTCCTTGACGTCAGGGATATTCCCTGACGACTGGAAACTGGCAGTGGTTGTTCCGGTCCTGAAATCTGGAAATAGTGGTGATGTTCTTAATTACAGACCGATTCCTCTTCTCTCTTCTTTTTCCAAACTCTTTGAAATGGTAATCCATCAATTTCTCTCCTTCAAGTTTCGTAGTATAGTCATTCCTAATCAGCTTGGTTTCATGTCCGGCAGATCGACATCCACCAATCTCGTATCTTTTATGTCTGCTGCCTCTGAAGTAGTTTGTAATAGAGGTCAGCTTGACGTTTTTTATTTCGACCTGAGTAAGGCATTTGACGTAGTCAACCACAACATCCTCTTATACAAGCTTTCTTCGTACGGAGTATGTGGTTCGGTATACAATTTGTTAAAAAGCTATTTGTCTGATAGGCAAGCCTACGTCCGCGTCAACAATACTACCTCGCCCTTGTACAAGGCAAGCTCTGGAGTGCCTCAGGGATCTGTCTTGGGCCCCCTCCTTTTTAATATTTTTGTAAATGATGTCTCTCGAGTTATATTAAATTCTTCATTTCTGCAGTACGCTGATGATATAAAACTTTACAAAAAAATATCGACCTTAGAGGATTGCATCGCGCTTCAGAATGACGCATATTCCTTCGGTCGTTGGTGTTTAGACAATGACCTCCGTTTGAATCATTCTAAAACAAAAATAATGACATATTCTCGCAAGACCCATGATATATTCTTTCCATATAGTTATCATGGCGAACTGCTGTCACGTGTAAGTGAACTGAGGGACCTTGGAGTTGTCTTTGATTCAACCTTGAGATTTGACACTCACGTCATCAAAGCGGTTCAATCGGCCTTGCGCACGTTAGGTGCCGTGTCTCGCATAACGAAGGAGTTCAAAAGCCCGTCCGTTTTTTTTACGCTGTATTGTTCCTTAGTTAGATCCCAGCTAGAGTACGCCTCGGTTGTTTGGAACGGCATTTCCAAAACTAACAGTTCAACTGTCGAGCGAGTCCAAAACAAATTTATTTCTATCTTTAAATATCGTTATCTTGAGAATGGTGATCTTTGTCTGAACGGTGTGTGTAACTCGCAACTTGTCAACTTGTTGAGCCTCCAGCAGCGTCGGGTGAAGGCAGATTTGTTGTTTTTGTTTAAGACCCTGCACGGCTCGATTAACTCTCCCAGCCTTCTGTCCGAAGTGAGCCTCAGAGTTCCACGTGTGCCTACACGGCTCCAATCGTCTTTTTATATAGCTCGACATTTTAGCAACTTAAACCCGATCCAAAGATCGGCGGAGTGTTATAATCGCTACTCTGACACAATTAATATTTTTAACTCATGCGGGAGCAAGTTCGGAAATGCTGTTCAAATCTTCCTCTTGCAGGAAAAGGGCTGATCAGTTGAAGCGCTGATGTAGTATTTGCTTTTTGCTTTCACACCTGGTGATGTCTCTGTTTTGTGCTTTTGATTTCCCTTGTTAATCTGAGTGTCTTTCATACTTGTTCATATTTTTATTCTCAGACTGGAGAACTACGTTCTCCTTCTGCACTCGTGTGTATGCGTGTTTGTATGTGCGTGTTTTTGCTCATTTTTTTTAGTGTGCCAGCACTAAGACCGATTGGTTGTTCCTGGACACTTTAATTAACATTGATTGATCGATTGATTGATTGATTGATCATTATCAGCATCATCATCACTAGACAACGAAATAATTCGCCTAGTTTGTACTCATACAGAAAAATTGAGATACGATTTGGCAAGTTTATGTGGCTTTCTGCTGGGATATTTCCGCCGCCAATTTATTTTTGTTTAGCACTAAACTGCAGCATAATCTTAAGCCCCAAGCGCAAAAAAAAGGACAGAGTCGCTTTAATGATTTTTTCTTCACAGCCCATTGCCAAGTTGTGGTGAAACACACGGCCATTCGAAGGCGCCTCTCCGTTTTCTTTATTCGAAACTCATTTTATGGGGCTGAGGGAGAGTCAGGGGTTGAGATGTTCTGAAGTGAGACATTTATTTATTTCCAAGTACATTTCTAAAACGACCATGTTAGATATGCGGGCACGATCATAGTCTCTTTGTATTCACTACCCTTATGTGATTTGAGGACTACGGTCGAGGCTGATAAACTTTTGTCTTATCATCATATATAGATGTCGGAAAGCGATGTTTATTTATTTTTTCTCTTTTTCAACGTGAAGCCTTCTTTGGCCAGTTGCTCCAGATTTTGTGAAGCCAAATAAAGTGAAGAAGGATTAAGCGACGCCGGATTTTCTGAAGCCGTGGCTTGTGATGTCATGTGACTTCAGTTTTCCGCCAGAGTTCTTAGAAAAAGTGATGTCACGTGACCTTAACGCCAATTTAGTTTCCCCGGTAAGTTTAGCGGGAAAAATGACGTCACATGACTTTATGTCACGTCACCTCTACAGAAATTTTGTTTCCCCGCTAAATATAGCTGGAAAATTGACGTAACGTGACCTACGCGTAAATTTAGTGCTGTTCTGTTTTCCCACCGAAGGTTAATTTGCTAATATACAATTATTTATCTTTAATTTACACACAACCGTGCTTGGGGTACGTCGACATTCTCTAACAATAAGAAACTGTCTTTGATTGAAAAGAAAGTTTTAAGTGGCATATGTACGTGCCTTACGATTTCCACACTGCTGAATTGTTAGGGAAATTCCAGATAATTAAGATTTACAATGTACACGTATATAGATTTTGAGTTAGTCACCAGGAGAGAAAAAAACAAGCGGGTCATAGTCTCTTAGAAAACATTGCATTGCTGAAGGGAAATTCCCCGGTGTACCCTAAGTGGATATGATCACTGAGCGAATAAATGCGACTGTACTCAGGTGCTTCAATTTATTGATCATCTTAATTTTGGCTCTCAAAGCTTCAAAAAAGTGCGCTTATATTTGAGCACCGGAGTGATTGTGTATAAGTTTAGCACAGCGCCCAAGTGTATCATGTTTGTAAAATGCTTTCGTGGGTATGTAAATTTCCACTGTTAGTACATGCCGTCTGTCTGCATCGTTTTTCGTATTATGTATCGCCATTTCCTGCACGCTAGCAGCTGTCCACTTCCTAGGGCTAATCGAACTGCATACCGGAGCTTTTCTCCTCGGGCCTCCCACTATAATCACTAGAAATACATATTATTAGTATTATTTTTATGACTTTTATTATTATTATTATTATCATTATCATCATTATTATTATTATATTGGTGTTGTTTTTATATTAGCATCGATCCCATTGATAATGACGTTTATATAAAGTAAAAAAAAGTGAAAGCCGTTTACAAATCCCTGTAACGCCGAATTGGAGCGCAGCTCTTGAGGAGGAGTGAAGGGTACTGAGGGGAGGGTAGACCCCTCCTCCTCCCCTCATTCTTTAATATGCTCCGGGGGGGCGGTCACGTGACCTCGGGGGGGGGGGGGGGTGTCACGTGACTTCGGGGAGGGGGGCCACGTGACCTCGGGGGGTCACGTGACCTCAGAGGGGTCACGTGACCTCAGAGGGGTCACGTGACCTGGGGGTCACGTGGGGGTCACCTTGGGGTCACGTGACCTTGAGATGACCTTGGGAGGGGTCACGTGGCCTTGGGGGTCACGTGACCTTGGGGAGGAGACCACGTGACCTCGGGGGTCACGTGACCTCAGAGGGGTCACGTGACTTGGGGGTCACGTGACCTTCAAAGGGTCACGTGGGGTCTTGGGGTCACGTGACCTTGAGATGACCTTGGGAGGGGTCACGTGACCTCGAGGGGTCACGTGACCTTGGGAGTCACGTGGGGTCACGTGACCTTGAGATGACCTTGGGAGGGGTCACGTGACCTTGGGGGTCACGTGACCTTGGGAGGGGTCACGTGACCTTGGGGGTCACGTGACCTTGGGATGACCTTGGTTACGCCGACGGCGACGGCGACGGCGACGCCGCTCAAGCCGGGAACGGGCCCCTAAGAGCTGCGCTCTAAAAAAGTGGCGCCAAAACGGAACCATGCGGGACACCAGACAGGACCTCGGCAGGTCGAGAGGCGTGTCTTAAAGATACACAAACTGATACCAATTTTTAAGGAGTCCTCAATTCAAGATGATCCCTACCCACATTGTGTGTCGCCTTTTAAAAACGTTGAAGTGTGAAACATGTCAAACTTCTTGATCTAAATATATTACATCTATCTGGCTTCTGTTGTTGATTTTTGTCGCAAAGTCATGGAGTGACTCGACCAGCTGTGTGCCAGTGGATAATTCACTTCGGGAGCAGTACAGTTGCACGCATAAAATATTGTGTTTCTCAATAAATGCCGTAATGACCTTAAGGTTGAGATGTTGGAAGAGTTTGCATCACGTGAATGTAGGATATATGGGTCTGTAATTTGAGGCTGAGGTCTGTTCGGCAGATTTGTGAATCGCTCAACTTTTGCCATATTCCACTCAGCTGGCAGCGAAGAACAGCTGAGATACCTGTTGAAAACTAGCACTAAACACTTATTACCCCATTCGACACACAGTTTTAGGAACATGTTTGGTATTTCACCGGGACCGTTGCTTTTTAGTGTTTAGTTCAAGCAGTGGTGCAGAACTCCTGGCTTTGTGACTGTCAAAGTTCCTAACTCTACAGAGGCGTTGTTATTCGGAGATAGTAAGGAAGTCATATAGTTGCCGAGTTTATTTGCCGTGTTTTGTTTCTCTTAGTGTCTCAAACTAGATGTTTCGGCCTTTTGGGCATTAATATGGTTCTAGAATTTTAATTAGTATTTTCATAAATTCGCCGAGGGTCACATTACCGTACTTTTCTTTAGCTTCTTTAGTTTTTCATTTAATCACACTAGATGGTACCGAAGTCTTTGTTTGTTATGTAATCTGTAGTCTGTAATAGGACACGTTTTATATTCTGTTCTAATCCATTCGATTCAATGTCTGAGATAAATAATCTCACGGGCTATCCAAGGGTTGTGCTTCATTATCAGTTTACGTTTCTTGCGGACAAATTGATTAATGCTATACCTTCAATTGCTTTGAACATTTAGCATATATCATACTGGCTAATGAAAGTACTGTCACAGATTTCGCGAGATAAAAAAAATGACACGCAAGGTAAGTTAGGGCACATACATCATCGGCATTGTTGAAATCAGGGACATAGGTGGTAGAGCAGTGAGGGTCCATATGTGAGTGGACAGCAGGTATCTTGCATAGAACTGTTTTATGATAGGATATGCCCTTTAACACATCTATACCGTTTTGGGCTTGGGGAAAATGGTCATTACACTACAAGACGACCGCAGCCGGGTTCGCTTCCTGATAATTTGCGTAAGGTTAAACGTAAATTATAATATCACAAAAATTATCAGCAAATCCCAGTTTATCTCAGTGGCATTAAAATCGCCCATCATGATGACTTCTTTATTCTTGATATGTTGGTGCATATAATCAAACAAACTATGCGGGTATTTTACACTCTCAAAAGAAAAGGGTGTAAAAGGGTGTATAGTTTGTCCGATATAATACACCCCAAAACTTCACTTCGGCGTACAGCGCCCTACGGTCGAACAGACGGCCACAAATTTTACGAGGGGCTTGATAGCCGTGTGGAACAACTTATTAAAATAGCTAATGTACGTTTTACTGACAACAACAAAAAAATAATCGTTTTTTTTGGTCCTACTGTAAAAAAACTTGGTGTTTTCTTCATGTGGTCTTTGATGCGTACTTTAGCTAATAAAAAAGTTTTATCGCACAGTTATCAAGCCTCTCGTAAAATCTGGGGTCGTCTGTTCGACTGTAGGGCGCTGTACGTCGAAATAAAGTTTTGGGGTGCATTATATAGGACAAAGGGTGTAACGATACACCCTTTTACACCCAACTTTCTTGAGAGTGTAGGTCCGAGTTGGGATGCTGGTAGACCACACAACAAAGACAAAATAGTTTGCCAAAGGCACTTTATTCCAGAAGGAATCAACTTCCTGTACACCTGGCAAAAATAAACAAAAATAAACACAAAAACACAAATACAAATGCAAAATAGAATACAAAAATAACACATCTAGATGTTCTGACTTTACTTAGAATAACATAGTTTGGAGGGACAATTTCACTATCCAGTCTTAGGGGCTTTAACCATGCCGTTTGTATTATAACTATGTGTGGCTCAAATTCAAAGAAAGTATATTATGATTCCTTAACTTTATTAAAGGGGCTTTTTTGTTCATATTAATAACTAATTTTGGGAGGTGATGTATGGTCATTTCCTCAACATACTCGGTAGCTAAGTATATCTTCTGCACAAATTTTATAATTTTCGCCTCGTCCCATGGATGCAAGCGCCCATTTATAATGGTCTTATCATAAGAAAGAAAAACCATATCCTGCTTATCTTGGTTCACTTTGATACTGTTCCACACTTGCCTTTGTATTTCCTGTACGAGGTGAAGAAAATACCCGCAAATAGAAAACAATGCGCACCCTTTGGTTTGACGCAGTTTCTTAATATCGCTGTCTATTCTCTGTTGTCTAGCAGATTAAAAATATTTGGCTAAATTTTGCTATTAATCTTTCCTCCGAGCTAGTAAAATTTGGAATAGTTGAGTTTCGTACGTTCAATTATTTTTCTGCGGCATCACTCACGGCGCTATTTTCGGTACACATTACAGTATTTGTTTTCATGTTCTTTAATGCCGCTTCTTTTTTACGTTAAAACTTCTGATTCACTTTTTAAGGTATGGAGATATTTTTCGTAATAGTGCTTATCAGTCATGTTTCATTGTTGCTTGGATCGTGAAACTCGCCACTGCCGCATACTTATATCTTAATTGTATCTTTAGGACACCTTTAACAAATATTGATTACCAACTCCAACCGCAAGATACACTTTAGTGTCCACCTACGAGAGTGACCTTCAGTATTTTTAAGCCTTTTCCACAGTGTTACGGTTCATGAAAACCTGGCCCCTTTGAATGCTTTGTCCTGATAACTGTAGCTTTTTCTGGGCTCTGTCTAGGGTGAATCCGAGCACAAGCGCCTGCGTGATACTCTGAACTCATGTCGTTACACAATGGTGCCAAGCATTCTTGCGATATAACTACAGTCCATAGCAATCCTCCCAACGGTATCGTATCCTGTTGTTTGCAGTCTGACGACAGCAGCAAGTGGCGCAGCGTGCGGCACGTGTTCTTCACGGGTTGGAGAGACCACGGCACGCCGGAGACGCCGGAGACACTCATCAAGTTCGTGAGGACCTGCCAGGGCATGTTCGGACCTCGCAGGGGCACCGAGCCTCCCATACTCGTGCACTGCAGGCGAGTTGTTATGAGTTGGGCGAGTTGGTATGATGACATGCTAAACAGAACAGCGAACCAAAAGACGAGGACAAAGAAAAGGAACATGCACAACACACAAGCGCTGCGTTGTTCTTTCCACTATGTCAGGATAGAGTTAATTTGGTCCTGAACTATGAACGACATTCTGTCTAATTAAATAGGTTGTATGCTCCAAGGAGTAAGAAATAATGAGTGAGGGAGCGAGAGCAAGAGTCAGATAATACGAGGATGGGAGTGAGACAAATTGTACTGATCCATGCATTTTTGTCGTCTCTAATAAGCCTCGAAAACTCAAGCAGAGAGTTGTAATAAATGTCGTAATCGTAGATTTTCTGTCGTAGAAACAAATTGAAGCAATTTCAAGGTTGTGTTGCACATTTGGACTCGTTGTATATGCACAAGATATCATAAATCTACAAGATTTTTACAATATAAAACAACGTTTTTCCACATGGCAGCGCCGGCGTTGGAAGAACAGGCACCTTCATAGCACTGGACTGCTGTCTCCAGAAGCTTGAGACGCAGGATGACATTGACATCTTCCATCTTGTTCTTGGCTTGAGAGAGTGCAGGCGGAGCATGGTGCAGAATGAGGTTTGTGCTGGCTTTTGATGATTTATCTCTGCATGCTCGTGAATTCATGTGCGGAAATCTCGAAACAATTACGTTTATACACAAGTAGTAAGCTCTCTTATATTTTGGATGCAAAATTAATAATAGCATCGCTTCTTGTTTTGTGTCCCTGGCAGGTTCAATATGTATACCTGTACGAGTGTGTAAACGCGGTTATTCAAGAGGCGGCAAAGGGCGCATCGAATGGTGAGTCAAGAATGTACACCCATATGACCTATGCTCTATAATACGGTATGAAATATTGATTTAAAAAAACATCACGTAAATCAAGAATAATAATAAATAGATATATACACAAGCAAAATCGTCGTTTAAATCGGGGGGCGCTACCTTTCGAGACCTGCTCGGTCTCTTCTTCAGGGACTAACTGCTGTTATGGCCAGCGAGGAGCAGCATTATGTTTTCTTCTTCTACGGCGGTGTCTTTCGTTTTGCATGTATAAGGTGGCGAAGTCCGCTCACGTAGACGGTCGGCAGGGTGCTGAGTGGTTTGTTTATATTTTCTGCTGTCGTTTTCATGTGCCAGCTTTCAATGAAAAGTCTATGTCTGGAATTGGTCTCAAGAGCAAGGATGCTGTTGTTGGCAAAGTCAATCCTGCGTTCGCAAGTTCGAAAATGGACGCATCGCGGTTGCTGAGCACTGCGACGTCAAGGACCACACGATTGACTTTGAAAACACCAGCATCCTTGCCGTTGAGACCAATCCCAGACATAGAATTTTCATTAATCCTGTCACATAAAAACAACTCCATACAACACAAATAGACCCCTCGGCGCTCTGCCGACCGTCTACGTGAACCGACTTCACCACCTTGCCGATAAAAAAAAAAGATAACTCCGCCGTTGAAGAAAACAAAATACTGCTTCTTAACGGCCATTGCCGCAGTCAACCCCTGAAGAAGAGACCGAGCAGGTCTGGAAACACATGGTTCCGCCTTTAAAGGAGGATTTGGTTGGTGTATATTATATTTATTATTTTTGTTGCCCCCCCAATCAGAGGGACCTCTTCGAATGTTCACTCTCAAGTTAATAAAAAAATACATAAAAATAGTCATCACAATTATAAATAGTACATGTGAATGTTGTATTAATAATAATTTATTATTCGCATAAAACTCACATGCTATGCGCTACGAACGTTTGATTTCAGTATCGCTAAATACAAATAAATTAACGAGAAGTGGAAGCATACAATGCTCATTATGTGTAACCTGAGATGCAAAGTATGGGAGACAACCTTCATATATACCTGCATATTGCACTGAAAAAAAAAAATGCATGTAAAGTGTGATATGGCTTTTTCATATAGTATTATGGTATACAGGTTATACTGGTAATATCATATTTTGTTTTATTTTGCTTACACTGAAATGTTTTGATCGTTGGAAAATTCCTAACGTAGTAAAGCACTTCAAATTTAAAAAAAAGCAGTAAACACAATTACATTTGATCCCTTAAAAAAAGACGAAATCAACCAATGCAAAATTTAAGACATACTGCAATGCGAAAAAAAAATGCAACTCGCAAGCATGTTGTAAGCCTGCAGGCGACACATAATGAATCACTTTGGAAACGCCGTGGCAGCGTGCCACACCGCATGGTCGTCTTTTTCAGAACTTCTTCTATTGCGACTTTTCGTACTTCATCTCAAGGGTTCCGCGGTGTGTTTTGGTGACATTGACGTTCGAACTTAGTTTTATAAAATGTTTTTTTTCCTGTATTGTTGGTGTAAACGAAAGAGGTGCCAGAGCTACGCAGACTTGTGTATGCTTTTGATAATGCTGCACTACAGTCGCGAGATGTAATATGGAGAATTATTTATGTCATAATTTCAAAGGACTGCGGGGTAATCTAGTGATGTTATGTACTTCTTATGC
Organism: Ixodes scapularis; assembly: GCF_016920785.2. Classification (NCBI taxonomy): domain Eukaryota; kingdom Metazoa; phylum Arthropoda; class Arachnida; order Ixodida; family Ixodidae; genus Ixodes; species Ixodes scapularis. The sequence continues at coordinate 47,096,819 of NW_024609879.1, read as the reverse complement.
ATGATTATATTATCCGGTTTGGTGGTTTATTCAAATAAACCCACCATTTTTTATCATCATTTCGTGCGTATAGGGCGCACCTACAGAATAATGAAAGAGCAAAAGTGGGTTATAAGCATGAAAACACGTATACATGGTTTACACGATTTCACGTGCAAATCATGTGTACTATGTAATCGCAGAGCATAAGAAGCAGGTTTCTTGCGTCGTAATTCTTTTGGCGTTCTTATCACCCAATGCCGCAATATTATTGGATGCGTCCTATGGCACACCCTGCCTTCCTTAAGCTGTGAGTGACATGAGTGTACCCTAACATGAGCGTGTAATTTTTTTGAACATGACAAAAATGTACTCGTGTCCCCAAAAACATGAGAAGGGTTTCTCCCCGCATCGCCGAACGGTCATTTCCCTCCCAAATGGAACCCTAGCGGTCCGTACCGGATGCCGAAGTTTCAAAACTAACCATAATCATTCAAAAGTTCTAAGCAATTTAATGACCTTTTCAATTGGGAAAATGGCGGCCCACTGAGCTCTCAAATACATGGAGCTGAATGGCGCCAGTTATTGAAAGTGGTTCGAGAATGGGCCCAATTTTCCCTTTGAAATTTTCAGAAAATCAATATCTTCTGAATGAGACAACGCTAACTGCTGAAACTTTGGCATTTCGCCTGGACTGCTTGCGCTACATTTTGTCGGTCAATGAGCGTTCGACGATGCTTTTTTTTTTTTTTTATTAAAAAGAAAAAAAAAAAGAAATTTTTTTTGTTTCTTTTTTTTTTTTGAGGGGGGGGGGGGGGTTCACGTTGCACTTTTGTTCATTCGGACTGTATCAGATTCTTGGGAAGGCGCATCAATGTGTTGTATATTCGGAGATTTATCCTTCAAGGCATTGGAAGGTATCGGTGTCGCTTAATAAAAATGAAGCTTTTGAAGGTGTGTTTTATAAAATTCTCGCTAGAGTTGCAAATATACGGTTCAAAGTGTACACCTTCTCATCCTCGGGTACACTTCTGCCAGCCATCCGTTTTAGATAAACGAAATGATCTTTATAAAAAAAATAAAACTTTTTACTCAAAACCTTTTGGTGATTTATTTATTTGCTATTGTGATTTGATATTTGCTCTAATTCTGTTACATTTATTTCTACTTCCAGATGAACCGATATATCAAAACTTGGAGGAACTCAATGTTGCTCCGAACTGACCAGATTAATGAGGCTGCCGTTGCATGATCTCACCATTTTTATTTTAATGGTCAAAATGTTCTTTAGGCAAATTTTGCGAAAGACTATGTCATCAGCATAAACATTGAATATAATGAAAGTGTTTAACACATTTGTTATTTCCAGCTAATATTAGTTTATGCGCTACTTGAACTCGGCCACAATGTACATAAGATGAAATAAAATTCACGTAGAAGAGTCAGTGCTTTTATTTCTGTATGGTTTAGATCCATTTTGCTTCGAGTGTTGGTCAAGTGTATGAAAGAATACTGTTAGCTTATTCACTCTTCCCGGTTTTAACTAGGATAGTTATTGCACTCTCACAAAAAGTAAATTTCTACCCCAAGGGTTGCCCCGCAGGGGGCACCTGTGAAAGCAGGTGTTTGGAGAGTGGCGTCCCCACGTACCCCGAGCCCCGCAGGGGGCGCCTGCACCTTTGGTGTTAGGTGCTTGGTGAGTAGCGTCTCCACGGACCCCAGCCACGTGGGCCACCATACCCGCACGCAGGGGGCACCTACTTTAGTAGGTGCTTGGTGAGTGGCGTCACTACGAACCCCGAGCCATGTGAGTTCGCCCACCCACGTCTGGCTGTGCGTGGCGTACCCGTGTCCGGGGAAAAGGGGACCCTGGTGGTTGAGCCAAGCCCAGGGTATGTTTGGACCCTTCGGGGCCCCCCGGGCGAGGCAATACACCGCTTCGGCCCCTGCTTCTCGTAGACGGGTGTGCTGGCTTGGCCCGACTAGGATGATTCAGTCAGTCGCCTTTCTCCACCTCTCCTTTCTATACCTTTCTCCTTCTTCTCCTCTTCCTTCTTATTTCACCTTCTTTGGCGGCAAGGGCTAACCTTGGGTGGTGACAGATACCCTCGTCCAGATCCACACTTGGTTATAGTTTCCCGGCAGCACTGTTAGCGTAACGTCTCCAGCCAAGCCCTTCTTGTTATGGTGCGTTACCTAACCCCTTGTTGGGCTCGGTGGTGGGCGGTGCACCGCGGATTCTGAACACTCTTTGCCCTCCTATGGCGCCCCACCCCTCCAAACCCCCTTCAGGGCAAGCCTCTAAAAGGCGTTGTCTTGAACCCAAGACCATTGAAAAAGAATCTAAAGAAGAAGCCTTTACAAAGTTTTTTTCATTCATTCGCTGGATGAACAGAAACCAGTTGCAAAGCTCTCACCCTTTGTGGTAGCTAAAGTTCTCGAGCACCTTGTAGGGTTCTCCTATAAGGCTAAGAAGCTCCACTGTGGAGACCTCCTTGTGGAGGTAGGAACAAAAAAACAAAGTGAAGCACTCTCTAAGATGACCAACATTGTTGACTTGAAAGTGTCGGTGAGCCCTCACCGTACACTTAACACCATTCGTGGTGTCCTCTCTGAGGACGACTTCCTTCATACCAGTGAGGAGGAACTTCTTGAGGGCCTCGAAGGCTCTGGTGTCGTTGCCGTCAAACGAATAATGTTTAAAAAGAATGGTGAAGAAATTCCCTCGAAGCATGTTATTTTGACTTTCGAGAGACACACTCTACCAGAGACAATTAAAGCAGGGTACCTTAATTGCCGCATCCGCCCTTATGTCCCCAACCCACAGCGGTGCTTCCGTTGTCAGCGTTTTGGCCACGGATCACGCAGCTGTCGCGGAAGGGAGACATGTGCAAAGTGTGGAAGTCAAGGCCACGTCTCCGACATTTGCGAGGCCGTGGCCCATTGCGCTAACTGCGGTGAACCACACCCCGCTTACTACCGCAGCTGTCCTTTCTTTCAGCAAGAAAAAGATATTCTTGCCCTTAAAGTCAAAGAAAATATCACATACATAGAAGCAAAAAAGCGTTTTTCCTTTTTGTCGAAGGGTAGTTATGCTGAGGCGGTGCGCAGAAGCCCTGCACCGCGCTCGGAGTCAAGGGCCACCCAGGTCTCTCCCGAGATCTTGGCGGCCGACCTTAGGGCCCCGGCTCCCCGACCAGGGCAGCGGCAGCTTCCTCCAGCCCCTGGTGGTAGCATACAAGCTGCCCCTCCATCCAAGGACAGGCCGGCAGCAGCCGCGCCTGCCCCCTCTCTTAAGTCCCCTCCTAGGGAGGAGCGAGCTTCTCGCTCCTGCTCGGTGGAGAGGGTCCCCCTACCGAAGGAGCAGCATGGTACCCATGCAGCTCCTGTGAAAGGAGGTGTCAAGACTAGCTTGGGTGACTCCTCGCCCAGTTCGTCCGCCACTCCTCCATCCGGTCGTGGCCGGGATTTTCCCCCGCGCATGCCAGGCCGGACCAGCTCTGTCATGCTCCATCCATCGGACACTTCCCAGGACATGGAGATAGCAACTGATGCTGACAGTCAGTCTACTCCTGGGTCCAACCAGGACGGTATGGAATGGGAGACAGCTTCTCGTAAATCTAAAAAGAAGCAACCTGTAGTAGCGCCCAAGTGATAGCTTCGATAGCTGTTTTATTGTGATCACATCTTCCACTTAGCTCGAGTTGGATCTCCATAGTTTTATTTATCTTGCTAGGTTTTATCTCCTTATATTTACATATTTACACACTGTTTAATAGATGACAAAGTTACATTTTATGCACTGGAACTGTCGCGGTATTTTAAGAAATATTGATGATGTCAATCATTTCATGGATGAGCTTCGACCCATCGCTCTTGCCTTGCAAGAAACCCATCTTCACTCTAATTATTTTAACATTTTAAGGCGCCATCAGGTTTTCAGGAAAGACCGTCCCGCTTCCACTCCTTCTGGTGGTGTTGCATTAGTTGTGCAGAGTGGAGTCGCTTGCTCTCAAGTTCCACTCCGCACACCTCTGGAGGCTGTTGCAGTGCGTCTCCTCGTGGACCGCCTCGTAACGGTTGTTTCTTTATACTTGCCACCAAATATTCCTTTGGATCTTCAAGAACTGCAGGGACTTGTAGGACAGCTTCCTCAACCGTTTTTAATTTTGGGTGATTTTAACGCTCATCATCCCATGTGGGGTAGTACCCGTCAAGACTCCCGGGGTGGAGTTAATGAACGTCTTTTGTTGTCTTCTGGGCTGTGTTTTTTTAACGGGAAGGAACCAACTTTTTTTAGTGCGACACACAACTCATTCACATCTATTGATCTTTCTATCGCTTCACCTTCATTACTTCCTTGCTTTTCATGGAAGGTTCTCCATAACCCTTTTGGAAGTGACCATTATCCTATTGTTTTAGAAAGTACTGTTTCATTGCCTAATCTTTTAAAGTGTCCCCCTAGGTGGAAATTAGACAAGGCTGACTGGACACTTTTTAATCTTCACTGCACTTTAAATCCTTCGATTCTTTCTTCTATGTCACCCGAGAACGCTACACTTCATGTTACTGAGCAGATACTAAGGGCTGCTCAGCGCTCTATTCCACAAACTTCTGGCAATGTGCCAAAAAAATGTAAACCTTGGTGGAACAAGGAGTGTGCCACAACACTGGCAGATCAAGACAGGGCCTGGGAAAGATTTCGTAGATATCCCACTTCGCACAACCTTGTGGAGTTCCAGCGCCGAAAAGCCAAGGCTCGTTGGACTAGGAAGCGGGCAAAACGGAAGTCTTAGATGAAGTACCTGTCTTCTCTAACTAGTTTTGTCCCTGCCAAAGAGGCCTGGGACAGATATAGGAAAGTAAATGGGGATTATAGGTGCTTTGCCATCCCAACTTTTAATGCTCCTTGTTCGTCATTAAAAGACATAGCTAACATCCTCGGAGAACATTTTTATAATTCATCCAGCTCAGCCAACTACAGTGCTAACTTCGCAGAGTTTAAAGCCCGTGCGGAGCAACAAAAGCTAGTCGTAACTGGAGGAAAGGCAGCCTCTTATAATCGGCCATTTACGCGATATGAACTTGAGATGGCCCTTAATGTAAAAAAGCTATCTGCTCCTGGGCCCGATGGGCTTCACTATGAAATGCTTCGTAACCTGTCCACGGAATCTCTTGAAAACCTTCTTTTTTTTTTTTTTAATTCCTTATGGGAAAAGGCTTGTTTTCCTCAGACTTGGAGGCATGCACATATTATTCCCCTTCTAAAACCTAATAAAGATCCTTCACCGCCATCAAGTTACCGCCCAATCGCACTGACGAGCTGCCTCGGAAAAACGTTTGAAAGGCTGATAAACAGGCGACTGGTTTATGTATTGGAACAACAGAGGGCCTTTGATAACAACCAGTGTGGATTCCGCCGAGGTCGTTCTACTCTCGATCACCTGGTACGCTTGGAAACTGTGATACGTGAGGCATTTGTAAACCGGCAGCACTGTGTCGCAGTTTTTTTTTTTATTTGGAGAAGGCATATGATACAGCGTGGAGACATGGGATTCTTCAATATCTGTATGCATGTAATATCCGTGGCCGTATGCTGCAATGCATAAGGAAATATCTAACAAACAGGACTTTTCAAGTTCGTCTTGGCTCCAACCTATCTGACTCCTACGTGCAAGAAAATGGAGTCCCTCAAGGAGGAGTCTTGAGCGTGACTTTATTTGTGCTAAAAATCAATTCAATTGCACGACTGCTACCTCCTTCTGTTTCATATTCTCTTTACGCTGATGATATACAGATCTCGTCTTCCTCTTGTAACTTTTCCAGCTGTGAGCGCCAATTGCAGATAGCCATTAACAAGCTTTCCAAGTGGGCTGACGAGAACGGGTTTCGGTTCTCTGCATCCAAAACAGTTTGTGTGCCCTTTTCTTTGCGTCGTGGGCTGTCATTGGACCCATCTCTGGAACTAAATGGAAACCCTGTACCTGTCAGGAAAGAGCACAGATTTCTTGGTGTGATATTTGATAAAAAGCTTAGTTTTATTTCACACCTGAAAGCTTTAAAAACTAAATGTCTTCAGTCTATGAATCTTTTGAAAGTTCTATCTCACAAGTCATGGGGTTCTGACAGAAAATGTATTCTACGGTTGTACAATGCCATTGTAAGATCTCGTCTTGACTATGGTGCGGTAGTGTATGGATCGGCCCGGCCATCTTCACTCAGGATGTTGGACCCAGTTCACCACCTGGGGTTGAGACTAGCAACTGGTGCTTTCCGAACATCCCCTGTCTCCAGTTTATATGCAGAAGCTAATGAGCTATCACTGAACAAACGACGTACCTATCTTAGCGTAACGTATGCTTTTAAGATTCTGGCTGACCCTCAACACCCCACTTATCCTTCCCTTACAAGGTCGAGGTTTTCCCGTCTCTTTAACAACAAGCCAAGCATTGTGACACCATTAAGCTCCCGCATTGAAGAACTTTGCACTTCACTGCATCTTTCATTGGACCAGGTCGGCCTCATTCGAAATGTCGACGACCGTATTTCACCCTGGAAGACACTGCCAGTTGCCTGTGACTGGTCGCTCACGAAATTTAACAAACATGGCATTTCCCATGCTGTAATACTGCAAGAGTTCTGTGAAGTACAAATCAAGTATGATGGTTATCTTCATGTTTACACAGATGGCGCCAAGACTTCTTTGGTTGGCTGCGCTGTGAATTCAGAACACTTCTCTAAAGTTAAGCGACTTAATTCGTTTGCCAGCATTTTTACTGCAGAACTCTATGCAGTATCAATGGCAATAGACTACATTCTACATAAGAAAATAACTAGGGCTGTTCTGTTTGTTGATTCTCAGAGTGTGATTGTTGCAGTTTGCTCTGTTAAAGACACTAAAAACATGCTTGTACAACAAATTCAGAGTAAACTCAATGCTGCTCTACATGACGGTCAAAGCATAATATTTTGTTGGGTACCTAGTCACGTTGGCATAGAGGGCAACGAGAAGGCCGACAGGCTTGCAGGGTCTGTGGGAAACCTTGTCCAATCGTCTTTCTGTTTACCATATCAGGATATAAAGCCTTTAGTAAAGTCATCACTTTTTCGTTGTTGGCAGTTGGAATGGGACAGGGAGTGCGAAAACAAGCTCCACGTTACAAAGCCTGTTCTTAAAGCCTGGGAAAGCTCTTCATGCAAGAGTCGTCTTTATGAAACCTTGCTGTGCCGTCTGAGAATTGGGCATTCTTTTATCACTCATAAGTACCTACTTTTGGGGGAAGATCCTCCTATTTGTGATCAGTGTGGTGGTACTCTTACAATCTTGCATATCTTGTGGTCCTGTCCCGCACTGGAGCCCAAGCATCGTGTTTATTTTCCCGAGTTGTTTCGACAACAGATCCCATTTCATCCGGCCCTCCTGCTGGGGGAGAATCCCATAGTCCCTTTTAGCAGTGTAATAGACTTTCTTACTAGCATTGGCATTTTATACCAAATATAGCTTTACCAAATCCTAGGTTGCACTTTGGTAAAACCCTCAACAAAGCATGCTGATTGTTACTATCGTTTGGCGCAGATGGCCTTGTAGCTCTTGCGCCATTAAACCCCAAAATCAATCAACCCCAAGGGTTGGCAACCTTTTGTTGACACAAGCAGAGTCGTCACAGAGCCGTCACAATGCGGGTCGGACGGCAGGTCGTGAACCTTGTTTGTGTGTGTGTGTGGGGGGGGGGGGGGGAGAGAGAATAAAAGAAATGTAAGGAAGAAATTGCTTTTCAAAGTATGCAGATAAAAGACAATGTCAATTGGAAGTGCTCTTTTCTTGGAAGCGCTCGATTCTACATTTTAATTTTGTATGTTTTTTATGTACAAAGCTGTTGCTTAAGAATTTTAGAAAACGAACAAAATAAATATACCTTACAGAAAAATGCGAGTCTTTGAGTATTCTGAAGATAATATTGCACCGGAACAGGCTACCTTCAGAAGTTTCATTCACTTATTGTAAAAGTATCAGAGATTGCCGAGCAAATTATGCGGTCACGCCCATGTCAGTACCCCGCGCCAATAAAACAAATAGTCAATCAAATTAATCCTTTATTTGCACAAAAAAGGCTGGTGGAAACGCAATAGACATGTACGGCTAGCCTATTGGTCTATAGCCCGAACGGAAGGGCGCCTACTAGCCAACCTCCTAAGCTCTCAAGGAAATTCAATTAAATTAGGAATGATGAAGGTTAGATTAGTAATAAAAATAAATTAAATTTGCGAATTAAAGGAACGATGTGACTATAAGTGCAACAGCCACGGTCGTCGTGGTGAAAGTGCCAAGTTCGTTCTTGGATTGATGCAAAGGCGGGCGCGTACACCCAGAGAGAAAGAGGTAATTGCCCAAAGCTGATGGGAAGAGGGAAGCATCGCGTCGTCGATTCCGGTCATAAAGATGTACAGACATCTTTATGATGTTTGTACATCTTAATATTTAACAGGGATGTAATAGGAGACCTGTGCGACTCGAGATCTGTGAAACCGAGGCTAGGTATGATCCACCATAGCTGGCAACGGTTAGGAAGTGGATTTGTGCCACCACAAAGAGACGACGGCTAGTTGAACTTATGAGGAAGTGTAGTGAGTGTTTCACCAAGTCGTCAAGGGTGCGATAAACGGCGGTGGCAAAGCAAGGCATCGTTACTCAAGTCGACGCGATCCCTATCCTCCAGTCGCGGTACAGAGACTCTTTAAAAGAGTGGGAGGTGATTCAAGAACAAATCCGGGAGATGCTCGATGACGACGTCACCCATCCTTAAAGTGAACTGTCAGCTTCTCCAGTTGTGATGGTAAAAAAGAAGGACGGTACGTTAAGATTCTGCGTGGACCATCGTCGAATATACGCTGTTACAAAGAAAGGCGTCTAGCCTCTCCCCCGCATCAACGATCATCTGGAACGTCTGCGCCACGCCCGATATTTTTCGTCAATTGAATTAAATAGTAGCTACTGGCAGACCGAAGTCGACGAACGAGACCCCAAGAAAACTGTCCTCACCACGCCTGACGGACTGTGCGAGGTTTAGGCCATGCCCTTCGGACTATGCACGGCGCCAGCGACCTTCCAGCATGTCATGGACACCGTACTTGCCGGTTAGAAATGTCAGAGCTGCCTTGTTGACCTCGACGACGCAGTGGTTTTCGTCAGCAACTTCGACCAGCACTTAAGACGACTTAGTGCCGTGCTTCAAGCCTTTAAGACCGCTGAAATCATCCTGAAGACGACGGAATGCCGATTTGCTTACGCGGAACTGAAGTTCCTGAGCCACGTCTTAAGCAGCGAAGGTGTTGGTCCTGATCGCGAGAAGAGACACGCAGCAGCTGCAGTTTCGCTGCCGTCTGACAAGAAAGCCGTAAGAAGATTTCTTGGACTCTGTGCCTATAATAGGCGGTTTGTTAAAGAGTTTGCCAAGCTGTCCGTTTCACCAACACAGCTCACGAAGGACGCCTTAAAGTTCGAGTGGACAAAAAAACAACTGTGGGCCCTCGAGGAGCGGAGAAGAAGATTCCAGAGGCCTCCAATTCTCACGGACGTATTACAGAATTAGGCGCCGTGCTCGTCCAAGTGCAGGAGGGCGCAGAACGAGTAATCGCCTACTCCAGTCGAACGCTTTTTAAGGCCGAGAGGAATTGCTCAACGGCCGAGAAGGAATGCCTTGCTGTCGTCTGGGTGATAACTGAGTTCCGTCCATGCCTGTACGGGAGCTTGTTTCGTGTGGTCACAGACCTCCCCCCCCCTCCCCCCCCACACACACACACACTTCCTGCCTTGCTTTGTTGACTCTTGGCTCGCAAAGCTGAAGGACCCGTCAGAACGTCTCGCAAGGTGAAGTCTTCAATTTAAAAACAAATTGACGTGACTGTGATTTACAAGTCCGGCCACAAACACAGCAACGCCGATTGTTTGTTTAGGGCACCCGTCGAGTTGGTGTTTGAGCGGACCGACGTCAGTGATGTCGACGTTTTTAAGCTTTAGCTTTATGGTCGACACTTTTCAGAGATTTTGTCCCCGTTCCTTGTTGTCGCAACTCAAGTAAGAAATGAAAAAAAATCCTATTCTCCCCTCTCGTCGCAAGGCGACGGTATTTGGGACTTCCCGTCCACCGTGCCGCGCGATGCGAGCGAAAAGGGTAGCCATCGCTTCCCGCCGAGAATTGGGCGACCAAGGGAGAATCATCGTGTCGTCTGCTTGAGAGACTTATTTTCAAACATCGCTCGCGTTATACGAAATTCAACTTTGTCAGTATCCAGTTGCTACGCGTTATGTTGGATGGTTTCAGAAACTTCAACCGCGCTTGCCCACTTACTTCACTGATCACTGGCGGCAGTCGTCAGTGGCATCCACGACGCCAACCGCGACGGCTATGAGAATTAACCACGTCTCAGCTCTGTCCACATGTATGTGATGACACCGTTCTTCCCGCACATTGCACGATCGTGCTACAGCTATTGCTTCGGTTCCCTTTGTTTCTTCGCACAATCTGAGCGAAAATGAAAAGCACCGCGGCACCGTTGCGTCTCATGACTTATTCAGTGTTTTATATGAACAAAGGGTACTGAAACTCCTGTCATAAAGTATGGGTCTAATTGGACGCCATTATCTGTCGGAAAAATGCATATATCTCGTACAACACGTCTCAGACTGCAACTGGACATTGTTTTGCTTGGGGCGTCAGAACCTTATGCGCTTGCAACGGTCAAGAACTATAAATAAGGCGATGTTTGTATTCATGACGTTTTATTTAACTTTTTCATTGCTTCAATGTTGACCCGCTTGTACACGACTCCCCTCCTCCTAAAAAAACACAAGAAAAAAAAAGCACAAAAAAACAACGTCTGAACAGAACAGCCGAGCTTATAAAACCCGGTTAAAAACAGGGCGGGATCAAGATGCAAAGTGAGACTTTGCAACCATATGAAGACACGCTCTCAGAGGAACAATGGAAACGTGGAGGCACAAAAAAAAAAGGAAAAAAAGTGCCAAACTCTCAGTCTTTCGCAGTGCACACCCTTACTTTCGTTCCGCGCAGGGAAGCTGAAGAGAGGGAGGGATTTTTCCTGATCAAGTCGTTTTTCGTCCTCAGTCATACATTCATTCAGTCTGGGCATGCTGGATGGTCTGAGAGTGAAAAAGGGGAAGAGGGGGGGGGGTGAGGGGCTGTCGCTTTGTCGGGCATGTTAATGGCATTTGTGAGGGCCCCCCAGGCAACTGTATTCCTCGGCGGTTGTCACAACTAACTTTGATGGATTGATTGATTGATATCCAACTCGCCTCTGTAGTGGATTCACAACGTTAGGTGAGACGCGTGCTGAAATGACTTGCGAGAGCGCAGAACATCGCCGCCCGGCGTGTCAAATCCGAAAGGATCAACTGTCGAGCCGGTCGAGCACACACAGCTGAATAAGGCCTTTGCGGAACCAAGTGGCACCGAAGCGACGCAGCGACACATGAATCCGTCAACACGTCACTACAACACCTATCAACAACACCATCAAAAACGAAACAGAACGAAACTGGCCAAACCAGAATACGGCTACCACGCTACCTACGCTACCACTACGACGGCAGCCACGGCTGCATTGAACAGAGAGACGACGTCAAAATAAAAAGTCCACTGTTTTGACATTTTACAGAAGTGACGTCATAAAGGTCAAAAATATTTATGAAGTATTTTGACGGTGGACGTCTAAAGAATCACTGCATATACAATCATTTTAGATGCGAACTACAGATTTCCCCGAAGTGAGACTACCTCACACGGAAACAGTCGAGCTTTATTTTCCATGGGAGTGATTATGCCGTACATAATAATATTGAAGAAATAATGGCAGCTGCTAATTTCCTTAGGTTGGTTGCACAGTCTCCTCCGTAATGCTGATACGCTGATAAGCGTAAGGGGTGGGGATTGAACCATGCTATCCTGGGTTCAATCCCTACCCCTGCTCATGTTGACTTGCATTACTAACGTACCGGCGTGCGTTTGTGTACGTGTACCTACTGCTTGATCCACGCCGAAGACCCCAGGCTAGCAGTGACACCCCAACGGCTAAATTCCTCATCTGCAGTGGAGACACCATGCGCCCGTCGGGCTTGACTCGCCTGCCCATGTCTAACGAAACGCGCAACACAATTACCAATATTGTTGGAGGCAGAAACTTTATCAAGCGGCACTATTGCGTTTCGTCTCTTTCGGATTCCCTTCGTTCTCATTTTGGAGGTAAATATAATTGAATTAGAGTCAAAGGTCGTACTAGGTTTGACTATTATGCACACGAAGAAACGGCCGCCAAGACCTCCTGCATAATAACGCGGTGCGAGTGTACAGACGCGAATTAGAAATGCACTAGAAAACGATGACTTCCAAGGGTTGATTGAAGATATAAGCGCGAGGCATTTATTTATTTATTTATCTCCGAATGCTATTCACCCCTCGCAGGTCTGTGACAGGTATAGGGTATAAGTTCACATGGAATACTCAAGTTCACATAAAATATTGAATAATTTACGATAGAAATAAAAAAATAACTAAATATATACCACCCCTTAAAACTACAATAGGTAATAAAACAATAAAAGCACCGTAATTGAAAGATGCTACACTTCATTAATGCAAAAATGGATCCGTACAAATGGCAGTAGTTAATGATCAGTTCTTTCGAGACGAGGCAAAGCAAAATATTTAACGGGCTATATTGAACAAATTTGAAACATCATTCGCAAGTTACTGGGGATAGTTTATCTACACAGCATTCAGGGGAAGGTTATTTCAGTCATGAATCGTTCGATAGCAAGATATATACCTATGCGGAGTACAAGTTCGTCTGCTTCTTGCGCAGGGCTTGCACTGATGTCTGAACGCCGAGCTCCCATAGGTTCTGGTGGAGGAATGGTGGGTATGTGGGGGTCAGGAAAGACGTCCGTCGATGCAAATCAACAAACTTATCTTTATCACCACACAAAAACTGAAAAGAACATAAAAAGGGGCTCCGCTGAGACCGCCCTGCTACATCGTCGAACGCTGCCAGGTTCGTGCTGTTCTCTTCGAACCCGGAGCTCGGTACCGTCGGTGCTGCTCGTGCCGCGGGCTTGATACGTCATTAGCTGCTGACGTTGCGTGAGTCACTGCTCTAAGTCTCGCGCTTTGGCGCCACCGCTGTAAGTCTCGCGCTTTGGCGCCACCGCTCTAAGTCTCGCGCTTTGGCGCTACAAGGGCTCCCCCCCTAGAGGAGTCGCTAGGGCGATGTTGCGCCCAAGAGACGGAGCGATGATGCTGATGCTCGGTGGCTTGTAAGGATGGTGCCGACGGCTGGCATGAAGGCGGCCAATGTAGAGGCTGTAGGCTGGATGCGGACGATAGTTCAATGTGAGCAGGCTTGAGGCGGTCGACGCAGATGGTGTCATGCCGCCCGTTCAAATCCAGAACGAAATACTTGTCGCGCCTTTCGAGGACCTTGAAAGGGCCATCGTAAGGTTGTTGCAGAGGCTTCCGGACTGTGTCTCGACGCAAGAAAACATGTGTGGCCGAGGTTAACTCGTCGCACACGTACGTCGGATGGCGGTCGTGCTGCCTTGTTGGTGTGGCACGCAGGTTCCGCATAACGTCTCGAAGCTGGGTGGCATAGCTGAAAGGATCGGGCACGGTAGAAGTAGGAGACGTCACGAACATTTCTCCTGGGAAGCGAAGTGACTGCCCGTAGACGAGGTCTGCGGCAGTGCATCCCACGTCTGGCTTGAAAGTTGTGCGGAGGCCTAGAAGCACGATGGGAAGAAGTGTGCTTCAGTTGTTCGGGTCGTTGTGTGCTCTAAGTGCGGCCTTTAGGGTACGATGAAATCTTTCCACCAGGCCGTTAGCAGCGGGATGGTACGCTGTTGTTCGAATTCGGGAGGATCCGATAAGAGTCATGATCTCGTTAAACAAACGAGATTCAAATTGTGCGCCTCTGTCGGTGGAAATAGATGACGGAACTCCAAATCGTGAAATCCAACCACTTACGATTGTGTTCGCAATGGTTTCCGCGCGGATGTCTGCGATAGGGAAAACTTCTGGCCATCGGGTGAATCTGTCTATGCAAGTGAGCATGTAGATGGCTCCGTCGGATGGTGGCAAAGGACCGACGATGTCCACGTGGATGTTGTCGAAGCGAGCGGTGGGTGTCTGTACTGTGGCGAAAGGTGCAAAGGTATGTCGATGAACCTTAGACAGCTGACAATGCAGACACGTGCGAGCCCATTCACGCACATCTTTGTTCATCCCTTGCCAAACGAAGCGCATGGTGATGAGATGTTGGGTCGCTCGAATGCCGGGATGAGAAAGGTTGTGCAGCGAGTTGAAAATGGATCGCCGAAACGTTGGAGGTACCACCGGTCGGGGTGATCCCGTGGACATGTCACAAATTACTGTTGTGTCGCAGCCCGGCAGCAACACGTCACGCAGGTCAAGTTTGCTAGATGCGGATCGTAGCTTCGGGATATCTTGGTCGCCTTGCTGTGCTGCTGCTAGAGCGGCGAAATCCACAGCGGTGGGAATGGCGTTGCAGCAAGGTATCCATGACAACGCATCGGCAGCCGAGTTGTCTGTGCCTTTGATATGGCGGATGTCACTTGTGAACTCCGCAATAAATGAAAGGTGCCGACTCTCTCGAGGAGAGAGACGGTTGCTGGTCGTTTGAAGTGCATAAGTTATCGGCTTATGGTCGGTGAGGATGTGAAATTGCCGACCCTCTAAATAATGCCGAAAATGTTTGATGGTGAGGTATATGCCGAGTAGTTCTCGTCCAAAAGTGCTGTACCGGGACTCGGCTGGCGCCAACTTCTTGGAAAAGAACCCAAGGGGCTGCCAGTTTCCGTCAGTGAACTGCTGCAGTACTCCTCCGACAGCGACGTCCGAGGCATCCGTCATGATCGAGAGAGGTAACACCAGCGAGCGGGTGCGCCAACATTGCGGCTTCTGCGAGCGATGACTTGATGGTTAGGAATGCCTCCGCTGCCTCTGGAGACCATGGTAAAGGTGTGGCATCCCGCTGTGTTCCCTTTAGATCAGTCAGGGGTTGGAGGACAGTGGCGCAGTGCGGCAGAAAACGGCGATAGAAATTCACGAGGCCAAGGAACTCGCGAAGCTTCCTGCGTGATGTAGGCGTTGGGAAGTTCTTGACTGTGTCGACTTTGGATGGGAGAGGGCGAACACCGTTGGAGTCGACCCTGTGGCCAAGAAAATCCAGTTGTGAAACGCCGAACTCGCACTTGGCCTTGTTGATGATGAGCCCGTATTCCGCCATGCGCTGGAGAAGGATCTCAAGGTGTTCGAGATGTTGTTCGGCGTTAGCGCTGGATACCAGGATGTCGTCGACATAGGCAAAACAAAAGGTAAGCCCACGGGTCACGCTGTCGACAAACCGTTGAAATGTCTGGGCCGCGTTACGAAGGCCGAAGGGCATCCTCACATACTCGAAAAGTCCAAAAGGTGTTATGATGGCTGTTTTCGGTATGTCACTTGGTTCCACGGGGATCTGATGGTATGCTTTGACCAGGTCGATTTTTGAAAAGATGGTTGCTCCCTCCAGGCACGCCGAGAAATCCGTGATGTAGGGTAGGGGATAGCGGTCTGGAACGGTGTTGTTGTTCAGAGCGCGGTAGTCTCCGCAGGGCCGCCAATCACCCGGGGGTTTCTTCGGCACCATATGGAGGGGTGATGCCCATGGGCTGGACGATGGTCTGATGATGCCGAGTTCAAGCATGTGCTCGAACTCGGCTTTCGCTATCTTCAACCGTTCGTCCACAAGGCGTCGTGGACGAGCATGAGTGGGAGGTCCGGATGTTACGATGTGATGTGTCACGTCATGCTTTACTGGTTGCAGAAAGTTGACGGGACGTGTCAGTGACGGGAACCGTTGGAGTAGATCTTCAAATTTGTAGTGGTTGGAATGCAACGTTGTGGGAGCGGTGAGATGGATGCCATGCCTTGGACAGCTAGGTGAGTCGTCGCATCTACAAGGCGTAACCGTTTCATGTCCGCTAGCAGGTTGTAGTTGTGGAGACAATCTGCTCCAAGGATCGGGTCTGTCACGTCGGCAACCAGGAAAATCCATCTTAGCGGTCTTCTCAACCCGATGTTGAGGGTCAGTGCTCGCTCACCATACGTCGCGATAGCGGACTTGTTTGCGGCCTGCAAGGTGACGTTAGCGCGTTGCGGCTTGGTTGACATGGCCGTCACGGGTAGGACGCTTACTGCGGCGCCGGTATCGACTAAGAACTGAAGACCAGTATTCTTGTCTAGTACAAAAAAAAATGAAAGCCGCTTACAACTCCCTGTAACGCCGAATTAGAGCGCAGCTCTTGAGGAGGAGGAGGGAAGGGCACTGGGGGGGGGGGGTTAAACTAACCAGGGGGGGGTCACGTTACCTTGGGGGTCACGTGACCCCCAATGCCGATGATGTCATCACTGACGTCACTGATGACGTCATCAGTGACGATGACGATGCGGGTACCGATGACGTCATTAGTGACGTCACTGATGACTTCACCAGTGATGATGACGATGACGATGCGAATGTCGGTGACGTCATCAGTGAAGTCGCTGATGACGTCATCAGTGATGATGACGATGACGATGCGGATGCCGGTGACGACATCAGTGACGTCACTGATGACGTCATCAGTGATGATGACGATGACAATGCGGATGTCGGTGACGTCATCAGTGATGATGACGATGACGATGTGGATGCCGGTGACGTCATCAGTGATGATGACGATGACGATGTGGATGCCGGTGACGTCATCAGTGATGATGACGATGACGATGTGGATGCCGGTGACGTCATCAGTGATGATGACGATGACGATGCGGATGCCGGTGACGTCATCAGTGATGATGACGATGACGATGTGGATGCCGGTGACGTCATCAGTGATGATGACGATGACGATGTGGATGCCGGTGACGTCATCAGTGATGATGAAGATGACGATGCGGATGCCGGTGACGTCATCAGTGATGCCGGTGACGTCATCAGTGATGACGATGACGATGTGGATGCCGGTGACGTCATCAGTGATGATGACGATGACGATGTGGATGCCGGTGACGTCATCAGTGATGATGACGATGACGATGTGGATGCCGGTGACGTCATCAGTGACGATGACGTCATCGGGGGGTCACGCGACATCGGCGGGGGTCACGTGACCTCGAGGAGGGGGCCACCTGACCTCAGGGGAGTCACGTGACTTCGGGGGGTCACGTGACCCCCCACGAGGTCACGTGACCTTGGTGGGGGGCTCGCGCGGTGCATTATGGGACATTTCCCATGATGCACCGCGCGGTTACGCCGACGCCGACGGCGACGGCGACGCCGCTCAAGCCGGAAACGGGCCCCTAAGAGCTGCGCTCTAAAACAGACGGCTGGTTTCGGAACCGGCACCACTCGCCGCCTCTAGTGGTGGGTCTGGGCGTTTTCCGAGGCCGTGCATGGTGAAACGCATTTCTTGGCTTGCGCGCCAAAAGTACGATGGTACCAGCACGTACCTCGAGAGGGCGAGGGATGTCGAGGCCTGCGCTGTCGGGAAGATGACCTTGGTCGTTGACCTGCTGGAATGCGATCGGTGAGAGCGGCGATCTGTGCAGAGAGTCGTCCAATCTCCTTGTGGAACTCCTCGCGAAGGTTGTTGACGTCACATGGAGGTGTCACCGCTTCGGCCGAAGGAGTTGTGGGAAGCGATAGTGCGGACTGGTTTTGGACGTGTGCGATGGTGGGCACTGCGACTTCCATGACAGTGTCCGCGAGCTTTGCCAGATCCTCAAGGTTGAGTCCAGCGGCAGCGGCGAGAACCATGCGGACACCTGTCGGGAGCCGTTGCAGAAAAAGTTCTCGCAGCAGTGCTACATCGAATGTCGGCGCCTTCTCACCCAACAGTTGTTGAAGGCGACGCAGTAGTTGTGTTGGCTTGCGGTCGCCCAGCTCCTCTGAAGTAAGGAGCTGTTGTAGTCGGCGCTGTTCCGACGACGTGGTCCTCCGTATGAGCTCCGCCTTGAGGGTGTCGTAGGGGGAGTCTGCCGGCGGTGTCACGACCAGATCCTGAATTTCCGCTGCGATGTTCGGCGGAAGCGCTGCGATGATGTGGTGGAACCTCTGGACTTGTGATGTTATCCGGCCCGTGGCGAACTGGCTCTCCACCTGGGCGAACCAGATCTGAGGGTCCGCTGGCCAGAACTGAGGCAGTCGAAGGTGTAACGTTGAAAGTCCACCAGTGACAGGTTCACCAGACTGCGCCATGACGACATGAAGCGGTTGATGAGCTTGGTGCAGCAGGGAAAGGGCTTCAGAGGTGCTGCGTTCCTCAGGTCACCAATTTGTGGGGGTAAGGAAAGACGTCCGTCGATGCAAATCAACAAACTTATCTTTATCACCACACAAAAACTGAAAAGAACATAAAAAAAGGGATAGCCGTTTACAACTCCCTGTAACGCCGAATTGGAGCGCAGCTCTTGAGGAGGAGGAGTGAAGGGTACTGAGGGGAGGGTAGACCCCTCCTCCTTCTCCTCCTCCTCCCCTCATTCTTTAATATGCTCCGGGGGGTCACGTGACTTCGTGGAGGGGGGTCACGCGACCTTGGGGAGGCGTGATCTAGGGGTCACGTGACCTTGGAAGGGGTCACGTGACCTCGGGGGGTCACGTGACCTGGGATGGCCTTGGGGGTCACGTGGGGGTGACCTTGGGGGTCACGTGACCCCTCCAGGTCACGTGACCTTGGGGTGACCTTGAGGATGTGACCTTGGGGTGACCTTGGGGTCACGTGACCTTCAGGGGTCACGCGGGGGTGACCTTGGGGTCACGTGACCTTGAGGTGACCTTAGGAGGGGTCACGTGACCTCGGGGGTCACGTGACCTGGAGGGGTCACGTGACCTTGGGGTGACCTTGGGGGTCCCGTGACCTTGAGATGACCTTGGTTACGCCGACGGCGACGGCGACGGCGACGCCGCTCAAGCCGGAAACGGGCCCCTAAGAGCTGCGCTCTAAAAGGGGGTCCGCTGAGACCGCCCTGCTACATCGTCGAACGCTGCCAGGCTCGTGCTGTTCCTTTCGAACCCGGAGCTCGGTGCCGTCGGTGCTGCTCGTGCCGCGCGCTTGATACGTCATTAGCTGCTGACGTTGCGTGAGTCACTGCTCTAAGTCTCGCGCTTTGGCGCCACCGCTGTAACTCTCGCGCTTTGGCGAAACCGCTCTAAGTCTCGCGCTTTGGCGCTACAGGTAGACCTCAATGCGAGCTAGCTTAGGTCTACCCACTATCCTTCCAATCGGAGCCAATTGGAGCTTGGCGTTCTGACGTCAGTGCAAGCCCTGCGCAACAAGCAGACGAACTTGCGCTCCGCGTATGCATTCGTAAGGCACTCTATTACCCTTAATTTTCGCGGCCTTTTTTTTTCGCGAATAGTTCACAGAGGACCTAATCGCGGCAACTAAATTTCGCGAATTTAAGACGCACGCGTTAAAACTTTTAAGAACAGAAATTTTTGCGCGCCCTTAATTTTTACGAATTTTTCGATTCGCGAATTTTGTGGAAATTAAGGGCTCGAGAACTTTAAGGTTTATTTTTCAGTATTTCGGCAGTCTAAACTGGTGCTTATAATTATACCTCAGTCATTTTAGGTAAGTCGCAAGAGTAAAGACTATAGGGAAATCCCAAATGGTACAAGTGATGAGAGATCATAAAAAAAGGCTTTAGTCAAGCTAATATCTGTCCTACCGAGAGAACGGAGGAATGGAGCTGTTTTAGCAGATTTCTAACGGAATAATGTCGGTTATATCTCGATACAATAAAACTTGCCGCCTTTTTGTAAATTTCTCGAGTTCGTCATTTTGAATTTTTTATGAGGGCCCGATACCGATGCTGCGTCTTCTAAAGCCGACATGACATACGCTTTAGACTCCATTAGTTTCGGTCCAGGTGGAGCACATTTAAAATTTCTCATGAGATACGAAGCTTTTTTTTCTTTTTTTTTTAAATTGCAGTACGACACATTTTATGCCTGTTTTCGCTTCAAACTAGGTCCTCTGGAATTTTCATTCTCAAACATATGAAACTGTTTACCTATATATGGAATTAATATATAGTCCCTGCCTACACGGCGAGCAAGTTCGCCTGCTCCTAGTGCGGTGGGTACTGGGGCGTCACGGCGCCCAGCTCTGACTAGAGGATACGGTGTCTAGGCACAAAGGCGGCGTCGTCTGCTCACTGTAGGGGTGGCTGCTTTGCCTTTTCTTCTCCACGCGTGCTTTGTGGCACACGTGATAGGGTCCTTCTTTACTTCTTTCCCTCCTCTTTCATGCGCGGTACGAATGCAGACCTAAGGCATTCGAGGCTCATTACAGAATAGTTATTACACAACCGTTCTCCAGAACAATGCTAATCGACATTAAAACTGGCTGGGACGAGGTTCGGCACAGGAATCATCCTCAAAATCTGAAACGCTTTAAAAAAAAAGAAAAAAAAAATCAGGTGAAAGATATATCAATATACTTTGGTAAACCCAGTTTTTGGAGAAAAAATAACCACGATTTTTTCGCTAAAAAACAAACAAAAAAAACAAAAAAAACGCGTCGACGAACATGATGCCAACGTCCTAACGTAACGTAACAAGCGGGGACCGAATGTCCAAGTTTCATAACCTGTCATAACTTGGCGTGGTGCATCAAACACACGCGGTTTTTGTTATTTGCTGATGATATTAAGTTGTTTACAGCGGTTAAAACGGTTGACGATTGTAAATGTCTTCAGCGCGATATAGATTCTATTTCGGCGTGGTGTTTTTGAAATGACCTACTCTTAAATGAGTCAAAGACGAAAGTTATGTCCTTTTCTAGGAAGCTTGAAATTCTGAGTGTTCCCTATGTATTAGATTCCACCAATATTACTCGCGTTGAGGTCATTCGTGATCTAGGCGTTTTTATGGATCCTGCAATTAATTTCAACCATCACGTGACCACAATTACGAATGCTTCCTTTCGAGTGCTGGGAGCCATTACACGAGTGACACGCGATTTTTCTAAACCACTTTGTATTTTACGTTTGTTTTCTTCACTGGTGCGTAGTCGTGTTGAATATGCCTCAGTTGTCTGGAACTGTATTGGAGTGACAAATTCAGGTTTAATTGAGAGTGTTCAACGTAGGTTTGTTCGTGTTTTGTTTGATCGTTATTTTCAACCGAATTATTTCTATAGTTATGAGAGGATTTGCGAACTCGTGAAGTTAGACTCGTTGCACAACAGGAGAACAATTCGTGAACTGACATACTTGTATAAGATTGTAAATGGCATAATTGACTCCCCAGAGCTACACAGCCACATCTATTTGCCCGTTCCTCGTCAGTCTTGTAGACTTTATACTTTGTTTTATCCTGTCGACTTTTATCATGCTGCATCCATAACACGCCTACAACTGACTTCTAACCATTTAGAACGGATTTGTGCGAATGCTAGCATTGATATATTTGATGAAAAGCGTAAATTTCGACAGTGTGTTGAGGCTATTGGTCTTTCCCTTACGTTACACTTTTATCCTGTTTAGCGTTGTATTTCTAAAGGAATAAGTGCACCACTAAGGAGGCGTCAAGCTGTTGGTGGGTCACTGAAAATAAGAATAAACAATCTTTGTCGTTTTCTAATTAAAATGTTATAAGCGATTTTTGGACACATGGAGATGAGCGGGAAACGTTACCGAGAACGCGATTTTTTCTTTTTACATTTTTTTTTATAGGACAGTTTCGAAAACTTTTATAGCTTTAGATTGCAATAACGGTTAGTTCAAAATTTAGGGATCTGGTTTTGACAGCTGGCGCTATATTTGTGCGTGTGCTAAGTGTTCGGCGATGCATACTTTATTTTTTGCTGTGAGCAAAACAAGGTTATCTTTTCTCCTAAGCACCCGTGGGAGGCGTTCAGTGGGCGCTTAGAAAGGTTACACTGTGTCCCATTACAAGCATTAAAGAGTAAATAGCGCGTGTCCAAGCCATTGACCGGGAGGTGCTGAATGTAATAAAGTAAAAAGACACACGCACAATAAATTAAAGAAGGAGGAATTTAGTCTATTCTTGCCATTTCTTATGCTTCATTCGAGGCTAATACTTCAAGCAGTTCTTTAAAAAAAAAAAAGACAACATCGAGTTTGCTTTTATTTCAACGTGACTTAGTTTACTGAAATGTGAGCAGTAGAATTTCAGTGTAATATCCCGAAATATGGTGTTTAGTTATATGTTTATTTAGTAAGGCGTTCCTCTGGCGAAGCAGGTGAGTCTCTTTTGCGCCTTTAAGTCATACACGTTTTAACATGTTTAAATAAAAAGATTTGCCTTTATTATTATAAGATCTCCATTTCTGTTTTCGAAAGAATATGTTGAATGGTTAAATTATTCCTCCCGCTTGGAAGTGTATGCAACGTGTTAATGTTCGTATATATAAAAGCAAAAATAGTACGAAGAAAGAACTCTTCATTCCCTTTCTTGTATGTTTGTACCATTTTTTTATGTTTGTAGTGTTTGTATATTTAGAAGCAAAATTGTACGAAGACAGAAGAACATAACCTGAAAACGTTTTGTTTTATAAATTGTTTTGAGTCGAAAGTAGCACAGCTCAATGTACGCACAGGATATTGAAAAACACAAAATATTAAAACTATGAAGGCGTAAATATGCCGGATTTTTTTATTCTAGAAGTATAGTCTTCGCCGAAGAAGAAAAATACACGCAAGAACGTCATTTACACACAAAAAAAGCCTATCATGGGATATATGCAATTTTATTCATTTATCTGTATTCTGCATTGTCTGTTTGAAGTCTGGTTGAAAACTTTAATCAAGATTATATGAAAAATCTAGTGACTAATGTGCTCCGGACATAGAACTCTTTGAGTGTAGCTCTGACCTCTGAAAATTCAGGCGCAGTGGTGGCAATTTATTATAAAATTCGTTTCACCCATACGTGCGGTGGTGCAACGCCTTTGATGATCCTGGGTTTCATTTCTTTTTTCGTGAAATCGCAAATATAAGCACGGTTTTACCAAATACTGTTGAGAATAATACAGGAAACTCTGGGGTAAAATGGGAGACGGAAGTAGAAAGCGACCCTGGCGGTACGGAGTGGACAACTCGCCACTTTCCCAGGAAATGAACCAAGTGGGTCTGACTCACTAGAGAAATTGATAGTCTATAAAATATTCCCAATTTTTGATGGAGCTTAGGGAGCATAAGCTCGTGATATTGGACCTCTTGGTATTTTGATGTCAAAATGCAGTGTGTTGTATAGACCAGTCAGGAAAAAATAATTATTAACCTTTTCTGAGATTGTTCATTGATTTGTTTTATTCCTACCGAAACATGTCTTATTAGATGGTTTCGGTAGTCACATAATTATGATAATCACATAATAATTACGATAATCACATAATTATCAATAATAATCAGTTCTAGTCACTCAGAGTCATTTCAAGTCGGACTCATAAAAATTTGACGCCTATTGCCATAATTGGCAATAGGCGTCAAATTTTTATGAGTCCGACTTGAAATGACTCTGAGTGACTAGAACTGATTATTATTGATAATTATGTGATTTTTTGTTTGCTTACTCTTATGAACGGCTTCAAGTAGCTTTGTTGGCTATTAGCATCCTCTTTGACCAGATTGACCTTGAATGGCTGCCAATGGCTATTGATGAGATAATTGACAATTATCTATTTCGGCGGTAGTGAATGCATATAGTTTCAACTGGCTATTATTGCCTATCATCCTCCACTTTTATATATATTTGATAAATATGGGGGGGGGTCTACAAATATTTATAATGAGTAATGAAGACTGAGCTATTTCTGTTTGTAAACTAGAATCACTTCAGGTGGCTATTGCTGGCTATTAGAATATATTTCTGACCAGACTGGCTCAATGGCTACTAATGGCTGCTAGTCAGTATTATAGCAATCACCTGCTGTCTGAGTGTTTATGAATGAGAATGGCTTCAAGTGGCTATTATGGGCTATAAGCACCTATTTTTTAATAGATTGGCTAAATGGCTACAAACCGCTATTTTACTCTGTTTCACCATATGATGTATCGCAGGAAAGGCTACAAGCGCGAGCTCCTTGCTCTAGGGCACATCGCGGCGGCACAAGCTCTCGTGCGTTAAGGCAAACCCACAACGCTATGAGTTCGCGCTTCTAGCGTTGTCTACGGTACAACATAAGGTGAAACGGAGTATAGTAGATAACTATTGCTTGAGCTATTTTTATATTTACGAAATGGAATGGCTTCAAGTGGATAATGTTGGCTATTTGTATTTATTTTTGACCAGATTGAATTAAAATGGCTGCTGATGGATATTGATGACATCACTAAAAAATTATGTGCTAATTCGGTGCTTAAAAATGAGTACGGCTTTCAGCGGCTAATATTGGGTTATGTATCAAATTTTAGATAAAGTTGATTGAAATGGCTACAAATGGCTATTAGTGACTAGTGTTAGTATTTATGGGTGTTATTGTGTTTACTAACTGGAATGACTTTAGTAGTGTTGACGATTGGGCTAGTTGGTCTTTAAGTGGCTATTGTTGGCTATTAGCATATATTTCTGACCAGATTGGCTTCAAATGGCTAGCAATGGCTATTAGTAAGTATAATTGACAATTATGGGCTATTTCAGTGTTTATGGATGAAAATGGCCACAAGTGGCTATTACTGGCTATGCACAAACTGAACTCTCCTACGTCACGCCGCGGTGGTGGCGCGTCGGTCGAACTTCCGGTCTGGGGTGGTGGGCAGAAGTCGCGGTGCGAGACATGCATTACCGCGTTTTTTTGGGGAGAAACCAGACAAAAAACCTGCCTTCTTGTCGAAATGCTGCGACGGGGCTGTAGCAAGAGAGTAGGGAAAGGGTTGAAGATCAGTTTTCATGTGTTTCTGCCCCCTCCGTTCGTCCGAGAACGTGAATAGTAGCCGTGAAAAGGGCAAACCAGACGCTGTCGAACTACGATTGCTTGAGCGGGTAACAATTTGGGGTCGCCAGATGTATTTATTTTGTTCCAACATGAACGAGACAAAACCGCCAAGTTGTCCGGACCACCCGCGGGTTCAATGCGTCTTCGAATTCCCACGGCCGCCTGATCATCTGCTCTTTCGAACTTGTCTGTTTTTTGTCGTCTGCTCGTTCAAACAAACCGGCCCGTAGACCAAACTTTGAACCGGTGATTGCAATAAGATGTAATTGCAGGCCCAAAAGACTTAAGTTGGCTCGGTGTAAACAGTAGATACAAGATGTTGATCATAGGTACCAGCGGCCATCACCAACTTGTTGCGCTTGGTCTGTTCCCGGTTCCGATTTTCAGTATCAACGTCGATCATCGCCTCTACCTTCTACACTTTTGCAGTACGAGCGACGTTGCGACAGAAAATAGCTAGAAGAATCTCATCATGGTTTGACAGTCCATTTTGCGGCGTTCATGCGAATGAATCACCGCACGTCAAATTATTTACGCAAAGTTTAGCGGCGTAACGAACCTTGATAATTTCGCTCAGGCGATTAAGTGGTAAGACATTGCTATGAGGACGTAAAATCGACAATCCCAACACAAAAAAGAGTATGCAGACTCACACAGACGCCGACAGCGTGATATTCCAATGGTTTGTTGACGCGGGACGCGGTGCTTCTTGCCCGCACTCCATTGCACATCCGCTTGAACTGTCGTCTGCTCTTTCAAACTTGTCTGCTTTTTGTCGTCAACTCGTCCAAACGACAGCGGTCCGTAAACCAAACGTTGACCCGGTAATTGCGATAAGAAGTAAATGCAGGCCTCAAAACACTTTTGAAGCTTGGCTGGGGTAAGTAGGCTAAGTGTAAACAGTACATACAAGAAGATGTTGATCATTGTTACCAGTGGTCGTCACAGACTTGTAATGCCCGATTCTACTTGCGGTTTTTAGTATCGACGTCCACCATCTCAGCTACAATCCACGCTTTTGCAGCCCGAGCGACTTCGCGACTGAAAATAGCGAGATGAATCTCATCGTGGGAGTCAGGCTTTAGCGCCCATTGTGCGGCGTCCACGTGAAATGAATCGCTGTACGTCACATTATTCACCCAAAGTCTTGCGGTGTAACGAGCCTCGTTAATTTTGCTGAAGCCGCTCAAGTAGTCAAACATTGTTCGGAGGTCGTAGAATCAACAATTCCAACGCGAAAAAGAGCACGGGGGCTCACACCGACGCCGACAACAACGCAATTCAATGGTTTGTTTATGGGCGACGGTGAGCTTCTTGCCGACCGTTCACCGCGCATGCGCGGCGCCGGTGGCGTCCGGTAGGGGCGCTCCGGTTTGCTTGTAAACATGAGTTGGTGTATGAGCATTTATTTTTATTGCAATGGCTTGATTTGGCTACAAATTGCTATTAGTGACTACTGTTGATAGTTATGAGCGATTTTTGTGTTTAGCAACTGGAATGGCCTAAAGTGGTTATTGTTGGTTATTAGCATATATTTCTGACCAGATTGGCTTCAAATGGCTAGCAACGGCTATTAGTGAGTATAATTGACAATTCTGTGGTATTTCACTGCATATGGACGAAACTGGCTTCAACTGGCTATTATTGACTTTAAGCGTTTATTCTTTATTAAATTGACTTGAAATAGCTACAAATGGCTATTAGTGGCTAGTCTTGATAGTTATGGGCAATTTTAGTGTTTACCAACCGGACTGGCTTTTAGCAGCTGTTGTTGGCTATTATCATTCATTTCTGACCAGATAGGCTTCAATGGGCTAGCAATGGCTATAGCAAATATTATTGTGAATATTCATAAATAGGTATTCATAACCCCTCATGGGATATTCACGGATATCCATTTATAGCGATTTGAAGCCGGTCTGGTAAAAATAGATGGTAATAGCCAAAACTAGCCACATGAAGCCATTTCAGTTTGTAGATAAAGAAATAGCTGCTAACTATAAATACTAGTCATTTTAAGCCATTTGTAGCCAATTCAAGCCACCCAGGTCAGGGACAGTTCAATATAGCCAATAATATCCAATCCAAGCAACCAAGCCAAGAATAGATGCCTATAGCCAATGATATCCAGTTGAAGTCATTCAAATCTATACAAACTCCAATTGCATAAATTGTACATGATAGTTACTGAGAGCCATGTATAGGTATTTCAATCCAATCTAATAAAAATAGATGCTCAGAGCCAATAATAGCCATTGGAAGTCATTTTCAATCATAATCACCAAAATAGCATAGAATCGTCAACTATATTCACGAATAGCCATTTATAACCAGTTGGAGCCAGTCCGGTAAAAAATAGATAATAGCCAAAACGAGTCACCTGAAGCCATTTGAGTTTGTAGACAAAGAAATAGCTGCTAATTATAAATACTGGTTAATTTAAACCATTTGTAGCCAATTCAAGGCACCCAAGTCTGGTACAGATGATTATAGACAATAATAGCCAACCCAATAATAATAATAATAGTAATTTTATTGCATCTCTTTTGCATGATCAATACATGTATGCGGGTCCGTCGAAGCCAAAAACGGCTTGTATGACTGGACCCGGCAGTGGCGTAGAAATGTGGTACATAGAAACATTCAAAAAGTTACATGCAGACTACCATACACGGTGTCTTGGAGCTGAAGTGCAGCTCACGAAACATATGACTAATGACGTAAGAAATAAAAACCCAACAGAGCGCTTCTCATGAACAAAAAAATGTATAACAGCATAAGAGGAAAAGCAAATGGGCAAACACACATCTCAAACGCAGAACTAAGATTCGAGAGTATAAATTGTTGCGTCGGCATAGATCATATTGACGACAATAAAAGATGAAAAAAGAAACAACAAAAGCATGTTCGAAAGCATGTTGGCAAACTGAATAAATAAATAACCGGAGTAAAAAAGAATCAACCTTCGCTTTCAAAATCCTCAGCCGCACAAAGACAGACAGAGGGAGAGTTAAATTCGCGGAAAACATACCCCGTTTCACCCCAAACTGTACCGGAGGCCGGTGCCACGGGCCGCCAAATCCAACCACAAGCCAGCCCGCAAACACGCCGCAACCGCTCCGCCGATAGTTACATGGCGAAGCAGCCACCACGTGACCCCAGGCCCGCCAGCAGCCGGACCCAGCAGCCCGCAACCCCGGCACCAGCCCAGCCCAGTGCGCGACGAAACACGGCTAAACTCGATCTGAGAGAGCAGAGCATTAACAAACGCTATTTAAAAGCCTTTTCAATTGACGCCTTGAGCTGGCGTGGAAAAACAAGGGAGGCAAACCGTTAAAAAGTTGAGGCACATAGTAAGAGCCCAGTCGCTCTCCGTACCTCGTGCACACACGTGGCACCGCGAAACGCTCGCCCTCCCTTAGGGTACGTTGGGCGACACGAGGGATCTTGTAAGGACTCTGCCAGTAGTGCTTAGAAATCACACATCTTTTGAAAAGCGCATAGGAACTCGGGAGGCATAGGTATGAAAACAACTCGTCACTTGGCACATCTGTAGGGCTGTACGCGACACTTTTCAAAATTCCCCTTAAAATACTATCAATTTTACTCTGCCAAAATAAGGAACAATTGGCATACAGAGTTATCCCATAACGTAGGAGGCCGTAAGCCAAGGCATTTACGATCATTTTTCTGACTGAAATTGGAAGAAAGGTTTTGGTTGAGTATAACATGCACGATATACTTCGGAGCTTTTTGGCTACATATGTAAGGTGAGAGTTCCAAGATAAATCATTGCCAAAATATATTCCGAGGTACTTGGTTGTATTAACATATTCGATAGGTGAACACCTGCAGTGCTCACAATTTGATGGGTGCAATAAAAAGGGAATATCTAGACATTTGCGCTTTAATGGATTAGCGAAGCAGATAAGTTTTGTCTTATGAACGTTAATATTAATTATATTTGCTTCAAACCAATCCATAGCACGAATTGCATCAGCTTGCAGCAAACTAGTTGCACTTTGAAGGTTTATATGTCGTGACACTAGCAGGGTATCATCCGCGTATTGAAATATTTCGCAGCCCGATATAGTTTTAGCGAGGTCATTCACGTAAAGATTAAACATAAGTGGGGATAACACGGAACCTTGTGGAACACCGGATCTCAAAATTGCCCTTGCGCTCTTTATACCGCAAATCAAAACTTGTTGTGACCTCTGTGTCAAAAAATCCCTGAGAAGGTGAAAAAAAGGCCCTCTGAAACCATAATCGAACACTTTTTTCAAAAGTACCTTGTGACTAATAGAGTCAAAGGCCTTTGAAACGTCTAGAAAAAGAGCGCAAGCATACTTGTTCCCTTCAAACGTCGCGTGTAGCGTATCGGCAAGATCCTCCAGTAACGAGTCTGTGCCCAGCCCTGGGACAAAGCCATACTGCGACGGGGACAACACGTTAAATTTTGTAAGAAACGAGGTCATGGTGATTAATATATGTTTTTCAAGCACTAAGGCTAAGCACGGAAGGATAGATATGGGCCTGTAACTTTCTACACTATTTCGTGTGCCCCCCTTATGAAGTGGTCTCACAAGCGCACTTTTGAATAAAGCAGGAATCGCTCCTGAGTTGATAATTTCGTTTAAAATATAAAGAAGAATATTGCTGAGAGATCCAAAATTTTGCCGCAGGTCCCCGACAAAAATATTATCTATTCCGGGGGCCTTGTTTGGTTTAAAACTAAATAAAAACGCGTGCAAGTCAGCGGCAGTCATGCTGGGTAGGAACGCGGACTCAGAGACAGGTGGTTCAAAGTTAGTGGGCGTGGTAAATTCATCGCGTGATGTACCCGAAAACGAAGCGAAGAAGCGATTGAATCAGTCAGCAATTGATTCTATATCGAACCCAAAATTTTTTGTTATTGTGTTATCAATAGACGAGTTGTTAGAGCATCCCTTTACCTCGTTCACCACGGACCAGGTTTTCGCAACGTCAAAGCGTGAAAGAAAAAACTTATCTTGAAAGTACTGACGCTTTCTAAAACGAACCATGGCATTCACTCGATTTCTGTAGACTTGGTATTGTAATCTCAGCTCGTCATTTCGCGGAGCACGACGACACTTTGCCCATAAAATATATTTTTCTTTAATAGCAGAAAGCACATCCGAGGTTATCCAGGGTTGATTCTGCCCACGCTTTTTCATCCTAATAGTTGTCGTACTAATTGCCCTGAGATGCGAAAGATTATCGACTAACTTTATATAGGTATTCGTGTAATCAAAATCTGTTATTATCGCGTCCCAGTCATAAGCGGTAATCAGTCTATCGAGTTTATTGAAATTTACTACTGTTATTTACCTTTGCTGATCTGTTACATGTGACTGGACTTTGAAGCCTATTCGACAGCCAACAAAGTAATGGTCCGCTAATTTTTGCGTAACAGTCACCGATACTGTAGGCATGCCGAAATTTCTTACGTTTATATGATCTATACAGGATATCGTCATTTTCTGGGAAAGGAATTCTTCTCTCGTAGCGGCAAGAATTACGCTTTCGATGCCATAGCTGGAAAGAATATTCAAATAGTCGCACACGACAGCCTTCGAGGGTTTCAAGAGATCGATATTGAAATCACCCGCTAGACAAAGCCTGTCAGTCTCCGGCATATTTCCTAAAATTGCATTAAACTCGTCGAGAAACAAACGAGCACTTTCTGAAGGAGGCCTATAAAATGATAACAAAGATACTGAAACATTAGCATTATATAATTTTAAAGACAGACACTCCGCATACTTGAAAGTTAAGTCTAGCCTGGCTGCTGACCAAGCGGTTTTTACGTAGACGGCTATTCCGCCCCCTTTTGCTGCATTACGTGTTAGAAAAAAGGCCTGAAAACCGGGCAGAGAAAATTGCTGTTGCGAAACGCCTTCCTCCACAACGTTAATTTCTGTTAAAACAAATACGTCTACCGTATCTTTCACTGATTCAACGATAATTTGGAATTCTTCCCAATACTTTCTTATACTTCTTATATTTACGTGTAGGAGCGTAAGCGCGCTAGCACTTGGGGGTAGCAGATCTAAAAACGATGGGAAATCTGAAAGTACAACAGTGTCATTCATCCCTAGACTATTTTTCCAAGTCCCTAGCGCTAGAAACGCGAACAAGTGTAGCGTTCTCATCTTTTTTTGCGAAAATCGTGCCGTTTTTTACCCAGACAAACCTATACGATTTTTCTTTGCCTCTGGTTCTGGCTCGCCAGAAGAGCTCTTTGTTGGTACTTGTTAAATTGTCGTTGAAATATATTTTTGGTTCACCTTGCGAACGAACGAGTCTGACCAAGTTCTTGCGGGCTTTCATCCAGTGTTCTTTGACAGAAACAGACGCAAACTGAACTAGTATTGGCGGCGCCCCGTCGCGTCTAGAACGCAGACGGTGGCAGGCCACTACTTCGGCAGGGCTAGGGATCTCGAGATTCAGTTTGCTGGCTAACCCGTTCAAAGTGACGATGAGGTCTTCATCAGTCGTAAAAGGCACACCATGAATTTCCAAGTTACATCTCCGGCTGTATTGTTCTGTGGCATTTATGTTGGTTTGGAGATTTTCAATTAATTCGGTCTGACCAGACACTGTTCCCTGCAGTCTCTCAACTTCCGTTCGAAGCAGTTTGACCTCCTTGTCGTTTTCTGTGACAAGTGCTACGATAGATTCGTATTTTTCCATTGATGCTTGAAGGGCACAGATCGTTTCCTTCATCGCATCCATTGATGTCTTCAAAGACAGAAGGTCATCTACTTTTGCTGGAAGGTCGCAAAGACGGTCGACATTTGTCTTCAACGAAAAAAGCAATTCCAGTTTCGCGCTTATATCCGCAAGTTGCGAAGAAACCGTGTCGTCATTTGCCGGGGTCCCTGAATCGCAGGAACCACCGACACTTAGCCTACTTTCTCGATTCCTGCAGGTGCGGCAGTTTCATTTTTCACGTTTTGCGTTCCCCATCGATTTAAAGGTTGCCGGAGCAATGCCGGAGCATTTTTCCAAATGATAAACATGATTGCAGGAAACGCATTTCATGAAGCATCCATCAGTAGGAACTGACTTAAAACACACCATGCAATCAGTAGACATGATTTGCTGAATGGAAAAAAAAAACAAGACGAAGTTTGAAACGTACAAAAAGAAAAGGAAAACCTTTTGAACAGGCAAAAATCAAACAAGAAAAAAAAAAAAAAACACTTGGGGCAGTCGACGGCGGGAAAAACGTTCTTAAGATATGACTGCGAAAAACAAACTCTCACCTGCCAAAAATGACAGTATTAGCAGTCTGCAGACGCAGGCCGCCGACTGCACCGAGGAAAGGCGTGGGAGCTGTTCTTGAAGGGTCGAGCCCGGTTGCCCGGATGACGCTCAACCACGTGGCCCTCGGGTAAACAGTCGATGGGCGCTGAGTCAGGCTGCCCAGATCTTCATCAGTTTGGCCCCTTCCACCAGCGGCCGCGAGCGATGATGACGGACTCAGCAAAAAAGCATTCGGGGCCTGCCAAAAATGACAGTATTAGCAGTCTGCAGAAGCAGGCCGCCGACTGCGAAGCCAACGAAGTCAAGAATAGATGCCTATAGCCAATATTATCCAGTTGAAGTCATTCAAATATATGCACACTCCAGTCGCATAAGTTGCCAACAGTTGTCGCTGATAGACATGTACATCTATTTCAAGCCGATTTGGCCAAGAACTGCCCATAGCCAATAATAGTAGACACTTGAATTCATTCATATTTGAAACATCGTGAATACTACGTCACTAATTGTCTCTAATGTTCATTCTGAAGCGATTTAAGGTGATATTGTTAAGATGATATGCTATTGCTAACAATAGCCACTTGAAGCCATTTTCATTTATAAGTGTAGAATAGCAGAATATTGCGAGCAATAAGCACTAATAGCCGTTTTTTAGCAATTCGAGCCAACCAGGTCAATAACAGATGCCTATTGCCAAATATAGCCATTGGAAGCCAACTCAGCCTGCATAAAATCAAATAAGTCGAAATAGTGACTGATCGTCATTGATAGTCACTAGAAGTCATTTGGGCCCCAAATCTGCCATGTAATTTATAAACATGATAATATAGCCAATAATAGCCATATGAAGCCAGATCAGTCTGCACACAATCAGGTGAGTCGAAATAGTGACTAATAGTCATTGATAGTCACTAGAAATCATTTGGACCCCGAATCTGCCATATAAATAAAAAGATATGATTGTATAGCCAATAGTAGCCATTGGAAGCCAACTAAGCCTGCATAAAATCAAATAAGTTGAATTAGTGACTGATTGTGATTGATAGTCACTAGAAGTCATTTGGACACCAAGACTGCCTTATAATTTATAAACATAATCATATAGCCAATAACAACCATATTAGGTCAACTAAGTCAGCACACAATCAGGCAAGTCAAAATAGTGACTAATAGCCATTGATAATCACTAGAAGTCATCTTAACCATGAATCTGTCACATAAATAAAAAAAAATATGATTGTGTAGCCAATAATAGCAATTGGAAGCCAACTCAGCCCGCAAACAATTAAATAACTAAAAATTGTGACCAATAGTCATTAATAGTCAGTACAAGTCATTTGAACTCGGAATCTGCCATATAACTTATAAATATAATCATATAGCCAATAATAGCCATATGAAGCCAACTCAGTTGTTACACAATCAAATAACTCGAAATAGGAACTGATAATCATGGAGAATCACTGGAAGTCGTTTGGACCCTAAATCTGCCAAATAATTATAAATATGAATGTATAGCCAATAGTAGCAATTGGAAGCCAACTCAGTTTGTAAACAAGAGATAAGTCGAAATAGTGAGTGATAGTGATTGATAGTCACGGAAGTCGTTTGGACCCCAAATCTGCCATATACCGTATTTACTCGAATGTAACGCGACCACGATTGTAACGCGAGGAATGACTTATCAAAGCGGAAAAAAAAAAGAAAGAATACGAATGTAACGCGAGTTAAGTGAGGGGAAAAAAGTACCTTAAAAAGTAGTACAACGTGGTCCGCGGAAGCCTTTTCGGCCGGGTTCACACTTGAAGAGCACTTCAGGCTGGAGCCTCCACCCACGGATAGTCGATTCTGTCATATCTACCTGTCGAGCCGCGGCAGTTTCCGATTTCCTCAGCCATCATAATTGCACTTCTTTTAAAGGGGTACTCCACCGGTTTTTTCATTGTCGCCGATTTGCTTGAAATTTTGCTAAACTAACCAACAAACATTGCTAAAATAGTATCCCAAATATTAGGTCAAAATATTGTTTTTTCGCGAAGTTATTAAATTTACAGTTTTGGTCTTCACCATGTTTTTCAAACTGAAAGTCTCTACTGGCAACAACAACAAAGTGACGTCAGTGGAAGGCAGGGGTTAGCTTTTTGGACTACAGAAGTTGTTCCCAACAGATTTGAAGCAGTTTCTTGGTGTCAAATGAGTGCTTTGGAAGCTCGCTCCCGTATCCGCGCTTCAGCACGGAACAAATGATTGGCATATACTATTTTTAGACTACTTGCTCGACTGGCAAGCCTGCCTGCCACTGACGTCACGGCACTGAAAAGTGCGCGAATATTTGAATATTTGTTTTTGCACCATTTTCATTTGCCGATTTCACAATACTAATTATGAATTTCGCGATGCTAAATAGCCTACCGGAAAGGCTAAAGGCCGGGGAATCAGAAAATATAGTTAGTTGAGGTAGCTCAAAAAATCGGTGGAGTACCCCTTTAAAGCGGGCGTCGTACTGAGCTCGTCGCGTGGCCATTTGCTCGAGTCCAGTCGCGGAAGCACGTAGCAGCAGCTCACAAAACACGGACAACACGGGCAGATGGGTACGGTAACCCTAACAGAAAGAGAAAGCGTTGTGAAGGTAACCTAAACCCTAGCATGGGCGCAGCGAGTCGCAAACAAGAATAAGATTAGATTGGATGTTTCCAGCGTGCATATGTTGCCAGCACAAGATTGAAAGATAGCGAGATTTGTCGTAGCCATTTTAAAGAGCCTGTGCTGCGACACCGCCAAGGCAAATTTTGAGGCGTTTCGATTATAACGCGAACCCCCAAATTAAGTAAGGGAAATTTGAAAAAAAAAAAAAAAAACTCGCGTTACATTTGAGTAAATACGGTAATTTAGAAACATTATCACATAGCCAATAATAGCCATATGAAGCCAACTCAGTCTGAACAGAATCAAATAACTCAAAAGAGTGGCCAAAAGTCATTAAAAGTAGCTAGAAGTCATTTCAACTGCATATCTGCCATGTCAAATTTTGGTCAAAAAGCCAAAATTAGCCATTGAAAGCCAACTCAGTCCGCACGCAATCAAATTACTCAAAATAGGTACAAATCGTCATTGATTGTCATTAAAAGTCATTGGGAACCGACATCCACCATATAATTACAAAATAAAATCAAATATCAAATAATAGTCATTCAAATCCAACCTGAGATATAACATTACATATATCACGAAATGGTCACTAATGGTCATTTAAGTCTTTCACAAGTAGAACTACCTAATCAACAGCTCCTTCATCTATATGCCACGAAATAGCTTAGGATATTGGCCCAGAGCCACTAATAGACCTTGGAAGACCAATCTAGTTTATACTCGTCCAAATAACTCAGAAGTACAATCCAATAGTCATTGCAGTCATTAGTGGCTAACCAGGCCCACAAAACGACAGGTAATACTGAACCGGACGCTATTTCTACTTCCTTATAAATACTGGCTTTTCGTTAAACAGCCAGTGTAGCATTTACTGGCTGTAATCCACGATTTGCAAAAAAGCTGCTGCGCATGCGCCAGCAGAGTGTTTGGTTGGAAAACAAATGGGCGTGCCGGCTATTCCTAGGCAGATTCCTAGGCTGCGACAGAGGCGCGGAAGCGAGTACGACCGGGCGAGAGTTCGCGAGTCGCTTTGTTTGTTGTCATGCCGGTCCACTGTGTTGCGCTTGGTTGCACGAATTACTTCTACGGCAACGAACGCAGAGTTTTTTTAGATTACTGTTGGCCAGGCTGTATCCTGCGGAGAAGCTTGGATAGCTGCCATAAGGAGAAGAAACACGGACGGCTCACGCTCACCATGGCAGCCGAATGAGCACTGCCGGATCTGCAGCGCGCATTTTGTCACGGGTACGTCGATTTTGCTGCACCCGGAAAGAGAGAAGGCTGCACGGACGGACAGCTTGCGTGCACGAGCTTCACGCCCACGTGTTTTAAGGCAAACAAAAACTTTCATCACGAAGCCTAGTTCACAGTTGCCTAGTTGTTTTCCAACCACCTTCCAGCCTCGCACCCATGTTTCCGGCGTTGAGCGACAGGTGGCGCGTACTATTTTGCCAATCGTGGATTAGTACGTCGTGTAACATTTCCAGCCTCATTGGAAGTTAATCTCATATAATTTAAAATAATGACCCATGGAACAATTACATATTTGAATTGCTGTGCTTTATTTCTAACTGCAAAGAGCCAGTCACTACAGCTAGTAGCAGCCAAAGCATTCAGAGTAGTCCATAAACTGTCAACTTACTAGAAAGTGACTAATTGCCAGTAGGTCATTTGTACCGGGTGTAATGCATAGGTCCATACAATCTAAATACTTACTGCTAATATGAAGCGCACCTCATTATTAGAAATACCGTGTGTCAGTTCTTGCTCAATTGAAATCGGCACACCGATTTGCCATATATTCACAATTCCTGATAGTGTGAAGAGAAAAGAAAGTGTAGTGAATGACTGTCAACCTTTTAATTTCGAGCTCAGAGTTTACCATCCCACACCGAGAGATGGCAGCATTTCTGTGTTTCCCGATAACCCCATGTATTTTGGCTCCAGTTTCCAGTACTGTTAGTCAATGGTATTTGGTTTTACGATGAGCAGACATATTGACCAGAATGGCATTATAAAATACTACTGCTAAAAATATGATCGTATTTTCATCACATCAGTCATCGTCGTTTATTGATTAACTCCAGTTCTAGAGGCGTTTTTAAAGATAAAATGCATTTACTAAGAAACAAAAAACAAAAACAAAACGACTGGTGTTTTTTGGGGAACACTGAAACCAACCTAGAAAAGCAGCCTATATTAAGGTTTAGTACGGTACTGTTTTTATTAAAACGCGCAGTTGTTACATAAAGTATTTTTTTTTTCTTGTCTTTTTTGGTCATTCAGTTTATGAGCATAAAGCGGCGGGAGATTTTTTTTTTTTTTGACTGAGGAAACAGCACTTTCAGGTAACCTATGTTGCTCAAACGAGTGAATCATTAATCAATTTACCATTTCTTAACAGGCAGATGGGACATTTCTACGCACAAGTCAAAGGATTATAAAATACACTCCGATATTAAAAACAGACATACCTGAAACAGCACTAGTAGCCAAGCGCAATAAATAGGCACTGCTAGAACCGTCGTGATCAGGAAGTTTGTGAAATAGCACCGGTTTTCTCAAACTAGTCGCCGTAATTATACTGTTCACATTTCTTGCCCACTCATTACATACCGACTTTATATAGGTCAATGGAGCCACATTTGCAAGATTGAACACAAGGCAATTTGGGCCAATCCCAATTTAATATTAATTAAAAACAAGATTAATTACCAATAGAACACTCAAATGAGAACCGTCTGATTGTATACTGGATTTTATCCAATAGTTCGTTAATAACGACCAGCAATATCAGGGTAGGCAAAGATATCTAAAGGGGGCCGAAAGTTTAAAAAAAGGGACGCCAGAAAAGATGTTATATTTACAATCGTCTTTGCAGAAAGTGGTTGAAGGTGATATCGCGAACTATTGTGTTTATTTATTTATTTCAGTACCCACGGTGTCAGGAGCCATTACACAGAGGAGGGGCAGATACAAAACAAATAAAAGCAAAATATAGGATAAAGGCAGCACTATTACCAAGCAATGCAGTGAAGAGATCAAGCATTCGAGGTTTACAATAGCAAAAATGGTTTTATATGGTAACTCAAAATGGATTCGATTAATGATGTCCACACTAAATATTCTGTAGGGTAGTTCCATTACGATGACGTTCTCTGGTATTAAAAAGTGCATTGGGCAGTGTGCGACCGTGATGCATTCTGACTTCGAATTGATGGTCAACGGGAGGGACGATACCGAGGAACAAGAAAGCATATTTAAAAGAAGGTTAGTGTACTACATTTTAAGAAAAATACTCAAACGAGATAATATGCAACGCAACAAATAAAGAGAAAGCGATCGGTCAGCTTTCATATACAAAACACTTTCCAATGATAATCAAAAAATAAAAAATAAAAATCGCACCTCTGTTTTGAACGGTTTCAAGGTTAGACACAAGAGTTGTGTCACCGCGATTCTAGATTGTTGCAGCGTATTTTAATTTGGAACGTGCAATAATCTTAAATAAAGGTTACTTAATGAGAAGGAGGACAACATAAAGTTTTGTTTTAAGTATCCCTGCATAGTGTCGGGGTCAGCAAAGATATGATCAATGTGACTTTGCCGTGCCATTGTAAAGGTGATAGAAACCAAATAGTTTTTATAAATCATGAACTGCAAGGGGAGGTACCAAAGTAATACGAATACGGTTAGGTGTTACGTCGAGATTCACGCATAGCTTTTTTATATGTTAAGAGTCATGCCCCCAGGGTGCATGACTCTCCAGGGTGCATGACTCTTACTTTCCGGTGTTTATTTACGACAAAAATCGGCCGATGTTTATCGGTGTTTGTTTATTTCTAGAATACCGGAGCTTTTCGGTGTATCCTCTCCTGCAGACGCTAAAACCGGTGATTATCGAGGGAAAAAATTGCGAATGTAAACGATCACTGAAGACGAAAAACAGTCCGAATATTATTTACAAATTTTATACAATCTTTTTCACACTTGATTATTGTAGTATAGACCTTTTCCACAAGGGCGCCGCCATCTTGAATTGTCGTCGCTTCCAGTATGGGCGAAAACATTGCTTTGCCGTCGCCACGCCAATAGAAGACATTTAGGACGTAAGCCTAACCGTCACACATTCACGTTTAGGCTCGCCTCTATTTTTTTACTGGTAACAGGTTGAAACGTTTTACTATTTTGTCGTCGCCTATACTGGAAGTGACGACAATTCAAGATGGCGGCGCCCCTGTGGAAAATGTCTATATGCATGCATACATTTTAGGCTCGTGTCTGTCACTCTTTTCTGTTGACGCGAAATCTTGAGAATGCCCACTCAACATTTGCTCCGGACACGGGAAGCCCCAAAACGTCCAACGTGGCTTGGGACAGTACTGACCAGCTGTGACTGGCCTCTCGGGTCACTGATAGTGATCTTCAAGGTCGGTGGCTCAGGAGGACCGCTGACCTTGGACAAGAGTGGAACAAAGCTCTTGTCCTGCAAGAGTCCAAGAGCACGTAAGTCACAAAAGAAAGACAGGCAAAGTGCATGATTCTGGGAAAAATAATGTGTTTGACACATTATTTTAACATTATTTTATTTTTCACATTATTTTTGTTAAAATAATGTGAAAGAACAAAGCAAAAACAACATTGCTAGAAAAAAGTATTTAGAAACCGGAGTTTTTTTAAACGATTTTTATTTCCGTCTTTCACGGATGTTTATCGGCGTTTTGCGGTTAAAACTGGTAATTATACAGGACTTTTACGTTGAAAAGACCAGGGTTTGCTCGCCAGTATAAAAACTGTTTTTCGGTTTTAACCGATTTTGTATTTTCGACACCGGCGGTTGTTTATCGGTGTTTTTCGGTTAAGATCAGAAAGTGTACAGCCTAGGTATACCATTTCATAACTGCACTTAAGTTAGTTTGAAAAAAAAAGAACATCAGAGTTTTTAGTTACATCGCCATCAATAAAGCAATCACCCGCAAAAAAAAAAGATAGCGGATGAGAGGTTCTGAAGCAAATAATTTATGTAAGTAAGAAATAACAGTGACCTTAAGGCGGACCCTTGCGGGACGAATGAGGTGATATGATAGACATAAGGATCAGCTTAGGCAGTATTGAGAAACTGAGACCACTTTGTTAAAGACCATTCAGGACAGCACAATAGGTTGAGATTATGTTCAAGTTTGATAAATAAAAAGCTTGTGAGAAACCGAGACATTTTTTAGAGCCCAGCTTTTAGGCGCCCGTTTCCGGCTTGAGCGGCGTCACCGTCGGCGTAACCGCGCGG
Source organism: Ixodes scapularis (assembly GCF_016920785.2). NCBI lineage: Eukaryota > Metazoa > Arthropoda > Arachnida > Ixodida > Ixodidae > Ixodes > Ixodes scapularis. The sequence continues at coordinate 47,056,593 of NW_024609879.1, read as the reverse complement.
TGCACTATGGGACGGTGCCGAAACGTCACCGTGCCGAAACGTCACCGTGACAAAACGTCACCATGACGTTTCGGCACCACGCCGAAACGTCGCGTGAAAACGCGCGTTTCGCGCGTGAAAGGAGGAAAAGGTGAGGAGGAGGGGGTACGGACGAGGAGGAGGGGCATATCCTCCCCTCAGTACGCTCCCCTCCTCCCGCTCAAGAGCTGCGCTCTAAATTGGTGTTACAGGAAGTTGTAAACGTCTTTCATATATTTCTCTTTTTTTTGGCAAGACAGTCAAATGTTTACCTCCTACCTTTTAATTTATTCTGAACGCCATCAATGCTGGAATTGCTTTATTCAACGGTACTGAATTTGTTGTAGTTGTCAGCTACCGCATTTTCGATTTACCGCTAATTACTTTGAGTTGTGCCCACACTTTTGAGAAGCCGAGATTGTCCTTCTTCTAGTCTGACAGAACGGGCCTTAAGGTCCTGATAGTGCGATATCGTGCAATTGTTTTTCTTTTACGCCAACCTAGGGAGATCGGAATTTAGTTCCCTGTCACCGGACAGAAGTTGCATCAGTAAAAATACGCATTCACTATACGACACCAGTAAAACTAGTTGCCATGAAGGTACCAGTAGACGAAGGTTGTTTGACTTCTTACTGAACAATATCGAAAATTGACCATTCTTGCACGAAGAAGTAAAAAGGGTTACCCCACTCCATAGTGAGTACATTCCCATGCCCAGTGGAGGACGAAGGCGGCCGCCAGCCATTTAGCTTCTGGAGAAGATATGACGCCGATGTAGATGCCGATGACCGGGTGTATGGCAGACGCGCAATCCACGGAACCTCCAAACGTTCGCTTGCCGGCCGACCTTAGTGGATGTCGAACAATGGCATCGGAAGGCTCGTTGGTGCACGCTTGCCGACGCCAGTACTCCCCGATGATGACAAAGAAAGTCGCGCGCACAGGAGCGGTACAGAAGGAGGGCCAGAAGGTAAATAAATATTATTGTGGAGAACAGCAGGACATCCTTTGACTTTAACACGGGAATAAATCAAAAATAAAGAGACAGTATTGACCTACGGTGTTAAAGGCACTTGAAATAGAAAAACATTTGCTTTTCGACTAGGCGGGGACTGTGTGTAAGGTTTATACAACGCAGAAGGATATGAGGTTTAGAAATTGCATCTAGGGAGGCTTGCCCACAACAAAACGACTTAAGGGCTGGTACTGCTAAGATAGCGCTGAAGCGGAGTAGCGTATGAAGATTCTGTCATGTGTTTACAAGTCCTTGCCTAGGGACTGTTTAATTTTCAGACTGCCGTTGATATGATGCCATACATTTATTTTTCTGAAGTGGCCTTGGTGCCTCCGTTGTAAAAGGGTAATCTCGATCCAGTGCATAACGCATTTGTATGATTGAGAAATACAACCCACAACAGGCTTGATCTCTCGAATTACGGCCTGGGAACTGGAAATTCACAGCGAAGCACAAGATAGGTTCTACTAAAGATCAATGCAATTGCCGTCTATTGAACAGCTTAGTAGTCGTCATATTCTCAGAGCAAACATGCGCATCTTATATCTTCGACCATCAGCCGAAGAACGTCATTGGCTCACTCTCTAACAGGGTTGCCCTGTAACGTCACCACAGCTCCTCCATTATCTTGCAGAGTCGCATTGCGGCAATGCCTTTGTCTTCTTCGTTTGCACGTGCTCGTACCCGTGGTCGCCGCCGCAGGGGCGGTCCTTGAGCGTAAACAAAAGTAGGCATCGTGTATGCTTCTCTTCATGCATCAGGTTACGAAACCTCGGGTGGGGCCTCGACAAGAGAGCGTCTGCACACACTGCAGCTTGGGGGAGGGGGTGGGGGGGGGAGAACACCCGCTGGAAGGCGAAGTGCGCAGGCGATGGACATCCGTTACCCAACACGAACTACCCGCTGTTGCCAATTTGGGAGACGGGGTCTGAGAGAGTCGGGGACACCGTCCCAAAAAGGAAAGAACTGAGTACAAAGCAAACAATACATTTCATCGATTCGTGCTCGCGGACAAAATCACGATTTTCTCACTTCGCTGCGGAAATATTTACTCAACACTGATCGCATATATGGCGAAGATTTCGAGATACCAATCTTCCATTGCTTGAGCATTACGAACTTCCGACGAAAGAGCTTGTCAAAGAACACGAGAGTGCTGCAGATTTGTACAGTCGCTTAAGAGTAGACGTTATTACGCCTCTCTTATAATTTTTTCTACGATGTAAACACCCAGCACCTGAGCGTATTGGCAATAAATTAAGTTTAGTTTTAATACTAAATTTATTTTATTGACTCCATAAGTGTGGAGGAGACAGAAAAAAAAGCTAAAATATGTTGCGTGACAATTCCCTACGTATTCCTCTCAAGAAACTCGCCATTACGGTTTACGTGGCAAGAGTGGGACGCAACAAAATGCGTCCTCTAATAATTATGAAAATTTGACATCGATAATCTGGCCCGCCCTTTTTTCTGTGTTTTTTTTTCGAAACATCCTGAGCAACAGCTTTATAAGAGTTGTTTTATTCTGCTCCCACCCCCTTCCCCTCTCTTTCCCCTCTCACCCCTTTCTCCTCCGGAAGACGATAGCGTTGTGAGGATGCCCAACAAAGCATTCTGGCCAGCTCTCATTCTTAAACCTGTAGAAATTGACACCGCCTATAGACCATTCCAATAATCGCTTCCTGAGCGCTACCATCTATGCCTACCATGGAACGCGTTCTGCAGCACGCGCTGTCTCTCTGACAGTATTTTCGCCTGAATGATAAGCACTGGAAAGGTATATTGCTCGTTTTGGAATAGTTTGTTAAATATAAAATAATACGGTAGCCCCCGTGAGTTAAACAATGAGATGGAGCAAAAAAACGTGACAGCCCTTCACGAGAGGAGCGCTCGTTGACGGTGCAGTGTCATGAGCATAACACTCCAATACGCCTCGCAAGTGGGCTCATTTTCGTCTTCTGCGCATGAGAAAGGAAGTAGTGGTGACGTCAGAACGCCGAGCCCTGATTGGCTGATCGCGACCCCCTATCTGAGCGTCGTCTGCTCCTTTGCAGCGTCGTCTGCGTCTGTCTTACCTTCCCTGCGACTTTCGGAAGTGCAGGTCTTTACGAGCGAGCTCGACTTCGCCTTTCAGAGAGGGCAGTCGAAATAACTCGAGCGGTACGTTGTTTTTGTCTAACAACTAGCAGACGCGCATCAAGGAGGGAAGTCAAAGGACTCACTGGCGAGGTGTTCCGAGGCGCCGAGGTTTGTTTGCTAAGAACCAAGAGTGAGCGTGTTAGTGTCCGCAAGTTCCCTCCCAAATACATTTTCCCCTCCATTCGTGTGCGACAAGACCCCTCATTCTTTAACGGCGTCGGCGGGTTGGCGCAGTTAACGTCGTCTGCTTCACGTCTGCTAGTCAAAGCGATGGCTGCTTTACCTTTCCTGCGTCTGTCGGAGATTCACCGCTTCTTCACCGGCGAGAGTCACCGTTGCCTCGGGAAACAAGGAGATAACAAGAGGAAGAAATTGGCCTCTTAATCTACAATTGAGGTCAGCGATCAAAGTATAATACGGGAAGGGTTCAGAAGGGTCGCGCGGGCATATTCCATTCAGCACGCCAGCCGGTCGTGGGCAGACGGTCGCCGAGTCGCGGAGTGCCTGCTAGGCCACACTGCCGTACTCGCTTGGTCCCGTTCGGTGGAATCGTGGCCGTTGGAGCTTTTCCCGGGTGTTTGTGGATCCAGCGTTCTTGTTCGTCATGGTCTGTTTCAAGTACTTTTTACTTTTTTCTTGCTGCTGGAAGTCGGGAGGCGTGAGAAGCGCACGTAGAAAAATAAACGTCCGTGGGTCGTCGCGACCGCACACTGTCGGCCATGCTGATTTGATCGTAAGAAGTGCGTAAGACAGCTTCTAAGCTGTCGTAGGATTTCGTTGTAACCTGCGCAAAACTTACGAAAATTTCGTTTCGTGAATACGAATTTGTTCTTAAGTTTTGTCTTACGCGCATTTTTGGGGTAAGATCGTTTCGTGAATCTGGCCTCTGCACTTCCGAAAGTCGCAGGAAAGGTAAGACAGACGCAGACGACGTTGCGAGCAGACGACGCTGCAAAGGAGCAGACGACGCTCAGATAGGGGGTCGCGATCAGCCAATCAGGGCTCGGCGTTCTGACGTCACCGCTACCCCCTGCGCAAGAAGCAGACGAACTTGCCCTCCGCATTGGGCAGCTGCATAGCGTTTGCCGTTTACTGCGTAATACTGAAAGAAAGTACAGTAATGAAGAAACGTGAACAGTCAAAAAAAAAATGCTTGGTGCTTGGCCCTCACATATATTGTTGCTTCGGGAAGCTTTTTTTCCTAAAGGTGAACAAAATGATTGTGTAGGCTGCGGTTCACCGACGCCGAAACAAAACGACATGCACAGACTAAAAGGCTGTCCGAAACTTTCATTCGTTATGGTACCTCTGCGTGACAATCGCGCTCCCTAGCTCCTGGATGATCGGCTTCACAATAAAGTTGCTTGCCTACACCTTCCTGGGGTGAAATAATGAAATAAGACTGTAACACTGGTCGCATAAAGCAAAACTAGAATTACTTACGCGTCGCTGACCCCGCCTCGTACTGACGCTCTACGACGATCAGTCAGAAAACCTCCATTCTGATAGGCGTCAGCGCGCCCCCTATAGGTCGCGAAAGTTGCAAATTTAGAACTGCTTGATTTTGTTCATTCGCAACATGGATAATATAACGACATATTTGAATAGATGTTCCCGTCCGAGGGTTGTAGCGGGAGCTGTCCATGGACGAACCCACAAAAGAATCAGCTCAGAAAGACATTTAATAAATGCAGCAAACACGAGCGGGTCGTTTTACCACACCCCCATGAGAACTTTCGTTACATCTTACGTGATGGGTGAGTGGTGCACGCATTGGTAGTAAGTGGTACAGATAGCTGAACAGCTTCAAAGTGAACATTTCGGTTAAAATCTCTTTGGATAGAAAAAAAACAAAAACCTCTAACGATCTGCAATTTGAAAACGCAACGTTTCAAAGCCAACTCGGCCCTTTGATCACGGGTGGCTGTTTATGTCCTCCTCATTGTCTTTCACAATGCCCGTGTCGTCTTTTTCATACTGCCTGGTTTTCTTATAATCGTCCAGTCCGGTTTTTGCATTTAAAAGTTTAGGGTATTAGCGATGAGCGCGACCAAAAGCGTCGCTGCGGTCAGATTTCCACGATTGGCCAAACCATGGGCATATAAGCATTGTCAGATTGTCAACTTGGACGGTGTTAGTTCCAGATTACGATGGCTCCTAGCTTCCACTGTGCTTTTTAAACAGACCATCGAACTTGTCGTCACACCTGATGGTAAGTAGGCAGGGTAACAACTGGTGGACGTGACGGCGAGGCAAATCCCGGTCGTGACGTCACGGATGGAACCCGTAAGAGGGCGCCACCGAAACATCTCGGCGCTAATAACTTGTTCATATAAAATTTCAGGGTGTCTTTTCGTGTTTGTTTTTTCTCGACGTTTGCCGCGTGACCCATTTAATTTCAGAGATGTAGCTGCTTGGTCGCGTTCCAGCAGCCGACTGACATCGTCTTGGGTCTTTGAATGTGACAGGACTCTAATGCCCTAGTTGCACTAGCGCTCTCAACTGTCATTGGGATGCTGAACCAACACCTCCTGAACTAACATACCTGTCAAGTGCCTCGATCTCCCATTGAGGCCGGTCTGCCATCGCATTGTAGCCGAACGCCACGCCCTGGCGCCCGCCTCCGACACTTTTTTCTGTGGCTAGGTACAAGCATGGTTCGGAACCGCCCCATTCAAAGGGATCAAATACATCATCATCATCATCATCCTCCTCCTCCTCAACTCACACTGGGCCCTCGGCCATATCGGCGCGGCTGGCGCGGCCGGCCGCTCACAACTGAGCGCTAATTTTATTTATTTTAACATTAATTTTATTTTAGTTTTTGGTTTATGGTTTAGCATCGTATTCTAAAGAAACACCAAATTATTCTCCATGTCCCTAGTCCATAATACCAAAAGAAGACGAAGGCGAAAGTGTAAATATACCAAAGATCTGTTAGTCAGCGCTGCGTAAGTGTGTCTTCCTTTTGAGTGCGTGGACTTGAGTAAATGTTTGCGGGTGCGCTGTTTGTCCAGTACAGCACGTCATTCATAGCTTTTGAGGTGCAAAGGAGAGCCGATGCAACTGGCTCTTTTTGCGCTGTTGATGCTAGGAATGACACTGCTCTTTTCGATTCGAACCACTATTCGCACACGCCTAGTGGTATCACAATAGCAGACGTCAAAGGTCCCGCGCTGTCGCGGCCGTGATAGGGTCAGTTGGAAGCGCCCCTCGCGGTCGTTTTGTTGGATGGGAGGAGTAAAGAGGGAGAGGGCACGGGTAGGACGCCCGCCGCTCTTATGACAGGCATCTTGGTACAGAAGGCGTTGGCTAAACCAAACATTTCAATATTGTCACGAATGAAGAGGGGAGGAAACAAAGAGTAACTGGGGAAACTGAAACGTTTAATGGCGCGAACTTGTGCCCAAAAATATAAAGGAAACAGAAGCTAACAGCAAAGCGTCGCGGGCGTTGAAGTCGGCGTAACAGCCGAGTCGAGTGCTGGGGCGAGACTGACTCCTGCTCGCCACGTGGGGCCCCTTTTGTACACGCGTGGATTTCTGGAACAATCGGCCTAGAAGATTCGGCGCGTAGAACATTCTAACCTAAATCAAGCAACACAGTTCTCGAAATTACCAGAAGTATAAAGTAAAAGAATAAATAAAATACGCGGCGCTTCCAGGAATCGATTCCTGGGCTCCCGCACGAGAGTCAAGTGCGGTAACCACTCGGCCACGCAGGCGCTCGCTCGCCGACGGGCGTGGCATTGCTCCCCCCTTTAAAAAGGCATCGTCTCGATGTCACATGAAACGCAACAAAACAGAGCAAGACAAACAAATGATGGAAAGCTGGCAGAACACAATCCTTTCAAGCATTGCACGAGATCACAGTTCACAGTCTTATCGCGCGTAGTACGGCTTGAGGCGCACGACGTGGACGACTTCCGGTCGTGGAGGGCGGCGTGACGTAGTCCGTGTTCCGTCGGGCATCCCATCGTAGTTCAGATCCCCGAGTCGACAAAGCACTTTGCAGGGTCCGAAGTAGCGCTTCAAAAGTTTCTCGCTTAGACCGCGTCGTCGTATCGGGGTCCAAACCCACACACGGTCTCCGCGCTTGAAGCGAACGTCGATCCGGCGAAGGTAGTACCGAGCAGCGTCAACACGTTGTTGATCTTGAATTCGGAGCCGGGAGGGCTGGCGAACTTCTTCGGCTCGTTGAGCAACCACCTGGGCGTCGGGGATACCATCGTCAGCTGGTTCGTGGGGTAGCATTGCGTCGTGCATGGTCGTTACTTTTCTGCCATGCACCAGCTGAAACGGCGTTGCTTCTGTCGTCTCTCGCACCGCCGTGTTGTAAGCAAATGTGACGTGGGGTAACACATCGTCCCAAGTCTGGTGCACTACGTCCACATACATGGAGATCATGTCGGCGATACTTTTGTTTAGCTGTTCGGTTAGTCCATTTGTGTGCGAATGGTACTAGTGGTTCGACGGTGGCCGGTGCCATTGAGACGAAGGATTGCTTGCGTCAGCTGGGACATGAACGATGATCCATGATCTGTAATGAGGACTTCGGGGACACCGTGCCTGAGGACAATGGACTCGATGAAAAACTTGACGACTTCCACAGCCGTACCTGATGGAAGGGCTTTCGTCTCGGCGTACCGTGGGAGATAATCGGTGGCAACGATTATCCAGCGGTTTCCTGACATTGACGGCGGGAAAGGGCCAAATAAATACATTCCGATCTGCTGGAACGGCTTGGACGGGGGAGCAATCGGATGCACTTCGTCGGCGGTCTTTTGCGTCCCTGACACTAGTGGCATGATCGAATGTAGAGGTGAACGGTCTTCGGTAGCCTCGGCCAGTAGTACTTTTCTCGAATCCTGGCGAACGTCATGCTGTAGCCAAGGTTTCCAGCCGTTGGGTCATCATGGCATCATTGGAAGATTTCGTCTTGAAGGCTGGCAAGAATAACAAACAGCCATGCTGTGTTGTTGTTGACGAATTTCTCCTTGTACAGCACCCCATGCCGCATGGAGAAGGTATGCAGGATTCTTAAGAAAGCACGGGGAACCGTACTCGCTTGTCCCTCTAAGTGCGCAATGAGCGCTCGTAGTTCAGTGTCATCTCGTTGGAGTGCTGCCATGTCGCTGACGTCCAAAGCGCCGCCGAAACACTCATTGGCGTCGTCTTCGATACAGGCAGGACAGGCCTCGACTGGGGCCCTTGAAAGGCAGTCGGCGTGATTGCGCTGCCGGCCGGGCTTGTACACCACGGTCATGTCGAACTCCTGCAGTCGTAGGTGTTGTGTTCATCATGTTTCGTTATCACTTCCTTTTCTTCTCTGTGTTGTCCTATCTTTCATGTTATCATCATTCTGGGATATAATGGGAATGTCTCGGGACATAAAGCAGTCTTCCTGAGAGCTCCGACTGGACTGGTCGTTCTTCACACACGTCCCCACACCCGGGGACTCTACATTCATTTTTGGCGACGAGGAGGTCCCTGAGTCTTACCGTTCACCTGGGCAAGCTACGGCTCGGTCTCCGATTTCGTCGGTTGGGCCCCGACGAGTGATCCTGCTGGACAAGCCTTCTTCGTCCCAGCGACAATCAAGATGGCGGCTGAATAGAACGGCCTCCATTCAGAGTCACCTCGACAATGGCGTCCGGTGGCCGACTTCCTCCGGAGTTCTTGACAAAGCCGGGTCCTCCGCCCATTCCATGGGAACAGTGGATTCGGATGTTCGAGCGATATTTGTTGGCCGCTGGTGCTCGAGACTACGACCCAGAGCGTCGGCAAGCCATGCTGCTCAACTGTCTCGGCCAGGCCGGTCAGCAGATATTCGACTCCCTACCAATGCCACAGCTTGCTGTTGAACAGGCGCCAGCAACGTCGGCAACAGCAAGCGGCGGAGCGGCTGTCGGTCAACCTGCGACAGACGTCTACTCAGAGACCGTAATGCTTCTGGAAGCAGAGTTCACACAACCTACGAACGTAACTCTGCAACAGCTTAAATTCCACAGTCGGAAACAAGAAGAGGGTGAGTCGCTCAAAGACTTCCTGTCGGCGCTTCGAGCACTTGCAATTCCGGCCAACTTCGGAAACCAAACCCAAGAGCAGGTTCGGAAGCAGTTTATGGTTGGCGTCGCGTCGACCGAAATTCAGGAGCGTATGGTTCTGGATGCCGCTCTTCCATTTGACGTGGTCATCCAGACAGTTCTGAACCTTGAACGCTCACGACGTGAGGTGCGAGAATGGGCGTCACTGACAACTCCGCCTGCGAACGCTCAAGCAACTTGTCAGGTTACCACCAGGAATAGGGTCTTTGAAGCAAGATCACCGGCAAGGGAAGACTTTTCATGGCAACGGTCTCTGCCGTCTTCAAGAAATCAGCCACCTCGGGAGGCACAGCGCCGGTACAGTAGTCGTCCTTCCAGGCATCAGCCGGCAGACAGGCGAAGATCGTCCTCCCGCAGCATGCGTGACAGACAGTCCTCGACTGCTCCGTCCTGTACAGCCTGCGGCGGTACCGGTCGCGACCAATCTTATGGAGGTGGACACTCAGGATTGATACAGTCGTCGGACCGCAGAGTGGTCCAGTTTATACCGTCAACTTGTTCGCGGCAAGACTTCGCGAGACACCAGTCCCCCCGATGGGACTACACAAGAAGTCATGGGCGCACGTGCTCCAATTGCGGTCACGGCTGGGAACGTTGCCGGAGCTATGACACCTGCCCAGCACGGAACCTTTACTGCTACAACTGTGGCCGTCGAGGTCATTTCGGCGATGTTTGCAGAAGCGTGCGCAGAGCTTACTCTCAACGGCGCCGGCGTGAAGAAGTTGAACAAATTCTATCAGATTTCGATGACGACGATGAAGCAGGGCTCGTAAATCACATTACGGGAGCCTCTAAAACGCGTATTTTTATCAGCGTCAAAGTGTTTGGGACACCACTGTCGTTCTTGTTAGATACGGGATCGTTCGTTTCTATAATGGACAAGTCCACATTCACACAGCGATTCGCCAGTGATGCAAAAGTCGTGCCACCACCTGTTACATTACTGAACTTTTCCCGTGAACCCATCAACGTCCTGGGTGCCTTCACGGCGACAGTAATGTTTAAGACGCGACAGGCACAAGTCTTGTTCTACATCGCAGACAGAGGCACGTCGCTACTTGGCATGGACGCTATAGTGGCATTGGACATTCAAATGAGTGGAGCGACCAAAACGTGCTTCTACACGGAGACCGGCGAACTTGACGAAGCGTCATCGAGCCCGTCAAATCCTTCTCTGTTACAAACACAGACTGCTGACATTGTAGAAGGTCGACAACCAGATTCTTCAATATCAACCGCGGTACCGTCACAACCGGATGACTTTTCGGCGGCGCTGGAGGAAGAGTGGGCGGCTCGGCAACAGCCACAAGCACGGGCGACAGTGATGCCACCGTCCGCAGCTACGCCGGCAAAGCCTGCATCTATACAACCAAAACTTCCACCGTGTCTCGAGCACTTTAATCACCTGTTCACCCCTGGCCTGGGTAGAGTGAAGGGAATCGAGTGCAAGGTGAGAATTCGTCCTTCAGTTACACCTGTCAAACATCGCATGAGGCGAATTCCACAAACTGCTCGCCAACCGGTTTCGGAAGAGATTCAACGTCTCGAAGAAGCAGGGGTCATTGAACGCATCAATGCCTCAGAATGGGTGTCGCCCATTGTGGTAGTGCAAAAAAAGGACGGGACCATTCGGATGTGTGTGGACCTCCGTAGCGCAAACAAAGCGGTGGTAATTGACAGCTACCCCCTCCCACACATCGAAGAGCTACTGAATGCGCTTCACGGTGCACATCACTTTTCAAAATTGGACCTTGCAGCAGCATACCCCCAAGTGCCCTTACATCCCGACAGCCGTGATATCACAGCGTTCATCACACACGAAGGGCTGTTTCGCTTTAAAAGAGTATGTTTCGGCTTGGCTTCCGCTCCAGCAATTTTTCAAAATATGATGTCCAAGATCCTGCACGGTTGTCAAGGGGTTTTGTTTTACCTCGACGACATTGTCGTGTTCGGCAGGACCCCACAGGAACATCTGGAACGTCTGCGGGAAGTGCTCCAACGGATTTCTGACGTGGGCCTAAAGCTGAACAACAAGTGTGTTTTCGACGTCACAGAACTTTCTTTTCTGGGACACAAAGTTAGTGGAGCCGGAATTGCCCCTTTGCAACCAAAGGTGGATGCCCTACAGGCTGCTCCCATTCCAACAGATCTGACGCAACTGAGATCGTTTCTCGGTATGGTTGAATATTATTCTCGTTTCCTACCCCATCTGGCTTCAGAGGTGGAGCCTCTGCGTAGGTACCTCCGAAAGGACACGCCTTACATTTGGGATGAAGATGCGGACCAGAGCTTCCGGCGTGTGAAGAGGTTGCTGTCATCTGCTAAAACCCTCAAGATGTTCAATCCAGGCCTGCCCATCATCGTAGCCACGGATGCTTCCGCCTATGGACTGGGAGCAGTGCTGCAGCAGCTTCACGGCAAGGAAGTTCAGACTGTCGCCTTCGCTTCACGTACGCTCACTCCGGCTGAGCGCAAGTACTCCACGGGAGAGCGAGAAGCCCTTGCCTGCTTGTGGGCGTGCGAGAAATGGCACGCCTACCTCTGGGGTCGCCGTTTCACCTTACGCACAGACCACCAGGCTCTCGCGTCGCTGTTGAGCACGCGAGGAACTGGACTTCGTCCCCTCCGCATCACTCGGTGGTCGACACGCCTCCTGAAGTATAACTTCCAAGTGGAATACCAGCGGGGCAGCGAAAATCAGGTCGCGGACGCACTTTCCAGGCTCCCTGTACCAGCTGACGAAGGTGGCACAGATTTCGACGAAGAGATCGTGTCTTTCACCGCGCTGGAAGACGAATGCATCACAAAGGCTCAGCTTCAACAGGAAACAGCTGACGACCCGGAACTGACCGCCGTGATGTCCTTTATCACCTCGGAATGGCCACCGTGGAGGGAGCCGTCTTCTGACGAAGCCATCTTCTACAGCATTAAAGACACACTCTCTCTGTACGATGGTCTACTGCTACGGGGTGATCAGTTCGTCGTTCCTGCGAGCATGAGAAAATCACTCATCGCGCGAGCGCACGAGGGTCACCCAGGCATCGTCAGGACACAGGCTCGCCTTCGTGATCTCTACTGGTGGCCACGCATGAACGCGGACGTAAAAGCGGCGGTACAAGCATGTGGTGTTTGCAGAACCGCTGACAAAAGCGCGAAGACATCGCCAACACCCTTGCAACCAGTCCCACTGCCAGAGTGGCCGTGGTCGAAGGTCGGAATTGACATTGTCGGTCCCTTCGAGAGAGCACCACCGGGTCTCCGCTATGTAATCACGTTGGTCGATTACTTCTCCAAGTGGCCGGAAGTACACTTCTGCCCCAACGTCACCACTAAGGCGGTGACAAATTTTCTACATATGGTCTTCACGCGCGAGGGGTATCCAGAGAGTGTCGTATGTGACAACGGGCCCCAGTTTACGTCCGAGGAGTTTAAGAGGTTCCTGGCTCATCGTGGTATAAAGCACCAGCTGGTCTCGAACTACCATCCGCAAGCCAATGGGCAAGTTGAAAGATTTAATCGCACATTCAAGTCCTACGTACAGTGTGCTTCACTCGAGAACCGATCGCTACAAGCCGCAGTTCTTGACTACATTTTCATTTACCGGTGTACACCGCACGCGACTACGGGACTTTCTCCCGCTCTTCTCCTCCACGGTCGCAAGCCGCGCAACAGGCTACACATCCTTGGACTCTCGTACACGGAGTTCCTTAAGAACCCTGTTGAGGAAATGCAGCGAATGCGCGACCGCGTACGGCAACGACAAGAGAAGAGCGGGTTCTACACTGACGGAAGACGGGCGGCCAAGACACCGCGTTTTAGAGTGGGTGATCTCGTTAGGGTAAAGAAGCCGGGTCATATACGCAAGGGAAGCCCAGCGTTCACTCCTCCAATGCGAATAATCAAGCAGGTCGGGAGATGGACGTACCAACTTGAGGATGGCAGGGCGTGGAACGCTTCAAAGTTGTCGGTCGTCCCAGAGCCCGAGACGAGCATGCACAACCAGAGCAGGCCAGCAACGAGGAACGATACACTTGTACAGCCCACTTCAAGTGAAGCCAAAAGAGTTCCTCAAGGTGTAACCCCTACCGGAGGTGCAAGATAGTGCCACCATGACTGGCAGCCAACCGCTGCTACTCCCACGCAGTGGCAGCGACAACAGCACCGACCACACATACAACCTTCCTTGACTAGTCCGATACGGTGGCAAAGACAACAGCGTCGACCTTATACACCGCCACCCTTCGAGACCCCAAGACAGCCACGTGAACTCAGGATGGAGCCCTGTGCAACGCCGTCGGGACGTGGCTCGGGACAAAGGGGACAGTTGCCGGTCGGTGAGCCTTTCCCCTCCGGAGAGGCAGCGCATTCGCCAGACAGTGCAATGGAAACGCCCCGACTGCCAGGACTGCAAAGGCCACGTCGAAACCGTCGACCACCGTTGTACTATGGCGATTTTGTTTGATTAACGAAGTGTACATAGGAGTTCATAAAAATCGTTGCGTGTAAATAAGCGTGATTAGCTTTATAGTTCCTGGCCAGGAACACCTAAGTCTGAATGATGTGAATGTGTTTTGATGTAATAACTGTATTGTTCGCATGCGTGTTAAAACTGTGTTGAAACTGTATTGACATATATGTAACTGATGGTGTGTTGGTTATGTGTCTTCTACGCTATGTCCTATTTCTATCCTTCTCTTTTTCTCGACTGTAATATATTCACTTTTAGTTGTCATTTAAGGGGGGGAGAAATGTTGTGTTCATCATGTTTCGTTATCACATCCTTTTCTTCTCTGTGTTGTCCTATCTTTCATGTTATCATCATTCTGGGATATAATGGGAATGTCTCGGGACATAAAGCAGTCTTCCTGAGAGCTCCGACTGGACTGGTCGTTCTTCACACACGTCCCCACACCCGGGGACTCTACAGTAGGCTCCACCGGGCGAGGCGTCCGGAGGGGTCTTTCAGATTCGCGAGTCAGCATACTGAGTGGTGGTCTGTGGTTACTCGAAAAGGACTTGCTCTTTCTTTTCAGTAAAAATTAAATATTTTGGGATAAGTATATAATGCGCTAAATGTGCCTGAAAAAAAAAAAATTCGAAAAACTGGCAAGTTTGGAGTCGATGATCTGAAAAACCCCACTTTTTATTTTTTTTTCTTTATTCAGAGTTAGTTAATAAAGTAGTCTATCAGAAACTACCAACATAAATTGTAATATACCGTTTGTATGGTCGCTATTAAGATTCGAACCTCGTGCTATAAGCGTTTTGAACGGGACTTCGCACAGGCGCTCTGCTGAGCATAATTTTGGCGTATGTAAGGTTTTTTATATATCGTGAGCAGTTACCTCAATATCCAACCATAAACAATAATAAAATTTGGGGTAGTATACTTAAAAAAACATTACTTCGAAGTCCGTATCCACAAGTGCGGGCACTGCGCTTACTTCCTTCGAATACTGGGAATGCAGATCGCCAGAGAATTCGTCTGGGGGCTTTTGCTTTCGCATTCGAGTTTCGAAATACCGAACTTGACATGTAATTGTCATATCCTTTTATGTCAAACAGATATGCAGTGCATAAACGCATCTACAATTTAGTATCTGACGCTTAGGAAGTACGGTTTATTTTGCGCGCGTAAGGACTCTTTCGTAAAATAACAAGCATTTCGTAGCGCGTATGGCTTCCAACGTGTTAGCCATGTGTTTACGTTTTATTTCTATTTGCAGTGATTCATGCCGGGTTACTTACACTCTTTCCTCTTGACTTAAGTTTGTCCGGGAGTCAAGATGTTACCTATATTCTCCGTCAATACATAGAACGAAGCTCACACACCTTGCAAATCACGCCAGTGCCAAGTAAATAAATATTGTTTGGATAAATATTGTTGCTTCACTGGCTTTTACGCTCAGATATTGAGGTAAGTACTAACATTAAATAGAAAACCTTACATAGGTCAAATTTCTGCTCAGCTGAGCCCCTATGCGAAGTCCCGTTCAAAACTCTCACAGCACGAGATTCAAGTCCTAATAGCCGCCATACAAACATTATATTACAATTTCTGTTGGTAGTTCCTGGCAGGCTAATATATTACCTAACTGTAAACAAGGAAAATAAAAGAAATAAAATGTGATTTTTTTTTTTTTTAGAAAACGGTCTTCAAACTTGCAGGTTTTTCTAAAGAAAGACTTCCAAGTGTGAAGACGATTCTCTCTCGAAAAAAAAATATCCCACCTTGTATATGTTTCATTTTTATTTACATCTAGGTAATATAGTAATCTGTCAGGACCTACCAACAGAAATTGTAATATATTGCTTGTATGGCCGCTATTATGACTCCAATCTCGTGCTGTGAGAGTTTTGAACGGGACTTCGCATAGACGCTCAGCTGAGCAGAATTTTGACCTATGTAAGGTTTTCTATATAATGTTAGTACTTAATTCAATATCTGAGCGTAATAGCCTGTGAAGCAACAATATTTATCCTAAAAATATTTATTTACTTGGCACTGGTGTGATTTGCAAGGTGTGTGAGCTTCGCTCTATGTATTGACGGAGAAGATACGTAACATCTAGACTCCCGGACAAACTTAAGTCAAGAGGAAAAAGTCTAAGTAACCCGGCATGAATCACTGAAAATAGAAATGAAATTTAAGCACATGACTAACACGTTTGAAACCTTGCACGCTACGAATTGCTTGTTATTTTACGAAAGAGTTCGTACGCGCACAAAATAAACCGTTCTTCCTAAGCGCCACATACTAAATCGTACATATGTGTATCCACTGCATATCTGTTTAACATAAGAAATTATGACAATTACATGTCAAGTTCGGTATTTCAAACTCAAAGCCGAAAGCAAGAGGTCTGAGAGGAATTCTCTGACGATATGCATTCCCCCGCATTGGGAGGAAGTAAGCGCTGTGTCCGCACTTGTAGGTACGGACTTAGTAGTAAATTTGTTTAAGTACAAAAACCAAAATTTATTAATGTTTATGGTTGGATACTGAGGTAACTGCTAACGATAAATAGAAAACCTTACATAGGCCAAAATTCTGCTCAACAGAGCGCCTGTGTGAAGTCCTGTTTAAAACGCTCATAGCACGAGATTCAAGTCTTAATGGCGGCCATATAAACAATATATTACAATTTCTGTTGCTATTTTCTGATAGACTACTAAGGTAACTAACTGTGAATAAAAAAATAAAAGAAATAATAAGTGGGGTTTTTCAGAAAATCGACTCGTAACTTGCCAGTTTTTCGAAAATTATGTTGTTCAGGCACATGTAGCGCGCATTATATACTTTTTGCAAAATATTGAAATTACACCCAAAAGAAACAGCTTAAGTGGAGCTTTATGCTGATATAATGATCATAAAAATATGTAGATTAGGTCACACAGCACAGCTTGCTGAACTTCGTCAAATATCGTCGCAAAGAGGCGGTTTGACAAATAAAAAAAATCATTAAAAATGTAATGACCTAGACGCTTAATTAGCATGAAAGAGCCTATGTCTAGAGTGTTCCCAAAAAGTTATAGTTATGCTGATGTAGCGTACAAACTAGGGAAAAGAGATAGAGTGAGATATGGCACCTCCGATAAGGTGGAAAAACGTCAGTTTCTACCTTGGCCGCTTCAACGGTCCATAACTTGAAAACAAAAAATCCGACGAAGTTGCGGTTTGCATCTACTTTTATTATAGGAATTTCCCCAAAACATTTATTTTTTTTCGTCAAAATTAAAAATTCGAGCCTAAATTCGTGCCCGAGTTGAGATGAAATCACCCCTATATATATACACCTATAAACGTAATATACTACGCGTTACCAAGGTTGAAAGTACCGAATTTATATTTATGAGTATCCCCGGTAACCGCGGGACTACGTGCAGTTCCGCAGCTCCCCACACTTTCTAATAAACCGGCTCCGATGCGACATTTTCCCTCATACGGGTTCCGATTCTGGTAAATTTCCGTTGAGTGTGAGCTGCTGACTGCCTTACAAGAAACGCTGAGACATTTCAGAAGGGAAGGGAACCGGAAAAAAAATGACTGCATCTCCAAAGTGGTGAATGATGTTGATTGGGGCGAAGCTTTGGTGGTGCTGATAATACTGATTTTATTGTTCATAGGTAGTGCTGATGGTGCTGATTTTTTTTTATTGCTCATACGTAGTGCGTAGTTCCGGGTTGCGTTTCGACTTCATTATTACTGCTTTATGGTCGGTGAATTGCAGATCCAGTGGTTCTCCTAGCGGATCAGCTTGGATCCGCTAGAAGCCGTGGGAACGCATCTCCACCGCTTATGTCAACGGTCCATGTCAGAAAGAGAATGTGTGGTATGGAACGAGATTATATAGGCATTTGAGCATTTGACCGCAGCTCCCTCTCGTCTATAAACGGTGAGCCAATGCATGCAAAGTTTAACGCAATTATATACGCATTTGACCGCAGCACCCTCTCCTGTATAGACGTTGAGCGGCTACATGCAACGTTTCATCCATGACAGAAACCCCAGCTCTTGAGTTACTACCACATCTTAAATCCCTTTACTCGCCCCGCAGTCGTGGCCGAGTGGTTAAGCCGATGGACTAGACATCCATTGGGGTCTCCCCGCACAGGTTCAAATCCTGTCGTCTGCGCAAATATTTTTTTCTTTTTTATGTGAACACGGACGGACGGACAAGGCTAGACCCTAAGGAGCTTCACCCCAAAAATGCCAGTCATCGCCACAGGGAGCGCAAACGAGCAAGAGATGTGTCGACAACGTTAAGCCTTTCGTCGCCGCTGCTCTCGTGTGTGGTACTTTTCAGACTTGTTCCCTTCTTCCCGTCGTATTTTTGTCGTCACCGCAGTCTCGGGTGGCTTTTTTTGAGTGTGTGTGTGTGTGTTTGATTGACACTACGGCCTTTACGTGGACTTATGGAACAAGTCCTGCTACGGTTTGAGTGACGTGTGTGACAACTAGCCAACGACGACTCTGGTCGATTATCAATAAACCTCTCTTTCAACAGAGAGAGACTTCCTGGAGTTCCTGTTCAAATGCTTTCGTCAGGGATATTGTGGGACGGATGGATACGATCGACAGGTGAGAAAGAATTTATTTACGGCTTTCTTGGTCATGTAAAACGCCAGAAAAGTGCTGCGATCGTTTTTTTTAAATCTTGTGATAGAATGGAATCTTGTTCTTTGTCGTTATTCGTGTGCAGTTGCGTCGACATTTGTAAATATGCGCGGTAATCTAGCTTTCACTAGAAAGTGAAAAACAAGTTTGTGTGATTATTGAAGGTGCGTTGTTTGTGGTTATGTGTTTATTCATACTAATGTTATTTTATTGCCTTTACCGCGTTTATACTAGAGTCCTAACTGTATTCAGGTAATAGTATCACTGTATACAATATAAGTTATATTTTGTTCTAAGGCAGCTCGAGCCCATAGGGAGAAGTAAATTAGTGACTAAGTGGTAAGTTTAGTACCCCTGCCAGACGGAAAAGTTAATATATTTTCATTCATTGACACGGGATTAAATCAGCTCGCGGTCTTGAGTGATTCTACGAGCGTCGCAAGCTGATTTGTCGACCCCATAATGTCATTCGAACGAAATTTAATATCGCTTACATTATCGTAAGTGACACTTGTCTTGCCGGGTCCGCGTTGACTACGTCTACCTGATTTTGAACTGTGATCTGTTTTGCTTTGTTCAATCACTGCGTGTCTCGCCATTTTGTCGAAGTATTTCCGTATAAAATATGCATTCCTACAGCAATAATTGCGTGACTCAATGTTTTCGAGTTGAAATAATCACATTTTTTTGTAGACATCTGTCATCTTAATCCATACCTCGTGCCATTTCGTACCGATTATTTAGCGGTGTAATATTTTGCCTGTGTAATAAAATGTTTTCTAGACCCGTTGCTATGCGCAGCTTTCATTTTAGCTAATAAGACGCGCGTATGAGACGAAAAGCGCGTTACGACGGTCGATCTACGCGCGTTGCCTTCGCCTCGGCGCGCGCCCCCGACGACCTTCCTTTGCGACGTCATGAAAAGAGCGGTACGGCCCTCTTCTTAAGGAGGTGTTGAATGAGACGGCCTTTGCACGTGCGTCGGGATTTTGCATGTCGCGAACCACCCTAGGTCCGATTTCGAAAGGTTTCGATATTTTCAAAGCGAACTGAGGCCCGAAATCGAAAAATTTCGATATTTTCGTACCAACGGAGGTTCGAATTCGAAAAATTCATAACTTTAGATCACAGTGGAGTTTCGAAATCGAAAAGTTCGAAGCTTTTATGGTTTCTGAAATTTCAGGTTCGAATATTTTGAATATATTTTTTCTTACTTGAGGTTCCATAAATTCGAAGATTTTGAACTTTCCCAACTTGAAATTCGAGATATTCGAAAATTTTGGATTTCCTGAAATCTGAAATTCAAAAACTTTGAAGATTTCGAAATTCTTTTGATATAAATTTCGAAAAATTCAAACGCCTCGAATTTTTATAGATATAAAGTTCGGATAATTTAAAGATTTCGAACTTCTTTCTTCATAAAGTTCGAAAAGTTCGAAGTTTTCGATTCTATTTTTTCGCTTAATCGAAATAAAAAAACTGGGAAGATTTCGAATTTCCTTTAGGTCCAAGTTTTCAAAGTTCGAAGTCCGGTTTTGATGTTCCTCCAGAGTTTCAGTTTCAAATAACGTTTTCACGACTCACTGGTTTTCACGAAATCAGGTTTCGAAAAGTTGGGGTGTGATATTTAGACTCCGCGAAGTTGGTCAGGCAATTAAATGAGACGACGAGTGTCCCGGACGTGCTGGAATATTTGCCAGTGCAGAGTGACGTGTGACCATAGAACAGTGATTGTGACCGCCAGCCCAGAGGCAGGGGGGGGGGGGGGGGTTCTTGCGATCAATATTACCAAGTTTCGGAAAAACCAGGTTTAGGGCATAATTATTGGTAGATGCATGTTTGGAAATGTCTTCGAAACTTATCTTGAATAACAAAATTAACATCTTAAAACGGCACTTACCTAGGCTATACATAGATCCTTCTTAAAAAGTTTAACATCTCTATCATAAATAGCTTCGGCTATAGCGCGCTTCAAATATATCACAGAGGACAATCGTCAAAAAACTGTCATCCTTCCTCGTCCCAACGGGAATTTATTTCTTTAAAACTAAGCATGCCAGAACATTGAAATAAACGCCATTGTCTTTCGTAAGGAACGCAGCACCGCATGTAAAAATTCGAGAAAAAAAATTACGAATGTACCTCACTACTTGAATTTAAATGAGACCGTCCACCGGTCTTTCGAAGTTCGACGAACGTCGGACTTTTACCCTAAAAGTTCGAAGATCGTCCAATTTTTGACATTTCAGGATTCGAAAGTTCGAAAAGTTTCCAATTTTCTTGATAAATAAGTTTGAAAGTTCGAAAATTACCGAATTCCTTAGCGCAGAAAATGCGAAAGTCCTTCTTCAATCTTTTTAGTGCAAGAAATTCGAAAGTTAAAAATCATCGATTTTTTTGGGTCTATCAAGTTCAAAAGTTCGACAAGCATTGAATTTTGCAGCGTAAAAAGTTCGAAAGGTCGAAAAGAATCGGATTTTTTTAGCATCGTAAGGTGGACGGTTCGAGAAGCGTCGAACTTCTTAGTTTAACCAGTTCGAAAATTCGACTTCCGTCGAATTTTACAATATAAAAAGTAAAAAAAAAAAAACATTTTGAACCTTTCGAACGGCTTGAATCGATAGTCGAAACTTTGGGTCGAAAAAAGTTCGCGGCACCCCTACACACGCTTATTTGTGGTGGCGCGACGTGGCAGGCCGCGCCTTGTTTTTGATCGGGCGGCCGTACAAAGTCTGGGGCGGCCGTTCCCGTCCTCGTTCAGTTCGCATATCATGACATTTATGCGAAGGTAGTAGACCCGGACTTGTGGAAGTTTTCATCTTCCATTGAACACTGCTCTTGCGCCGTACGCTTTGGAACCATGATGTATTTCGGTCGAACTGCGGGAAGCCGGACTCGGTGGCGGTGGCGCCCACTGGAATTTGCTCTATGTTTCTCCACCTCAGCGCGCGTTTGTAGGGTTGTTTGCGGTCATATTGATAGTGATAATAATTGAGAGTAGGAGCATGATAGGTAATACGTTTTGCATTTTTTTATTTGCGGAACTGATTTAAGAACATTAATGATTGCTCTCTCCTTTCGGATATTCTGATCGAAGGGGCTAGTAAATTTTATTGCACAAGAAGTGCACCAATACTTAGCATAATGAAATGTAGAGGATACCAATAGTAATATGGAAGAGAAACGACAATATAACCCTTATAAATTGCGCGCTCTTACTGTCGACCTGAAGATGCTGCAAAGTGGCGTGCACCAAAAACACAAACAAGCTGGCAAGCATATATTATATAACTTATATAATAATCACTTAAAAGATGCTGTATACAATATATAGGCTTGCAATTATTATGGCGTTTTTTTGCGCACGTTTCTTTGCAGTATCTTCAGACCGACAGTAAGAGAGCGTAAGTTTTAAAGGAGTCTATAACACGAAAAGGAAAAAAACAAGAATCTTTTCATGAACGGCCTTCCGATGTTTTCAATAATAACTCGACTGAAGGGGAATCGACTGGCACATGGAAGGTAATGTTAATACAGCCGCCAACAACTGAAGAAACTCTAGGTGTGGCTAGTGATATTCAAGTGGCTTTCTTCGACATTTGTTCTTTGGCCTTTTTATTCGCCCATGCTCTTATCGGATTAGCTGCAAAGGGATAATACAATGCTCGAGAAACGACACACCTCGGAGCTTCTTACGCCTTCTCGCAGACCGTAGCAGCCTTTTTTTTTATGCTTGAGGCCACAACCTGGCATGCTTGCGTATACAAGTGGCACTGTACTCTAAAACCTCAAGTGCATCTTTTCCGCAGATCACTAGGGAAAGGAAAACGCTGCAGCATACGAAGGGGGCTCGGCAAAGCTGCCAGTGTGTTTGGGGAAAAAAATATAAAACAGTCCGAGCTTTGCTGCTGAACGTGACGTGTAACGTTCTCACGTAACGTTCAATGTGAATAGCGAAGTCAGTTTTGTTTAAGGTCTGAACCCTTATCACAATTTTCTCACTCGCCGAGCTCAAGCCGTAGAATGCAACGATAGAATTTCTCTACGTTTTGCAGGTATTTAGGTAGTAAAAGTTGACTCTTTGAAGTTTTCGAAAAGTTACCTTTGCCAAATTTGTCATTTGATGCGGTAGTGGGGAGGTGGGGGGGTTGCAAATTGAGATGGCCGTTTATTTGTCGGACTAATCGGACTAGGCAATAATAGTGATCGCTGAAAATCGAAGCAAACAAAACAGTACGAGAAAATACGGGTTGTTAATGTGAATAACGGTTAAGAGTTGAGCGTGTTGGAAGATACTTGTAAATATATCAGCTTGAACTTTACAATTAAACTGGAACAGGAAGAAAGAAAGGACAGGAGAGGACAAACAGCTGACTGCCAACAGTGTTATAGTATAAACTCCTTATAGAGCTTTACTATGGCCTCTGAAGGAAGAAGCAATCGCGCAATGAAGTTTACACTAAAACACCGTTGGCGAGCTGTTTGTCCTCTTGTGTCCTTTCTTTCTTCGTGTTCAAGTTTAATTTTAAAGCTCAGGCTGACAAATGCACTTTAACCATGCTCAATGATAAGTGTACGAGCCTGTTAAAGGGGTTTGCAACAGCCGCCGTGCTTACAAGATTCCGAGGCTTACGCATATCGATTCTAACCTAGAGAGTAGGATTGAAAACGTTTGCCTTTCGTTTTCTCCGAACTTATTTTTAGAGGATTATCCTTTTTCTGGTCTGCTTACGTACTGAACTTTTTGTACCGACGACGCCTTCACTTTTGAGATAAATGTGGTACCAGGCGTCGCTAGAAAGCAAAGGAAAACAAATCTTTATTTAGCTATTTAAAATGGCTACCGCAAGCCCCTCCCAATTCAGAGCTGTGAAAGGCATGGCTCTATCAATTCATTCACGTTAACAGTCTTCGCGACTGCGTGTCTTATATTCTGCCGCTCAACATCGGGCTTTCACGGGCAGCGGGTAAAAACAGCATCATAAATCACGCCCACGCTGCGCACAATGTAATCCCAGCTCCCAGTTTGACTTATCGAGTGTTCATTCAGAGCCCGGTACTTGCTAAGCCGGTTGCGGGAAGCTATCCGGCAGCGAGGATACTCAGCTGTCGCAAAATATCCCAGGGTGAATTACTGCATGCCAAACACCGCAGCGGTTAGGCTTGCGTCCGTGGCAGTGTGTCACAGGCTCCTAGTGCTGTAGAGTCCCGCAGATAGGGCGAGCTTTTTACAAAGCCCCCGCGTCCTGTATTGATGTACGCCCACCGGGGCCTGCGATTGTGTTTTACGAAAAGGTCAACGAGTGACGAGACACTAGGCTGGTTTGATTTACCACCATCTCTTGCACCCGTGCATAACAGTGTAGAGCAGCGTGCCTCCACTACACTGTTTTTTAAAGCTTTACACACTTAAAACAAAAATTGTGAAAGCTATATTTATGCGGTTTGTGCAGGTGAGTGATACTACCACGGGACTAATCATATGGTACTAATCATAACCATCAGGCGGCTCAATCAGAAAAAAAAAATTAATTTTGATATAAATGAAAAGAGTCATGGTTCTAATTAGAAACTTGCTGAGCGTCGTCCAAAACCCCTAAAATGAGTAATTTTTAGAAATACTTTGAGCGCGTCAGGAGCGCAGTAGTGCGTTTAGTAACCACTCGTAGAACAGGTACAAGGCTGGGGCTCTCATGAGAGACGGAAAAATCGCGCGAGCGCCTTACCGCAACCGCTAGCCATGTCCCTGCTCCACGAGTGGTAAATTTAGTGGACTAGTGCGCTCCTCACGTGCTCAAAGTCTTTCTGGAAATTACGTATTTAGCGATTTTCGATAACGCTCAGCAAGTTTCTATATGAAGTCGTTCCTCTACTTAATTAATTAAAAAGTTATTTAACAAAAGTTACTTAATTATCCAACTGATCAATACTATTCTACAGCTATTCTGTGCCCCCCTGGCCCTAAAGCTCATAGTGTAGCTTTCCCAACTTAAAAAAGAAGACCAAAAAAGAAACATGTAAAGCTTAATAAAAAAATGAAAGCCGTTTACAACTCCCTGTAACGCCGAATTAGAGCGCAGCTCTCGAAGAGGAGAAGGGAAGGGTACTGAGGTTCACGTGTTCTGGGGGGGGGGGGGGGGGGTCACGTGACCTTGGTGGGGTCACATGACCCCCTCCCCAAGGTCACGTGACCCCCCAGAGACATTTTCCGTTAGATTTAGCTGGGAAATTCTATCCGCTAGATTTTGCGGGGACTTTTTTCCGCTAGATTTAGCGGGGAAATTTTTCCGCTTGATTCAGCGAGAAATTTTTCCGCTAGATTTGGCGGGAAAATTTTTCCGCTAGATTTAGCGGGGGAATTTTTCCGCCAGATTTAGCGGGGGAATTTTCCTGCTATATTTAACGTGGAATTTTTCCGCTAGATTTAGCGGGAAAATTTTTCCGCTAGGTTTAGCGGGGAAATTTACCCATAATGCACCGCGCGGTTACGCCGACGGCGACGGCGACGGCGACACCGCTCAAGCAGGAAACGTGCACCTAAGAGCTGCGTTCTAAAACACCCAGTATATAGACCAGTGTCCGCGCCAATTCCACGGCGCCGTCATGTTTATCTACGCTCGCGCCACCACGCGGAAAGAACTCGCCGGCAGGAGGGGGGGGGGGGGGGGTAGGGGCTGCGTTGGCGGCGTTGCTTTGGAGAGCTGGATGCGGCAGGCTGTCCGAATGCACCGGCACATCGTGAAAGATGTCTTCACCAGAAGCCTCCGCGGCCCGTTCTTCCACAGATAAGATGTCGTGAACATTCGAGAACCCGTCTCGATCAAGAAAACAAGGAAACACCTTTCTTGTCTTAGATGTTCTCGGTGTCTGCTTACCCTTGACATCCGCGTTTCAGTCCGGGTTCATTGCGTAGTAAATATTTCGCTACCGCTTTCTTGTAGCTTTCAAATTTTTGATTGTTGGCTCCTTGAATACGGCATTACATTCGTGGCACGTTTGAGACCGATTTTCGCGATCTGCTTGCCTTTCTGCGGCAGCGCGGCTCTACCGAGCCGAAATAAGTGGGACGCGTTCACTTGATCGAACGCCGTTTTAGCGAATGAAAACAAGACCACGACACTTCATCGAATGACTAGCGAATGGGTCTAGTTACATAGACAGCTCGGATTAGCTTTCTTTTGTAACGTGCCGCCTTGTCTGCCGCCGCGAAGCGGCGTAAACGAGGGCTCCGAGTATGTTAGCTAGGGATGCCGCGAACCACCCGAGGTTCGATTTCGAAAGGTTTCGATATTTTCGAACCGAACTGATCTTCGATTTCGAAAGGTTTCGATATTTTCGACCGTACGGAGATTCGAATTCGAAAAATTCGCAACTTTAAAAAAATCGTGGAGTTTCGAATTCGAAAGGTTCGAAGCTTTCACGGTTTCTAAAAGTTTGGGTTCGATTATTTCGAATATACTTTTACTTGAGGTTCGATAAATTCGAAGATTTCGAACTTTCCCTAACTTGAAATTCGAGAGATTCGAATGTTTCGAATTTCTTTGGATCTGAAAATCGAAAATTTCGAACGTTTCGAATTTCTATAGACATAAAGTTCGATCAATTCGAAGATTTCGAATTTCTTTCTACATAAAGTTCGAAAAGTTCGAAGGTTTCGATTCTCTTTTAGCGCTAAATTCAAAAAAAGAACAAAAAAAAACTTAGGTTTCGAATTTCTTTCCAGTCCAAGTGAGCAAAGTTCGAAGTCCAGTTTTCATGTTCCGCCACAGTTTCAGTTTCAAATAAAGGCCCGTTCACACTCTTGCGACCTGGTAAGACCGAGAGAGACCAGACGGGGTTTTTAAGCCTCTTGCGATCTCTTAGGACCAGCTCCGCTGCAGCGCATCCAATCCTATAAGAAGTCGCCAATGGCTCAAAAAACGGTCTGGTCCTCTCTTGGTCTTACTCGGTCCCAAGAGTATGAACGGCGCTAAACGTTTTCACGCCTCACTGGTTTTCACGAAATCAGGTTTAGAAATGTTCGGGTGTGATATTTAGACTGCGCGAAGTTGGTCAGGCAATTAAATGGGACGACGAGTGTCCCGGATGTGCTGGGATTATTTGCCAGTGCAGAGTGCCATGTGCAGATCAGTAATTGTGACCACCAGCCCGGGGGGGGGGGGGGGGGGGGGGGGTTACGTGCATCACGCAGTAGTGATCACACGAACGCACTGTTTAACAATACTCATCCAGTTCGAAACGGCCAGGGGCAGGCAGGTGGTTGAGGCTCAGAAAAACCTTGAAGCGATCTGACAAAACTGCCTCCCTGCTATCCCCCCCACCCCCCCCCCCCCCCCCCCGCCGCACGCTGATAGTAATCCGCTTGAAAGCCGCCCGAGTGATGCTGGCATATGGTAAGTTTAGTTTTGTACATGATGAAAAATCCTGATACTGGGAATGAAATTTGAAAGAAAAAGTGTAAGACAGAAAAAAGGGAACAGGACAAGGTCTCAAACCCAGCTCACGACAACGTCTCAAACGGAACTCAGCTGAAAACTCGGCTCAGGACAGCGTCTCAAACTCAACTCAGCTGAGTTTGAGACGTTGTCCTGTCCCCTTTTCTCTTTCTTCTTACACTATTTCTTTCGAATTTTATTCCCAGTCTCGGGATTTTGCATCATGATCAACATACACCAGCTCACCTGCAAGGAATTTTGCATCATGATCAACATACATTAGCTCGCCTGCACCTTGACAATTCTTTAGTTTGTGATTGCTTTGGAGGTTTATTTTCCGAGACGGAAGAAACGCCGAGCAAAAAGCACAGAAGCTGACAAAACTTGAGGTCGAGGAGCGTTCTACCATACCAGTAGCGTCGGAAGAGGAAAAAGGGGGGGAAGGGGGGGGGGGAGGGCTCCAGCCTCCTCTCTCTCCCCCCCCCCCCCCCCCGATATTTCGGACTGTTAAAGAAAACAATACGGGGAAAGAGGGCATGGTCGAGCTTATTTTAATCAGAAATTATTTATGCGTATGTACAGCTACTGTCGCTCTTCACTGCACAGAAGGTCGCGTAGATGGTCATTGTTAGAAACGCGTTGTCAGAAGGCGCTACCCGTCCCATGCTCGGTGGTTCGGAAGTTCAAAGCTATGTCCTTTCGACCTAAATAACTGTGCCATTGGCAAAACCTAATAAATAAATAAACATAAGAATAAATGCAAAAAAAATAAAAGCTGGAGAAAAAAAACAAAAAAAAACTCAAGAATCCACCGGAAGTGTTGTATTCTGAATATTCACGCGCCCAGAACTACGAAAGAAGTTTCTTCTACCAAAATGTGTACAGGCTAAAAGAAACATGTCCCAAAAAAACGTGAAAAAAAAAAAAAAAATATATATATATAAATATATATATATATATATATATATTATTTTTTATGACGTGCCGAATTTGAACAATATTAGAAATATTTTTCCCGGAGTTAATTTATTCCTCAATATGAAAATAACAATATATACATTAATTTGTATTATGCAGATGTTAATGATACGTACTGTCCGTGGTGTTAATTTAAATGCGATACCTCAAACAATTAAGACGAAAAAAATTACCAAGTTTAGGGCATAATTGCCCATAGATACATGTTTGGATATTTCTTCAAAACTCGTCTTGAAGAATAGTAATCATATCTTAAGACTACGCTTACCTAGGCTATACATAGATCATTCTTAAAATGTTTAACATCTTTACCATAAATATCTTCGACTATAGCGCGCTTCCAATATGGCACAAACCACAATTGTCAAATACCCGTCGTCCTTCCTCGCTCCTTCGGGAATCTATTTCTTTAAAACCAAGCATACCAGACGATTGAAATAAACGGCATTGTCTTTCGCAAGTAATTCGGCGCCACATGTAAAAATGCGAGAAAAAAAAAATACGAATGTACTTCACAGCTTGAATCCAAATGAAACCGCCCGCCCGTCTTTTGAAGTTCGACGGACTTCGAACTTTTACCCTAAAAGGTCGAAGTTCGTCGAACGTTTGACTTTTCAGAAATCGGAAGTTCGACAATTTTCGAATTCTTTAGATTAATAAGTTCGAAAGTTCGAAAATTATCGAATTTCTTAGCGTAGGAAGGTCGAAAGTTCGAAAAGCTTCGAACTTTTTAGTGCAAGAAATTCGAAAGTTCGAAAATCATCGAATTTTGCAGCGTAATAAGTTCGAACTTTTGAAAAGCGTCGAAATTTTTACTTTAGCAAGTTCGAAAATTCGACTTCCGTCGATTTTCTTGATATGGAAAGTTCGAAAATTCGAAATCTTTCAAACCTTTCGAACCACTTCATTCGATCATCGAACTTTCTATTCGAAAAACGTTCGCGGCATCCCTAATGTTAGCACGCGTCCCCTCCCCCCCCTCCCCCCCCCCTCCCCACACACACACACACACGCTGCGAGCGTCTGGGTTCGAAACTATAATCGCCAGTTCTAAAGGATGGTACTTACTTGAAGTGGGAGCTGGAATTCTACGAGGTACAGTCGCCGGCCATATGAGCTCCCCCGGCCGAACGCCGACCGGAGCAGCGAAAATCCCGCACGCGGCGCGTCGAACGTTGCCCCGTTTTGGGAGCCGGGCTATTGGGACCAAGCCATCCCGTTATCAAAGGGGTGGACCTTTTATCGGGATAGCAGCCTTTAGAAGTGTGAATCACAAAAGTATGCCGATCAGAATTGCCGCCTTCGGGTGTTGGCCCCAGGTATCCGGAGATGATATTATAACTGCTGATAAACTGGAGATTGCTTAAGGCGTAGATAAAGCAGCAGTGCTCGATCGATGCTTACAAATGAAAAAAAAAAGAAAAAACACCCTATGTTTGATATAATATTAGGCATGACAACAATGATCCCTTGCCAAGCGAGAAGTGGCCGACCAGGAAGCCATCTGCAAAGTTATCATGTAGATAATTACCCTTGGAGAAGAAACACGCGTACTGAGCGCAGAGCAGTGAAGTCTCCTCGATAAAACGCGTTCATGAAAAGTGCCTGAATCTTTACTCTGCTTCGACACAAATCTTTTTCTTTTTGTTATCTATAGCATATCCTTATAGATTAGATAAATTATTCCAAAATCGCTTGTCATTGTCCAGTATAGGTTTAAGAAAGATTGTAAGAAAGGGGGGCTTGTGTATATAATTACTCTTCGGACAAGAAATACCTAAAATGACTAACCGGTTTTGCAAAAAGAAAAAAAAAAAGTAGCATTTACCACGTCAGAGATATTATGCATTGAAGAATTTCGGTAAGCCGTCTGCGTTTACCTACAACCGGAAGCGGGATTGTAATCGGCCGTGCTTCAGATTCGCGTTCCAAAACGCGGAATGCAATGAAACTTCCTGCGTCCACCCCTTTGACAACGGAATGGTTTGGTCCCGATAGCCCGGCTCCCAGAACGCGGCAACGCTCGACGCGCCGCATGCGGAATTTTCTCTGCTCCGGTCGGTGTTCGGCCGGGGGAGCTCATATGGCCGGCGACTGTACCAGGAGACACTTACCATCGGGCAACGAAGCAGGGTGCCTATGGGGGCGGAGTCTAGCAACGCTACTGATTAATATTGTGACAGGCGATCAGTTATGATAACAGACGAAACGTCGACTCGTTTGTTCAGAAGTTCGCGATGATATTTTATTAGCCCTCGTTACAGCACACCAAGGATCTTAGGCAGTGAAATTCACATCACGCAGGATCGTCCGTCGTAGTGAAATGAGCGCAGTCGACGACAAGGTGTAAGGAGCTACTAAGCTTTACAAGGAAAATTCGCGCGAGAAAGAGTTTTGAGGCAGTTTAAAACACCGATCCAGCAGACGCACGTACGTACGTTCGCTCCGGACTCCAAAAACCCGACGGCGTAAGATCAAAGCGATCAAAGAGCACCGCCGCCATCGCCACCCGGTTTTCTCTGCACTTTGCGCGACAACGGCACTGCAACGGAGGGAACTCGCCTCGGCGTTAACAATCCGCGAAATAGATTAATTTCCCACTCTTGAAGCCATTCCAAATGATAAATGAAAATACCTCGGCGTTGTAGCCGAGGTTGTAGTCGATGCAGAACGCCGAGCGCGGCTTGGCGTTGTGCCGAGCGCCTGCTCGGCATCGTTGCTGCTCGTGAAGGCTTATTTGTAGTCGAGACGATGATTCCACATCTTTCGTGCCACTCGTGGTGGTTGCAATAACTTCGAAGGACAGGGGAATCTTCTCACGAGGACGTTGAAGACAATCAACACCGGAGCCACCAAAGCAATCGCACAACCGTCGCCATGTTTGCTTCTTCTTCGTCACTCGCGGCGCGGTCAACTCGTCGCGAGATGTTTTCTGGCTCGGCTAGATGGAAACCAACAGCGACAAAGTGGCGTATGGACACACGGCTCTCACATTACGGGCACTATACTCACATACCGCGGTAAACAGGACCGATGCCGGCGAAACGGCAGTCGGCACACCAGCGAAAAAGCCCGCAACGGGAAGCGGGAACGCAAGCCGACGCAGCCCCCCCCCCCCCCCCCCCCCCCCCCCCCCCCCCCGTGAGCGTGTGGGTTCAATATTATTGTTCGCTTTTGCTCCGTGCGGTCGAGGCTAAAAAGATCACTTCCGGACACTGGTCTAGAAAGGCTTTTTGCGCCTGACGTCACTTCCGGTTAGAGTCGAAATCAAAACTAACCATGTTGGAGGCATTCGGCGTCTTGTTGAGGCAGCTTTTGTGCCGTAGAGTCATATACCCGTGTTCATATAGCCACATTTCAGAATATTTTTCTTGTCCTAGTCCATCAAAAACAGGTTCTTCACCTGACACGAAGTGCAGAACACAGACCCTTGGTTGCGGTTGGAAGCGTTTCTGACGAGATCATGGAGTAAATATAATAATCCAGAGTGAAAGGTACCATGCATTTGGCCACTTTGAAATGGCGGGACATAGACGAGGATAT
Source organism: Ixodes scapularis (assembly GCF_016920785.2). NCBI lineage: Eukaryota > Metazoa > Arthropoda > Arachnida > Ixodida > Ixodidae > Ixodes > Ixodes scapularis. Next base: position 47,025,241 of record NW_024609879.1, on the reverse strand, counting down.
CGGCACTTCCAGTTGGCGGTCCCTATATGAGCCCATATCGCTGGCGACGCCTTATGCCCAATGTAGCAGCAAAACACCACCTATTAGTTCCGTACATTGTTATTTTCGTTTTGCGGGAAAAACACCGGAATCGCCGATGACAAAGTTGAAAAGCGCACGAGCAGCTTCAACTTGTCCCGGCAAAAGGAACAGGTCTAACCCTTCGTCTGCTTTCTTTCTCTTCTCTATTGTCGCTTCCTTTTTCTTTCTATCTCTCAGAACCGGAGATGTTAACTCCCAGGAGTTGCCGCGTTCTGCTCTCGTTTTTACCCGCGAGGTCGAGATTGTGCCGGCCTATCCGTCGGAGCCATTCACGACGCCGGCGAATTGCTTGCTCGACCGTCGCCTTGTTCCGGTTCTCAACAATTGCCAGAATTCTAAGGGAAAAAAAGGAAACAATGTTCCGGGCCATAGATCTGTCTTCTCGCCGACTTTTACGGCTTGAACAATTAGTTACGACGCAACTGACGATTGAACCTCGAGTAGCGTACAGACTACAGTGCGAACATGACACCAACAAAGCACACAAAACATAGCATAATGGCAAAGAATGCCTTCAACATCCTATTCCGGTGTGTTCCGTTGAGATTTACGAACCGGTATACTGGCGTTGCATCATGGTCTCGTGCAAGAACCCTATTGAGATACGACCGGAAGCACACCGCCCTACACTTTCCTGCACAGGTAAATCGAACGAGCCTACCGATATGTTTGCATGCTTTGATTCGAAAGTTAAGTACTACCGCAGCCTACGCGATCCGATAAAACCAGCCAATCAGCGCCAAAAGTGCATTGTCACGACTTTAATTATTTTTAAACGTTTAGTATCGATGATAGAATAGTCATGCGCATTTAAGGTGCCCTGATTCTTAGCATTTCTTTTTTTTCGTGATTGGTTAAGCCGGAGTAAAGAATACACACACACAAAAAAATATACGATCGGGTGTCATGACGTTGCACTTTTGGCGGTGCTTGCTAGCGGAGTACAGCGAGTAATGCTTCGATTTGATTAAAGGGCAACTCCGGCCAAAACTCAAAATGAAGTAAATTGCTGGTATCGCTGTAGTGACACAAAATACGATCGCAGCCAAAATATTACGTCCGTGGGACGCAGCCTTCTCAACTAATGCCAATAATAAAATGGGACAAGCCGCGAGCCGCTGCTCCTTAGCGGGCGGCCAGCGGGTTGCCGATCGCTAAAGCAACATTGGGCCGTGACGTCAATATCGTTCTCTTTTTTTTCCTCCGGTCCGGGCGTTCCGCGGAGTGCGCGTCTTTAGGGAGTTTTCGTAGACCGCGCTACCCCCTCCGCTAAGCGTTCCGCAACGAATAAGTTGCTACTGCGCCTGCGCGTCGATAGCCTTGACTGTGGAGTTCCCGCTATCGTAGCGGGTTGCGGAGGACCTTGCGGGACGGCGAAAACGATCTACGAAAACTCCCTTTCGAGCCGCTACCACCGCTACTTCGGCTTGGGATTGGCGTGTTTAGCCGTTGCTTTTATCTTTAGCCCGTGTAGCTTCGGTATAGCCTTTTGTTTATTTGCTTGTGAGGTCTCCAAGGCTCGTTTTAGCGAGCAACTCGGTGCGCCCAAGACTGCCCAGGTGTTCCTCGCACAGCACTGCGGCTGACGCCATCTAGCGGACGCATTGAGGAGCTGCCCGAGTTTTTGTCGTAAAAGCATGTTTTGGACTTAAAACAAACGAAACATAAGCTATCTCGTCGGCACTCTTATTAAATATCAATAGGCAATTATTTGTGCGCGGTATTTCGCTAAAATCTAGACGGAAAACTATTAGGTCACGTGTCTAGTGGTCAAAAGTGTGCAACATGGCGGCAGCCAGGTCACTAGCAGCTGCCAGTTTATCGCTCTTAGGTTCTCTACCTCGTTGCGAAATTCGAACACCCGTAATTTCTACTTTCAAAATGCGATTTGATTTGCGATTTGGAGCACCTGCAGATATTACACTCGACGTTATGTCCCAGATTACTTTTCGTAGTCCAAGCGATATCGGTGTTTTATAACTAGGGTGTGTACTTTCCGGTGTTTATTTGTGAGAAAAATCGGCGGATGTTTTTCGGTGTTTATTTATTTTCGAAACACCGGTGTATTTCAGCGGAACGTCTCACGGCGAGGCTAAAATCGGTGATTATCGGTGGAAAAAAAAATGCGATTGATCACAGACAGAGAGTTCCTATATTATTCGCATATTTCATACACTTCTTCTCGAGAAAGCATCTATTTCTCACACTTGGTTATTATAGTAGATGCAAGCATAATTCGAGAGGCTTGCAACCGTCATGGCAGCACGTTCCTTGCGGTTCACAATCCGCAATTTTGAAAACGCACGCTCCACATTTGCGCTGGGCACAAGGAATCCCAAAATGTCCAGCGAGGCTTGGGGCAGTAGTGACCGGTCAGGTAAATGATGTTTCCAAAATAACACTGGATCATCGGTGCTAGTCACAGCATACTGGCGGTCACAAAGAAACTCTGATTCCAGGTCACTCAGCTAGCTCTCGTCTCGGAGGAACAGCCGATAGATACTTTCATAAGGCACAAATCCCTCTGGTTGCTCCACGTTTATGCACGGATTAACAATTGGCACGCGGAACCAGAACGACGATTCATCCATGAAATCTGTAGCGTAGTCATCTTGAGCTTTCCGCTTACTTCCCATCCTGGTGGCCTTCTACTCCGCGTGACGACGAAGGAAAGCAAATCTTAGGTTGAGAAAACCCGCAGACGCGGGACGGACGCGCCTTCTCAAACACGTCTGCAGTTTTTTTTACAGAACGGTCCTTTTATATACAGCAAAAAAACCCCACGCCAACAAAACCTTTTTTCCGTTTCCCCAGAAGCCCATGGAAACTAAACAGATAACAAGGAACGCATCTCAGTTCTGAAAAGTCAGTAGCCCCATACGACACGGATGTTGGCAGTGTCTTCCAGGAACTACAGCAACCTCTGAATACATGGCTTGCACCGACATTACTTGGCCAGACATAATGGGGAAAGGGCACGTGAGAGCGTAACCTTCACTGCGTTAATTTTTCCACAAAAGGGGGCCATGGGAGACACAATGGGGGAAAGGCGTGTGACAGCTTAGCTTCCGCTGCGTTAACTAGACGCTTTTGACCCCCAGAAAAGAGGGCGGACCGACGCCACGTGCAAGCCATTGTATAGACACTGGAAGAATGCAGGATCCACGAGATAACACGTTTGACGAACCTCTACGGGGAAAGGGTTCCGCTAGGTCGGAAACGTGCAACGACCGGTGTTTTTCGGTTTTAACGAGGGCGAAAATATCCAACCACCAGTGTTTTTCGGTTTTAACCGATTTTGTATTTTCTTCATCGACGGATGTTTATCGGTGTTTTTCGGTTAAAACCGGAAAATACACGCCCTATTTATAAGTAGGGTGTGTACTTTCCGGTGTTTATTTGTGAGAAAAATTGGCGGATGTTTTTCGGTGTTTATTTATTTTCAAAACACCGGTGTATTTCAATGGAACGTCTCACGACGAGGCTAAAATCGGTGAATATCGGTGAAAAAAAAGCGATTGATCACAGACAGAGAGTTTCAATTTTATTCACATAGTTTATACACTTCTTCTCTAGGAAGCAACTATTTCTAACACTTGGTTATTATAGTAGACGCAAGCATACTTTCATGCTTGCATCTACACGCAAGGAACGTGCTGCCGTCATGGCAGCACGTTCCTTGTGGTTCGCAACCCGAAATTATGAAAACGCACGCTCCTGTACGACACGGACGTTGGCAGTGTCTTCCAGGAACAACAGCAACCTCTGAATACATGGCTTGCACCGACATCACTTGGCCAGACACAGTGAGGGAAAGCCAGGTGAGAGCCTAGCCCCCACTGCGTTAATTTTTCCACAAAAGGGGGCCATGGCAGACACAATAGGGAAAAGGAGTATGAGAGCTTAGCTTCCACTGCGTTCACTCGACGCTTTTGGCCCCCAGAATGGAGGGCGGACTGACGCCACCTGCAAGCCATGTAGAAACACTGGAAGAATGCAGGATCCACGAGATAACACGTTTGACGAACCTCTACGGGGAAAGGGTTTCGCTAGGTCGGAAACTAGCAACGACCGGTGTTTTTTCGGTTTTTACCAGGGCGAAAATATTTAACCACCGGTGTTTTTCGGTTTTAACCGATTTTATATTTTCGTCACCGACGGATGTTTATCGGTGTTTTTCGGTTAAAACCGGAAAATACACCCCCTATTTATAAGTAGGATTGTCTGTTATCGGTGTTTACTTTTCGTGAAATTGGGAGGGTGTTTTTTGAACTTTATTTTTTTCCGAAAATTTGGAGTTCAACAGAGTTTACTTTAGTTCGATTTCCCATTCTCCAAAATCCGGAACTTAATCCTAGTGTTTTTTTTAAGGATAAATATAAATAATACCCCAATATAAATATGTGCTGTGATGTAAAAAAATACCTTGTATAAACTGACTTCTTTTCAGCTAGATTTAGTGTTGACGTCATCGCCACTGGCAATACTAATTTGTCCAACGACAACAGTTGCATACAAGTGTTCTTCGATAAACGACAATAGCTTAAAATCAATAAATTCACGGAGCTTTTTGCTGAAAGGCTAAAGTATTCATCCTATTCTCTCCCTCAACCTACCCTGCGACTGCGCGGGGTGGAGTGGCAAAGGGTGTAATTAGAAGCATCAACTGCCCTCCCCTTCTTCCTCCTTTTATGAAATTTAAATGGTTTCATAGCGTCCACTGTCACAAAACACGGACCTTCATTCCTCTAGAATGCCTAAATAGTATGGCCCAAACTGAAAACCGTGACAGTGACTTTCTTCGTGACCCAAAAGTACAATGACCTGTTGCCCTGAAAAAACTATGACCAGATAAGCCCGAAGATCCTTTTGTGAATGGCCCCAGACTTGAGAGAAAACTGGGGTAGCGTTTTCTGAGGACCATTGGCCCTGCGCTCTGCCCAAAAATAATTGTAAAACACCGCCATTTTTTTTTTTCTTTGGTATACCGAATTTTGGAGCTTATCGGACAAATCTAAATTGACGAAAATTCTACCGGAGGGTGTTTTTCGGAGTTTTTGGAGTAATTCGAAAACACGGTACTCTACTCCCAATTCGCCGACCATTTTTCATAAACGCCTGTGATTGGCACTTCTCGCGTTATGCAGTAAGATAGAACGCCAGGGCTGTGTCGATAAAACAATCCGATTACCTGCGGGGCCGTGCGGTTCGCTACAACGCATTTCTTAGAGGGTTACTGAAATTAAAATTTAATTATACATCTCCGGTTCAGAGATACGTGAAAAGGTATCGGCAAATCTACTATTGGCAATGACACTTTTGTGTATTTTGAACGAGTGGCCATACTCTTTGTATAATACCAATTCGATTCAATGCAATGTTTTTTTCAGACAACTACATAAAACAGTTGTCCAGGGAGCCGTCGCAAAAGGCAATTAAAAATACCTGACGATGTGTCGACACCCCCTCCCCTTTCCTCTCCTTTCTCTCCTCTCTCCTCTCTCCCCCCCCCCCCCCCCCCCCCCCCCCCCGGCACATCACTCAAACCTTCAAAAATAATAAACAACAATATGAAGAGCATAAACATAACAATGCATACGGGATAGCACGTGAAAAAATATGAAAAGACCTGCTTACGTTTTGGTGAAACGAAACGCCAAGGAATTCGTGCGAGACAACCCGTTCAATTATGTCGCTGTGATATTGTTTGAGGATTTCTTGCTCGACACATTTATTGCGAGGTCTAAAAATAATATACTTAGTTTTTTTAGTATTTAATTTTAGCTTATTTGCTATGAGCCATAATGATACATTTCTGAGCCACGTATTGGCACGATGCTCGATCTCTTGTCGGTTTCTACCAGAAAAAAATATATTAGTGTCGTCAGCGTAAAGAATTATATCTCCAGAGGGCGGTACGTAAGTTATGTCGTTGATATACGCTAAAAATAACAGCGGGCAAAGGGTAAAGCCCCGCGGGCTCTATCCTTGGCCCGCTGTTTCCAGCCGATTCCAGCGAGCGCTCGAAGAGTAGCCATGGGGGATCACGATGCGCCTCGTGAGATCCTGTAGAGCGTTCATGACCTCATGTTTAACTTACCGTGTAATCTACGGCGAACAGGAACGTTGAAACACCCCAGAAGCAGGCATGCTCAGCGAAGCCACCGACGAGTTCTCATCCAACTCCCGAGTCCCATCTCCTGCTCGTCGCTCGGTCGGCCACGTAAGCGTCTGCTTCGTGCCTGTGGTCTGTTTTTTCTACCCGCTGTCGCGGCTGAAGACGTGGCAGCCACATAGGTTTAGGTTGCTGGTTTTTATACATTTCGTTCAGAAAGCCTTTATGATCAACAGAATGCTTTTGCATGGTGCGAATATCGATATCCACGTGGCGTACAGTCATACGGTACCGTCATGCACTCTAAAAAAATCTGATCGTAAAATAACTCTTAGGGGTTCTTCGGCTCGTCCATATACTGTAAACGACTTATTTTTTACGGGCTAAATATTGCAAGATTTTTCTGAAAGCTGAAATTTTTCGAATAATTCGCGGGTCCTAATTCTTGCGGCGCGGTGTGATTTCAATATAGATTCCAATATGTATACAGTTTACCGGAATTGTTCGAGGGACCTATTTTTCGTGAATTGTAGACGATTCGCCAAATTCGCGAAAATGAGGACCTCGCGAAAATTAAGCCGTTTACAATATTGCACCCTAAAATGTTGGTTTAAGCATTCATTAGAAGGGTACTTCACGAAAAAACCTAAAAGGGGTTGTTTTAAACCCTTTATTTTTCTTAACGCAAAACACCTCTTTCTCACCCAGTTGCCTTTCTAGTGCGCCAGGGAACAATAGTGCTTGAGGCGAAAACGTTCTTCACGAGCTGAAAGAGTTCTTGCAAGCGTCGAAGAACCTTTCAAGAATGGATTTGTTCTTGAGTGTATGTTGCGCAAGCCCAGGAATAGTATCATGTCGTCGGAAACATCATATTTCTCTTTTGCCGCAGAAAAACGTATGCCGCGCGGTGTTAATGGGAAGTCTTTTATGAGGGCCATTTGCTGGACGTCCCAAAAAAGATCGCGTCCCAACAGTCCAGTAAAACGTGATCAACCGTTTTCGGATTTTGAACAGTATGCAGACAACGCTACTGGGATACCTTTTTCAACTAACCAGACTTTAACTAAAATTGTCAAACTATGCCACTTAAAAAAAAAAAAAAATATTCGTGTCAGAGAGTGACACCATTCGCTTGAATCGCTTTAATAGATCCTGCTCTGGGTATGGACCGAAAAAAGGCCACAGAGAGTAATAGTAAAAAGCAAATCAATTAAGTCCGTTGTTATTTGCTTGCACGACACACCAGACAAGTATTCGGTTGAGAAACGCTTGACTAAAACTCAATAAGCACCAACAACTTCTTTCATCTACCCGCGTACACAGGCACTTTTATTCTTGCATGACGAAACAATTAGCTCAGGAAGGGACCCACTCAATTTCAGTTGAATAGTAGTTTGTGAAAATGAATCTTTGTGGTCTCCGAGAGAGAAATAAAACTATTGACCAGTTGCGTCGCGAACAGATAAAAAGATATATATCCCCCCCCCCCCCCCCCCCCCCCCCCCCCCCCCCCCTTCGGCACTCACTTTACGACAATGCTTGTAAGGTAGGACGTGTACATTCCTAGTTCGAGCACCAAATGAATAAAAAAAAAAAATAACACGGTGCATACGTTGTGTGTTTTAATTCTTGAGACATAACGCACTTGAAAAACATACCACACATTTGTGACAAGAAACGCATCGCAAGCCGATAAATGTGAACAACAGACATTCCATAACCTCCAAGCTTGGTCACGTTTGCGCTTAAAACTTTAACCTGATCGCTCCATCAGTTGGCATTGTTGCGGTAGTGTTTAAGAGAAACTCCAAATTAACGAGAAGGCGATTCGGTCCATACAACACGCTTAAGAACAACCCACGTTAAAGATCAATCTCCGAAACAAAAAACAAAAGCACACAGAAAAAAAGATCCTAGATGACGGAGCTACCAGTATTTTCGCCAAACATCTCTGTAAGCTTGACGGCCTTTTCGACACCCTCAAATTTTACACAAAATATCGTCACGTCATCTGTGTACGCTGGAGTACGCACCTCAGTAGCTTCCAACGTAAACCCGCAAGTAAAGCTACTCTTAATATTACTGAAACAAAACGGTTGAAACTTTTCAAAAAAATAAAAAGCGAAAGTGGACAGCCTTGTCGCACAGAAAAGAAAAAGAGAATACGCTCGCCTACTGACTTGTTTACAACAAGAACAACGGCGCAGTTTTTTTTACGTCGTGCGCACGCCGTCACACAAAACAGACCCCCAGGCTAACGTGTTCTTATACAAAAGAAAAAATATTTTCGTGTGACACGCGATCGAACACTTTTTTTCAGGTCAACCTGTAACATGGCAATCCTTCACACAAACGAGTCGGAACACAACATAATGCTCCGGGCGACTAGCATATTTTTATTTCACAAGTCTGGTGTGGGTCGACGATAATGCTTATAACACTCTGGAAACACTCAGCTAAAACCATCAGTATCTTATAGTCGACGTTAGTTAGTGTGATGTGACGGCACGATCCGGCAAAATAAGGATTTGAAGGGTCCTCACGTTTCGGTATAAAATTCGTGTGAGTACACAAAAACAACGGGGGTAAAACTTTAAGGCTGTACGCTTCACTAAATAAGCAGTGCCGAAAAGTAAGCAAGCTGCTCCTTATACGCTTTGTAAAACTCAGCGCCCATACAGTTTCTTCCGGGAGCATTGCCGGGCTTCAAGTTGTCAATCGCCTTTTGAAGTTTGGAGAAAGTAGTGGGTGATTAAATCGGTTGCCAATCTCGGCAATAAAGGCAAATAAAACCTCCACGAACCAGCTTTTTATGGGCGCACAGAAACTGAAAAGCTCTTTATAATATTCCACAAAAGCGCTTTCGATCATTTTATTTGCGCGCGACACTACCCCTCGATTCAAAGTCTCAATGACTTTATTCTTTCGAATCTTTCCCTGCTCCTATTGCCCTTTTCGTAGGTACCTCTCCGAGCAATAGCCTCGTCCACCGTGCTCGCACCATAGCCCCCTATAGTGCTCGCTATCAAGAACCTCAAAGCGTTTCGTTATACTGAATATTTCTTCAGAAAACGAACCGGAAGAAGTGCATTCTTCTCTCATCAGCATCTAAACTAGTACATTTAAACAGCTCGCTTCTTTCTATTCTTCGTGCTTTAAAGATAACTGGAGTGTTAAAGAGCTGTCATCTTCGTTTCCTGATTAAAAATTAAAAACAGCGTAAAGACACGGACAAAAACTGGAAGGTGGACGAACAAAAGCGCTGTTCTTAATTTTTCGTTCTTGTCCGTGTCTTCGCGCTCTTTTACAGAGAATTCGAATGCCACTCGCAAGTCGGGGTTTTCCGTGTCCGTCGACAGAAAACCATCGCGCGCGCCTTATCACGTATCAAGTGGTTTTGACACTTGCTTCAGTAAGAAAACCAGAAAACAAGTGTCAAAACCACGTGATAGAGAAGGCGCGCGCGAATCATGATAAGCACGTAGTGCACCCCACATGCGTTTTTCGGTAAAAATTGCGGTTGGATAAGCTGCCGCGGCGACGGCAGAGTACGAAGTATTTTATATATAAAAAAAGTTTTGATACAGCGCATTTACTTTTCATTCATCAATATATTTGGTACAGATACTTTGGCTGTTTGCGAACATGTACTATCGCTTGAGTCTCAAGCAACTTCCGGTCGCACCGTCTTTGCAAGCCTGTTGAGCTTGCTTACGTCACCGGTGGTAGAAAGCATAAATGCTACATGAACGACAAAGGTGGAGATGTAACGAGGGCCTTCGGCTGCAAAATATTGCATCTCGATGGAGGCTAGTTGGTTTACAAGACTACTCGGAACATTTTAACAATTTTTAAAATGTGTTCACGCGCGCTTTGCCAGGGAACGTTTTGAAAACGACGCAGTTCCCAATCAAGACGAAATATAAAATCTAGAGCCCTCAAGCTCATCCTGCTGCTATGGCGAAAATTCAAAAATAAATCCTTTTTCCGACAGCCGGTCTTAAATTGGGTATGGTCCGGCTGGTTTTACGTATTCGTTCATCTTTAGAAATATGGGCACGCGCGTATTGCCAGGGAACGTTTTGAGGAAAACACAGTGTCAATCTAAGAGCTGGATGGTTTATTAAGAAAATGACAATAACATAAGTTGATACAAAACTCGGAACTTGGGAGCGAGCCGGACACCCATCCGACCGTCTCGGTGCTCTCGGTAACTATACAACATGGCCGACGCTCAAAGGGGTGATGTCCATTAACCTCATTCCGAAGCTAACACTCGGCCATCCTGCTCCTTTAACTGTCCTATGTTAACGTAGTGCTTTGACCACACAGGTTTACGCTTCGCGCGTTTTGACTGACGCAAGGTACAGCGGGGGCAGTTTGGTTGGTCCCTGTCACTTGCTTCTTCATAGCTGGAGTACGAGAGGTTAACCGTTTGTCCATCACTGTCCGTGCTGGTGTAGCCGTCTGGAGAGTCGATTGATGCTTTTTCATCTGAGGCCAGTTTAAACAGCTTCGGTTGACTCGCATGGTATGTTGTCGTGCACTGGTGGTTTCTAGGGTGTTTGGAAGGCATGTTGCTTAAGCGGTAGGTATCGGATGGGCGTATTTCCAACAGTAGTGTAGGGTTCTTGGTACTTAGGCTGCAGCTTGGTTGACTCTCCAGTGGAAACAGGTGCTCGTTCCACCACCACCACATCACATACTGCATAATGGAGTTTGTCACAGTGTCTCTGGTCATACCGTCGCTTAGCGCTAATCTGAGAATCGAGAATCGCCCACCTGGCTTCCTCCCGCAGGTCGGGAACACTCCGTTGGCGTTCTGTTTCAGATGGGACCAGTTCTTGCTGGTTGCTTCCCAACGCTGGAACAAATCTATATAAGAGTTCAAATGGTGAGCGGCCTGTTGTTTCGCTGACAGTGTTATTGATGCCTGCTTTTCTATTCTGCAGATGCTGGTCCCAGTCACGTTGGGTTTGGTACTGTGTTGATGCTGCAACTGCTGGGATCAGTATTTGGATGATCCGCCCGACTTGGCCATTTGCCTGAGGCCGCTGTGTGAAAGTCAATGTGTGGTTGATCCGTCTTATCAGAGAGCAGTTTTCAAAGTCTCTTGAGGTAAAGCAACTTCCTCGGTCCGTTATGATCCGGCGAGGGGCACCATAGTCGCAGATGAACTCGTCCAGGAACCTGAGCACATACTTTGTTTCTGCGCTGGAGTATGCGCGCAGCCGAACAAACTTCGTGAGGTTATCGACTAGCAGCAGCAGGGCGTTGCTGCGCTGGCTTCTCTTCACGAAATGACCCAAATGATCCACGTGGACGCTTTTAAACGGTCGCAGACCTGGTCCGATAGGTTTTAACCTTCCCCGCACCTTACCACCTGGTTACTTCAGGAACAAGCACTCGATATGCACTGTTGATCATGTTACTTCACGAGCATATGCCACTATTCCGGGGACCCAGAACTTCTCGCGATTGTAGCCAGTCTTGTCAACAGCGAAGTGATCACCGAAATCGTGGAACTTGATCGTAATACACTTCCGCATAACTGGTAGTTCTACAAAAAGCTTCCGTGAGCTTGTTCTGTTTTGGAGCTGGTAGTAAAAAATTCCCTGGTGCACTTCAAAGTACTTGAAATTTTTCTGACGAGGTACGCTCATTTGTAGGTTTGCGCAGTATCTGAACTCTCAGCTGCAGGTATTCTGCCTCAATCATAGCCGATTTGTCTTCAAGCGGTACTGTGTAGACAGGTGATATGCACAGTTCTGTATTTCTGTGTTCATCCCTATCCGTGTCTGCTGTTAGCTAACGCTCATTACATGGGGCACGGCTAAGCGCATCCACATGCTCCATTTGAGGTCCTGGCCTGTGCCGTTTGACATAGTCACACTCACACGGTTCTTCAGACCAGCGGGAAATCTAAGGTTTCACAAATTTCCATGTTTTCATGTACAGCGTGGCACTCCAGTCTGTGACGATAGTGAAGTTCACTCCCAACAGGAGACAGCACAGTCGTACTACTGACCACACGGCTGCCAAAAATTCCAGTCAGCTGGAGTTCGGCTCCGTGTTACTTATACGGCAGCTAACGCAGTACACCAGCTTCCCAGAACTTGTATCCCCCTTTTACAGGAGCGTGCCTGCAAGTCACTTGTTGCTCGCACCAGTGTGAAGCTTGATCTCTTTACGGTGGTCGAATAGTGCCATCACAAAAACTGAAACGAGCTTCTCCTTGAGCTTGGTGAAGGTTTTATATACCTTTGAGCTCCACTCAAAAACTGCTACGACTTTAGCCGCCTATGCAGAGGTGCAGGGATGATGCAAGATGCGGTACAAACTTTCGAAAGACGCTTACGAGCCTCAAGAAACGTGGAAGTTCGCTCACACTGGTTGGCCTGGGCATGTCCATGATCGCCGAGATTTTTCTGCTTCTTGGTCGGATCCCCTGAAGTGTGAACACCACTCCCAAGTAGTCACTTGTGTCTTCCCGCACTCCCATTCCGACAGTCTCTGAGTTAGATCGACCTTGGAAATACTGTCCAACACCTACTGGAGCTTCACCAGCATCTCTGGCCAGTCCTTGGCGGGTACCAGGATGTCGTCTAGGTAGAAGGTTGCTACATTCCAGCCCAGTGGTGCTAGCGCCCTTGAGATCATTCGCTGATGGACGGGAGGTCCGTTAGCTAGCCCGAAGAATAGACGCAGGGGCTCGAAATGTCAATCTGGAGTAGTGAAAGCAGCATTGAGGATGGCGACTCATTCATGGGGAATCCGAAGTGACCATGGGCCATGTCTAGAACACTAACAAGAGTGTTTCCAATGAGTCAGTTTAATACTTTATCAACCCGTGACGATGTAAAGCTGTCCTTCAAGGTTTGATCATCCAGGCGACGGTAGTTGACTGCCCTTCGATATTCACTAGACTTTTTTTCTCCAAGAGAACATGGCTAATGTACTCCAAGCTGCTGTCATGGATGAGGCCATTAGCCTTGAGGTCGTCTGTAATCTTGAGCAGAACCTCGCGTTCACTCGAGGATGCACGATACGGCGGCTTTTTGCCAGGCGCACTTCTTGTCTTTTCTTCGAATTTCATCATAACCACACCCGTACGTTCCAGTTCAGTCATGTTCTGCGCGAAACATGTTCGGTGCTCGTTGAGGATTTGGCCCAGCTCACGTCTATTATCTTCGGTTAGGTTGGACCAACGTTGACTTCTTCTGTTCTTATCGGTGCGAGTCTCTTCTGTTTTCCAGGCTAGCTTTCGATGATGACCTGCTGCAGCATGCTGTATACATCAGATACATCAGAATTTATAGGTGAAGACTGGTATCGTGACACGACCCGTCTCCTTTTCAGAGTGATATCGCAGTCTACAGCACCAACAATGGGCATGTCAGTCTTGCCTCCTCTTATTTGGCAAATATTTTTTTACACGTTGAGAAGACATAGGGTCCATCCGCTGTCTGATTCCCATCGTGACTGTGACCCACAAGAATGCAGTTCTTTGAAACTGTCACAATCCCCGATGTGCGAAGCACTTCCTGATTCGTGCAATGTGAGGGTGGTCAATGATGTCAGTGCTCATAACCACGTCGGGTCCGGTGAAAACATTGTGTCCGACAATGCGCATTGTGGTCTCATCCGCCTGGTGCTCATCGCAGCAAACCTTGACACGCACCTCACCCAGTGGCATGCGCTCACCGCCCATTCGTTTTAGTACTTCTGTGTTGCCTTGAATTTCTTTACCGAGACGCTTGGCACACTGCGTCTTATGAGGCTCACTTTTGCCCCGGTGTCCAGAAGATCATTCACTGGTTCTCCCTCGATTTCGACCTGCATGGAGCTTCCTGACGAACAGGTCTAATTTTCCCAGCGCACTGTGATCACTTGAGGTTCATCTGACTTACGTTTAGGACAGCTTCTCATGCCGTACCCTTCTCCTCCGTACCTCGTGCACACTCGTGGACGAGGGGTTTGACACAATTCTGCGCGTAGAGTCGCAGTTTTTGGCAAATGTAGCTCTTAACTCTGCCTGTTGTCGTTTTGTTCTGTTGCGGCACGGACGGTAGCCCTGCTATTGGCTCTGGTCTACAGGTTCAAGTTCACGCAAACTTCGCATCTTCGTTTTTCGCGAAGTGCTCGTAGCTTTGTATGTCACGCCGGAGGTCGTTCTCACAGTGATGTGTTCGATTCCGCATAGCGTAACTCAACTCTCCCTGGAGAGTAGTACCGTGACGATCTCTTCCTTCATTTTGTCTACGTTTAGTCCGAGTTGAACTCAAAGTGCTTCTTTCTCGCGAACGTATTTTTCATGACACTCGCCTTTTCTCTAGAATCGTCGGCCCATGAACCGCCACTGTTCTGTCTTGTTTGGTGGGCGCACGAACGCGTCCCGAAACGCGGCCTCCTAGGAAAACCAGTTTTTGCATGTCATACCCGTTGACCGCTGCCAATCGCGCGGGGGTCCCGACAACATGATTTTCACCACAGCGGTTTTCTCGTCGTCGTCCCATCTTTCCAACTTTGCGACCTGGAGGAATTCCGTAATCCACTCGTTGGCCGCGATATCACTCTCAAGCCCCGCGAACTTGGGAACCGCTGCCGACGTATCCGGAGCTACTCGCATGGATACATCCGAAATTAAAAATGTTTTATTTTTATACAGCGTGCTGAAATTGAACAGAGAGTGAAAACCTTCATTACTTCATAATTTATTTCTCAGTAATCATACCCGATTAAGACGCAAACTTTGAATAATTGGGAAGGCAATGATATTTTCTACACTTGGTATTATTTAAAAAGGAAACAATACTAAACATAGTCGACTAAAAAAATCCGCAGTTTAGGTTACAATTTTTTTTGCGGAGGCATGTTTGGGGGTTTTCACGAAGACTGAAGCGACAAATAATAAATAGTAGTTACAATGTCGTTTTACCTAGTTGCATATATATCACACTGAAAAAAATATAGAAGTTCTCTTTTTAATAGTTCAAGATTGAGAATGATTCAGAAACGCCACACACGACAATCGTCAAAACCTCGTCGTTCTTTCCTGCTTCTTTGAAATTTTTTTCTCAAAACCTAAATATGTCAGGACATTAAAATAAAAAGGATTGTTTTTCTTGGAGCATGCGCCACGTAATATAGAAATTTGAAGCAAAACAAACAATACGACTGCACCTCGGTGCCTGAATTCAAATGAGATTGCCCCCCCCCCCCCCCCCCCCCACACACACACATATATATCAGGGATGGGCAGTATTTCAAATACAAGTATTTAAAATACGTATTTCAAACACTTTGTGTATTTTGCATTTGTATTTAATTACAAATTGGGTAATGTATTTAACGTGTGTATTTGAATACTGAAAAGTGGGTATTTCAAATACAATTGTAATAAAACACAATTTTGTGGGCGAAAATACATCCCTCAAATTTATTGTCACTATCCAGAGCAGGAAGAAAACTATGTTCTGCACCGAATGCAGTGTCTCTCAATCAAGCACAAGCGTTTAGTGACTTTGTGATTACAGTGCTAGTCCAGGGCAAGAATAGCAGTTTCGAAATCGACGTTCACAGGCAGACTGGCTAAATAAGTGCCTGTGACAACTTGTGATGCTTTCCAGCCTGATTTCCATCCATACTTTTGCCTGGAACATTCTAAATGCGCGGGTCGTCAAGATTTTCGTAACTGGTGCGAGTTGCAACAATGAAAACTTCTCTAGCTAGTGCTCCGCGTCTTGGTCGTCTCGGTTCTGTGTTGTTCTATTCCAAAATGTAATCGAAAAAAAAAAAAAAAAACTGCTTGAAGCTTTGTACTTTTTTCACCTATTACGTCCAAGCTGATTACATTTTTTTGTGATTATATTTCTATTACGTTACTAGAGCCTCGCACACTAACTCCCAAGTGTGCGATGCAAAATTGAAATGAGATACTCAGAAACCCGTTGCAGGTGCCTTGAAGTCGCTGACGCAAGTTTTGAGGAATGTATTTGGAAAGGTATTTTGAGGATACCAAATACATTTGGTTGTATATGAATCTTGTACTTAAATGCTTTTCTGGAAATGTAATTAGATTTGTAATTAAATACATTTTTGACGAAGTATTTTGTATTTGTAGTTTTATACATATTTGAATGTATTTTGCCCATCCCTGAATTATATTGATATATTTGTGTGTGTGTGTATGTGTGTGTGCGCGTGCGTGTGTGCGTATCTGTGTGTATGTTAGTGATTGTATACGAAACGTCAATGTAAATCCTGACTTGTTTTTTCTTTCTGTCTTGTTCCAAAATCGTCACTTGCGACACGTTTTAGACAAAACGAATACCAAGTTTTGTTTTTTGACAACTCTGCATGATGGTCAATTTACCTCGTTTCTTCACAATGGCTCCTGCAGGTCAAGAACATCAGTGGTTTTGTTAGAACCGAGTTGGATGGCCATCTCAAAATTCTAAATTATTAGTAAATACGTTGAAGACGACACACACTGATGCATGTTGCGATTGTAGCAGTGTGTCAAATTTATAAATATACTTTTTATTGTAAGCTCGGCAGCTGACCTAGCGTTTTTAGTCCTAAATTTACATAGAACAAAGGTGCATTACCTGATGCACCACTCGCTGACGGTAACTCTGTCAAATCGCCTTGACATTTAAAAACCTCTCCTCAAGGTCATTTTTAAGAAAACTAATAATTCTTTTTTGCTATAATGGGTGAATATCGGTTACTGGTTAATATTTTACGGTTACTGTTGCGGTTATGTTGTTTCTTAACATAAATATTTAATAACCGTTTAGTTCCGGTACCGGTTCCTGATACTTTTTTGTTCGTGAACGGCTTTGAGTTTCGGTTACGGTTTGATTCCCCGATTTCAAAAGCCACTTGTAAGGGAATTCGTGCAGTGCTTTGACTTATCGAATAAGGCTTGAGGAAAGCGAAGAAATGTTGAGATGTCTGTATATTACGTAACGATTCCCTCCTTCCACCAAACGCGCTGGAAAAGAGGGGTTTGAACGCTGTTTTTAAAGGCGGTCGTGTCTAGTTCGCGCACAAGCGTGGAACATAATTTTGATATTCGTGATCCTGAAGTCAAATTGAAGACGATTTTCTCAAACACAAAATCGCATCAGTGTTCTTTTAACCGTAAAAAATTCAGTCGTCTGCAAATAGTACGACTAGCTTTCAGAGAATGTTGATACTCTCGCAAACATTTTTACCCAAATAAACAACACCGATCTAGGGGCCACGTCCAGTTGCGACAGCAGTTTTTATCTTTAGCTCCCTTGCTCCCCTCCTCTTTTTGGTAAAATAATCTAATCTTCTTCAAAAAGAAATCTAATTGTTATGAAAAAAATCAGAACAAGAACAAAATGAAACTCAAAGCATTTGCGTTGCGCGCCTATAAAATACATGGCAGGGATTTCCTTGCACGTACCAATTTCCCATGCTATCAACGCTTCCTTTTAATTTTTTTAAGGGCGGTGATATTTTGTTTTTTTGAAAAATGGCGGCATTATGCTGCGAACTGTTTGCATTGGTGGGATGACAAACAAAAGACGATGTAAAGAGGAAAATTAACTATGAATCGATATATATCAAACAAGGTTGTCTTTCCGTTCTCAAATATTACGCAGCTCACAGGTTTTACGTTGCGCTGTCAAAGGTTTCTGGAATAGACAGATAATGCATTAACTTAATGTAGCAGCATAAATAAATACCGAAAGGTTCAAAGTTCATTGAAATTAACTGCTTCCCTTACAAAGACAAATTACAGGCTTTACTGAGACACAACATTCTTAAAGAGCCATCAACAGAAACAGTACCTTTAAGATATTGAATATATGAGGATGATAATTTTATTCTAGGTCTATGCGTCTATTGTTTACAGCCTTTGATGTTATAAATGATAGTTAAATATTAAAAATGCTACGGAGTTCTTAGATAGGTATTGAAACAAGTTCAATTATACTTGCAATATCGCACATAGTTTGATAGATTAAATGACTGCAGCTGTTTAACTTATCCATTTATGACTGGGGTCGCTGACGTTTGCATGCATAAACCATTTTTATTTATATTAGCTACAAATAATAATAGGCTCTCGAGTCAAATATATTTTGTTATATTTAGAGTAATGCAATTCTGAAGTCATTTATTTATTTCGAAAATATGTCGTAGACCAGGTAATTATTTCGGGCCCTAAACTGCCTGCATTGTGTCTAATTTTTATTTAACTCAGAACATTTTTTTTTGTCTAGGAATACAGGTCTGCGAGAACTAACGACATATTTTCGAACTAAAATACAAACTAAAATACAAAAACAAAATACAAAAATGCAGCATCAATAGAACTGATATACAAAAACTTGTATATCAGTTCCGATCTGCTGCGCGCAGACTGCAGCAGGTTTCTTTGCAATAGCGCCGACTTTTATTGTAAGAAAACTGCGTGTACAGCAAAAATTACAATACAAAAACCTTCGTAAGGCTGAACTACCTTGCTTCCGCTAATATCTGTGCGCCGTGGCTGCTTACACAGCAGAACGCTGCACTGCGTCAGCACCGCACTTCTCGCACGAAGCGGAACACCTTGTTGACATATGCCGTTGGCCACTCTAGTCGCCAGCTTTGTTTTCTTGGTTGCTTGTTATTTCCTTACATCAGGGTACAGGGAAGCGGCGATGCCAGAAGAGGTGTGGGCCTACGTTGTTGGTGACTCGCTATTTAGTGCTTTGGAAAGGAAATAAAAAGAAAAAACAAATGAGAACTGGGAGAACAGAGAGAGATGTTTGGATCCAGTGGGAGGCGCCATTGAGTTGCCGGTATGCGTAGAGCAGTAGGTGTCGAAGAGCAACGCGCCAGTCGCAGCTCGAGCAATGTGGAGTACATGAGGAGATGCAGATTTGCCCTAGAATTGCGATACCGAAGAATGCCGCCCCTAACAATCCCACAGTACAAATTACGCATATAGTTAAATCTAGCGGGAGAATTATCCAATAAATCTAGCGGAAACAATTTCCTGCTAAATCTAGCGAAACAATTTAACGCTAAATTTGGTAAGAAAATCTTTTAGCCGAAAAAAATTTCCCGCTAAATGTAGCCTAAAATTTAGCGAAAATTCCCCTAAATGGGAGGGGAGCAGAAAAGAAAGAGGAAAGGGGAGGAGGGGCATACTCTCCCCTCCTCCTCCTCAAGAGCTGCGCTCTAATTTGGCATTACAAAGAATCGTAAACTTCTTTTATTTTTTTAATGGAAATTTAAAAACCGCATAGCAACATTCAGTTTTTTTTGCACCCGGTTGGTGGCGGGGAGTTATTTTTGTTTGTAGTTCAAAAGTTCATTGCTGAAATTATTGTTTGTTGCGAAGCTTAAAAACTGTATAGCAGCATAACATATCAAATTTTACATTATTTGTTCAAATTGCTTTTGTTAATAAAATACCCAAACAGTAAATTAATTTGGCACTTAAAAAAATGTTGGCGACTTGAGTATGTGTACTATAGTTTACTCTAAGTTAACCAATAGCATTGTAGAAACCCACTATCGATAAAGAAACAGGGGAACACGAGCGATGTCGAGTTGGAAGGTCGAGCTCAGAATTAACGGCAGCTCTCGAACTGATCGGACATGTAAGTATATTACTGTAAATAAGGTTACGGCCGGAGGGAACACCTTTTCCTTCAGTACATTAAAATCTCCGTTGTGCTTGTAATCCTTAGCTACCTGACTAGTCGGCCGCAGCAGCGAGTTGAAACACGCGAGCAGCGCACCTCTAAGTTTATCTTCAAAGTATACTTCCAATATTAAAAGTATATTGTTGAACCTTCAAGATATGCCGAGTGTACATATGCCAAGTGGGGTCATGAAATATGTCATTAACATTCCGATTAACCGGTTCATTGTGTGTCGCTTCATAATTTCTTAGTAACTCAATGCTTTCCGAACTCCGCTACAATGCGGCCCATCAAGTGTAACCCCCCCCCCTCCCCCCTTTTTCGCTATGTCACAAGCTGCTCGATTTCAGTGCATACACAGCAATACTTATACTTGAATCTCAAGTTCTATTATGCGGTTAATATAGCCGGAGTACTTCAACTGGACTATAAGACGTACAAACGAGCAAGGCAGAAAAAGGAATGTTCCTAGAGACTAAAGTGAGCTTTTGGGAGTGGGTCATTCCATGTCAAACGTCCCAGACGTTGCGCTCGACCCCTTCCGATTTCTAAAAAAAAAAACTTCATGGCTTTTTGCCGCGATGTCTGTAGCCCTGCCCTGAAATATGTTTGGGGAAAACTTTTTGGCAATGACGTGAGCGCGGTTCTAACATTTAAAAACAGCGTGAAACTAGGAATCACTCAATTATTGATGAAAGATCAGCGTTTTAGTGAAACACCTAACTATATTTTTTTTTCATACATTCGCACGTCTTTCGGCTAACAATGTGGTTGGGCTTGTGAAGTTTTGTTTAATTAAAATAATAAAAAAAAAACATTTTTTTTTAATTTTTTACATTAGTTATTTTATTAGAAAATATCTAATTGCTCCCGGGACTTAATAGAACTTTTTAGCAGCTTCCCTGCAGGTATATAATCTATAAAAAATGTTTCATACCGTTCAGTTAAATATCTCGCAGAAAACAAAAATCCTGAAGTTGCAAAAAAGTGCGTTTTGACGCATAAAGAGCCGTTTATTTCACCCTGAGATGGTCTGAGTAAAAATACAAAATGTATGGTGGGTTTAGAAGAACAATCGATAGTCTTTTGATTCTGAAAGTTTAATCACAGTTTTTTATGTTTAAAGCGAGAAAACAAATTTTGAAGTTGAACGCTCGCACCACAGCCCGTCGTCGCTTCTTAACGCCTCTTCGCCGCACAGCACGCCACCTGCGACGATAGGTGTTAGGTTCAAAGAAAGAACGGAGTTTCCTGCCGCTTCCCCTTGTCCGTCTTTCCGGCTGCAAGGGAAGAAACGGCGGGTTTCGTGTAATAATCGGAGGTGCTTCTAGCGAGTAGCAATAGCGGGCCCGTTATTTCCTTTGTACCCGAGGACGGCTCGAAACGCGATGCCTAAACGACGGGCGGCATCAAGTGACCAGGACTTCTCCATGCCATGCCAAAGGTCCCACGGCCACCTCCAATTCCTAAAATAAAATTGATGGCTCTTCATCGTAACGTTTGTGGTGCCTCTCTTACATATTTTTTCACGAAAAACAAATTTTATGGGGTGATGGCGGTTTGAACTAGTAAAAGGGGGTGGAACTACGAGTTATTCAATAATTGATGAAAAGTATGATTGTTTTACGGAACACTGGAATATTTCTGCCAGAAAATCCTACGCTATTTGGATGTAATAAGGATCATGGTCATGGAATTTGGTATGATCGAAGCAGTTTTTAAGTATAAAAAGCATATGAGCATTTTAGCATATTTTATTTTTGTTACAAACTATGACTTTGCTGCATGCGACTGTAAATACTCCTATTGACAGCCCTGTAGGTATACTGTACACACACAACAAGAAAAGGTTTCAGGCCGTACAACTAAATATCTCGCAGAAAAACAAAAACAACTAAAGTTGTGCAAAATTGCGTTTTGCCGTTTAAAGAGCCGTCAACTGTGCCTTGAGGTGGCCCAAAGAAGAAAAAAAAACTCACATGGTGACTGCTACAAAAGAGTTTATTTACTTTTGTTCTTAAAAGTTTAATTAAAGTAATTTTGTTCTGAAGAGGAAAAAAACATTTTGAAGTCGAGCTTTCGCGCCGCAACCTGGCGTCGTTCCTTGCGCCTCTTCTCTGCACAGCACGCCACCGTCAAGCCCGGCAAAGCGTGCGACGGTGTCACGGTGTGCGCACGCAGGTAGACAGCAGGACTTCGAGTTGTCGGGTACATCTTGGTGGGAAGAAGCTTTTTAGAGCGCAGCTCTTAGGGGCCCGTTCCGGGCTTGAGCGGCGTCGCCGTCGGCGTCGGCGTCGGCGTAACCGCAACCCTCGTAACCCTCGTGAGGGTTACGAGGGTTACGAGGGTTAATCTCATGAGGGTTACCCTCACGAGGATCACGAGGGCCACGAGGGTTACTTACCCTCGTAACCCTCACGAGGGTTACGAGGGTTAGTTACCCTCAAAAGGGTTACCTTCACGAGGGTTACCCTCACGAGGGTTACTTACCCTTGTAACCCTCACGAGGGTTACGAGGGTTACTAACCCTCGTGAGGGTAACCCTCGTGAAGGTAACCCTTTTGAGGGTTACGAGGGTTAGTAACCCTCGTGAGGGTAACCTTCACGAGGGCTACCCTCACGAGGGTCACGAGGGTTATGAGAGTTACCCTCACGAGGGTTACTTACCCTCGTAACCCTCACGAGGGTTACGAGGATTAGTAACCCTCGTGAGGGTAACCTTCACGAGGGTTACCCTCACGAGGGTCACGAGGGTTATGAGAGTTACCCTTACGAGGGTCACGAGAGTTACCCTCACGAGGGTCACGAGAGTTACCCTCACGAGGGTCACGAGAGTTGCCCTCACAAGGGTTACTAGGGTTACCCTCACGAGGGTCACCATGGTTACCCAGGTCATGTGACCCCCCTGGGGTCACGTGACCTGGGGATACCCCCGAGGTCACGTGACCCCCCGTTGACGTCATAGCCACTGATGACATCATCAGTGACGTCACTGATGATGTCACCGGCATCCGCATCGTCATCGTCATCATCAATGATGACGTCATTAGTGACGTCACCGGCATCCGCATCGTCATCATCATCACTGATGGCGTCATCAGTGACGCTACTGATGACGTCATCGGTATCGTCACGTGGCCCCAGGTCACGTGACCCCCGCGAGTCACGTGACGCCCCAAGGTCACGTGACCCCCAAGGTCACGTGACCCCCAAGGTCACGTGACCCCCCGCCCCCGAGGTCACTTGACCCACCCCCCAGTACCCTTCCCTCCTCCTCCTCAAGAGCTGCGCTCTAATTCGGCGTTACAGGGAGTTGTAAACGGCTTTCATTTTTTCTACTCTTGTTGCTTCATGGCTTTTCCTTTTTTGACCGTTTTGCGCGGCTGTGTCCTCCTGTGGACTTCCACTGTCTTGATATCAGCGAATGCTTAGCGCTGCCGGGTAAGAGCATCTAATAGTAAGCTAGCTGTTTCTTACGTACACATCGCAATCACTCTCATTGTCGACGTCAGGATAGATGTAGACAGCAACAGAAAAGCCCCGTGAACGGGCAATCTGATATGACGAGTCGATGTGGTGTTAACGAATGCGCGCAGTTGGAGGCTCACGCATCGTTTGTGTTTAAATCGGCTTTGAAACGGTGAATTCTTGCGTAGCTGAATAGTTCCGCTTTTCACTGCAGTATGCGTGACAGCCAGATTTCGCGGCAATATTATCGCGTTTCGCTTTTAGGAGAACTTCACGTCAACTGGTGCCGCCCGTATTAGGCATCACGTTTCGAGCCGCCCTTGGGTACAAAGGGCATGAACAACGGGCCTGCTATTGCTACGCGCTGGCGGCACCTCCGATTATTACACGATACCCGCCGTTTATTCCCTTGCAGCCGGAAAGACGGACAAGGGGAAGCGGCAGTAAACTCCGTTCTTTCTTTGGACCTAATCGTGTCAGCTATCGTCGCAGGTGGCGTGCTGTGCTGCGAAGAGGCGTTAAGAAGCGACGCCGGAATGTGGTGCGAGAGTTCAAATTCAAAATTGTTTTTTCGCTTTAAACAAAAATCACCTTGATCAAACTTTCAGAATCTAAAGATTATCGATTGTTCTTCTAAACCCATTTTATTTAGTACTTTTATTTAGACCATCTCAGGGTGAAATAAACGGGTGTTTATGCGTCAAAACGCACTTTTTTGCAACTTCAGGATTTTTGTTTACTGCGACATATTTATTTGAGCGGTTTTAAACATCTTTCATATATTATATACCTGCAGGGTAGCCGGGAAAAAGCTCTATTAGGTCCGCTGAGCAATTATATATTTTTTGATAAAATAACAAAGTGTTAATATTTTCAAAATGTTTTAGTTTTTCTTTTTAAATATTTAAATTAAACAAAACTTTACAAGCCCAATCACTTTCTGAGTCGAAAGCCGTACAATATAAAAAAAAAATAGTTTTGGGTGTTTCACTAAAGAGCTGATTTTTCATCAATTATTGAGTGATGATTAGTTTTACATTGTTGTCAAAAGTAAAAACCTCGTTCAAAAGTTAAAACCTTGTTTTTTCGACAAAACTATTTCAGGGCATGTCTAAAAACATTGCGGCAAAAGGCCATAAATTTTTTTTTAGAAATCTGAAGGGGTCGAGCGCAACGTCTGGGACGTTTGACATGGAATGACCCGAATACGAACTTACATATCCTAAAGCGCTGTTCACACGTATGCCAGCGAGTAAGACCGAGAGAGACCACACCGTTTTTTAAGCCTCTTGCGACGTCTTAGGACCAGCTCCGCTGCAGCGCATCCGGTCCTAAGACGTCGCAAGAGGCTTAAAAACCGGTCTTCTCTCGGTTTTAAAGCTCGTTCACACTCTTGCAACCGAGTACGACCGAGAGAGAGGAGACCAGTTTTTAAGCCTTTTGCGACGTCTTAGGACCAGCTCCGCTGCAGCGCATCCGGTCCTAAGACGTCGCAAGAGGCTTAAAAACCGGTCTTCTCTCGGTTTTAAAGCTCGTTCACACTCTTGCAACCGAGTACGACCGAGAGAGAGGAGACCAGTTTTTAAGCCTTTTGCGACGTCTTAGAACCAGCTCCGCTGCAGCGCATCTGGTCCTAAGACGTCGCAAGAGGCTTAAAAACCGGTCTTCTCTCGGTTTTAAAGCTCGTTCACACTCTGGCAACCGAGTACGACCGAGAGAGAGGAGACCAGTTTTTAAGCCTTTTGCGACGTCTTAGGACCAGCTCCGCTGCAGCGCATCCGGTCCTAAGACGTCGCAAGAGGCTTAAAAACCGGTCTTCTCTCGGTTTTAAAGCTCGTTCACACTCTTGCAACCGAGTACGACCGAGAGAGAGGAGACCAGTTTTTAAGCCTTTTGCGACGTCTTAGGACCAGCTCCGCTGCAGCGCATCTGGTCCTAAGACGTCGCAAGAGGCTTAAAAACCGGTCTTCTCTCGGTTTTAAAGCTCGTTCACACTCTTGCAACCGAGTACGACCGAGAGAGGAGACCAGTTTTTAAGCCTTTTGCGACGTCTTAGGACCAGCTCCGCTGCAGCGCATCCGGTCCTAAGACGTCGCAAGAGGCTTAAAAACCGGTCTTCTCTCGGTTTTAAAGCTCGTTCACACTCTTGCAACCGAGTACGACCGAGAGAGAGGAGACCAGTTTTTAAGCCTTTTGCGACGTCTTAGGACCAGCTCCGCTGCAGCGCATCTGGTCCTAAGACGTCGCAAGAGGCTTAAAAACCGGTCTGGTCTCTCTTGGTCTTAAGGCCCGTTCACACTCCTGCAACCGAGTACGAACGAGAGAGAGGAGACCAGTTTTTAAGCCTTTTGCGACGTCTTAGGACCAGCTCCGCTGCAGCGCATCTGGTCCTAAGACGTCGCAAGAGGCTTAAAAACCGGTCTGGTCTCTCTTGGTCTTAAGGCCCGTTCACACTCCTGCAACCGAGTACGACCGAGAGAGAGGAGACCAGTTTTTAAGCCTTTTGCGACGTCTTAGGACCAGCTCCGCTGCAGCGCATCTGGTCCTAAGACGTCGCAAGAGGCTTAAAAACCGGTCTTCTCTCGGTTTTAAAGCTCGTTCACACTCTTGCAACCGAGTACGACCGAGAGAGAGGAGACCAGTTTTTAAGCCTTTTGCGACGTCTTAGGACCAGCTCCGCTGCAGCGCATCCGGTCCTAAGACGTCGCAAGAGGCTTAAAAACCGGTCTTCTCTCGGTTTTAAAGCTCGTTCACACTCTTGCAACCGAGTACGACCGAGAGAGAGGAGACCAGTTTTTGAGCCTTTTGCGACGTCTTAGGACCAGCTCCGCTGCAGCGCATCTGGTCCTAAGACGTCGCAAGAGGCTTAAAAACCGGTCTTCTCTCGGTTTTAAAGCTCGTTCACACTCTTGCAACCGAGTACGACCGAGAGAGAGGAGACCAGTTTTTAAGCCTTTTGCGACGTCTTAGGACCAGCTCCGCTGCAGCGCATCCGGTCCTAAGACGTCGCAAGAGGCTTAAAAACCGGTCTTCTCTCGGTTTTAAAGCTCGTTCACACTCTTGCAACCGAGTACGACCGAGAGAGAGGAGACCAGTTTTTAAGCCTTTTGCGACGTCTTAGGACCAGCTCCGCTGCTGCGCATCTGGTCCTAAGACGTCGCAAGAGGCTTAAAAACCGGTCTTCTCTCGGTTTTAAAGCTCGTTCACACTCTTGCAACCGAGTACGACCGAGAGAGAGGAGACCAGTTTCTAAGCCTTTTGCGACGTCTTAGGACCAGCTCCGCTGCAGCGCATCCGGTCCTAAGACGTCGCAAGAGGCTTAAAAACCGGTCTTCTCTCGGTTTTAAAGCTCGTTCACACTCTTGCAACCGAGTACGACCGAGAGAGAGGAGACCAGTTTTTAAGCCTTTTGCGACGTCTTAGGACCAGCTCCGCTGCAGCGCATCTGGTCCTAAGACGTCGCAAGAGGCTTAAAAACCGGTCTGGTCTCTCTTGGTCTTAAGGCCCGTTCACACTCCTGCAACCGAGTACGAACGAGAGAGACGAGAACGGTTTTTAAGCCTCTTGCGACGTCTTAGGACCGGATGTGCTACTGCGGAGCTGGTCCTAAGACGTCGCAAAAGGATTAAAAACCGGTCTTGTCTCTCTCCGTCCTACTCGGTCGCAAGTATCTGAACGGCGCTTTACTCGGTTGCATTAGTGTGAACGGCGCTTAAAGGTCGAATCAGAGAAAGGGTCTTATTAGCGACATGTGCGACCAAAAGCGTCGCTGTGGTCGAATTTCGCGCTTACTGTATTATGGTAATCCCCGCCCAATCACCGATTGACGGCGAGGCAAATCCTGCCAATCACGGCGAGGCAGAGGCAAATCCAGCCAATCACTTCGAGTCAAATCCTGTGGTCGTGACGTGACGAAAGGAAACCGTAACAGGGCGCCACCGAAGCATCTCGGCGCTAACAAGGTTCACTCTGTCTTTTAGTGTGAATGACGAATGTCGAGGTACTGTCGCTGACAGTATGAGCTGAAACAGTTGGTTATGCTTCTTTGAAGTACTTGCGAGTTTCTGTGAGAACCGTGTTCAAAACTGGAAGTGGAATGTAAAGTTAAGGTTCCAATACTTTGCACTTTTAAACCTACAGGAAGCGCAGAAAAAAAAAAGAAAAAAGAAGTCCGGATCGGGTGTTAAAGCATATCTTGTCTGGGGGGAGGGGGAAAATAGCGTGTTTGTACGGATTATACGCCTATTTATCAGCGACTATTTCTACGACCGTATACCGCTCCCTTCCCTTTAGGCAGCGAGTGAAATCAAAACGAACGCTTTATACCGTGGCAATTGTGCGTAGTTAAAATGCAAACGATCCAATTAAAACATATGGGAGGGTACGTTTTTGGCTCATTTAACGCTTTCCTTTGTCATTTCATTTATGCCTTTTTTTTGTGAAAGTGAATGTCTGCCTGTGTTCGCTCATGAAGAGGAAACCAGGTCGTCACCCAAGAGTCACGTGATGCCAGTAGTTTCTGGCAAAGTAACTTTTCTAGTGTGTTATTCGACCCTTTTTTTTTTTTTTGTAACCCATTTGGAGCTATGCCTTTTGCGAAAAAATTAAATGCCCCACGTTTGGTCTTGTCACATTCTATTGATATGAGCTGTTCAATATTTAAAAGAAATCGTCATTGAGGGTGCTTCAAAAAAGGCGACAGCGCATTCTCTGTTTAATTTTAACACGACTGCAAGCAGCGGTACACAATGTAAATACGGAAGTGCGGGGACAAAAGAAAGGCGAGAAACCGCTCTGTTTGGGGTTTCACCTTAATGCACTGTGCGCAACGTTGCTCGTCTGTTGGCATAAAAAAAAAATTTAATTTTTTAAGAACTTTTTTTTAACACCCTGCACAGAACACGTGGAAGGCATTTGCCGTCACATTTTCTGTAGACACTCTTGTCGACGAGAGGCGAAGTGAAAACAGAGGCTCGTGTCTCGTCTCAGCACATCCAGCAACTTTATACGTCGCAAATCCAGTGTCTTGATTTTCTGTGCCTGTGAGCCCTCAGCGCCGTAAAGAAATTGAGTCGTCGCGTCGCGTACTTTTTTTTAAATTTTATATTTGATGTAGTTGTTAGAGCCTACAACACACCTCTATCTTCGCCGCGTTTTTAAAAAAAAGAAAAGAAAGAAGAAAAGCATGCAAGGGAATGACAAAGCACAAAGAAAATAAAAACAGAAAACAGATGTGTGCCCTGGCAATCTGGTGAGTATCGTTCACATCGTCGTAGGTGCTCGGTGGCGAAGACTCTCTGCTGCCTTTTGACGCTTAGCCTAGGGTCTGTGACGTAGCTGATGTAAGAAAATGAAGCTAGGAGGCCGATGTCTCGATTTTATTCGGTTGCGTACTGGCCGTTATTTTTAAGCCATCAATAGCAGTGATGTGGCGCGGCTCTGGAACGAAGCTTTGAAATGTTAGCCAAGTAGGGTCATTCCGTGGCTCTGGGTGTAAACTAGAGCACGTTTAAGGAATTTTAGACGACCCGCAAATATCGGTTTCTCAACGTATCGCGCTGTAATTTACTATAGGGGCTGAAGTATTTGACGAAAGTTTGCAATTATAAAATCAAGGAATAATCTTACTCGCGCTCCAAATCTGCGACCGGGCACTCTATGGCTCCGTCGTGGAACTGCGAGGCATTGTTAATGTATAGAGGAGGCTACGGTCATGCGAATAGTGGTTCGAATCGAATAGCACTGCGTCATTGATATACTTGACAGTGTAAGGGAAGCCAAGACGGCCGGTTCTTTCAACAGTGGAGAAGCTAGGGATGACGCTGAGCTATTCAATTCGAACCACTATTCGCACAAACCTAGTATAGACCTCTTTCAAAATGCACGTGCCGATTATTTGAAAGTTGGAACCACTGCACAATGGCGGAAGAACTGCATCGAGGAACGTGCAAGTCATTCCATAAGATAGCGAAAGTTGGAGCGCGGTCAACAGTAGGCACCGACGAGCCAATCCAACAATGTCGAGAGTGCAGCGTCTCTTCGCTCATCACGTATTTCTGTGGGTGTGTTTTTTCCAGTCTGCTGCGACGTTGAGTTCTGAGTCCGCCATTGGGCAGGGGATTCCACAGCTGCCAACAGAGGGTAGTGTTTCGAAAGGGGTCAATAGACCATTCCAGTGATCGCCATCTGCGAGACGCAACTTCTGCCTGAGGGCCTTTGGAAGGTGTTTTTAGCATGCTGAGCGCAGTAACTCTCTTCCTCGGAGTATTAGACGCCGCGCACGTTTTTACAGCCCAGTGACGCGGAATGTTTGGCCTTGATGATAAGCGCTGGAATGGCAGAGTAGCGACAAGGGACGCACGGTACGCATTTCATTCTGCGAGGATAATACGGCGTGATGAGCGTAACAATGCTGCTATATGCCACCATGTTCGTTTCCATAACCTGCATCAAGACGCCGCTAAAACGACCCTCCAAAAAGAAAAGCAAAGTCAAACGTGCAACCTGCTTTCTAAAAACGTGCTGGATTTTTTTTTTTATTATATATTACACATATCTGAACGCTTACTTTTTACTTAAAAGTAGCACTCGCTGTTCAAACCAGATGGCAAAGTTTCAGCACCAACCATTACCACGGTCAAAACTTATCAGCAGTTTTCTGAACTGTTTATGAAAAAGTGGTGTTCGATGAAGCCCCCGAATAAATACGTTGGTTTAAATGGCATTAGCCACCGGGAACGGGATTGACTTTCACATTTGAAAGTTGCGGGAATTCATTTATAACTTTCAAATGAGGTAACTGTTAGTACTAAAACTTTGGCACCTAAACTGGTTCGCTAGTGCTACATTTGGACGTAGATAGAAAGTTCGACAATGCAGAATTTGTTTGGTGCTGTTTGTTTTGTTTTGTGAAAAAAAAAAGAAAACACTATATTTCGTCGAATCCTACGATGGACTAAAGGCCAAAGCCGCGGGCCGCCAGGTCCCATCACGTTCCACGCTATAGTATGACACGCTTAACATTGATTAGGGGTGGACGAATAATGCTCGAATCCAATAGCGCCGCATCATTTCTATAGCTTCGACGCTGCAAAGAGTCTTGGCTTTCTTTGCGACGTCAAATTGTTGAGTCATTCAGTGCTCTTCGATTCGAACCACTGCCCACCCTTCCTCTCATCAGTGACCCGAGACGTGGGCAACGATACGTGCATCAAAGCGAAATACCGCACAATTTCTAAGTGGCTCGTGATTGGATCTGTCGGTGCTTAGCATTTTGCCTTTAGTCCATCGAAGGGCGCGACGAAGTATAAATTGTTCTTGATTGACACGTGGTATATCTTCCTTGTTTTACACTCTGGTGTACCAGAGCCAAAGCAGCGGGCCGAGATGCGCAATCGCGAGTCAGTTTAAAATTACGTGGTATATTGGCCGGCGTGCACATAATTGTGCCACTTTTATGGACACAATATAGTCTCTAACTGGTTTGTGAATGAACCTGACGCCTAAAAGCGGAGTCTGAATTAAAAAAGCGCGCGAAGGAGGGACAAAGTATGAGAAACACATAGAAATTACATACACTTTTACATATCGAAACCACAACTATCCCAGCAGTCCACTATTTTATAGTTGAGTATGTTCAACGTCGGCTCAAGGAATCCAAGTCAGTGTAAACAAATATAAAAAATAGTCCTGCATGGGCCGACGTTGCAATATAGCAAAAAAAAAAAAAATGGTGCGCCTCAGTTGTGTGTTGTCTTTTTTTATTTATATGAAATAAAAATCCGCTTTCCCAATCAACTAAAATAGATTCATTTCCTCTGGATTAGTATGCAATAATGCTTTTTGTTTGTGCCAATGCGTAAGAACGTGGTTGTGGACGTTTGAGACGTTTCGTTTAATAGGAAAAGCAAAAAGGCCCAAGAAAATTACTCGATATTTTCAACCGTTCCCAGTTATGCCCTGTAAAACGCGCCTATATCCCACAGGAACGCTTTGTTTCTTTTCGTCTACAAAAGCTTAACTGAACAAACAAAGAACAAGTTAGGTTTGCCAAATTTTAATATCCGAGCGTTCGAAACAGATTTTGTTTAGGATATAATTAAAGTAAGATTGATTCGCGGGGCCCACGCTGACGTTGATTGTAAGCTGAGAATAACCATAGGGACGCTAAAAACTCTGACTGAAAAGTTAGCTTTGTGACTGAAAAAAAAACAAAAAAACAAGACAACAACGACAGCAACAAAGTAACTTGAGAGAAAAATCAATTGTTCGTTGTGAGCCGATTTTTTTCCAATTATCTTCCAGATTTGAACCGGGAGCGCACCCTTCGAATGGCGCACCAGAGAACATTAGCTCTCAAACGAATACATTCCCCGCTTGAGTGAACGAAAGTTGTTAATAAAATTGTAAGCAGTGATAGAGTGCAGGCGAGCTGGTAATTAATCGACATCTTGTTAACCCTGAGATGGAGAACGATGGTTCGGCGGTGGCTCCAGTATTGACTGAGTTTTATCTGAACACTCTTGACAAGAAAATAACATATTTTTTTGGCAATTTGGGTGATGAAAGGATTTTGGTTCGGAGGTTTTTTGATGACATCTTTGTTTGTGCTCTGAATTAGCTTTCAGCTACTGAGATCCATGACTTTATTGTGACCGCTGCACCGAAATTAAAATTCACCTCTGAGTCAGTGAAAGGCGGGAAGTTACAGCTTTTGGACTTGCAACTATTTAATAAAAAGGGGCTTTGCTGGTTTTATGAGAGATAAACCGTGACGAGGGTTCTGTCTAGATGGAGTGCTCATTCTAAACTTGTTATTGGGGGTGTGGTGAGATCATTATTGGCAGTGCACTGAAGAAATCTTGTTTTAATTGTGTTGGTAACGTTTTCGGCGTTCAAATCAAACGTTTACTGTCGGCGGGTTATAGTATAGATTTTATCCTTTCTAGTGCACGTACACTGCTTGCACGCGCATCGGTGACCGCTGAGAGCGTTCAAGGTGAAACTTTTGCTGTGATTCCTTATTTTCATGGTTTTTCTCATAGCCTAAAAGCCTTGGGTACAAAATTTAACGTTAATGTGGTTTTTAATACGAACTTTCGTTTAGACAAACTCACCCCGTTTACCTTCAGACGTGAGGGATGTAGCGGGAAAAAACATAGAGATCCCTCAGTCTCCTATGTCGCAGAGGTGGTCTACAAGATCCCCTTTGACTGCGGATTGTGTTATGTTGGTCAGACGGGGCGTTGTTTGAATGACCGTCTTACGGAACATAAAAGGTGTGTACAAATTATGACGCAGAGTTCTGAGTTGGCAAATCATGTTAGTTCTTGTAAATTTTGTTCCCCTCTTTGGGAGGAAACTTCCGTTCTGTGTGACGAAAAAGAACTGTTCAGAAGGCTAATTAAGGAGACTGTGCATTTGCGAGCGGGGGAATTGTGTGAGCCAGCCGTCCTTGGTTATCAGTGATCGGATGAAAGAGTTTTTGCTTGTGTGAGGGGTGCTTTGTAAGCGTGAAAAGGGGGGGGGGGGGAGAAAACCGGGAAGCGTTTGCTTGGAAGTAGGAAATGGGGATTAGGCTTAAGCGTTTTGGAAGTCGCCTTGTCTGTTGACCTTGGGGTTGTTGTTGCTCGGATGGTCGGCTCCCTTTCCGAAAGTGTTGGAGCCGGGGAGTGGCTCAGGCTGTCTGGGGCGAGTTCGTTGCCGTCTTGTTTATGCGTTTGAGTTCTTTTTTGCCCGTTCCTTTTTTTTGTCTGAAAGTCTATTTATTGGTATGCTCATATCAATAAAATTCAGCTGCGTTTCAGATTTTGTTGTGTTCGTCCGTTTTTTTATCGTTCCCCATCTCAGGGTTTACAAGATGTCGGTAATAAGCAATGTAAATACCTCAAATCAACTGAAAACATTTAAACTACTCACCTTAGCTTGCACATTATAATGAAACACGTGCTGCCCACCACCCGCGTCAATGTAGGAGCTTGGGCATCATAATTCTACTCCGCTATTTTCTTTAGTAAACTCGAGTAGTGAGTAAAATATGGATACCTGAATTATAGTGCCGGGAGCGTATCGCTGACTGGAGTGTTGACAGCGTCCTAAAAAGTGGCCCCCCGATTTCCGCCTGATGAAATCGTAAAAGCGTCATGATGTCGCCGGCCGCGATCATGCTGGTGTCACACCATCAGTGTTAGATGTGGCAGACGTCTGTTCTGTCGCAGGTCGTTCTTCAGCTTGACAGCCCACGCAAGTTTCAGCGGCCCGGCGGCGCGACGACAGCGACGCTCGCGTTCACTCAGTCTTTTTGCCGGGACTTCTACACCCAGCCGTCAAGATTGCGAAATCCGAGAACATGACGCGCCCTCTTCGTGACGTCATCTGTTTCCACTTAGTGACAATTTTTTATGTATGGTAAATATAGGATGCTAAACACACACAGGCGGGGCTTTCGGTCAAAATGTCCACCAAGAGGAAATGTCCATCGAGTCAAAATGCCCAATAGGCCACGTGACACCCGTGTCAAAATATTCATCAAGACAAAATGTCCAATCGGGTCAAAATGTCCATCGAGTCAAAATGTTGATCGAGACGAAATGTCCAATCGGATCAAAATGTCCATCGAGAAAAAATGTCCATCGATACGAAATGTCCATCGATACGAAATGTCCATCGATACGAAATGTCCAGTCGGTTCAAAATGTCAATTGAGACGAAATGTCCAATAGGGTTAAATGTCCATCGAGTCCAAATGTCCATCTAGACGAAATGTTCAATTGGGTCAAAATGGCCGCGTCAAAGTGCTCAATCCTGGTTGAATGACTGCCTACTCCCCTCTGTAGTGCCTTCGGGGACCCGGTTCAACACAAAGGGCGCTAAATTATTTCGTTTTCTCTTTCGTCGGTTAAGGTCAGTGAGGCACAATTTTGTTCCAAGGATTTTGTCTCACTGTCAAAGACAGTGGGTTCGATCGTCCAGTAACCCCGTTCAACACAAAGGGCGCTAAATTCTTTCGTCGGCCAAGGTTAGTCAAACCAGGAAAACAGACTGCAGCATGAAATGGACGCCTTTGCATCTTTCATCAGCTCTCACCCGCCCACGTTTGTTGATGTCCGTAATTGCATCGACAGAGTTGCCAGCAATGGTGCGCTCCCAGTCTCACATTGAGTTGATAGCGGCGCTTGAAAATGTGACAATCTTTTTGCTTGCGTGGAATGAACAGACCTGTATTGAGCCACGGGTCATTTTCAATCCGTTCCATGCTGTATACACGCAGCATGGCTTACGATAAGAAGGCTTATGAAAGCTGCTCTTGCAACCCTGTCAGGTTGCAAGTCAACGAGTCAGGCGTGAAATAGCAACGCGCGAAAAAACTGCGGGAGGCACAGAATGCGCCGACTGCACTCCCAGGCCCTGTGACTGATGTCACTAGCAGTAACTTTAATTTTAACGAGGGTGCAGTCATCTGTCCCCTTTATCGAGGAAAGGAAGCTAGGATGGCAGCGAACAACGTATGCGATGCCGAATCTGAAGCATGCTGGGTTTCTTCGTACACACTGCGTATACATTGTGGGTTTCCCTTTTAGGGTTACCACTTAGAAACACACAAGGTTCCTTGGGTCCGGATAAAGACGTATTTATTTGACTTAGATGCCACACGCTTGCCCGGAGGCCAACAATGTTGGAGATGACGGCGCTGTCTCTTTTGACAGGATCGCCAGTCAGAGTCCGCGCTGCCGCTATTGAGAGTATCACGGAGGGGGAGGATCAGATAAGGATATGAAGGCTCCGTCGAGCAGAGCCTTCCCCAGCGAGTGTCCCGCCCGTTGGATTAGGGCAGTCTGATATAGCCTGCGGGAATGGACGCGCCCAGGGTGGGTCGGATGTAGGTGGCTCCCCGGAGGGGCGGACGCGTCCAAGTCATGATCCCGAGGGGTGTGCCATAGGCAAATCACCCGAGAAGGGCGATGGAAAGCCGGCCACCAGGGAATACGGCTTCGCCCTCGCAACCGCGACGCGCCCCCACGTGGCGACGCCCCACGGCCTGCCTAAGCTAGGCCTAGATAGGGATGCAAGCAACACGTGGTTCCCACACTCCCCCCTCCTTAAGGCTGAGGTAGGTTTAAAAAAATAAAAATTAACCTACCGACTCTCAAAAACAAAACAAAAAAAAAAAAAAAACGCGGCGGTGCCGGCTTCCAAATGCATGGGGTAACAAATAACTTGACGGCTTCGGTGACGTTCCCGACGTTGCCGTAGCTCGCTCACCATGGCGTAGGGTCTTTGGTGGACGTAAATCGCGGGGCCCGTGGGACATGTCGCGGGACAAAGGGGAAGAGCTGGTCCCTGGTCGGTGAGCTGGCACACCACCGCGCGGGTCCCGTGGATGAAGAACGGGCAGTCCCTGGCCGGATCTCGGTCCCGACGCACACGACGACGGCAGGTCGCTGGTTCGGCCCGTGGCCGGCTGGGGTAGCGGGGCTGCCTGACGACTCACGCGCAGCTCTGGTCCATGGACGCCGCTGAACCGCCGTAGCCAGAAGTCAGCAGCTCCCGAACGGCGCGAAGCTCCGTGCTGGCTGGAGATCCTTTTCGTGGATGCGGGGACGTACTGCGGTCGAATGACCACTTGGTCTCCGACCGCTTGTGACGACGCTCGCACCGCGCTTTTGCGGTGACGTGTGGACACGTGAGCGCAGGTGGCAATAACGGACCAATGGCCGTTACACCTACCCTTCTTCTCGGATGCCGTAGTTTGGGGGATTCCCCCACGGGTTGATCCGGGAGCGAACGCTGAGGTGACCTTCTATCTAAGTCACTGCTTGCCAGTAAAACAATGGTGCCTGGCGCGTTCGCGAAGGCAGCATGTGCATTGTGCTTTGCACTTCCCTTAATGTAACATTTCGCCACTTACTGGGACTGCCTCTACAAAAACTTCGGATATTAGTTTTTCCGAGTTCGCAGATTGTAGCCAGACGCCTGTTGTCCATCGTCGGCGTTGTCTCGCGTTTTGCGTGCATATTGCTGCGGGGGCTGCGTTTGTTCGTCCCCTTCATCCCTTTCGTTGTAGGGTTTGAGATCGCAGACATGCACAGGCCCGCTGACTTTTCTTGAGTCCTTCTCAGTCAGCTTGTGCACGAGTGGTGAAAATACTTCGTGCACTCGGTACGGGCCCAACCACTTTGGTGCCAGTGAAGCAGAAAAGCCTTTGCTGGCGTCGCTCAGAACATAGTTTCGTCTGAGCACGAGATCACCTACTTTGTAGCGGAGATCCCGGCGAGAGCGGTCGTATTGAGCTTTTTGTTTAGCTCGCGCTACCCCAAGATTGCGACGGGCCTCAGAGAAAGCTTTCGTCATCCGGGTTTGTAGCGTGCGCGCATGTTCAGTCCGTTTCGACTGTGCGTCGCTCACCCCAGCGTTTGCCCCCAGGACGCGGTCCATTGGATTCGGCGATTCTCTTCCAAATGTGAGGAAGGC
This sequence comes from Ixodes scapularis, assembly GCF_016920785.2. Classification (NCBI taxonomy): domain Eukaryota; kingdom Metazoa; phylum Arthropoda; class Arachnida; order Ixodida; family Ixodidae; genus Ixodes; species Ixodes scapularis. The sequence goes on along the minus strand of NW_024609879.1, from coordinate 46,988,428 downwards.
GGGAGTGAAGCCTGTCGAACGATTGACAGATGGAACGGAGAGCGAACCCAATCTCGGGAATGTATGCGTCCCAGTCGCGCTGCTTTTCGGCAAATGCTTTGTGGAGATCTGGCTGCCCTCCCCCGCGCCGAACCTCCGGACCCCAATTTCCGGCAACTCGCACTCGATGCCTCCGACATGCGTCATGCCTCGGGGGATTGGCCATGGCCTCGCGCAGCACAAGGTCCGGCTGGACCACTCCTCTAGGCCGTCTGACGTCACGGGACTGGCTTCCCAGAAGAAAGGACCCAAGGCTTGAAAAGGGGAAGCCGGACAAAAGAAGGCCCTCTTTTGGACGGCAGCGCTCTCGAATGGCGGGACACGAAAGATGGTGCAGCGGTGACAAGGAGATGAAGACGCTGGCGCGGGATTTGGCGGGAGACGGACGCAGGCGCGGAGAAAGTGCGGGCACTACGTCGAGTGGCGGACTCGGCAAATGGACCGGACAGCGACCCTGGACGACGACGTCCAAGGCAATGAGTGAGTGAATAAACCCTTTTGCCGAGCGCGAAGTATTGCAGTGTCATATTCATCCGGGAACAGGGTTTGTGGGAATTGGAGCTAGTAGCTGCCCGCAGCTTCCAGCATGGGTTTTATGTTTCTTTTACATCGCTCCGTGATGTTCGCCTGTGGGTGGTAGGGTGTGGTTGTTCTGTGCTTGATGCCCAGCGCTTTGCAAGCGTCCACAAATACCTTCCCGACGAAGTAGCTTGCTCTATCTGTTAGAAGAGCTTCAGCGAACCCGAATCGGGTGAACACCTCCATGAGCTTTTCAGTGATTGCTCGGGCCGTCAGCTTTCGTAGTGGGAAAAGTTCTACCCATTTGCTGAAGTGGTCAGTGACAACCAATACACGTTTGCAAGTCCGGCTTCAGGGCGCTGCCATCTTGCTTGGCTGGGGTGCGCTCGGACGAGTCATAATCCAATTACGAAGCCTTGCTAAGGCGTCGTAATCGGATTATGGCCGCGCCAAGAGCGCACCCCACTGAAGAAGATCGCGGCGCCCTGAGACCGGACTTGCAAACGTGTATAGATACTGGTGTCTTTTGGGGCTCCTTGATAAAGGGCCGACCACGTCGCAAGCCGCCAAAGACCATGGTTCTTGGCTGTGGATCGGCTACATTAGGCCCGGAGGTTTGAAGCCTCTTGGTTTCAAGCTTTGGCAAGTGTGGCACGTGCGGGCGTAGCGGAATACGTCCCTTTTCATGCCCGGCCAGGTTGCGATGTGGCATAACTTTGTGTAAGTCTTGGAGCCGCTCGCATGTCCGGCCAAGTGCGAGTCGTAATAGTAACGCATTACTGCGCATCTCAGACTTTTTGGTACTACCACCTTGAACACATTACCTGTCTCCTTCTCAGATGGGATATACTTCAGCAGGAGCCCGTCGGCGTTCAGCAGAAATTTATCCAACGTGTCAGTACGAATACCAGATACATCCCGACATTCGGCGTTTACTGCAGTACCAGCAGCCGTACGTCCGGCGGACGCGCCGCCCGACACCACGGAGTCCGACTCACTCGAGAGTCCTTCGATCACCTTTCGACAAAACAGATCATTCTGCTGAGCTTTCAGTAGATCTTCTTTGCTGAACACGATCTTCACTGCCCTCAATGCGTCTATATGGTTCACGTTTTCGTCCGAGAAGGTCAGTGGTGTTGCCTCCATTTTGGACTGATTTCCGGCTTCGCGTGGCTTGGATTTTGCCATTGGCTCGGCCTGGGTCCTCGCGGAAAGATTTGCTCAGTCTGCGGGGGCTCGCGACAGTGCGTCGGCCACCACGATTGTGCTGCCTTTCCTGTACCGCACGACATAGTCGTATTTCTGCAGTAGCAAGGCCCATCTCGCTAACTGTCCTGCGGGTTCGCGAAGTCTGGACAGCAATATTAGGCTCTGCACTGTTAGCAAAAATAACACGCCCAGACGTGTAAACCGTTGTCTCATAGCGGACACGTCGAAACCTGTTCGTTTTACACGGAGCCACCTGCGTTATTCGTTTACACATGAGCTGCCGTGTAAACTTAACACGCTACACCGTGTCTGCCTTCCGCAAAACACGTTTCGAGCGTGTTCCTTATGAAACATGGCGGCCAGCGGCCGAGGACAGGCGAGAGACGAGCCCAGCGAGCCACGCGCCTTTCAGCCGAACTGAAAGCACACAGGACGCGTTAGGTCTCGTTCGATGTCTTTTATACACAGCAAAGTCCCCAAGCGGCGGACGTAGCTACGTGCAAAGGTACGTACAGTGTGCTCAACTGTTAAACATATCGCGGGAGCAGTGGCCGAAGCTGATACCAGAGCTCTCTAGCGATTAAATCAATGATGCGGCAGAGAATAAGCCGGCTCTTCTTGGGATTGTCGCCAATCCCCGATACAATTATCGCACGACCTCCTCGTTCCTTTCTTTATCACCCACGCTTTAAATGTTTACTTGTTTGTTTTATTGTTTTTTCCAGTCTGTTTAGTGACATCTACGCATTAAATCATGCCGGGCTACCATATCTCGGTGATCTTGCAGTTTCTCTAATAAAGGCCACCTTCTTTAAACAACAACAACAGAATAAAAAATCAAAGAGCGGTTTGTTTTTTATTGCCGAGTCACGGATCGGTGATTGTTTCGGAGCTGGAAGTGTAACTCCAGAAAACAGCAGCTGCATAAGCTTCCAGAGTGAGCTGGTAGATGGCGCATGCAGTCTCTCCGGCCACCGCTCCCGCGTTATGTTTAACAGTTGAGTACACTGTACGTGCGTCGTCGGCGGTCGGCGGCGTCGGTAGCTTCAATGGAGCCGCTAGACAAGAAAAAACGAATGCCGAGCTCACATGAATAAATAACTTGAGCAAACTATTTAGAATTGGGCGGTAACTTGCGCCACCTATCGAGATTTCTAGCAGCCTAGATTTAAAAAAAGACTAGTCTAGTAACACACTCGAACACGACCACGACTAGACAGCAACCCTACATACAACGCAGGCAACAGCAGTACCGACATGGACACAAACACAACAACGACACTACGCTCGACTCTTCCTACTCGATATTTGATTCTCCCCGCGGTGCATATAAGCTTGACATGTGCGTGTGAGCTCTTTGGTCGCTGACCATAACAGATTTATAGAAGACACAAAACACGGCGCAATGGACAGCCGTGTGTTAGAACTGTTTGCATTTAAAAAGTATGGAGGCAAAATCTATAATGTTAGTCCGTTGCGACAAATAACGATATATTAACAATGCATCTTAAACCGGTCATGAAGAAGTTCAAATTTTTTGTTATTTTTTTGCTTGACCAGTGTTATGAGCAGTCCGACTAGCTTGAATCAGATAGGAAAACAAATTATTGGAATTTTGTCCTTACGTATAAAATAATGAATGAAAATGATCCTTGCGCAAAGCATTTTTTTATATATTTTTGTGAAGGACATCCGCCCAACACTTCAGTTCCGCTAGTTGCAGCGGTTGCAGTACGGGAGCAGACGCCTTCACTTTTGGTGCGTTTCGATGCAGGTTGTTGTCGTATGTCGTGTCGGTGTCAAGTGGAGCAGTGGGGCTTTGAGTTTGTGACCGGTGTTATTCGTGAACACTGGTGTGGGGCGCTGATGCGTCGTTCTTTGATACTGCCGCCACCCCGAACTTTGAAGATACACGGGACCGTAGCACCGCATTATGCTGAATCGCGAGCTCCTTCTCTGTTGACGTCGCTTTCCTGATACCACTCGTGGATACTGCAAGCGTTTAAACAGTGTGCACCGTCTCGCCTACATCCCCGGTGACGTACTCGACCTGTTGAAACTTATTACTTCCGTCATTTTGGAGTACGCAAGGCAGTTATCTCGTTGGTCTGGTTTCGGTTATAAAAGCAAGGCAAAACGCTCGTAGTTCCCGCCCTCAGTACACGCTGGACATCTTCCACACTTTGACACCGGATAATTGAATGAACAAGGATTTACATTCACTTCAGAGGTTACTCTCGCCGCTTCCTCACCGTTGGGCAGCAGCATCAGCTGGCGACAAACCGCGGATGAAAGGCTTGAGCATCAACAGCCCAAGCGCACTCGGTGCCGATGCGGGCGACGCGGGTTTTTGTCAACGGGGAGGCCAGCACAAACCGTGATCGTTCCAGCTCTTCGTCATGACACGGTGTTGCAGAGGGCAAGGTAAAATACAACTACACGAATCACCGAAGCAAACGCACTGCTATCGTAAATCTTGGCTTGTGATTGTGCCTTTGTAGATCATCTTATTCGTTTTGCTGGAGAGACGAAAACGACGGGCATAATAAAATCGCTCGCATATTCCGCATACCTCACAAAAGCATTTACCCCGTCACCTTGCGAAAAGCGCGAAACACGGAGTCCGCACCGTCCTAAGCTTCCCGTTTTAGAGCGCAGCTCTTAGGCGCCCGTTTCCGGCTTCTGCGGCGTCGCCGTCGCCGTCGGCGTAACCGCGCGGTGCATTATGGGTAAATTTCCCCGCTAAATCTAGCGGGAAAATTTCCCCGCTAAATAGAGGAAAAATTTCCCCGCTAAATTTAGCGGAAAAATTTCCCCGCTCAATCAAGCAGAAAATTTTCCCCGCTAGATTTAGCGGAAAAATTTCCCCGCTAAATCTAGCGGAACAATTTCCCCGCTAAATTTAGCGGAAAAATTTCCCGCTAGATCTAGCGGAAAATTTGCCCCGCTAAATATAGCGGAAACAATTTCCCCGCTAAATCTAGGGGGAAAATTTCCATGCTAAATCTAGCGGAAAATATTTCCTCGCTAAATCTAGCGGAAATATTTCCCTGCTAAATCTAGCGAAAACAATTTCCCCGGTAAATCTAGCGGAAAGTTTCCCCGCTAAATCTAGCGGAAAAATTTACCCGCTAAATCTAGCGGAAGAAATTTTCCCGCTAAATCTAGCGGAAAAATTTACCCGCTAAATCTAGCGGAAAAATTTACCCACTAAATCTAGCGGAAAAAATTTCCCGCTAAATCTAGTGGAAAAGATTTCCCCGCTAAATCTAGCGGAAAATTTTCCCCGCTAAATCTAGCGGAAAACATTTCCCCGCTAAATGTAGCGGAAAATTTTCCCCGCTAAATCTAGCGGGAAAATTTCCCCGCTAAATCTAGCGAAAAAATTTACCCGCTAAATCTAGCGGAGAAAATTTCCCCGCTAAATCTAGCGGAAAAATTTCCCCGCCAAATCTAGCGGAAACATTTCCCCACTAAATCTAGCGGAAACATTTCCCCGTTAAATCTAGCGGAAAACAATAGGGAGTTTTCGTAGATCGTTTTCGCCGTCCCGCAAGGCCCTCCGCAACCCGCTACGATAGCGGGAACTCCACAGTCAAGGCTATCGGCGCGCAGGCGCAGTAGCAACTTCTTCGTTGCGGAACGCTTAGCGGAGGGGGCAACGCGGTCTACGAAAACTCCCTATTTCCCGGCTAGATTTAGCGGGAAAATGTTTCCGCTAAATCTAGCGGAAAGAATTTCCCCGCTAAATCTAACAGAAACATTTCCCCGCTAAATCTAGCGGAAACAATTTCCCCACTAAATCTAGCGGAAAAATTTCGCGCTAAATCTAGCGAAAAGAATTTCCCCGCTAAATCTAGCGGAAAAATTTCCCCTCTAAATCTAGCGGGGAAATTTCGGTCACGTGACCAGGGGGGTCACGTGACCTGGGGAGTCACTTGACACCCCGAGGTCACGCGACCCCCTCCCGAGGTCACGTGACCTCTGAGGGGGGCATGTGACTACCCCCACGTCACCCCACCGAGGTCACGTGCCCTCGGGGGGGGTGGTCACGTGACCCCCCCCCCCCGAGAAGACGTGGCCCTCAGTACCCTTCCCTCCTCCTCCTCAAGAGCTGCGCTCCAATTCGGCGTTACAGGTGGTAGTAAAGGGCTTTCACTTTTTTTTTACCTGCTTTAGAGCAGTTTGTACCTGCTAGTATATATGCCTACTGAAACTGAAACAGGGCAGTGCCAGAGAGAAAAAGACAAAGTTGGAAAAGCTTGCTCGCTCTCCAATTTCTCAACTCTCAAGTGACTGTACCACAATAAATGCACCAACGCCTCTTTCCAAAATAAAGAAGTACAACGTTCACTACGTAAATAATGGTCTCAGTACATGCATCAGTGGGCAGGTAGGAAACCTTGCCCCAATTTATTCACGCCGCATGATGGGCGCAACAAACTCGTTGCAGAACCGAATCATCTACTTGAGCGGTGTGCGTTGCTGTGCAAACGCAGTCCAACACGAAACATAAAAACGGCAGATTTAGGACAACAGTCCGGAGTCCATTATTCAATTAAAACAACGTAATTTTGTTGAAAACGCCCGCTGCTTCTTACTCACGGCACCTGTCGGGGTACTTCCACAGTTTGAAACGGAACGAAGGAAGATTTACTTTTAAAAACGCTCGCTGCGTCCTCCCGGACCAGCTGGACCGGATCAGCTGACGACGACGGGACTGAACCCGTTGCACCTCCACCTCGCAACAACCAATTTGCGCTCCGTGTTAGTGTGGGTTTCTACCTCCAAGCACCGCACCACACACGACGAACGTTTCAGCTCTTTTTCGCATCGCCGTGTTGCACCAAACAGAACGAGATCGCCGAAGTCAACGCTGCGCTGTCGTAACCTTGGCTTGTCCGTAACCCTCCGCTGTTTCTGGCTGGGAGGGAGTACGTTGATCTAATCAACCTTAGAGCCCACGCTCTCCCGACCAAGACGAGATGTGCGAGGGGCCGGGCAAAGGATACACGCTGCAGGGCTGGTTGTCTCTTCCCCGAGACACATACGCATGTTGTCCAGGTATGTCCAAGAACCTATGCGCCGAGACTGGAGTGACATAACTGTGTTACGAATTGGGTGGCGGAAAAGGCTAGAGTTTAGGGATGGATTGTCACGGTGGAGCCGAGGGTGGTTGTTGGAGATGAAGTAAGATATCCAGATTTAGTTTTAGTAAAAGATGGTAAAGCTTCGGTTGTTGATATTCAAGTGGTAGGGGAATATAAATCACTAAACTCTTTAGATGAGGATAAGATTCGTAAATATTCTGGTGAAGCCTTTATTAGGGCTATTAAAATGTCTTTCTCGGTGTCCTTGGTGGCGGTTCATGCCTTAACAGCAACTGAAAGAGGACTAGTTTGTCCCAGGTCTGCTAATTTTCTGTTATCCCTTGGATTTTCAAAGCGGAATGTTTCATCCCTGGCACTGAAGGTCCTACGGGAAACGCTCAGTTGTTTTTATCATTTTATGCGTGGGATTGATCGCAGTGTTTGATGTATTTGTGACGGATTTGAAGGGTGCAAGAAATATGGACTTTAGATTTTATATAATTTATTTATTTATTTATCAATACTGTCAGCCTTCTCTCGAAGGCTATTACAGGAGAGGGAGAAATAAAAGGGAAAAACATACAATCTTAACATTTAACAGCAAGAAGGACACACAAAATACTATTACATTTTCAAATAACAGCAATCAACCACAATTTCTTTTAATTTGAAAGCAGCTCTTCCAAGGAAGACTCAAAATGAGACGCGTCTGTTAAATTTATGACACACTCCGGGAGACTATTCCATTCTTCAATTGTTTGCGCGAAAAAAGAGTATTTAAAGACGTCTATTCTACAACAATAAGGTTGGACCGTTTTCGTGTGATTTAGTCTTCTTGATCGCTTATGCACTTCTTTCAGATACAATGCTGGGTCAATTTTTAATTGTCCGTTATAGAGGGAAAAAAACAACTTCAACCTTGCAATCTTCCGTCTAGTTTCTAGTGGCTGCAAGCCGCACTCATGCAACATTCTAGTTACAGAGTCTGTTCTTTTATCCCTAGATAGAATAAAACGTACAGCCAACCTTTGAATCTTTTCTAATTTTTCTTTGTCAACTTTTTTGTTGGGACTCCATACCACACTGGCATATCCCAAAATAGGACGTACCATCGTTTTATAGGCAGTCAACTTTGAGTCTCTAGTAGCATCTTTTAATTTCCGTCGTATAAAACCAAGACTCCGATAGGCCGACGAGCAAACATTTTCAAAATGGGCCCGCCACTGTAGGTCATTTGAGATCGTGACACCAAGGTACTGGAAACTGTCCACATTATTCAAATTTACATCCCCCATAATGTAGGAACATTCTAAAACGTTCCTCTTGTTTGTTATGTGCATGTATGCCGACTTACGAAAATTTATCTGCATTTTCCAATCATTACACCACTGCCTTAATATTTCCAAATTCCTGTTTAAGTTCAATTGATCGACGGAATTTTTTACGGGAGCATAAAGTAAGCAGTATAAAGATGTATGTATTTGTTAATTAGTGTATAATGATGAACTGAAGTGTGTTTTATGGTTTTTATGTTGTGGGGAAATACACAGTGAGGGCATGATGCAGAGCCGTGCATACCTTAGGTTAAGCTTCCTCAAAAAGCGAATGTATTGAACTTGTTCAATAAACAGAATTCCGCACTCGTGGACCCTGTGTCTCCCTTCGCTTTCAAAGCACACACGACGATTACGATTGATACTTTCTGTCTTTTGGGAACATCACAGGGGCGCTTCTCCGATCACGCCTTCGCAACATGTGCTTACAAACCTACGACCTTTAGCGTCCCGACAAACCAAAACAATACCGGAGTCAAGCTAAACGTGTGTTGTTGCCAGATTTTTACCGACCAAACAAAAGTAACGAAAGCAAACCGGCTCTAGCTTCCAGCGTACATCGGCGTTGCGCTGTGGCCCGATTTTCTCTGTCAGCTCTAACTTAAAGATGACCTACAGATGCAGCAACTGGTATACATTTTTAATACGGCGGCCACCACGGAGCGCCATAAATTCTGAGGAGGGTGCGCAAAAAGCGGCGGCACCTTCGCTTGCAGTTGAAGGGTTGAAGCCAAAACGAAACCAACTGCAATATCACGTGTTCAGATCGAGGGCACACCTTTATATTCATTTTAACTATTTAGAGACGCTCCACGCCTGTCGTCTGAGACGGACGTGTGTTCGGGGAGCTCCGTGAAAATGGACGCCAACGAAGCGGCGTCGCCAGCTGAGGTGAGCCCACTTGCACCGACCAACGAGGGCTCCTACAGGATGTTACTGCCGCCTCTGCCAACGGGTGAGCACGTCTCCAACACGGTATTTCTCCACTGTGATCCGAGTGACAGGCTCTACCGCATCGATGATTTTGGAGAGGTTCTACGGAATGCTGGGGGAAAGGAGAGTGTCGCTGCCATTAGCGCTTTCCGCTACAACCATGTATGGCTACTCACCCTGAAAAGCGCAGAAGCAAAGGAAGAAATATCACGCAAGGGCACTCTAACAATCAAAGGAAAAAAGTGCGTGGTCATCGACTCAAACCGCGCTGAAAAGGAAACCCGGGTGCATTGGCTGCCACCGTTCATCCCCGACGAGGAAGTTACCAAGGCGTTTGCATCTTTCGGAGCCGTGAAGGACATCACCAGGGAGAAGTGGAGAAAGGCTGGATACGAAGAATTTGAATCGACGACAAGGTGTGCGCGTCTGCGTCTACATGAGGGGGTGTCAGTCGGTGACATCCCACTTCAGCTCTGTATCCTGAGCGTGGACGTTTTGGTGTCTGTGCCCGGCCGGCCGCCAACTTGCCTTCGCTGCTGGCGGGTTGGACATATGCGAAGGCTGTGCGCGACACCATGATGTTCCAGATGCCGTTGTTTCGGGCACAATGCCGAGGCTTGTGTTCCCACCTATGCAAGCATGGCTCGAGTGACTGGCGCTGCAACCATGGGAACCGCTGAGCTGGGCGCCACTATGGATGAGCTGGAGATGATCGAAGCCAGTCCCTCAAGGCAGGTACTCGCGGAGAAACATCAGACCCCCGGACAGCAGCTGAGGATAGACATCGCGGAAACTCCGATAGAGAATCCGCTCGCCGTGCTGGGCGCGCTGTCGACGAGCGCCGAGGAGGAAAGTTGTGGTGTGGAAGACGGCCGCTCCGTGGGCAAAGAACACCAGAAGACGGGGCAACCTGTTGATGGAGGGACCGACGCCGGAGGGGACGACTCTGCTAGCAGCGCAAGTGGGATTAGGGACCACGGAGGGCTCGACAGGGAGGACAACAAAGAGAGCTGGCAGAGGGGGCAAAAGGAAGGACGACTAAGAAAAAACCGGAAACGTGTCGGCCCCCACCCCCACCCGCCACCCTCACCGACCTTGGCCAACACCGTGACCGCTCCACGCGCCCGTCAGAATGTTCTCTCAGGGGGGGCTTCTTCTGCCACCGACCTCTGACTTTCCTACTCGTTCCTTACGATCATGGACCTTACCAAAATACCAGCCATTACAGACACCGCGAGCGGGGCCATTCCTGTTGACGGGGTAAGCATAAAGTGCCCCTGCTAGCTGTGTTTTGGGATTACCTTATTAACGGGGGCAAATTTTTTTCACCTCTTTTTTATGTCTTATAACAGCAGCAATGCTTATCCCCTGCCCAGTGAGGTGGGGAAACTGTATACGAACCGCTCAGGTGGGCCCTTTAGTTTATTCCATTTAAACGCACAATCCATTCGAAATAAGCATGATGGCTAAGCATCCATTTAGAAGGTTTCAAATTTCTTTTTGATGTAATTATGTTGACTGAAACGTGGGCTTACGCGAAAACTGATGTTCCAATTTTAGAACCATACAAAACGTGCTCCGTAAACCGCTCTTCACAGCGAGGAGGCGGTGTTTGTATGTATGTAAAAGCTAATCTTAACTGCACCGAAATTAGCGACTTCACGACAGTGCAACGCAATTATGAAGTTTTAATGGTCAAACATTCGAAGTGCGTGTATTGCGTAATATATCGCCCTCCGAATGGTGATATTTCTTGTTTCCTAAAGTTCATTGCCGACTTGTTTGTGTTTATTGGTGAAAATAATCTCACTTTGCTCTTGGGTGGAGACTTAAATCTTGATATGCTCTCTTCATCATCGAGCCAGCTAGAGTTTTTCTCCTTATATCAGTCGTACGGATACTTTAACCCAATCTCTAAACCCACGCGGATAACTCCTTTGAAAGAGACATTACTTGATTTGTTTCTAACAAATGCCGACGAATCTCACGTGTCCGGAGGCGTCATTGGAACCACGGTAAGTGACCACCTACATATTTATATGCTTGTCGACTCAAGGGTCGGGATCCAGAGGGATGGAGATGACTGCCCAGTTTATTATCGAAATATCACTGCATAAAATCTAGATGCATTTGAAGCTGAAATTTGCCGTACTGATTGGAGCACGGTGTTTTCCAGTGTTTCAGCTCACGAGGCATATGATTACATTATTGGGATTTTTACAATGATATATGAAAAGAGTTTCCCGTACAAAAAACAACTTGCCCACAGGAAGGCTCGGAAGCCTTGGGTGACAAAGGAGATAATCAAAATAATGAGTAAAAAAGACGCTCTCTACAACAAATTCATTAAATCTAGAAAACCAGGTGTGCTGGCGTTATTTGAAAAGCAGCGAAATGCTGTGACAGGTGCTTTACGTAAGGCTAAGCGTACGTATAACGTATGCTGCGTTTGAAAATGAGCGACGAATAGATATTGTATGAAAGAAGCTTAACTCATTTCTGCGGCGTGGTCCTTTCGAATCTACAGCCATGAAGCTTAAAGGGAGTGTCCGGTGAAATTTTGCCTTCAATAAAACAGTTGAAATGTATTGTCATTACGTCCAGTTATACCTTCCGCTCAATATCCTGAATTTCTTATGCTTCCTTGCATGGGTAATTGAATTTTAATCCAAGTCCAAACTGCTCAAATTTTGTCTGCAAGTATACGGCGTTTGCGTTGGCAACATTGTCAAGAGCAGACGCTCTGACGTCACATCAGTGATCGCGGCCGTCCTCGTGTGCTATCAAGCGCTGCGGAGGTGTTCCTGATCCGTTCGTTATAGTGTGGCTTTGCTATAGATTTCATTTTTATGAATGGGTGGTGACTTTTGTTGTGCGGTGGGGTGCCACAACGATCGGGGTGCGAACAAAGACGTGATGTTTCATGTGTTCCCGCGAGACCTGCCGCGGCGAGCAAGATGGATTGCCGCAGTGCGTCGGGCGCACTGGGTTCCTACAAAAGCGTCTCGCTTGTGCAGCGTGCACTTCACAGACGATAGCTACGAGCTCAGCTCGCGGCTTTCAAAAGAATTCGGTCTAGCGCAGAGGGCTCCGAGACTGAAGCTGGACGCCATACCGACCATCTTCAACTACGTCGTTGCACCACCAACCCCTCTCCGTGGCGCGTTTGCGAAGAGGAGACGCAAGGACGCAAGTCAAATATTGGTTTCTAAAAGCGTTGAATTCTTTTAGTTAAAAAGTCACGACGTGTTTTCTATGACACACACTACCTCCGACTCCGGCCGTTTTGCTCGCTATTGAGGCCACAGGGAGCTGATCCATATGCGCGCGAGCGCTTTCTCTGCTCTCATTACTGGTTCACAAGTACTTTTGACAAGTTTTAGTAATTATATATTGGCCGACTTCGGGTTTTGCTTGTTGAAGTTGTGTGAGAATAGCAGACGAATGATGCGATGTGCGACGTTATTTACAAACGCAGGCTGTCGACGAAGCCATCGCCGAACGCGCTACGACGGGTGCCGCCGATTCGGTCCCGGACCCAAACCCCTGCCCAGATGGAAATGGAGCCCTTGTTTCAGACTGTGAGCAGCTTTCCATGGATGTTTCTGAGCCGGAGACTGCACCGACTCCACGAAATGCCTGTGTCGGCGCACAAACGGAGCCTCTGCAAACATGCACGCGAAGGAACCAGACCAAGATCAAAGTCAGGTGCATAGGTGAGGATGTATCAATACTTGGGCTAGTTGGTTCGTGATGCAAGTGGACAAAAAACAAGCACTTCCTTGTGATCGTCTTTCTTTTAATCAGGATATACTTTGTGCTTTGTTTATATCTAAGGTGTGGATACCCCATGCATATGCAGAAACAGGTTGTTAAGATTTCAAAGTGGGAAATCTGCCGTGTGCAGTATCATTGTAACAGGTATAGAACCAGAGATCTAATTTGGATCTGAGAATGGCACTGAATCTTTTCTGCATAGAGACAGTGCCGGGCAGCAGTGTACGGTCTGCAGGCAAGGGCTTGTTTCATCAGCTCAGTTACAGTCCTGCAGTCCGATTTTTGTCTTCGCTGAAAGTAAAGCCTGGATTACACATTTGCGTTCGAGTGTCGTGTGGTCAGTTGCAGAAATGCGGATGCAGAACATTGCAGAAGTCGTTTGTGGAAGGCATGCACACACAGTAGTGTACAACGTTATCGACGCTTTCGGCTCGCCAATAGCAAGCGATATCCACCAAAAGCATGTCAGCTGCCAGCAGCCACATCGACACGGCTTTTTGAAGTTCTCTGGTGGTCCGCGTGACTCGGGCTACTCATACTGTCCCAACATTAGAAAGACCTGCTTCCGAGTCCTGATGTGCTCGGAACAAGACAGATCTTGTCCATTGTCACATTGAAGACGGCGGTGACAAAAACGCATGTTCATCGGCTACCACTAGAAACATTTTATGAAAGGGTCTGAAGAAACGACCTCGCGACCGTGATCTGAGAACATCTCAAATTCTGATGAGGGTTTGACGAATGTGACAATAACAAAAAATTCGGGAAAGGCAAATAGCATTCAAAAATATTTATTATCCTGATGAGAGCGGCGGCACGACCGGCAGTCGCTATCTCTAAACAGTGAGAGCTCAGCTAAACGTCATGCCACACAAAGTCTGCATTAGCCCTTTCTACAGTAGCGATGGGAATTGAAATAATTTTGATATTCCTTTGATACGCCGGTGAAACTCTTGAAAGTACCAACAACAACACGAACATCCCCTACCACCAGCGAGAGAATACACAAACTCAACTCTATTATGTCGCAGCGCGGTAGTGGCGCGTCAAGTGCACTTCCGGTCTGGGACTGTGGGCGGAAGTCGCCATGCGAGACGTGCATTCCTGCGTTGTTTTGAAAGAAATCAGACAAAAACCTGCCTTCTTGTCAAAACGCCGTGACTGGGGCAGTTCCAAAGGAGTTGAGAAAGGCTTGAAGGTCAGTTTTCATGTGCTCGGTTCGTCCGAAAATGTGGATACGTGCCGTGAAAAAAAAAAAAACCAGACGCTGTCGGACCACGATTGCTTAGGCGGGAAGCACTTTGGGTTAAATTCACGGATACTTGGGGTCATCAGATATATTTGTTTTGTTCCAACATGAACGCAGGAAAACCGTTAAGTTGGACGGACCCCTTTCGGACTACGTTCAGTGCATCTTCAAGTTCAAACGGACGCCTGATCGTTCAAACTGTCGTCTGCTCTTTCAAACATTTCGGCTTGTCGTCTGCTCTTTCAGACGACACCGGCTTGTAGACCAAATGTTGGCCCGCTAATTGCGATAAGAAGTAAGTGTATGCCTCAAAATAGTTTGAAGGTTGGTTGGGGTAAGCAAGCCTGGTGTAAACAGTAGATACAAAGAGCTGGTGATCATTGTTACGAGTGGCCATTACCGACTTGTTATGCCTGATTCACTTGGTCCGATTATGCTTGCGATTTTCATTATCGACAGCGACCGCCTCAGCTACGGTTCACGCTTTTGAAGCCCGAGCGACGTTGTAACTGAAAATTGCGAGCAGAATATCATCATACGAATCAGGCTTTAGCGTCCATTCTGCGGCGTCTACATGGAATGTATCGTCACATGTTACATTATTCATGCAAAGTTTTGCGGTGTAGCGAGCCTTGGTAATGTCGGTGAGGCCGCTCAAGTAGTCAGAAATTGCCAGGAAGACGAAGAATCAACAATTTCAATACGAAAAAGAGCACGAGGACTCATATTGACGCCGACAACATATCATTTTAATAGTTTGTTTATGGGCAACGGCGAGCTTCTTGTCCACTCTCCATTGCGCATGCACAGTGCCGGTGGCGTCTGCTAGGCGCGCTCCGGTTTGTTTGTAAACATGAGTTAGTCTATATTCTGATAAAGTAAGGAGCGAAAAGTACCTCTGGTGTGAATATATCCAACCACTGTCACCGGTGAACATAATCCCGCGGTAATCCCTGGACTGTCAAACGCAGAAATACTTCATGGAAGCACATTTCAGCGACAACTCGACGACGCCGGCGAATGGGGATAAACAAACAACATGGTGTACTGTTCCCGCGTTGCTGCAGGCCTCCGATTGGCCCACCGCAACACACCTCAAGTGTTTCCGCACTCAAAGTTGAACCGAGTTCAACTTCCTTGCAGTGCTGTGCAATAGGGCAAGCATTGTCCCGTTACTAGGCGACACGCTTCTGCAACTGACCGCAAGCGTGCCATTCTGCTCTCGAATGCAGTCACACGTTAATATGTTAACCAGGCTTGAGAGCCGTCTCAGGCGCTTGTTGGCTAGGCAGGCACTATCGACCAAGGAAAAGGTCTAACCTGTTTGTGAGTGATCAAAAAATATTTTGGTGAGAATGCCTCACCCACATACGCATGACAAACGAGGTCGCACAGCATGTGTAATTTATTGCTATTTGAATGCTGGCCTTGCAAACCTTGAGCTTGTTCTAATGCCTGAAGATTGTTCACCGTTGCAGGTACCCAGACAGCATTTGCTAAACTCAGCAAGGAAGTGCAGACTGAGACTACTGAACAAACGAACTCAGCCACACAAAATCCAGTTTCGGCAGAGGCTCCAATAGATGACGCTGATGACTCGGACTCAGATGAGTAAGCATGCCTTCACACTGAAATGCGTTTTGCCATGCATCTTTATATGTGCAACACTATGGCTCCTCTTGACTCGTGAAATGACACCCCACATTAAAGGGTAACTGCAAAGAAAAATACGTTTTTTTAAACAGCCTATTTAGGACATGCATGTCACAAAACAAATATTCCGCAAAAAAAAACAAATTTTTTCTAGCAATATTTACGCCGCACGACGTAATTTAGTCGAAGTTACAACTTTTCCACATTTGAAACTCCCGCTCTTTCGACGCGCACGGAGTGGCTGGAATACGTCACCCGTGACGTATAGCAGCCACTCCGTGACGTATATTACCAACTTTGTGGCGCGCGATTTAAAACGGACGAAATAGCCGCAAACTAAAAGGAGTCTCGCGCTATAAATATTGCTTTAAAAATTTCGTTTTTGGTAGAAAATTTGTTTTGAAACATGGTTGTCCCAATTAGGCTGTTTAAAATATACTTTTTTTTCTTTGTAGTTACCATTTAAGAGGGAAATTTTCCTCTCTAGAAGAGATCCTCAGTTCACTTTTACTCTTATTTCTTTACGCTTTACACAAAGGCCCATATATGCAAACCCGAAATGCACTGAAGGAAAAATTTTGCTATCTTGTGGCATATGACATCTCGTGCCAAGAGCATCATGAGAGACTCTCTTGGCTCCCTTGAAGCAGTTTAGTACGGCTAGCTTTCTGAGGGAAGATGGACAGCACTGCAGATCAGATTTCTCGTCCTTCAAACTATATACATGATTTGTGCTATCTGATTTAGTTACTGCGGTCTCAAAGTTAGCCATGATTTTTTTAAAAAAACAACGAGACTGCAGATTGTGACGCACACTCGCACTCAAGTCTGAATTTTTGTATTTTGAGACTTTTGAGTGTGTGTGTCGTTACCTGCAGTCCCGTTTTTTTTTAATCATGTTTAATTCACACCAGCTCATTTGCACCCTTGCATTTATTTCAAACTTAGGTTTTCCACAGTTTTAATTTCTACTTTGATTGACCAGTTAGTGGTACTTAACCCCCTTTATTCAAAACTTGTAGATTTCTTAATACTAGACTCTGGGAATGATATGAAATTCGGAAATATCATGTACAAACTGATGAATGGCATACGGTGTCGGCATACCTAAGGAAGAATTCGGATAAGCCTTGTGATCTTTACACATTGCCAAAATCTCAGCTCAAGAAGCCAAAATCTCAGTCAAGAAGCTTCTGTCAGACATCTTGGCTCGATTTCCAGCCTACAATATGGGGATTTGTGTGCTGGCCTGGGGTTCAAGCCCATCTGTGTATCTGTGTGCTGAAAATTGCATAGGAGCCACCTCGGCACGCAGACGTCTGGAAATGAGTGTTGGTTGTGGAGATAATCATTTAAACATCTCGTGTTTTTGCAGTGATCCTCTGGGTCTTCTTCAGGATCCAAGTGATCCTGACTACCGTCCAAACTACTCAGACGATGAAGAGTTGAGTAAAATAACTTTTTCTGATTGGAACTTCGTTATGATGTATTTAGCATGACACTATTAGTGCCCCATTGTTGGTCTTGTTTCTTTTTCTCTTAGAAAGGGAGAGAGAGATAGAAATACCTTATCTTAAGTTAAATGATTTTTATAAAAGCTATATGGCTTTCCCGAGCCTAAATTAAGTTTATTATTAGTAGAGCGGCGAGAGCTGCTCAATCAGGGCTGCAGCTTATAACCGGTAAATTTAATAACCGTCAAAATCCTGTTTGAGCAAACCACTCAACAAAGGCGCTATACATTTTTCTTTTGATTGAAGTTTAACTTTCCTCATTTTTTTTTCTATCTCAAAGGGCCCCAGAAACTGGCGCAGCACCAGATGAAAGTGAAGCAGCCGCCGACAAGTACATCGTGTTTGGGTCTTGCCTCAAGAAGCTCCTGAAGCGGGGCTCGGATTGCTTCTCCATGAACACCCAAGTCTCCTTTGACCTCGTCGGATACATGGTGAAGGTCACCACCACTTGCAGCGCTGGCCACACCAGCATCTGGGAGAGCCAGCCTAAGTGTCATGGCAAGCCGGAGGGCAACATCTTAATGTGTAGCGGGATCGTCTTCAGTGGAGGCTGCCCAACAAAGGTGCTCCGCCTCTTCGATATCATGGGCGTCGCCAGAAGCCATTCCACACAATTCAACGAGTATCAGAGATGCTACGTGCTCCCAGCAGTGATGAACGTAAGCAGCTTAGATTCTGCTATCTTTTAGAATATGCACAGCAATTTCGGAAATTAATCAAAGACAAGGGATGCAACCCTCCCCTGTTGTCATCTGTCCTTGTTTCTACTTTCCTGATCAATTGCTGTAAATTTCCATACTCCTTAATTTCTGTTTAGCAATGCTCTGTTTTTTTACAACAGGTATGGAGAGCTGAACAACGCACTCTTGTCAAGAGCCTGGAGGGGCGGCCACTACGGCTGGCCGGCGACGGCCGGTCGGACTCCCCTGGCTTTTCTGCCCTGCACCGGACTTATTCGCTGCTGGAGACATCAATCAACCGTATTATTCACCTGGAACTTGTACAGGTGGGCATTGCCAATGTTTTCCACCATTTATATAACACTCCAATCTAGTTTCACAAGAGCGTGCAGGTGAGTTTTGGCCCCGGAACTACCTGCATACTACTTGTGTATTGTAAAGACTGGAGACTAATAGAGAAGAAAAGATGGTCATGCAATGCAAAGAAGAGAGGGACGGATCAAATGGAAGTCTCCTTCCAGGTGCTGAAGGAAGGCTTGCCAGGCTATGCTTGTCATTCAATGTATCCGAGTGCTATTTTTGTTCGAAAAATCACAGCTGCATGTGAAATTTTACAGTGATAGCTGTTAGTGGGACCCTTTCTAGTTTCGCATTGTGTGTGCGTGCTCCACCTCGACGAAAATGTTACAAAAATGTGTTCCCAGATAGTGCCTGCGGGAAATTGATCCTAGTACACAACGGCTCGCAGCACGATGCTCTTCTCATTCGGCTATAATGCTTGTCAACTCAAAAGTGTGTTCTTTGAAGTACCCAATGCAGACAGCACCCACTCATGTGGACAATACCAAGCAATAACAGGAAACATTCATGGCGGCAGGCTAGTAGGTGCACACGTGAAAGGGTTTTCACCTTTCTGCTAAGCTTAGCATGCCACCGTGGATGCACCCGTTCTTGTGCAAATAAAATTAGAACTACGATAATGAAATTAACAAAATGCTACTGTAGCGGGGATAAAGCTACAAGCCCGAGCCGAGAGGACAAAATACAGAATGCGTGTCAATGCGGCAGTGCGGGCCCGAGAAGACGCAGCGAAGGGGGCGAGATGTTAGGCAGATCTTGAGATTTGAGCACGGGAAGCGGAAGAGCGCTGTCACCTCTGATTTCCTTGAGGCAGTTATGGCGCTGGATGGACTGCGGCGGGATGTTCGGCATCGAAGGACCGGTTGGGAATGTGTCAGTTGAAGTGGACATAATCGTGTCACGTCTACATTGGTCCGTGGATGGCAACCATGCCATTAAAGCTATGGCTGTCCATTATCTTGCTTCAGAGCATATTTGTACAGCTGCACGTGACATTTCTGTGTTGTCTGTTCGTTCACGCCTTCTTTTGGGTCTCCATCGGAATCTTATCCCAGCTCGCCTGTCTTCTCTTCAGTTATAGAAGTTGATGTTAGTTATGCCTGACATTAGCTTGGAAATGTTCCCTTATTTCAGTCATTCCTTTATAGCATGATGTTTGCATTGCAAGTTAGTTTATTTCACAACTATGCTTTCACTCTCTCAAAGAGGAAAGGGTTTAAATCGGAATTCGATAATTTTTATAGTTGCTTAAATAGAAAAAAATTAATGTTCTTAATGATTTATAAGGAATGGCAGCGGACTCAATTGTTCAGAACCGGCGTTCTAATTTTTGTGGTATTTTACACTTATACCACACTTTCGTTCAATGAAGTTGTTAATCCTAGAAATTCATTACTATTATGGACTTGCACAGTTCATGGCATTTGTATACCGGTTGTTTTTCAGTCGACTGAGGTGAACTCAAGTTGCCACATGGAGCTGGAGGGGCTGACTAGGCCTTTGGTCTACTTTGCGGAACTGGGTATCACCGTGGAGATCCTTGTCACTGACAGGCACCTGCAGGTCAGCGCGTACATGAAGCGAGAGCATCCCCTCATCCAGCACCGCTTTGATATCTGGCATGTCAGCAAAGGTAACCCAATATCACAGTAAAAGCACATATCCCACGAAATTGACTGAAATAAAGGTTGACTGGTCAAACAGAAACCCCAGGACAATAAACTAAAAACAGGCCAAACACAACAACGAGATGATTATAATAATACGTATCTTTGTTTACCAATGCACTGTTGCATCTCTGAAGATAAAACAGCTCCAAGTGCAGGCAAGCAGAGATTGAAGTTGCACTTTAAGCATGCTTGTCACCAACCAGTGGTGTTTGTGATGCCAGTTCAGGAAAGTTATTGTGATAAATCACTAATGAAAAAGAGGGGGCACAACATTGGAGGTTTGAGGCTTAGGAGCTGCCAGGAAATCCCTAGTTTTCCAGGCCAAAATACTTGCCGAGCTGCATGAACCGAAGATAGGCTGGTTGCGGTATAAGGACATTTTAGGAAAGACCATTTTATCCCCCTTAGCCTCTGTACAGGCTGCATGCGGGATAGGGTGCTTTTACGAAACCACGATTTATCTCCTGCTCGTGTTTTACCGTTCTCTTAAAACCTTCCATCCTTTTATTTTATTAGTTTGCATGTAGACAATTGCTTCTTCTGTCACTCTTGCTGTTGGAAAATCTTGGAAATATCTTGAGGGGCTACACCAATGATGGAGCTCGAGAAACACGACCGAAGACCAGGGGCGGATTTAGAAGGGGGGTCCGGATGTCCTGACCCCCCTCTTGATTTCTGCATGTGTAAAATGTAGGGCGTGAAACGAGGGAGAGGGGGAGGGGGTTCCTAAACATAGGGTACGCTGACCAAGAGCTGACCCCCCCTCAGGAAATTCCTGCATCCGCCCCTGCCGAGGACCTATACAGGTCGCATGAACCCATGTTCTCTAGGTCTTTTCCTCCCTCCAAGACGACCCAACAGCATCTGCAGAGGAGAGTCTGCTTGCTTGCCATTGGGTGAAAATGGAACATCAGGCAATGCTTTTGTGGAGCTAGCAGAAAAAGTGTGCCTTCACCCATACATGACCATAGGGCACAGCTTCACCAGCATAGGTTCCGGTGAAGCCTGGAGCTGGAAGTATGCCAGATGAACACCTAAGCCCTGCATAAAATTTGCTTATAAGTTTTGCCTTAGCAAAATATAATTGAGGATCCGCAATTGAGCAAAGCATTGTCTGAGCTGCAGTTAGAGCACATTCAAGCCTCTTTATAATTTCCTCAGAAATATCTTGATAGTTCTGGACTAAGGAGCATTCCTTTTTATGAGATCATCCTTCTGCCACTGGTTTGTGGAGTTATAATCTATATACAGCAGTAGAAAATAATGCAGTTTATAGATGTCAGCTTTCAACAACAATGAAAGTGGTTTCAAACTCATTGCCCGCATTACATTGGAGCATCGAAAGGGAATTATATTTACAGGCATTAAAAAGAAGATTGTGGCAATCGCCAAGTCGCCACGCCACAAGCCATTGGAAAAATGGCTGGACACCATCACGAGACATCTGTACTGGTGCGCCCGCACCAACAACGGCCAGGGGGACCTGATCCTGGCAAAATGGACGTCAATCACCAGGCACATCTGCAATGTCCACCACCACCCGAACCCACTGCACCCAGCGTGCTTGCACGGGGATGTCAGTGATCGGCTCTGGATTGAGGAGGGTGAGCTCCTGGGTTGCAAGTTTTAGAGAATGTTCGCTTATAGTTGCTCTTACTTTTAGGCACCGAAACCTACAAGAAGTTGGAATCGGTTGTGCTCTCTAAGCACCTCCTGTGGGACATTCCCAAGCTGTCCTCGAACGAGCAGACGTTCGGACTGGAGGCGTTCTATGGGGTGCTGATTCATTTTGCCCCCAAGTCTGTTAGCTACCGATATGATGGACTGCTGGCAAGGTGGGTGTTGCACTTCGCCTGGCATCTGGACTACTAATTTGTTACGCCCTGCTGCATCTTTCAGGACATACATTGCAGCGCTTCACTACAACTGCAATGCGGACAGGAAGGTGCGCCTCACAAAAGACAGCGAAGACAAACACGTCCTGAAGTTTTCCAGAGCAAGGAAGCAGTGGACCATTGTTCCCGTCATGGAAGACACCAAGTTTGGTATGCTGTATTCACAAACTACGTGTAAACACAAGTTATGAACATTACCATCCACACATAGATATAATTTACATACTTTGGGACCAAGCCGAGTCCCTTCAGCTTGGTCTTGAAAGTCGAGTCGCATTGAAGAACCTGATATAATAATTGTTGGCCGGCAACTTGCTGGATCACGCTTTCCCGCTTCGCGGATGAGGCCACCGGTCTGCCATGTTTTTGGAGGCATAAGATGATTGACTAGCGCTCTGGAGGCTACTATAAGAAATATAAATGGTTGACATCTTGTTCTTGATCGCCGTTCGATGAAACAATATCTGTACACGCAGTAAGAATGCAAGCTTCATTTTCAGGATCCGGCGAAAGTTTTGCGAAAGCGCAGCACCAGAGAAGGGCAGCATATGCAGCTTCTGCAATGCTAACTCGGCCATCCCGTGCCTCCATAAACGTGGCCAACCAGTGGCCACGTTTGCATACATAAGCAGAGATAGGCAAACGCAATCCAGCAAAGTCATAGAGATCATTAATATAAACTTGTTCACAGCAAAAAAAAAAAAGGGGGGGGGGGGGAGGGGGGGCACTTTTGACATCTCGTGGTCATGGAAGGAAATAGAAAATGTGAGCACCACAGAATTTTGCACACTGTATGGGCCAGAGATGTCAAGGGGCTGTTACAGTAAGATGAAGTATGTATTCATATTGTAGTAAGGTTGACAGCTGGGCAAGTTGGTACTGGTTAATAAAACCGCAAAAAGGTACAAAAGGAAGCGACAAACTGGACAGGACAGAGTGCTGACCTGTAACTATGTATTTTTACTGATAGACAAGGAGAAAGACAGCATGCATTGTTCCACAAGTTCACACGCAGATCTTCTACCGATATCTACACATTACTGTACAGGCTGGACGTTCATTATCAGTTTCAGGAATGGACCTCTTTCGAGTAACAAGCGCCGTCTGGGGAGTTGTCTGCGAACTACAATAGAAGAGTAGCCCAACATTCCTCCGCCGGTCAAATCGCATTGGCGTCGTGCCGTTGTATCGGTTTCCAGTGCTCTTTATACCCCATACTACCGATACTAAAAAACCATGAGTCAAAATAGACTAAATACGCACGAAGATAGATGCTGACAGTGACAATGTTGCTGTCTCCATTTCGCAGGGCACCGCGTCCCGGTGTCCTGTGAGAATGGCGACAGCGGGAGTGTACGCATGCGCAGAAGCTTACTGGAAAAAGATCCATTCTAGCTCCTTACTCGACAAAGCCACTGACGCTGAGCTAATGCAGTTTTTTCTGCCACTGTGGATGTAGAATTCCTCAAACACCTCACGGGATGATTCGCCCAGGCACTCTTTACAGTGAACTGAAACGTGCCCTCCCACTGGTGGCTCCGAGATAGTACTTGTGCTCACACAACCTATCGTTCTGAACGATGGGCTCCGTGAGCACAGGTACTATCTTGGAGCCACAGTTGGAGTGCACCTTTCAGTTCACTGTAAAGAGTGCCTGTGCAAACCGTCTTTCAATACCACCACGATTTTGGGAAGGCACAAAGAAAAGGTGACACATAAGGCGCTTGAGGCATTCTACATCCACAGTGGTGGAAAAAAACTGCATTAGCTCAGCGTCAGTGGCTTTGTCGAGTAAGGAGCTAAAATTCCTGCAACTGACAATGAAGGTCCAGCACGTGCAGTAATGCCTAGATATCATCGGTAGATGATGTGCGTGTGAATGTGTGGATCAATGTGGTGTTGTCTTTCTTCTTTTCTGTCTGTAAAAATACATATTAGTTGTGAGTCAGCGCTCTCTCCTGTCCGGTTTGTCGCTTCCTTTCGTACCTTTATGCACTGTTTTATCCCATTATGTTTAATTCGTATTGTGAATTTTTTGCTCTTAGGTTACATCCAAAAGCTGCTAACTGGATTCTTTGAACACATTGAGAGGTACCCAACGTTCGCAGCAGCAAAGGAAGCACTCCCGAAGCAGAAATGACCAACACTGGGCAGCACGCTGGCACAGAGGCCTGACCTGGAGACTGCTCTAGCCACTCAGCGGTCACGCTTTCGAAGGCAGTGAGATGTGTGTCTCTTCTGGTGGCCTTACAGTGACGCATCATGACGCATGTTAGAGGCACCAGAGGGTGCCTCTAACATGCCTCACCTAGTAGTGATACCCTAACAAGAGCCAGTACGACACTAATCAAGATTGAAGCTGTCAGGGGTCGGGGTTGAACCCAGGGGTCCTGGGTTCAGTCCTAACCCCTGCAAGCTTTGATCTGGATGAGCATTGTACAGGCCCGTGTCGGTGTATGGCCCAACGAGCCGGCGTGGGGCGCCGGAGAACTTTGCCCCGCTGTCGCGCAGTGAAACCCCACATTACGGCATTACATATGTTCCCCTTCTTGGTTGGTATGCACTACTGCAACACATAGTACTCTAGGTGTGTCAGCTATTTGATCATCCAGCCATGCTGTCTGGTCGCAGTGTGTGGATGGACCTCTGGTGCATCTGAGCCGCTGGCCTCACTCGTCTCTTGTGTTCGTTTATCCGGCTGTCCATGGGCTTCTTTTTCATCGGTTAGTATCTAAGTGGTAGGGAACACAGAAGATGGCAAAGATATTTTCCTGTTGTTTTCAGCTGGATTTCGCAATTGACGCCCGCGATTGTGGTCCAGGTGCAGACGTTGGTGCCACCCGTCATTTGTTTCCGCGAGGAATGACCGAATGCCTGCTGATTTTATGATGACTGCTGGGATCCAAGGTGAAGTTTCGGAGAAATTCTTGATGTAAACTGGCTGACCTGCCGCGCACCATGCTGCTACGCTGTCGGTTGGCGTTTCTTCAATAGCCAACAAGTTGTCCCTGATATTGAGACTAACCCTGGGCAGTTGCTTGGTTGGAAGATTTTAGCTCTTACCGAGACACACTTCTTTCAGATGTTTACACTCAGGTTTTGGTATTGGTTTGCTTTGATGACACCTGGTGTGAAGAAGATTGTAGCATGTAGTTTTGACTATTTTAAACAGTGAAGTTAATGTATTGCCACATGTTCTTGTCTTGAAAGATTGTCGACTATTGAATATTTAAAATAATGGTTATGTTGTTTTTTGTGAGTTGTGACTGTTTGGTAAGGATGTTTGGACCTTGATCTAGATTGTGGTGTTCAGGCCTTTTCCGTGCACATTCTGGTATGAGTGTTCTTCAAAGCCTAGACGCTTTCCGACTTACACTGAGCTTTCTTGTCTGTTCTGCTGTAAACAACCTACTTGGTGTTCACTTCTTTACTGAAATTGGTGGATACTTTATCTTGCCATGCATTGCCAAAGGTCTGTCTACTTGGCATTGTTAGTTTTAGTTCCGAGGCCGAACAATTTTACATCAAGAGAGAAAATATTCATTGATACATTCGTTACGCCATCTTGGCCGCGTCCGTCTTCTTTTCGCCTCCTCGCTGCCTCGTGCACCGGTGAGGTGGCGCCTTCTTTTGAGAGCGCGCAACAACAGTTTGCAATACACGACACCTCCCCCTCTTGAGAAGCGAGTCGTTGGCTTGATTAGAGGCCGAGACATTCTGGTGGTCTCGCGGCTCGACTGCTGCAAGTGACTTGCCTCGCCTCTTCTGGGCAAACCGGTTTTCCATTGTTAGGAAGATTTCCCTGAGGCACTGCTTGTAGGTGTTCTTGTACGACGGACATTCCCGACGGCTGTCTGGACGATGTATGATCTCCGTGTATCCTCTGGTCCAACAATGGTTCCTTGTTGTTGGGTGCCTTGCCTAACATGGACCACAGTACCTGGATGGAGGGGCGCTCTTTCTTTCGTCCTGTGTCGGACATTGTAGTTTTCCACCTCCCTTTCTCGAATGGCCTTGTTTCGTTGTCGATACGTGAATCGGTACGTCCACTTTGGTTGCAATGCCCCCGGGCATTGTAGGAACATTTGTCTTTAGCTTGCGGCCCATGAGAAGTTCGGCAGGGAAATAGCCCTCGGGGCCAGGCGTTGCTGGGTGTACCAGAAGGCCTTGAATGACCCTGTCAGATTTGCGCAGAATGTGTTTGGCCGTCTGAACCGCTCTCTCGGCCTCACCATTGCTCTGTGGATAGTGTGGGCTAGATGTCACATGTTCTACGCCCCAGCCACTCAGAAATTGTGCGAACTGGAGCGAACTATACTGTGGGCCGTTGTCCGACTGAATGATATCTGGGATGCTGTAGCGAGCGAACAGGTCGTCCAAGAAATGTACAACACGCTTCATCTGTGTCCCATGTAGCTCTTTAAGTTAAAAACACTTTGAGTAATAGTCCATGGCTATGATGTAGTTCCTTCCTTTGAAGTAGAACGAATCGGTGCCGACCACTTGCCATGGACATTCTGGGAGAGGAGTCTGAAGCAGATGGTCAGTTGGTGCTTGGCGGTGCCTCTCGCAGGCTGGGCATCTGCGCACGAACGCCTCGATGTCTTGGCCGATCGCTGGCCACCATGTAGACTCCAGTGCTCTTGCGCGACACCTGACGGTACCTTGGTGTCCTGTGTGAAGTCTTTCCAGCACTTCCTGACGTAGACTTGGAGAAAAGACGAGCCTTGTTCCTCTGAGCAGGAGACCATGTACAACTAACAGTTCGTCAGCCACACTTGCATACTTATGCACTTATGGTGTCAACGTCTCCGCTTTCGACAATTTTGTTGCACAACAGTGCATGACGAGTGATGTCATCTTGTCTTTTTGCAGCTCGGCTCTAGTCCTGTTTAGCATGTCAGTGGAGGCTTGCAGCTGCTCAATCGTCAGTAGTTTGTACTCTTCGATCTCTGATGCTAGGTTTTCATCTAGGCACTGCAGTGGTTTTCGCAACAAGACGTCGGCAGTGTGCATGTCCTTTCTTGGTATGTGCACGATTGTGAAATCGTATTCGAGCACATGCAAAAACGCTGAAGTCGTGTCATTTCGTCAATGCTCTTCATCGAGAACAAAGGCACCAGTGGCTTGTGGTCAGTCTCAATCACAAAGTGCAGTTCGACCACATACATCCTGAAATGCTCACACACCCACGTTGCAGCGAGAGCCTCCTTTTCTACCTGAGCATACTTTTGCTCTGTTGGTGACAAAGCCTGGGAGGCGTATGCCACTGGCTTGTTGCTTCCCGTCGTCGTTGGCTTGGAGGAGTATGGCTTCTAAGTCATATGATGAAGCGTCTGTCGATAGTGTCAGAGGCTTCTGGAATCGTAATAGCACAGGATAGGAGTTGTTGTCAGGTCAGCCTTGATCTCGTCGAACGCTCTTTGCTGAGGTTGGTGCCAACACCAACTTGTTTTTCTGAGCAGCAGCTCTCGTAGCGGCTTTGTCTTCTCAGCCAGTCCTGGAAGAAATTTCGCCAACTGATTCACTATGCCCAGGAAGGACCGCGGGTTAGTCATGTTCTCTGGTGGTGGCATCTTTCTGATGGCTTCTGCTTTCTCCGGGTCTGCGCCAATACCATTCTGTCCCCGCACGTGTCAAGGGAACTTTATTTTTGTTTTTTGGAATTCACACGTGCGTGAATTTAATGTCATTCCAGCTTCTCTGAAGCACTGTTTAGCACCGTGATCACCTTGATCTCTCCTAAACACGACAATGTCGTCTTGGTGGCACGCTTGTCCAGGCAGTCTTTCAAGGATGAGGAGCATTTCTTTTTGGAAGAACTCTGGAGCTGTTGTGATGCCAAAGGGTAGCCGCAGGAATTGAAATCTCCCAAATGGCGTAGTGAAAGTGGTCACGTCTTGCGATTCTGGTGCAAGGGGTGTCTGCCAATAGCCAGCGTTGGCATCGAGCTCACTGAAGAACTTCACATTGCCCAACTTTGCCAGGTTTTTCTCCACTGTTGGTATGATGACTCTCTCCCGGATCACTTTCTGGTTTAGTTGTCCGTAGTCGACGCATATTCTGATCTCGTCATTCTTTTTCTTTGCAATGACCATAGGCGCACACCAGGGCGTTGCATGGTCAACTTGCCTGATGACTCCCAGTTTCTACATGCTTTCGAGTTGGTCTTTGACTTTGGGCAGGAGTGGAACAGGTACTCGTCAAGGAGCTGCCACTGGATAAGGTGTAGCATTCGCTTGGAGCGTCACCCTGTAGGCTGTCTTCATTTCACCCAGTCCCGTGAACAGCGTGCTAAACTCGTCTTGCCTCGGGAGACTTGCCTTTTTGAGTCCTGTTTTCCTGTGTTTTTGTCTCCACTGTCTCCAAGTGTGCCAGAAAGCCAAGAGCTCGTATGGCTGGTCCTCCCGACAGTGCAGTCTGTAGCCCTTCCACTATAAAAACTTGTTGGTGCATTGACCTGCTGTGCCATGAAATGGTTTGTGTCAAACATTCCTTTTGCCGTGATGGGTGTTCAGCCAGGTCCAAAGAGTCTCTTGTTGGGTGTCCTTGGTTTCTCGATGCGGTTATTGTCGTACTGGGACGGAGGAAGAACACCGACGTCCGCTCCTGTATCAACTTTGAAGTGCACTGGACATCCTTCCACCATTGCTGTGATGAATCATGGTTCCTGATTTTCTTTGTCATGGAAATCCAACTTCCCTGGAAGTTCAATGGCGTACGGGTTGAAGAAGTTCGGGCCATTTTGCTGCTGCGTTGCCGCTGCCCTTTGTGTGGAGACGTTTCCTTCTTTGTCCGGCATGTTGAGTAGTTGGTGGGCGCTCACCCATCTCTGGATGGAGTCCTCTTGTTCTTGAGGTTAGTCATTTCTTTCTTTTCTTTTATCGCTCCCACCATGTCATGTTTTCAGGGCCGAACATTCTTACGTCAAGAGAGAATGTGTTCATTGATACATTCGTTACGCCATCTATTGCCGCGTCCGTCTTCTTTTCGTCTCCTCGTTGGCCTGTGCGCCGGTGAGGTAGCGCCCTTTCTCGAGAGCGCGCAACAACAGTTTGCTATACACAACAGTATGAACAGTGGTCTGGTACCTCTGACCATTTTAACAGTGAAATTGTGTATGCTTTTCCGCTTTATAACATCCCATATTTATTGAGTAGGACAGTTCTGGTGCATTTTTCTGTGCTGTAGCGATTTGCTAGTAAATTTATTCCAGTCATACCATTACGATAGTATTTTTTTTAATCTTTATCTCAATTGCTATTGAATTTTCTTCCTAAGGTTATTTATGGTTGGTGACAGTTCAAGAGTGCAGTCGAATTCCCATGCAGAATGCGTTCATCCCGTTCTGCCAAGCTCTGGCTGAGCGTGCACGCTCGTGCTATCAAGGCCAAAAATTACGTACTGTAGGCAGAGCATCTATCGCTCTTTTCACCTGTCACCAACTCTAGTATGGCAGTTTTCTTTGAACCTTGGTAGAAATCTGTCCCTTGAATTTTTTTTAATTGCTTATCACTGTATCAAATCTCAAGTGAGTTGCAGAATAAACATTGGTTGTGTACTGTTTTTCCTATTGGTGGACTTCCTTGCTCACTGATAGATTTTCCACTCAATTTTTCTGTGAATACATTTTACAGGTGCTTGTAAAGGTTTTAACTTTCATATTTGTGATGATAGAGTTTTGCAAAAATGTATAAAGCAGACAAGTCAGTCTGACGAACCTGTAGCTCCAGGCTCCAGAGCTCTCAACGCAGCCCATTTACGAAATCGGTGCCAGATCATAGATTAGTGCCGAGCAGCAAGCTCGGCACTAATCTATGATCTGGCACCCAAATGTGTTGTTCCACTGGCACCCGAATGCACATACAATTGTAAATATAACCTTTACCGTGGGATGCAAATGGGTTTAGACACCAATGAAAGAGTTGCATTCCTTGCACCACACATATTTAATAAATAAGGGTCAATTTGCGGGTTCTTATATTGAGTCTGCTGTACGTTATCCACGTTACTCAAGAGCTGTGAAGTCATTTTGTGCAATAAAACTAAGAAATTGAAAAAAAAAAATGAAAATGACACTATTATACTGGTAGAGAGGAAGCTAGTTTGTGTTTTGATATTTGGCATTGCAAAACGCACAGTAAAATACATCACCAATCATTCTGGCGTTAGGCTGAGATACTTACATGCAGTAAAGTATTCAAAGCAAGTGCTTGCAGCGACGTTAACTCCGCCGTTTTCCCAAGAGAGAGAAAGGTCAGAAGAGGAAGAACAGAAAGGTTAACCTAGGTTAACAGTAAGTAAAAAAATAAAAAAAAGCAATGGGGGTAATACATAGTCACGAGGGGCAAAGCGGTCGAATCGAAGGTGCGAGCCCATCCTCGGTGACTCACCCGAGCTCCCAACATCGCTCATCCGCTGCGACAGCTGGACGACGCGTGTTTTTGCAATGAGGGCTCCAGTAAAACGTATGAACTCGCGTTCGCAACCCGACTTTCACTCAATCTGGAGGCAAAATATCCCGTGCTCGTTTAGTGACTAGACATTCTACGGCATGGCGTTGTAACGCCAGCGACGTGATATCAAAAGCCGCCAGCGACGTATGATATCTAACGTATCAAATACACACCAAAACCGAAATTACGAAAACATTTGGCCATTCCGCTTGATGCTCAGCTGGGTGTTGTCAAAAATACTGGCAGCCTTATCACTCTCCTTCGCAAAGACGGAGCAAATCGTTGCCGAGAAGGTATTTCAGCCCGTGGGACTCGCGCGCAGCTGCTCGAGACGGACGGCTGTTTTGGATTTTTTTTTACTAACAACCCGACAAACCCAACGCGAACCGCTTTCCGTACGCCTACGGACTGCACTACGGAGATTATATTGCAAAGTACACAGCGCTACATACCCCACATATAGGCAGTATTAATTGTAGATTGCACCCAAACGGCATATTGCAACCGCAAGCCCGATGTTTCTATCACTGATCTGACGTCACGACTCGGTCGCAACGTCGGCCATTGTTATTTGCGGAAATCGCTGTACAGTTTCGTATGCACGCTGATAATTGATTTAAAACTAATAGTGGGGCTCCTTTTGTAAAATAAAAATTGCATATGTCTATATCTAGGCTGCCTCGACGTGAGTAGCGCGAAAACTTACGAACTTCCGGATTTCACCAGACACTCCCTTTAACATCGAGAAGGAGACGAGAGGTGGTTTGGCGTTGGCTGAAATATTTAATGACTATTTCGTAAACACTGTAAAGAATGGTAACGATGCCGATGAATTTTCATTCATGAAAGGTGTCTCTGACACACTTTTTCTTGCCCCCACCGACGCGGAGGAAGTGGCATCAGTTTTTATGAACCTTGGAAATAGCAAAAGTACTGATATAGATGGTGTTCAAATCAAACCTCTGAAACATGTAATTAAATCAATTGCTCCTCTTTTAACGCATATTTTTAATTTCGCAGATCAAAATGGCCATTTTCCTAGAAGAATGCAAGTTGCAAAGGTTACGATTATTTTCAAGCCTGGGGATAAAAACCACCTGGGAAATTATAGACCTGTTTCTGTGCTCCCAGTGTTTTCAATGGGGCTAGAGAAAATAATACATGCCAGATTATACACCTTCTGTGAAAAACACTCTATCCTAACATCTTGCCAGTTTGGTTTTAGGAAGGGGCATTCGACGGAACTCGCGCTATTAAAACAGAAAGAACTAATTTTAAACAACATAGAAAGAAAATTGATTACTTTGGGTGTCTTCATCGATTTTTCAAAGGCTTTCGACCGTTTAAGTCATAAAACTCTGTTTCAAAAATTAAATTCATACGGGGTGCGAGGAGTAGCCTCAACACTGATCGAGAGTTTTTTTAAAATACCGGCATCAGTGTGTCGTGATCAACAGCCAGCGCTGTAGCTTAAAGAAACTAACGTCAGGGGTGCCACAGGGGAGCATCCTTGAACCCCTTCTGTTTAACTTATACATCAATCATATAGTAAATATTGACGACAGTGCAGATTTTATCATTTACGCAGACGACACCAGTTTATTCTTTTCGGGGAAAGTTGTCCACCAGGTTTTCTGTTCGGCAAATAGCGTTTTGCAGAAGATCAGTTACTGGACAATCTCAAAGTCTCTAATAATTATTACAGATAAGACGAAAGCAATACTTTTTTGATCCAAAAATACAGTGTTTTCGTCTACTCAAGGGCTTTCTCTCCAAGGACAAAATATTGAATGTGTACAAAATGTGAAGGTTTTTGGTGTGATATTTAATGAGTACATGAGCTGGGACACCGAAGTGCAATGCATAGCTGGCAGACTTTCAAAAGTTGCGGGCATTATTTATAAATCCCGTCATATATTACCCCTTTCGGTCTTAATTCTTCTTTATAACTCCCACTTTTACTCTTGCTATAATTACTGCTTCCTTGTTTGGGGTAGCACAACGGCTACAAATATGCATCACTTGCACGTTCTCCAGAAGAGAAATATTCAAATTATGTGCAATGCGGAGTTCAACGCTCAGACATTACAACTTTTCAAAAAGCTTCATATAGTTCCAATTACAGAGCATTATAATTATAAACTTCTTCTAACATATCAAATGCCTGTAAGGCAAAATCGCCTTGTTTTTCTCTTAATCGCCAATAAGAAGCGGAGAGTGCCTGCATATGCAGGCCGTTGTGTTGACGCATGGTCAACGCCTCGCTCGAGAACTGGATACGGCCTCCAGATGTTGCAGCACTCGTTGCCTAACGTTATAAATAGTACTCATAGACTGGGCACGGACTTGATGGGTTTAAGCAGAAAAGATATTCGTTCATTGTTTCTCTAGTGTTATGTGTGCCTATTCTTGATGGGACCTCCGACCTGCAAAAAATGTTCGTAAAGTACGCCAGATTTTTTTTTTGTTGTTGTTTTTTGTTTAATGGTTGTGTGTTTTGATGCTATGTAAACCTTGTTCTACGGGTCACTAGTATGTGAAATAGTTTTCTCTCGTTGCTGGTGGGGAGGAGAAACTCTGTCAAGCGACAACAGTCTGCTTTTTTTTCTTCCTCCCCCTCTTCCCTGGAGAAAAACAATAAAGTTGAAGTTGAAGTTGAATTAGGCCCATAAATTTATTTGTGGTATGTAAGAAAGTATTATCAAGACCCCTAAAATAAATACAAACATGGGCGACATGAGACAAGCCGCATTGCCATCGACCAGAATCAATGGCAGGAATGGCAGCGAGCGCGGTAAGCGCGGGGTTCGCCACGTCCCGCGACATGGCGTAATTGCTTTTGGTGCATATCTGTCTCCAAGACACGTTTCTTTCCGCGGCATTTGTCTCGACGGTCTTTTCTAGGTGTGTCCCCAAGCATTCCGGTGCTTTGATAGCCGGCAATGCTGCGGTCGTCGTCGGGGGTGATGCGTGTTTTCGAGGTCGGCTACACGGCTATGCGTGTATGACCAAACCAAAACACATTTTTTACAACCTCGCATGATTTTTGAACTAATTATCCGTTACTCAAGGTATAAATTTATCGCAATTTGTGTAACTAGCGTGTTTTTCACCCGAAATATTCGCTAAATACACGGTGCTTGCTAACAGTGTGGTGATCTGTTTCGATCGTGAACGTGGTCCCGTCGACATAAATGTCGAAGCGCTTCAGGGCAAATACAATAGCCAAGCTCTCTTGTTCACATGTGCTGTAGTTCACCTCAGTGGGTGTCAGCGAGCCACCAGCAAAAGCTACCGGACCATGCACTCCCTCGTGCTCTTGGAGCAGGACCGCTCCCAAGCCCAGTTTGCTCGCGTCCGTTTGGATCACGAAAGGCTTGTTCAAATCGGGCAGCTTTAGTTCAGCTGTGTCCGCCAGCGCTTCGGAGGTGCAGCGAAATGCCGCCTCCTGCTCGGGACCCCAACTCCATCTCACGGTCTTTTTCAGTAGCCGTGTTAGTGGCGCTTGGAGTGATGCGCAGTTCGAGATGAATTGGCGCTAAAAGTTTACCATTCCGAGATAGCGACGGAGCGAGTTTACGTCCGTCGGCGCCGGAAACTCCCGGATAGCTTTAGCTTCTCGGGGTTTGGCGTGATGCGCCCGCAATCGAGCGTGAACCCAAGCAAGTTGATGCGGGTTTCGGCTATTTGGGCCTTTTCTGGGTTTAAAGTGATACCCGCGGCCTTTAGCCTGTTGAACACATCCCTCAAATCTCGTAGATGATCTTCGAAGGTGTTGGAGTACAGGACAATGTCGTCGAGATAGGCCATTGCATGTTTCCATTTGGCTTCTCCCAGTACTCGGTCAATCAAGCGTTGGAACGTCATTGGCGCTCTGCACAGGCCAAAGGGAATTCTTGTGAATTCGAAAAGCCCACGGTGACACACGAAGGCTGTTTTTGCCTCGTCACCTGCCTCCATTTGAACTTGAAGGTAGCCTCGGCTAGCGTCCAGGGTTGCGAAATACCATGCGCTGCCGAGGTTGGAAAGGATCGAGTCAATATCTCGGTAGCGGATATGCGTCTTTCCGCGTTACGTCATTTAGACGGCGGGAGTCTACGCAGAGCCGCGAGCTGCCGTCCTTTTTTGGGACCAGCACAACGGGGAATCCCCAGGGA
The DNA here is from genome assembly GCF_016920785.2 of Ixodes scapularis. Taxonomy (NCBI): domain Eukaryota; kingdom Metazoa; phylum Arthropoda; class Arachnida; order Ixodida; family Ixodidae; genus Ixodes; species Ixodes scapularis. The sequence goes on along the minus strand of NW_024609879.1, from coordinate 46,953,893 downwards.
CTGTTCGACCGCCGGACAACTCCGGTGTCGATCATTTCGTCCAAGGCGACGTCGATGGCTTTTCGTTTAGCCAGACGGACGGGTCGTGCATTTTGCCTCCGAGGAAGCGCATCGCCCGTGTCGATCCGGTGTCGCACTTCGTTTGTGCACCCGGGACGCTCTGTGAACATGGCGTCGTAGCGTCGCAATAATGTCGACAAACTGGATTTTTCTTGCCCTGACCCGCAGCCTGACTCAGTCAGCAGGGGGTGGGTGACCTCCGACGCTACGGCGCTTGTTTGCAACCGCGTCGGGGTACCTCTTGAGGGGTTGATACCCGATTTTGTGATTCTGTTGCCTTGTCTTGGCAGCTGCTGTCAGCCCCATTAACCAGTGTTTTTTCTGGCGTTGGGGGTTCGCAGAAGGATTTCAGAGGTGCGAATGGGCCCTCTCGGTAGCCACCCCTACTCACGTCGATCACGATCCGTGTTTTGTCGAGAAAATCTCTGCCCAGGATGATCGGAACGGAAAGGCTGGAGAGATGAACGAAGCGTTGCCGTCTTACTCGATTCTCCCATCTCGCAACCAACCGCACAGTACCGCTTGAATGGGCGGTACCGCACGCTAGTCAAAAGGCCGTGTTGCCCTCCCTCATATGCACTGAGTTTTGCTGGAGGTGGATCAACACTTTGTCGCCGAAAAGCGAGGCTCTGGCTCCGGTGTCCTGCAGTGCCTTGAACGTCCGACCGAAAATCGTCAGGGCTATGAATGGCGCTAGCGTGTCGGTCGGAAAGCCTATTCTGTAGGCTTTAGGCAAAAAGTGTCTCTTGCTCCGTGCCGTTTTGAGCCGCCGGGTTGGTTATCGGCGGCTTTGCTCGTTTCCCGACTGTTGGGGACCGGGGTTCTGCAGTTCTGGGCATTGTCGAACCAGGTGGTGGGCGCTACTACAGCGAAAGCAACGTTGTTGCGGGACTTTTTTTGAGTCCTGTCGTGCGCCTTGATGTACGCCGCGCCTTTCGTCTTGTGTGTTTGGGCGCTTTGGCCGCGTTTCCTCCCGTGGCATCGGTAACTCTGTGGTCCGATCTCGCCTGTTGAACTGCGGCGCAGTCTCTGCTGCCCTCCGTTCACAGGAGTACGAGTCGAGCGCACGATCTGATATGTCGTACGTGTTTCGACTTCGCTCGTCTGCGTAGTGGGCGGCTTCGTGTCTCCTGTTTCGGGACGCCGCGTCCCCGTTCCAAGCGCAGCGCGGCTCGAGTGCCGCTGATGCTGGCGGTCGTGGCGGTACGCTCGTGCGGCAAGAACGTCTCCTTGAATCCGCCGAGCCTCCGAGGCCAGTTTGTTCAAGTCGCGAAAGCGACTGCCTCGGAGATACGCCGCAAAAGTCGGGTGCGTTTGTCGAATGACTCGCTCTACCCGCTCTGCATTGGGCGCTGAGGGTTCTGCTAGCCCAAAGAGCTCTTGCATCGCCCTAACGAACTCCAACAGTGACTCGTCTGGGTGTTGAGTCCGTTGTTCGAGCTCTCGCCTCATCCTGCGTTCGTAGTCTGCAGGGAGGAATTCCGGGCGAAATGCCTTGCGGAACTTCTCGATCGACGACAGCTGGCTTCCTGTTAGACGGAGCCACCGCGCCACTTGGTCCACCAACGAGATTGGCAAGTTGCGTTCAAGTATCTCGTGGTCCGACATTCCCATGGCCTGTTGGTACTTCTTCAGGTTATCGAGGAAGTCTGTCGCACTCACTCGGTCTCCGTACCCTTGGTGTGTCGGGATAGGGATTTGGACCGGCGGCCGTTTCGGCGGCGGGGGCCTAACTGCTGCTTGCAGTGCACCCCTCAGGCTTTCGATCACCCGAGCTGCGTTTTCTAGCAAGGGGTGATACGCGCCAAGCGTGTTTTCTCTGTAGTGAGGGTCGCTCTCCGCATGTGCCGCTGGCGGGTTGTTCCCTCTGTATGGGCCCGCCAAGTGGTTTGTTGCGCCTGTAGCAGCTGTGCTGTGCTGCGGCTCGTAGACGGCGTCAGTGTTACCTCCGTGCGGAGAAGCTGACGGCCAGTCTGAGGTTAAGAGATCGAAGCTGTAAGAGGCTGCATTTGCCTGGTGTTGCGTCATTGCCTCTTGTCTCGCCGGACCCGTGTTTACTTCGAAAGTCACGGGTGGGCTTGGCTCAGCAATGATGGCTGGCGCGCTCCGAGAAGCAGTGCCTTTGTTGCATTCCGGGCAGTGTGAGTCATACCCATTAGGGAAGCTCGGCTGAAAGGACACTTGCTCATTGTGTCCGTGCGTGGCTGACGTGGCCACAAAGCCGTTGAGTGGCATCGGGTTTTGGGCAGTCGCCTCTCTCTCCGTCCACGAAGTTCTTGGCCGGAAATTGGCCTGGTTCGCTGTCATTGCGAGAGTGCTGCTTTGTTTGCAGTCGCCGGACAGGCCGCACGTTGGGGCGCCAGATGTGGGTTTCCCCTTTTAGGGTTACCATTTAGAAACATACAAGGTTCCTTGGGTCCGGATAAAGACGTGTTTATTTGACTTAGATGCCACACGCTTGCCCGAAGGCCAACAATGTTGGAGATGACGGCGCTGTCTCTTTTGACAGGATCGCCAGTCGGAGTCCGCGCTGCCGCTATTGACAGTATCACGGAGGGGGAGGATCAGATAACGATATGAAGGCTCCGTCGAGCAGAGCCTGCCCCAGCGAGAGTCACGCCCGTTGGACTAGGGCCGTCTTATATAGCCTGCGGTGATGGACGCGCCCGGGGTGGGTCGGATGTAGGTGGCTCCCCGGAGGGACGGACGCGTCCAAGTCATGATCCCGAGGGGTGTGCCTTAGGCAGATCACCCGAGAAGGGCGAGAGAAAGCCGTCCACCAGGGAATACGGCTTCGCCCTCGCATCCGGGACGCGCCCCCACGTGGCGACGCCCCACGGCCTGCCTGAGCTAGGCCTAGATAGGGATGCGGGAAACACGTGGTTCCCACAACATGTGCTCACTCTATCCGGGGGAAAGATTCGGGGTGGACAACTAAAATAAAGCTGATGACGAATGCACGTTCAATAAGTAATTTCTTCTTGAGTCTCGTTTAAAACGCTTCTGCTGCAAACGTCCGCATGCAAACCTCGTGGACGTGGCCACGAAACACCCTGCTTGGTTTTTAAACATTAAAATTGGCTCAATTTAAGATAACATGGTAGAGATTACGAGAGAAAAATGCAAAAATATATAGACGAAAAAGAAGACATAGAACACAACCATTTTTTTTTCGTTCGTGTCTTTTTGCGTTTTTCATTCCTTTTGGGTACGAACCGAGTAGTTGATTCAAAGTATTAGTTAGCGCTGTTTTATCTTTGCTTCGATCGCCTTAACGTAACTACAAAATCTATTATTGCATTTTTTTGCCGTTATTCATCACCCTTTATTATATTGCCTCCCAATATGCAGGGTACTAAGGAAGGAAATCCTGTTTAAAGCGCCACAAAACTAATCTGGATATTGCGGTCAGCATCAACCCGGCGAGTAGATAGCTCCACCGGCTGGAGCAAGCAACCCAATTTTTAAAAACGTAGCGTAGTATGATTCATTTTAGGCAATGCTTAGAAAGTTTCAGTGCTGAAATGGTAGTCAACAGAGCCCGCGAATACTTGAAGACGAATAGTGTCCGTCACCAAAAGCAAACTCCATTTGTTATCAAAAAAAGAAAAAAATCATCCCCAATCTTTTAACCAGAGCACTAATTCGGAATTTGAGATTTTCTTCCAACCGCTAGGGTTACGTTTTAGCAGACTTCCAGCGTCCGCGACGTATATTAGTTTTTTTCGAGGTTAGAAATATTTTGTTTTCTCTAAAAAAAGGTTTGTCTAATTTTCCAAAGTCATCACATTACTATCGTTTTAGCGAAAACTCGGGGCCGGTGTGAGCATCAGGAATTCTAAAGACGTTCGTCTCAGCATTATGCAGTGTTAGAATCTGGGCCAACGATACAGGATGCTTAAAGGTGTCAAAATGTCTATCGGGTTAAAACGCCCACCGAGTCTAAATGTCTAGTTGGACTAAAATGTTCAAAGAGTCAAAATGTCCAACGAGACGAAATGTACAATCGGGTCAGAATGTCTAGAGAGTCAAAATGTCCAACGAGACGAAATGTCCAATCGGGTCAAAATGTCCAAAAAGTCAAAATGTCCAACGAGAGGAAATGACCCACAAGGTCAAAATGTCCATTGAGACGAAATGTCCATCGAGACGAAATGTCCAATATTGGACAGTCTGACCCGTAGGACTTTTCGTCTCATTGAGCATTTCGACGTGGAATCCACAGGCGGAGACGCGTTCCAGGCAGCTTACCTAAACTTAAACGAAAAGGGTGACGGATATTCTACTGGGAAGTGACGCCAGCCTCCGCCACGTGCACACCGGTACAACACCGCCTAGAAGACAAGGCCGCAGTGCTGACATGTTTTGCGCCAAAAGCGAAGGCCAAAGCTGGACCAAAATTAACTGTTGGGCTAGTTGGCTACACATTGTATAAAAATTCAAAAACGCCAACACCAAGGAAAAGAAGAGGGTACAGGACAGAGCGCTTACTCTAACTGGAATTTTAATGTATTCCCCGAGGAAGACATAGAAGAAGAATTAGGCATGTGAAGGTAAAAAAGAAGAAAATTATTGTTATCGTTTGTAGATGCATTAAAAAATTTTAAACTAAATCTGACTTCACCCCTTGACACTGGCAAAAAAAAAAGAAGAAAAAGAAGAAGAAGAAGAAATTAATAAAATTCAGAAGTATAAACAAAATCAGCAGGTCAAGGATAAGGTTAGAAAACATTAAAGCGACCCGGGTTAAGAAAAAAGGTCGAGGTATCTCATCTCTTTCTCAGACAGCGCTATTGATGGCGCGCTTATACAAGCTCCCCCGAGAGACAATATGGTTTTCGCTTCATAGAGTTCTCTGGATCTTTTTTTATGGTAATGCTTGAGGATCTTAGTCTGTTGGAATATGGGTGTGCAGTGGCAGACGCGGACATGTATGGCGAGATGTCCCGATGGTGATGATTTCAGAGAAAGGTGATACTCTCGAAGTCTCACGTTCACACAGCTCCCAGATTGACACACAAGTACGTCAACTGCAACATCAACGTAGTGTTCAAAGTACCATTCACATGTGGGAAAGTCTACGTCGGACAATCTGGGCGCTGTGTGAACGTGAGACTTCGAGAGCATCAACTTTCTCTGAAATCATCACCATCGGGACATCTCGCCATACATGTCCGCGACTGCCACTGCACACCCATATTCCAACAGACTAAGATCCTCAAGCATTACCATAAAAAAAGATCCAGAGACCTCTATGAAGCGAAAACCATATTGTCTCTCGGGGGAGCTTGTATAAGCGCACCATCAATAGCTCTGTCCGAGAAAGAGATGAGATACCTCGACCTTTTTTCTTAACGCGGGTCGCTTCAATGTTTTCTAACCTTATCCTTGACCTGCTGATTTTGTTTATACTTCTGAATTTTTATTAATTTCTTCTTCTTCTTTTTTTTTTGCCAGTGTCAAGGGGTGAAGTCAGATTTAGTTTAAAATATTTTAATGCATCTATAAACAATAACAATAATATTATTTTTTACCTTCACATGCCTAATTCTTCTTCTATGTCTTCCTTGGGGAATACATTAAAGTTCCAGTTGGAGTAAGCGATCTGTCCTGTCCCCTCTTCTTTTCCTTCGTCTTTGCGCTTTTGAATTTTTATGCAAAGCTGGACACAGATTGGAAACGAGGGCTGCGTCAGTGCTCGGCTTTGAGTCAAGTTTGAGAAGAACGTTGACCAATCGTCGTGTTCAATCTGTGGTCAGCATTAGCCTTCGCTGATGACGACACCTCTATCAGCACTGCGGCTTTGTTAAGTACGATGTGTCGACCGGGAGCGAATTGTCGCCAACCAATTCAATAGCAGTACGTTATCTGGGGGTGACGTGGCTGTAAAAAAAAAGGGCGTCACTCTATAATGTATTTTCGTGCGCTCAGCGTCTGGGGCTTTTTTTTCAGTAGTTTGAGTATTCCAAACTTTGGACAACCTAACCAATATTGCCATCAGATAGCGCGGATGAAGTTGTATTTTATTTTGCTTTTAAACAGAGCCACGGCGTAATTGAACGGCACGCAGCAAATCTCCAATTGAAATGTAAAACAAACGAGGTGAACATTTAAAACTAACTATTAGGATTCCAGGCAAGTAGATGGCTCACAGGCCCTAGAGACATGCCTGACTTGGCACAAGCTTCGCAATCCGGGGGGGGGGGGGGGGGGGGGGCTAAATTGCGACTAACACGGTTTTGCTTCCAAGACGTCAGCTAGTGTCGGAGTAGTTTTCTTTAACGCTACTATAGCTTTTTTAACTTCAAAACACTGGTAAAGTGGCAGACTTGAGTGAAGATGCCACGTGTGAACCGAAGCACCAGTAGTGAAGCCTAAATCTGGTGCGTGTTTAGCAATTTTCGTGCAATTATGTCAATTGACAGCCAAACTACCAGCAGTGAACCTAATATAGGCGCTTGTTTGGAGATGTAGGGCAAAGATACCCTGATTGTGACCAAAGAAGGGAAACTTTTGCTTTATACTTTGGTTTTTGGCCAATTAACCCTCTGAAGTGTCTAACCATATGATTTTGACTTTGATAGACGTGCTGCGCTGCGAAGTTCTGCCGAACAAACGCGTGACTAAAAATTGAAATGAAAAGGATGAGTTTACATTGAGATGAAATTCATCTCAATGTAAACTCATCCGTTTCATTTCAATTTTTAGTCACGCGTTTGTTCTGTAGAACTTCGCAGCGCAGCACGTCTATCAATGTACAACCAACTAGCCCAAACCCAAGTCCAAGCTTTATTAATGATTTTGACCCAAAGGACTGCGCAACCTGGTCTAATCAATACACTTCATTCGTACCCAGTCTTCCGTCTCAGTCAGCAACGTTACTGTGAAAAATTACTTTCTATATTCGGAGTCCATTTATTATTCATTTTATGTCACTTGGGAAACACACCATAGGTGCTCAGTTTGTCCGGAAAATATAATTTAAAACTCTTATCTAGACAGGAAATGTTTCATAAAGAAACGGAAATGACAGCGGGAAATTTTTTCGTTTCAGATTTTATTGCTACCGACAACGAAATCCGGGCACGTGTTGCGTACCACAGCTTTTCCTGGAACTGGCAGCGGCGCAAAGCCGTCACGTTAAATTTAGTATTTTTTTATTTCAACTTTGCTATGCGCTGAATCTTTAGGAATATTAAAGTGTTATTGATAATTCTAAAAACCTAATGCGCGTGCGTGTTTATTAATAGATTGAGTAAAACCGGAACTACCCTGCCTTTTTTTTTTGCCTTCTAAGGCTATTTAAACAGCCTCGGCAAAGATAGAGATCTAAAAAAAAGGTTTTCTTTTTGAGCGCTCAAATTAAAATTAAAAAAATTGAATTTTTGGGTATACTATAAGAAAGTTATACAAACAAAAATCTTCCGAAGTGCATCATGACAGCGTCTGTGAACATGGCTGTGCTAACTGCAAATTTTTACATCGCATCTGTAAGATACACTGCACTGCACATTATCAAGATGGTCGTTTTTTGACAGACAAGTTGCAGCTATTTTGAGCGTGCGCTATTGACAACGCGCTAAAATGTAACTTCCATTAAACGCACATTGTACACTACGGGAATTGCACCACATTTATATATTCATACTATGTTCGTTTTAAATACTTCCACATAACCATCCATTTTGATACCGTCAAAAGCATTTTGTCAAAGCTGACTCCCAAATCGAGTTTCCAAGTTCCATTAAATTTACACGCACCAGCCAGCCAGCCTGTACAAAAAAAAATATTTTAAATGTGTAGATAGCGTGACCTTGGCGTGCAGCACAAATGCATGTTGTAGATGAAACATTTAGCCAGTACAGAAGTACAGCTAGCATATAGTGCTTTCAATATGCATAACAAAGTAGTGGTACACTACCGAAAGTTAATACAATGTTCTTCCAGAAAAAAAAAAGTTAGGAACATGCCATTGTTGGCTATTTTATGCTGTTTTGGTGCAGTTTTCAAGTGCAGATTTAAAGTGCAGTTTTCAATGGCTCAGTTTTAATTTCGGCTACATAACAACTTCGTCGTAAAATTCCTTGATTGGAGGTAACTGGAAATTGGTCGCGTGGAGCTTTGCTCTAAAAAAATTGAAGACGAACATTTTAGCATTATTATTAGATGACCCTTATATTTGTGTGCACTGTCCACCTTTTAGAGGTCTTTACAGAGCTCAAGGCGAGCTCCAGTGGTTGTGTTAGCTACTCAAACTAAGCCCAGTTTCAAATTACACAGAGCTCAATCTTCCCGGCGCGCTATTTATTATCTCTAAATTTAAGAGAGCTATAAAGAAAATGGAATATAAACGTTATAAGAAAATCAATAATCAATCTCTCCAGTGGGGTGAAGTCACGTTTTGTAAAACTTGCTAGTCGAGCGGACAGTCTGAAAAACTAAATATTTCGCACAAATGTCGAGGTCTACCTACTCTCCTTCCAATCAGAGCCAATCAAAGCTCTGCGTTTTGACTTCATTGCAACCCCTGCGCAAAAAGCAGACAACTTGCGCTCCGCACTGAAATTTCACCGGAGAATAAATGATCCCCTTTGAAGGGGTCATTTATTCCTTCAATGACAAAGAACGACAATCGCCATTAGAGATCTCAAGCACGTTGAAAATGCACTGAAAGGTAAATTAGGCAGGCTTTCAATGGTCTCGGTGCTCGAGAAATGAGCCCGAGTGATTGTAAGCTTGCTCATGGAACCTTCGTGTGCATGCTGCACGTGCTTGAGGTTAGTCGTTCCCGCTTGACGCTGTTTTATTACTCAATGTGTACTTGGACGTAAAGACAGTTCTTTGGTGGCCGCGTCGGGGGGGGGGGGGGGGGGTAAAAAATACCCAGAGTCATGCTTCCTATACGGGTAGACACTCAGGAGGAGGAAGAAGCGAGAGCTCGCGGAGACGTCAGAAAATCAAGCCCTTCTTGGTTTGAATTGGGGCTACACGCCCACCTAGCAGCCTGTGTCTCTACTCGCTGCTCCAACGCGTTCGAATGCAAACGCTGAATGTCGGAATCCAGAGTTCGGCGTTCGAATGTGTTCGAAGAGTTAGTAGAAACTAACGCAGCCAGCTTTGGATCTACCCACTTATCACACCAAGCAGAGCTCGTTTTTTTTACGTTCCCGCGCCCTCTTGTCTTTTTCTCTCCCTGAATTTCTACCCGTAAACTTCGTCTTAGCATGAAGCAGACCACAGGGGATGCTACGAGCCATCAGTCAATCCGGCACTGGGAGCGTATTTTCTGGTTTGGCGAAACAACGCGTGGGACTGCTAAGCCGCTTAATAGCTCCTCAGTGTTTGGTTAACTGGAATGGACCCATGGCGTCCGCTGCGGCCTATTTTAGGGTATGACGGAGTACAATAACGAAGCAACTGACATGGTGCTGTTCAAGGAACCTGTGCATACAAAAAAAAGTATAGGAGGTTTTCTTAAATATCTCAATATATCCATACTTTAGGATACCCCTCTCGCAGTGAAAGAAGGCTTCCAGAATCTTCTATAAAGTGTCTATCTTTTAAATCTTCCTTTTTTATGCCAAGGAACTGATTTGCTTGCGGCTCAACCTGATGTTTAATTTATGTTTTTAGAACATTTAATGGTTCACAAAATACAACTTCCTAAAATTAACAAAAGATCCGTAAAGCGGAACCAAAATTTTGATGAGAATAAAAGGAAGAAAAAAAATGAAATACGCGACTTCACCGTTTAGGCCTCCGAGTAGCGAACCACCACGACACATAGTGAATGCGTTTCATTTATTACTCGTCAGCGTCCATTTTTTGTAATCATTAATATTTTTTTCGTTTAAAAGAATTGTGCGTAGAGAAATACCGAAGAGAAAACATTCTCATTTGCTTATATTTTAATTTCTTGGTACCAGTCAGCCCGCTATTTCTGCGACGTTGAAATGTACACTAAATCACGTAAGTGTCTAGTTTATGTTTACTTTCTTCGTAACACATTTTCACTCGATGTTGACTTTACAGATCAGGCTTCGATCGTTTGTAAAGCGAAGCACGTGATTTGCGAATGGACACTGAAAAAAATCCTCACTAGTCGCCTTTAAACAGGTACTCTCCCTGCTTCTAGTGTGGCCTATAATTAGCCTCGCAGAGTTAGGACCGCAAACAAGTTGATGCAAGACCATGCTTCCTGGAGTGGCACCCAATGGTTGGTGTTGAGAATTTAGCTTCTCACTCTGATTATTCCCCTTCCCCTACAAAAATAACCCTTTACCAGGAAAGCAGCTTTATGACAACTTGCTCATACCGGAATCCACGGGTATGACATGGGCCGGACGTTTCTGAGTTGTTTATTTTGAACGATAGAATTAAACTTGCTTTTTTTTTCCTCCCCAACATCCCACACGTAACGGATATTTCCTGGTACGTAAACTGTATAAAATTATCAGCTTATCGCAATAGTGTGTCACCTCCTTCTCAACGGTCGCACAGAAAGCTCAAATAATGGCAGCTAACTTGGTGAGCCCTTTCAAGACGGTTGTCCTGCTGGCGCTTTGTTTCGTCGTCGTGTGGAGTGAGTATTCTTGAGCCATATCTTGCAAGCATTGCTGGAGATTGGCCGGCAGTCTGACGTTTGTGGGAAGTTTTCAAGGGCCCAGTTTTAATTGGGGCTACTTAAGAACTTGATCGTGGAATTTCTTGATTGGGGGATAACTTAAAATTGTCCATGTGGAGCTTGGCTTTAATAAATTCAAAAGGAACATTTTAATATTATTAATGCATGACCCTTATATTTCGTTAAAATGTGAACTCTTTACGGGGATTTTACAGAAGTGGAAAAATGTTTAAAAAAATAATCAATCATGCGCACACCTTCCAAACAAAACCTGAACGAAATGAAAATAATTGCTTATATAATAGAGAAAAAACTATAATTCAAAGACAATGAATTCATTGCTTACGATGTCATTGAGAGGAACGAGCGTAACACAATATAGTGGAAAAAAAGAAAAAAATTCTCAAAATATGCGATACGACAATAAACATCGACGGTGTATACAAAAATATAATCCCGCCGGGTTAAGAAAGAGCTTTTTCTTAGTGCTAGCTGTACTACAAAAGAAACGCTCTGGTTGGCTCTGTAGTGTTCTATACTTTGTTCACCCTCGAGCTGAGACTGCAGCCACAAGCTGAGACTGCAGACTGCACGAGAGCACCATGCAGTTTCTCTGAAACGTCCTTTTGTATAGAGAGTGCTCGGGCTAGAAATGCAACTCTCAAAAGCAAAGAGCGCCTTGACGCACAAGCTTGTAGCTTTTAGCCGCAGTCTCAGCTTAACGGAGTATAGTATGGCGCTTGGAACGCGTCTCCGACTGGTGAGTTGATTACGTTTTAAAAAAGGTGATCCTTCTATTCTTACCTGATGACATCATACACGTACGTGTCATGCTCTCCATGGCCACGACTCTGGAGGCGTCACAAACGTGATAATGTATCCGGGAGATACCTGTCCTAATGCCGGTTTCTATCCTGACTAGCAGTGCTCTGAAGTTTCAGGAGCAAGAGATGGGAAGCCGCGACGACAGTGACACTCGCGCACGCTCGTACTTTTGGCCAGAACTTCTAGTACCAAACGCCAGGATCCCCCAACGTCATGACACACCGGCTTCTGCGAACTCATTTGTTTCCACTTGGGAAACAATTTTGAAGAATAGAGGAGATATGACGTTAAACACGAGTCAATTATACGGGTTCCAGGCGCCGTAGTTGTAGTTGCGAAACTGTGCAATTCTTCTAGACCTGGTAGGCTCTATGTGCAGGCAGTCCCGCCTCAACGTCAGTTTGCCGATTCACTAGCAGGCTCAATCAGACGCCTCTATGTGTTTGGGCCTTTAGGTACGAACCTCCAATAAAAATAACACGGTCATTTATTATACAAGTTACAAATGATTAAATAAACCGTTTATGCCACTTGATTTTAGAAACCGTGGAAGCCGGATCCCAGCACACTTGCGCCTATCCTCAAGGTAGGTCTTCTGCTTTGATCGTTTTAGTATACCACTGAACATTTCATCGCTGACCGCTTGATCGAATGATGTTCTTATCGAGTGGTGAACGTTTGGTAGACCGATTCTCTCATTAGTTGCTGTCACAACCTAATGTGGTAAAAAATTCTACAGATCAAACTTACCCTGCGAATATACTAGAAGGCTAGTATACCGCTAGTATGCTAGTAGTATACTAGCATGCTACAAGGTAGAAATGCATGCTTTATGTTTACAATAGGGCTTAGTGGAAATATTATTTGGTGGCATTGAGCTTGATGTAATTTTTAGAAACGTTTGAAACTTTCATAGAGTTACAGTTGCGCACAAAATGACAAGGACAGAGAAGAGTAACACGTAGACGTGCGCTTGTCTGTCGTCTATGTGTTCCTCTTCTCTGTCCCTGTTCTTTAGTGTGCAACTGTAGCTATGTTCAGTCTATAAAAACTCGCCCAACTGTCTACATTACTATAGTTTACAGTTTTGTTTGAATATTCTTGGATAATTAAATATTTGATTTGTTTTAGTCGTGAATAATGTCGTTTGCGAATAAGGAAGGGACACGTTTACGAAGACTAGTATACCGCTAGTATACTAGATATAAAGAAATCGCTAGCATGTAAAAAAAAACTGTTTCAATAGTCAGCCGAGTCAATACATTTAGTGACAATAATTTAAACTCAATGAAATGCTACAATGATCAACTAAATTTAAAATTAATTTCATGATTATTTGACTTCAAATAATACAACTTAATTTAAGTAACTAAACCACGTGCTACGTGGAGGTGGTTTTTAGCAATACCAGTTTTTAAGTGTGTAGTTAGATGGAGTCGTTCGTACAACATCTGTTCAATCCACGCTGATGTCTGTCTAGATATTGATCAGCATAACTCGAGGATTCAGTCGTGCATCCATATTTCCTCTGCTTGTTAAATCCTCCCGTAGTCACTGATCGCTTAAGACGTGCAGGACGAGGCGAAGCATCGATATGATCCCTCAGCGACAAATAATGCTGCATTAGCCAGTAAAACCACAAAAAAGAACGAACGACCAAGAAAAAAGGCGCTAAGATAATAAGCTATGCTGCGGCTCTTAAGCCGCGACTACTGCTTAGCAGCTGCGCTAAAATGATCAAATATACCCTTCCGATAAGTGCATGCCCTTTAGTAGCTGGTGCGTCAGTTATCCCCGTCCACCATTTTTAGGACACGCACTCTAAGCATGTATAGAGCACAAGGGATTTGTCGGCGTTCAGCGTAACCTCGGCTAAGCTCAAATCGCGAAAAGTGCTCCGTCAACTTTTGGAGAGCACTCGTATCCGATCGCCTGCTTTCTGCCCAGGAAATGGTAACCACCAATATTGTTTGACAGGGTTTTTGAAAAGAGTCCATTACACATCTACAGAGAAGACACGAGACAACAATTCCGTGCAACTTCGCTCCGTCGAATTGTTTATGCACCAAGTTTAACTTTGACGTTGATACAAGATAGAAAAAGAATGGTATTAAAGCAAGTTTCACCCTGTCTCCCACCAAAAACGAACAAAGAAAACAAGGTTTGGAGTCATTTTAGCTCCTAGGCCGCACTGATGATGTCTCCCGCATAGGAGATGAAACGTCTTATAAATTGCTGGTATTGTTATGCAAATCGGAGGTATTTGTTTTAATAATTTTAGTTTTATTTAACCGGCATTAGAATATTTGCCGTATACATTTGAGACCGGTTATAACGAAGTTGGTTATAACGAAATAGCGGATGTAGCGAAGTGAATTCCCATTCCCGTTGACTTCGTTATAAACTTATAACCGATCTCGAGAGCAGTAACAATCATTAACATCTTAAAAAAATTAGGGTATGGCCAGTCCCAGTAATGTTATTATCGTTTCGCAGTCGGTGAGATTACGAAATTAGAGGACAAGCACGCCGATGAACAAATCATGAAGCAAGAAGAGTCTGCGTAATAAACCACGTTTCGCGTTTCTTCTACTGTCAGTAACCATAGCTGTGTAAAGTTGTTTGCGAGTACCCGCAAAGTATTAAAAGTTGCAATGAACGTTTTTCTTTTTCCCTGGCAGCATGCACCAATCAGGGTGCGAACGACCCGACGCACACTGTGACATCGACCGCCCAGTACAACACGACCACTAAGATGTGTCAGACCATCCCGAAGGAGACTGGACCTCACAACTGTCAGAAGTTCAAAAACCTCGAGGAGTGCAAAAAGAACTGCGGAAATGCCTAAAAGGAAACGGAGATATGCCGCGGAGGTTCTGAGACCACACGTGGTCGTCGACACCCCGCTGCGATGATGAAAATAAAAAGGTTCTGAAATATACATGAGCGGTAGAAAATTGCAAACGTAGAACAAGCGCTTTGCTTCAAGGTAGTTCTATCCACCGTTGCCAGTCCAGGCACGTCACCAGCTAAAATTATTAGGTCAACGCATCATCTGGTAGAGGGCAGGGCGGATTTGTGGCTTAAGCTTGGGAGTAGAGGGGGGGGGGGAGGTAGGTCTGGAGAGATATCTCAAGTCCCAGGCGGGTGCGGCGTCACGGGCAAGGTACTGCCCAGGTCTTTTGTGGTATTTTGTTCAGCTAATCGTTTACAGTTCATTAAAAAGAATTCCTTCTAATTTAAAGCTGCTGTATGTCGTTCTGCTCATGAAACGGTCATCCTTTGGAAGCTTGGGGGGCACGATTTATATGTAATGTAAGAACCAGGGTTGGGCAGAAATACTCAAAAATGTATTTGGAAATACAAATACTGGGATACATTGAAATAGTAGCTAAAATACTGATACTAAGATACATCTGTAAAAATGTATCGCGATACGTATCGGAAATACATTTTAAAAAGAGTCAAAAAGTATTTGGAAATACAAATACAGGAATACATTTTAGGGAAGGCAGAAATACAAATACAGAAATACTGATACAGCAATACATTTTCCAAATTTTTTGAGACGCCAACTGAGTTGAAGCTTGAAGTTTGAAGTGGGTGTTTTCGATCCCGAAATTACTTTCCTGCAGGCTTGGTACTTTGCCTTGAAGGTAGTGGTTTCGGACGACAAGGAGTCTTCAATGCGCCCAAAAAAACGTTCCAACAATTGCTGACCGCGGTCCCTTCCCTGACATCCTGTCTGTCTGACGAGGGAATCCTGTCAACATTGATCACATTATGTCACGGTGTAGTGAATTAGAATTCTTTATCTTTAGGTGTCGCCTTGAACATGAAACTTTACCATTCTGCTGTATGAAAGGACAATACGTACTTTCGTTGTAGGCTACCTAGCTGAAGATCGTGCATGCAGTGTCATTTGGAATTTTTGAGAATAGTGGACCACCTGAAGCATCTTGAAATACATGTCTTATCTTCTGTTTCACAGTTGAAAAAACGATACGGTAGCATCCCTGTTCTGAAGGTCCTTACTACCGACCCTCCACCACCGACGCACGGATTGCAGTCCTCAAGTTTTGCCTAGCATTATCCAAACAGAAACCTCGTGGATTGCGAGCTGATATTGCCGGCACAGGTGCGAGCTATCCGAGAAACAGCGGTCTCGAGACTAGTCGCGGGAGTACGTAGTCTGGGATGGCACAGCGAGGCCACTTCTGGCCTCCTTCTAGGTTTCGGATCACCAGAGCAGCGGGTCACGTTCACGTCGGCTGATGACGTACCCTTGAGGCGTGCAATGTTACGGGCGCAGCCACAGATGCATTTGAATATGTGTTGAACTTCACAGCGTGAGTCTTCCTACTATATCAAGTTAACCACCGCCTGGCTCGTGCTGCAACGGAATGTGACTCTGTACGCTAAGGCGAGAGAGACGGTTAGCAGCGGGCATTGGATGCCAGCAAACAATGACTCAAGAAGTCCCTACCTAAGGACCTGCGGCAGAAGGTGCTCTGACTCCACTCCTGGCACGCCACCTGGTTCGAGTACCCGACTACGCAACACTTCTCAGAACAGAGAAGAGGACGTATAGAAAAATAGTTTGCAGAATCAAAAGGAACCTTGGTCAGCATAGCAACAATACCCCAGCATCTCCTTGACTCTGGTGCCCTTAGAATTAAAAAAAAAATATTAAAAAAAATGCGTTGGGACTTTTTTTTTTTTTTTTTTCGGTGGGGGGGGGGGGGAGTATTTCTCAAGAAATGTAACGAAATACATTTGATCCTGATTGTATCGCGATACAAAGGAACATTCAAAATGTATTTCGATACAGGAATACAGATACTGGTGAAAAAAATGTATCGCGATACAGAAATACAGATACGAAATGTATTTCTGAAATACTATCGCGATAGATTTGTATCGCGATACTGCCCAACCCTGGTAAGAACCGAAGTTCATAAGACAGTTAAACTTCTTCTTCTGGTTTCAAAGTGCCTAAGACGGTGGTATAATATGATAAACTAAGCAGAAAGCCCACATAAGACAAAACGGTTGTACTGTCCGATGCAAAGTCAAACTTGCATGCAACTCGGTGTGCGTGTCTCTCAGGCTCACTCTCTCTCCCTCTCGGTGTGCGCGGGCGAGCGAATATTTGCTTCGTATTTTGATTTGCTTGAATAAGATACCACATAATTGACGAAGAAGTGGCATGTAGAAAAAAAAAAAAAGCTCAACTCTCTGATCAGCACAAGAGCACCGCGTTCTGTTCGTGCGAAGCCTGGTCTAGATTTTTGTTTCTTTTATAATTTATTTGTAAAAAACAAAATAAATCCAGTTGAACGGAACAAAATTAGAAACACGATAAGTCAAGTCCAGTCAAGTCAGGTCAAAATGTGTTTTTATTTGTACACAAGATGTTAGATAATTACACTTATTCAGACGGGGGTCCTAAAGTTTTCAAAAGAAAACTGTTGAAGGGACCCGTTGGTAATAAAGGGTTAGTCAGCGATCAAGTTAACACCATTATACATAAAAAAAAAACGAAACACAATTGTGGTTTCTACATAATCAAAATATTAAACCAAGTGAAAAGGGAGAGAAGAAAAGCTAAAAAAGTCGAGAAAAAGGGACAATATCAGTCTGTGTTTGTGTGTGTGTGTGATTGTGTGAAAGGTGTGCCTAGGAGAGAGGAATGAATCGGGGTTGGGGGGGGGAGGGGGGAGGGGGAGGGGCATAGAAATGGTTGATGAATTATGCAGATAGTATGTGTGCACGTAAGGCTTGTTTAAAGATATAGAATGATGACATGGCCGTTAGGCAGGGTGGTAGAGAGTTCCACGTTTTAGTAGCAATGTAAATGAAGGTGATCGCACCATAATTAGTTCGTATGCATGGTACAGACAGTGACGCTCGTGAATGTGAACGCAGAGGATACATGACATCTTGATGAGTAAAACTAATTGAAGAGCATGTTATTTGATTGGTGATGAACTTAAATGTTAATAATGCTACACGATAATCGAGGCATTGATTAACTGTTAAAATGTTGAGGAAGCGGTACGCAAATTGAGCACTTTCGCGCCTATTAACAAACAGCATTGCTCGTAGTGCTGTGCTCTGGGCGATTTCTATGGGTTTTAGTGTTGTTTTACATGTCAATCCATAAATGGATAACCCGTACGAAATGTGAATATGAATGAAGCTATGATAAAGCATTTGAAGGGTTCGCAAGGAAAATATGTGCCGTAGTTTATAAAGAATTGGTATATTTCGATATATCTTATTAGTTGTGTCTTTTACGTGTTGGTGCCATGTTAACTGATGGTCAAGTGTTAGTCCTAAAAATTTAGTATGGTACACTCGAGTAAGGTTAAAACTTGCAAACGAAAGCTGAGGTGTGTTTGAATTAGTTTGTTTTTCGGGGCAAAAATTATGTAGTTTGTTTTCGCTATATTGGGAACTAATTTGTTATGGTTTAGCCATTTAGCTAGCTTTTCTAAAATGTTCTTAGCTTCCATGTATATTTCTGTCACGCTTGCATTAGATACAAAAATATTTGTATCGTCGGCATAAAGAACACAATCTTTTTGTAAATAGGCTGCCAGGTCATTAATATATATTTAAAAAGAAAGGGACCTAATATTGAGCCTTGCGAAACACCGATGGTAATAGGTTTAGTTGTTGAAATAGTGCCATCTAAAGTGACAAATTGGCATCTGTTTGATAGATAACTTTCGATTAGATTGAGAGTAACACCACGAACCCCGTACGAACTTATTTCTGTAGTAAAAGTTCATGGTTAAATAGGTCAAACGCTTTTGTTAGGTCTACAAAGATTCCCATTGTTAATAACTTCGTTTCAATATTTTGCTTTGTTTTTTCTACCATGGCTAAACGGAAGAACACGTGGGACGTCAACGTCACCTCCTGGGGCTACAAAGGCGGAGAACCTGTGCGACCTGTTCAGTGGGCAGGCCGGCAGCAGCGTGACAAGCAGCATGCGTAACAGGCTGTCTTTCATCTTTGTGCAGGTACGTCCCGCACTTGACGACAGTCATTGTTACCGATCCGACGACCGTTTTTTGCTGCTGCTGCCCTGCCCATACTGTCTGTTTAGTTTGCTGCGTTATGGTGAAGCGTGTGTTGGCTTGTTTAGATCACTGCTCTGTTGTGGAGATATTGAAACAAATCCGGGTCCCATGAATGCGGAGCAAGCTCAGCAATTTTCACAAATGTTCCAGTTATTAAATGAGCTAAATTCCCGGTCACAGGGGTTTGAGGCTGGCCAAACAGCGCTAATCAGTTCCGTGGATGAAATAAAGCAAAGTCAAAAATCTATTGAAGAAAAGGTTACAAAAATCAGTACAAGGCTTGTATCCGTCGAAAAAAAGACAACTGCTTTTGAACAAGAGATACAAGGCCTACGAAAGGAAATGGGAGAGCAGAGGAAAATGAATACTGCTTTACGTCATCGGTTGGATGAACTTGAAGATAGGTCTAGGCGAAACAACGCCCTTTTTTATGGTATCGCTGATAGTGCTGCGGAAACGTGGGCTCAAGTTGAACAAAAAATAAAAAGGGCTTTGTGTGACTGTTTCAATGGCGAAACTGACCTGTCTTTCGACATTGAGAGGGCTCATAGGCTTGGCCAGTACACTATCAGTAAATGTAGGCCAGTCATCGTTAAATTTTCTTCTTTCAAGGCAAAAGAGCAAGTCATGCTTTTAAAGGCGAAACTGAAGTCAATGGACGTCAGTGTTAGCGAGGATTTTTCTTTTGCCACTCGTTTGACGCGAAGGAAGCTTATTGAGTTTGGAAAATCAAGCGGTACTACTTTTAAACTTAATTATAATAAATTATTTCTAAATGAAAAATGCTATGTATATGACCATGACGCAGGGCACGTCACTGAATTACTTCGACCGCATAGCTCAAGCTGTGTTAGACGCCGTGATGCAGCCGATTCTGCCCCAGAGGGTGCACTTGTTCCTGTTTAGCAGTTGCAGAGGGCTGGTGGCCGTCTGGATTCTTCGTCGAACTTGTCTATCCTTTTTACGAATATACGAAGCTTAATGAATAAACGCGAGGATATAAGCTCTGTCATAGACACTTGCGATGCCAGCATTATTGTATTAACCGAAACATGGCTCTCGGCCAAAGTTAGAGACGCAGAGTTGTTTCTCGGACTGAAACAGTTCACTACTTATCGGCAGGACAGGGAGTTGCGAACGGGTGGAGGTGTTCTAATTGGAGTTATTAAAAGTATTCCGTCCTTTGTTGTAAATATTAACAGTTCTCTAGAGATAATTTGGGTGTGTATGATCATTCAACATCAAAAGTTTGTATTAGGATGCTGTTATCGCCCACCTTCTTATGTTACTGATTTTACAGATAAGCTACATGATGCGTTGAATGTAATTTCAACGCGTTTTCCAAATACGCCCCTGCTTTTAATGGGTGATTTTAATTATCCTAACATTGTTTGGGGACCGAGTGACCCCTGCTGTGACCCATTTTCAACAGACTGTGCAAAGTTCTTAAGTGTACTCTCTGATTTCCATTTCATTCAACTAGTTCACAGCCCAACGAGAGTAACGGCTACAAAGTCAAGCATTTTAGATCTGATTTTTACTACTACGCCCAACCTAATTGGTCCAATTACTTACCTTCCTGGCCTCAGTGACCACCTGTTATTACATTTTACCTTGTGCATTCCTTCAACTTGTGTCAGAAATCAAAAGAAAATTATCAGAGACTATAGCAAAGCCAATTTTGATGCCATTAATGTTGAATTTTCTAGCTTTTTAGATGCTTTCTTTGAGAACGTCTCGGAGCGCTCTGTTGAAACTAACTGGACGCTTTTCAAGGAAGCGGTGATTTCGCTCACTAAAAAGTATATACCTTTGAAAACCATAATTGTAAATTCTACTTCACCATGGTTCAACAGGGCGCTTCTGAGGTTATCGAACAAAAAGAAACGTTTATTTAGAGCTGCCAGGCTCACGTCCTGCCCAGTTCGTTGGCAGAATTACTTCAGTGCTGCTCAGTGTTATAAGAGTGTAGTTCAGAGTGCTAAGGTCAATTTCCTCCAGAATTTGCTACCATCTATGTTAAAAAATAATCCGCGTCAATTCTGGAATCTATTGTCCCACCGTGATAGACCCTCATGTATTTCACTTAAAACACTAGACGAAACTCTGATTGAGGAATCTTTGTGCGCTACAATGTTCCAGGAAGTGTTCATTAGGTCTTTTTCTAGCACCCCCATCTGTGCTAACCCAAGCTATCATGTTGATTCCTTCCCATTAATGGATCCTATCATCATTTCTCCAGATGGTGTACTGAAGATCATCAATTGTCTTAAGCTATCCTCAGCGACTGGAATAGATGAGATTAACTCAAAATTTCTTAAAGCTACAAATCAATACTCTTCCGTAATCCTTGCACATATTTTTCAGCAATCACTTGAGACTTCATTGGTACCAGCCGACTGGAAAATTGGTAAAGTTATTCCCTTGCACAAATCTGGTAATAAGCATGTTCCTATCAATTATAGACCCATCTCACTAACCAGCGTTCCCTGTAAAATTTTTGAACATATAATCTATACGCAGCTCGTTAACTTTCTAGAATCTAATTCATTTTTTTCACCAGCTCAACATGGCTTTAGAAAATATTTATCTTGTGTAACGCAACTTTTGTCTATCACCAGCGACTTTCATTCGGCACTTGATCAGGGATCTCAGGTGGACTGCATATTTCCAGACTTTGCCAAAGCATTTGACAAGGTATCGCACCGACTTTTACTGCTCAAGTTAAGTAAACTTAACATCGACTCTAACGTGTTTAACTGGCCAGTTTCGTTTCTAACGAATCGGTCACAATTTGTAACGTGTAATGGTACTAACTCCTCTTCTGCACCAGTTTCTTCCGGAGTACCTCAGGGGTCCGTTCTGGGACCTCTACTCTTTTTAATATATATTAATGACTTGCATGCGGTGGTCTCTTCTTCAATTAAACTTTTTGCTGACGATTGTGCTATTTATCAAGTAATATCTAATGACTCTGACTCACAAAAACTGCAACATGACCTAGATTCCATACTACACTGGTGTGAACTCTGGTCAATGGAGCTCAATATTAATAAATGTAAAATAATGCGCATAACACGTAAAGCCAACTTCAATTTTGCTTATAGTATTAATAACACACCCCTAGAACTTGTAAACTCGTACAAGTATCTGGGTGTGATTTTAAGTGCTGACCTTTCCTGGAAACTTCATATTAACTATGTGACTAACAACGCCAATCGAATGCTTGGTTTCCTCAAACGTAACTTTTATCTCGCCCCGTCATCATTAAAACTATTTCTTTATAAAACACTAGTTAGGTCCAAGCTAGAGTATGCAGCTTCCATCTGGGATCCCTCTACTCTTTACCTCGTTCATTCACTTGAAGGTATTCAAAACAGAGCTGCACGTTTCATAATGGCTAACTATAACCGCACCGCAAGCGTTACATCAATGAAAGATAATGTGTTACTCCCAAGCCTCGCACGTCGTCGCACAGTCTTTCGTATTTGTCTTTTTCATAAAATCTATCACCATATTCCTCAGCTTAAATCCCAACTAATCATCCCCCCCTACTTTGTTTCAGCACGCCTTGATCATCGTCACAAAGTCGGTGTCCCATTTTGCCACTCTAACGTTTATTATGACTCTTTTATTCCCAGGACTTCCAAAGACTGGAATCGCTTACCTGCATCGCTCACATCAATTAATGATCACGCACTTTTTTGTACATCTATTGCCAATTTCATGTTCCCTGTTCCTTAAGTACTGTATATTTTGTTCCAATTGTTTATTATGTTTACTATTGTTCCCACTCCCCTCTGTAATGCCATGTGCCCTGAGGGTAAAATAAATAAATAAATAAATAAATAAATATTAAATAACGCTAGTTCTGTTGATTTCCCTTTAAGAAATCCATATTGTGACGCAGTGATCAAATTATTTTCAGAGAAGAACAGGTTCAGTCGCTTTAGTAGAAGTTTTTCAATCACTTTTGTAATGACAGGAAGTAAGGCGATTGGTCGATAGTTCTCTGGTTTTAGTTTGTCTCCTTCTTTTAAATATTGGAATCACTTTTGCTATTTTGAGTAAGTCAGGGTAAGAGCTAGTCGTGAAAATTTTGTTGATAATATCAGCCAAAGGGTGCGCAATGTTGGAACCACATTTTTTTAGTATTATCGTCTGTATTCCGTCGCACCCCAACGACAAAGTATTTTTTAGCGTGTTAATGGTATTATGAACTTCTGGATCGACAGGGTAAAGAAAAAAAGTCGTATCATTTCGAGATATGCTTGGTGTGCCAGTGAATAGATTTCTGCATGAAAGATACTGCACGTTTGTAGTGATAGTTGAAAAGTAGTCATTGAGCGTGTTAGCAATTTCTTGTTTGTCCGTAATTATGCCTTAGTCGGTTCTTAAGGCTGACACAGTTTGTTCGGTAGTACTCTTATTTAGCGCAGAGTTAATAATTTTCCAGGTTTCTTTGGGATTGATAATGGCGCTAGAAAGTTTACTAAAAAATACCGCTGTTTAGCTACGTTAACTAATTTCTTTAAACAAACATTATACAATTTGTATTTAGATTGAAGGCTAAATTGATTGGATTGCGTTTTAGTGTTTTATACATATTGTTTTTGTGATTGATAGATCGCTGTAGTCCGTATGTTAACCAGGGGCTTTTTCTGACTGATCTGCGGGATAGGGTTTTGGTTTTCGTACGTATTCGAATGGAAGATTTTAGTGTTTCTAAAAAGTTGTCTAGTTTTAGGTCTGCCGTGGGTGCTTGGTATACCTGCTCCCGTGACTTCGTTACGGGAGCAGGTATACCAAGCACCCTTCGTTATTACGTTGTAATCGTATATTTGAGTAGTGTTGTGTATAGAGGGCGCTGAACTCATGCATTACCAATTGTATATAAGAGCATCACCATCGGCATAAAGATCAGTCAGCGTCCAGTGCCTGCCTCGTGTCAGTTCTTGTTCTGCGGCCTTCCGGCCGCGTTCGCCGGTCTACACCACATTGGCGCAGTCGACAAAAGCACAACCTCGGCAGCAGTCAAGATGACAGCCGTTCTTCGCAACTAGTACACGAGGGGCGTTACCCATTAACGCAAAGATGAATACGTTCGGCCTGCCATCGTTAGCCCCGTTTTTGGAGGCGCCGGGAGACCCGGCAGTGCCATGGCGGCAATGGCGAGAGGACTTCGAGATCTTTCTGCAGGCAACGGAAATGGACGCGAAACCGCCAGCACAACGAAAGGCGATGCTTCTACAGTGTTTGGGGGTGGAAGGTCGAAGAGTTTTTCGCACGTAGGTTCCAGAGCCTGCGGCTGCACCACCAATAACTGCTGCTGCAACTGGAAGTACGCCGGAGAAGACCACATCAAAAGGGGGTGAGCCGGACGACTACACCGATGCACTTCGGTTGTTGGAACGACATTTCACGAACACTCTGAATGTGCTTGTCGAACGACGGCGATTCATGTTGCGGCGACAGCTTCAGGAAGAACCGATACGCGCGTACGTCAGTGCCCTGCGACAGCTCGCGAGTACTTGCGACTTCGATGACTATCTTGAGGCAGCGCTGCGGGATAAAGTCGTCGACGGAGTACGGAGCGTGGAGCTAAGACAGAAGCTGCTCATGAAAGGTTCACAGCTTACGTTGGGTCAGGCCATGGACATCCTACAGACGTTCGAGCAGGCAGCGGAAGGTGCCCGTGTCTACGAGGAGGGGCGTGACGCTGCCATGGTTCAGCAAGTCGAGAGGGCAAGAAATCGTTCAGGAACAGGAGTCAGCGGTTCTTCAACAGTTCCGGACCGCAGGTGTTACAGATGCGGTGCTTCAGGACACCTAGCCAGTGCACGGGAATGCAGAGCGCGAGATAGGCGGTGTTCGAGGTGTCACAAGGTGGGACATTTTCAAGCGGTATGTAGAAGTACCGGGCAAGCGCGGGTGCAAGCGGTTCAGGACACGGACGGAAACGAAGAGTTGGGTGTCCTAACAGTCACACAGAACGAGCGAACCACTCTGATAGTCGACGTTTGCGTCGAGGGCGAAGTGATTCAGCTTGTCGTGGACACAGGCTCGTCAGTGTCTATCTTGCCAGCAAACATCTATCAAGAAACATTTGCAAGACGGTTCGCCTTGGCTCCAGCAACGGTGACTCTGCGGGAGTTTTCACAGCAAAGAATTCCAGTCTTGGGATGTTTTGTGGCTCAAGCGGCACGTGGAGGCGTGTCGTCAAACATTCGCTTCTATGTGGTGTCAAGGGGCATGGCGTTGCTGGGACTGGATGCGGTGCAACAACTACGACTGCATATCGACGGCGCATCGCTGGCGTGCCTACAGACAACGGCGGGGCCACAACCTCTGCCTCCTGAACTTAGTGAGTTTTCATTCCTTTTTGCGGGGAAACTGGGACTTGCTAAAAACGTGCTACACGAAGTTAAATTGCGCCCCAACGTCAAACCAGTATCAGCAAAAGCTAGGCGATTACCGTTGATGTTGCAAGAACAAGTCTCTGCTGAGTTGTTAAGATTAGAGCGTGAAAGCATTATCGAACGGGTAAACGCTTCTGAGTAGGTGTCTCCAATAGTGGTGGTAAAAAAAAATGACGGGAGCATCCGACTCTGCGTAGATTTACGGGAGCCAAACAAGGCCATTGTCGTTGACGGCTTCCCGTTGCCGCACACGGAGGAGCTTTTGCACGCTTTGAACGGAGCAGCATGGTTCTCTAAACTGGACCTGGCGTCAGCCTATCACCAGGTCGAGTTGTCAGAAGACAGCCGGGCACTGACGACGTTTGCCACACATGAGGGACTGTTTCAGTTCCACAGAGTCTGTTTTGGCCTTGCTTCGGCGCCCGCCGCGTTTCAGCGGATGATGGAAGAAATATTGAAAGGTTGCAAGGGCGTCCTACTGTATATTGACGATATTATTGTCTTTGGCAAAAATAAGAAGGAACACAACAGTCATCTGCGCGAGGTCTTGCAGCGAATAGCGGCCGCTGGCCTACAACTGAACACGAAATGTGTCTTCGGGGTAGAGGAATTGTCGTTCTTGGGTCACCATGTGAGCGCAAGGGGTCTCGCACCCCTCAAATCAAAAGTGGACGCGATTATCAATGCACAGACGCCAACGGATTTGGTGGGGTTGCGCTCTTTTCTTGGGCTCATGGGATACTATTCTCATTTCCTCCCTCATTATTCAGAAGTGGTGGAGCCACTGCGGCGCCTTCTTCGCAAGGGCCAGGAGTTCATCTGGGACCAGAACGCTGAGGACAGCTTCGGCAAGGCTAAGAACCTACTAGCGTCGTGCAGCGCGGTATCCATGTTTGACCGGTCCTTACCTGTACAGGTAACAACTGATGCATCGGCATATGAGCTGGGAGCGGTACTGCAACAGGTAATCGACGGTGAGACGCGTACGATAGCATTTGCATCAAGGACGTTGACGCCACAGGAACGCAAATACTCTACGGGAGAACGAGAAGCCCTGGCATGTCTGTGGGCTTGCGAGCACTGGCATGTGTACTTGTGGGGCAGAATTGTTTTGTTGCGAACGGACCACCAGGCATTGGTAGCATTGCTCTCTACTAATGGCACCGGAAGGCGGCCACTTCGGATAGAGCGGTGGTGTGCAAGGCTGATGAGGTACAATTTTACTGTACAATACCCGAAAGGAGAAGATAATGTAGTCGCTGACGCACTCTCCCGGTTGCCCTTGCTGTCCACAGAGTGCGACCCAGTAGAGGAGGTCATTGCTGTGGTGTCAAGCGTGGTACCAAAGAACCAATTGCAAGTGGAGACAGAGAAGGACGGCGTGTTACGGGAGGTGATGCAGTATGTCGCATCTAGGTGGCCAGAAAAGAAATGTCTGTCAGGAAAGCTACTATCATTTTGGCGGATTCAAGAAGAGCTTTCTGTTCTGGGGGGGTGCTGTTTCGTGCAGACCGGGTGGTGCCTCCATCGACATTGGAGTCCAGATTCATCATGATGGCCCACGAATCGCATCCGGGCATCGTCAGGACAAAGCAGCGACTCCGGGAGCAGTATTGGTGGCCTGGGATGGACGAAGACGTGGAAAACTGCATTAGAAGCTGCGCTGTGTGCAAAGCATCAGACAAGTCTGCAAAGACCGCGGTGGCCCCTCCACAACCAGTGCAATGGCCCGAAAAGCTTTGGGAAAAGCTGGGCATGGATATTGTGGGCCCAATGGAACGAGCCCCTCCGGAGTGAAGATTTGCAGTAACTGTGATTGATTATCACAGTAAGTGGCCGGAGGTTTTTTTTGTGTCGTCGATAACTTCTCAGTCGGTGACGAAAGTGTTACTGGAGCTATTCGCTAGGGAAGGATACCCAAAGAGTGTTGTCACTGACAATGGCAGACAATTTATGTCGACGCATTTTGAAGGGTTCCTACAAGACAGAGGAATTGAACACTGTGTGCTCGCTGTACTACCCGCAGTGCAACGGTCAAATAGAACGATTTAACCGCGTCTTAAAAGAGTATATTCAGGTGGCGGCACTGGAGCGGAGACCACTTAAGGAGGCGATTCTGGAATACCTGAGTATTTACAGGGCAACTCCCCATGCGACCACCGGCATGTCTCCGGCGTTTTGCTACACGGAAGGTGGCCACGAACAAGACTGGACGTCGTGGGACTACCGGAGAGAGGGTTTTTCGATGAACCGCAACCGCAACTGCAACGCCGTGTCAAAGAGCGACAGCAGAGGACAAAGAAATACACCGATGAAAGACGGGGTGCCAGGCACTCCATCATTGAACCCGGCGACTTCATAAAAATAAAGAGGTGGGGAGGACCAAAAGGACAGCAGAGGTTTTCTTTGCCAATAGAAGTAAAAAAACGCGTGGGAAAAAATTCCTTCCTTTTAGACAATGGGAAGAAATGGAACGCTGCCAAATTGACAGTAGTGGCCAAAGGTGGAGCACCAGGTGCCCGGAACTTGGTAGAAAAAGTTATGGAACGACGTGGAGCGGTAAGAGACCAGTTATGCGACCTGGATTTGCCCACTGAAGAGGGGGCATCACAACCACCATCACCACGGGACGTCGCAACTGCCAGAACCCCAGAGACATTATCGCCACGTGACGACAGCGCTACCGTCGCTACGCACGGAGCGGAAGCTGCACGGGGTGCTGAGACACTTCCAGACGCTACACTTCAGGAGACTCAAATCGTGTCGACACCAGCAGAGTCGGCGCCAGCTCCAGAGCAAGTCGAAGCGCAGGACATCTCCGGCCAACAGGAGTTGTTGACCACGGCACCGCCGTACAGCAGGCCTCAGCGACAAAGAAGAATGCCCGGAAAGTACAATGATTATGTTTTACACTAGAATTATCTGTTATAGTGGTTCCAGAGCTATGTGATTAACTGTAATTATTGGTGAAAGTTGTGTTCTAGTTACTGGGGTTTTGTTTGTTTAAAGGGGGGAAATATGTTGTGTATAGAAAGCGCTGAACTCATGCATTACCAATTGTATATAAGAGCATCACCATCGGCATAAAGATTAGTCAGCGTCCAGTGCCTGCCTCGTGTCAGTTCTTGTTCTGCGGCTTTCCGGCCGCGTTCGCCGGTCTACACCACAAGTAGTTTGTGTTATCGATTGTGACATCTTATATGTATTAGAAACAGCGAAAATGGGTGTATGGTCGGTTATGTCGCTTGCAATAGTGCCAATTGTGAAGTATGTTAAATGATAAGACGTAATTATGTGATCCAAAGTGCTGCGTTTTGTGTCGCTAAAGCGGGTAGTTGTTGTTATGCATTATTGTAGTCCGTAGACGGCTAGTGTATCTAGGTATCTGTAAGTGACGGATGAATCAGCAGAAGTGTCAATGTTTATGTCGCCCATAATGATGACATTCGAATTAATTTGAGAAATGTTTTTGAGGGTTTCATTTAAGCTGCCTAAGCTGCATTATTAAACTGCATTATTTGGTGAACGGTAAATGACGCCAATGAGTATTTTTTGTTTTATCGGGAACTACGCTAGGTGATTTAGGATTTGGCGGAATTTCTATAAATAGTGATTCACAAAGATTAGATGATATATGAATGTCATCTCTAAGTCTGAAAGTAAGTGTATTTTTTATGTAAAGAGCAACTCCCTCTTTGCGATTTAGACGGAAAGGTTATTTCTTGTGGTTCACGATGACCATGTATTACCTGATAGCCAGGGATATTGAAGTTGTTATTCGTGTTATTGCTGAGCCATGTTTCAGAAAGGGCGATAAAGTGAAAATCATGTTCTAGGGTAGATAATAAGCAAATCAGATCGTCATAATAACTACGTAAGCTTCTGATGTTCAGATGGAGTACCGATAACTCTGATGAAGTGGATGTCTGTCTGGAAAATAGGTCTGGTTCAAGCAAGGATACGTTCATAAGGAAAAGAAAAAGTGAGAACCGAAGAGGGACACAGAAAGATTTAGAAGCTAGACAAAGACGCTCAAATCATCCTGAGACACGATCTTGTGAACTGAGCTCCCATTGGTTTTTCTGGCTTTAATAACACATTGGTCAGTCCACAAGTGAATCCACTCCTTGTCTTTCTTTTAGGCGCAGTGACTCAGAGAAGAGTTTTTTTGTTTAGAGGAGAAAGGTGATCATTGAAAGAGATTTGACGCGGTTCCTCTTGTAGGTTCAAATCTTTGCTTGTGATGCGAGCGCGGTGTGCCTTC
Organism: Ixodes scapularis; assembly: GCF_016920785.2. Taxonomy (NCBI): domain Eukaryota; kingdom Metazoa; phylum Arthropoda; class Arachnida; order Ixodida; family Ixodidae; genus Ixodes; species Ixodes scapularis. Next base: position 46,924,610 of record NW_024609879.1, on the reverse strand, counting down.
TTCTGAAAATCATTCTTATGATCCCTCGAGATGAATCTCGCGATTATGTTGTGAGCGTTTGGTTGACTGGGGGTGGGAACCCGGTGCACGGTGTCGATGTCAGTGTTAGTGATGGGACAGTTCATGTGGTTACCAATGTGCGTTAGAAGCTCTCCGAGATCTTCGGTCGGGTTGTTGGGCACACCACGGATCTCAACGTTGTTGAGACGTGAGTACTGCTCGAGTTGAGCGACCTGCCGTGTTAGGTCTGTGTTGTTTGTTTCTAATAATTCATTGCTCTGTTTCAGTTTTGTGTTGTCTGCACTCAAGCTATCACACTTCGCTATCAGCTCTTCGATAAGAAAAAGTCTTTCTGATATTAGTCTTGTGAGAAAGGTATTCTTGTGGGACAGTCATCAGTGAAATTGGTGAGACAAAGAAAAACAGCGTAAAAATGACGGGACAACAGGAGAGAGACGCATTGAACACACAAGCGTTTCTGTGTTCTGTGTGCCTCTCTCCTGTTGCCCTCTTCTTTATGCGCTGTCCTTCCTAGTGTCGTCTTAATACCAACTGGCCCAAATCACCACACTGCTGTTTCATAATTCAAGATCTAGATCTGGATTTTTATTATCCTCTATGCACGTCGGGTAGGCACAGTAGGATAATACCCCAACGTAACTGCATCGTTTAATTTTGGGGAAGGAAGAAATTTAATGTTTGTTCTTTTTAAGAGCCGGGAAGTTTTTTCGTCGAAGCCAGCCTGCACTGCGATTTATAGAAGGTGTTAAATTCAAATCCGGGGTAAATAGGCGGAGAGAGCGATAGCAACTTTTGCATGTCTGCCCCAACCCTCATGCAAACATTGGTTCCAAGAACCAGAGTTTCCTTCGCGCGCACCTCCACTGCCGCAGCTTTGCACGCGAAAAGACTCCGCAGGCTGCCGAACGCGTCTCACACTCAGTGTTGGAGAAAATACTCGATAGAAGTATTTAAGTTAAGTCACTAAATACCTGCTTCATAAAGTATTTGAAATACTACTCAAGTTACCTTCACTGTAAAATATCTTGAGTAGAGTACAACTACTTAGCAATGTAATTCAATTACTTTTAAAGATACTTCCGCATTGAGTAATTTGTATCGACCTCAGTGACAATGACAATTATTCAGCTGCGCATATCTAGGTTGCCAGAATGGTTTATCATCACGCAACAACACAAAGCGGAAAAAAAAACTATCGTAGAGCTATTTTATGGAGTCTAACTATAAGGAGCAGGATATTGTCATGAATGACATATGATGTGGCGGCGAATAACTGAAGAAACTAAACGTTTAATGGGGCGAACTTGTCCACAAAACAAAATAGAGAAAGGCTAGCGTCGCAGGCGTTGATGTCGGCGAAACAGCAGGATCGAGTGCTGGGGCGAGACTGACTCCGGACCGCTTTCGCTCCGAAAGCGGTCCGGAGTCAGTCTTTTGTACCCGCGTGGGTTTCTGGAACATTCGGCGTAGAAAGTTTGAAGCGTAGAACATTCGTAACTTGATCAGACGACAAGGTTCTCGAGCTTACGAGAATGTCAAGTTGAAAGAATAAATAAAAGAGGAGTCCGTTCCCTGGTATCGAACCCGGAGCATACCCGTGAGAGCCAAGCGCCGTAACCATGAGACTACGCGCTCGCTGGGCAACGCGCGTGGCAATATCCCTGATACATGTTACAAAACCTTTTTGGGACAACAAGAAAATGTCGCCTTAGCTATTGGGGAGATCAGACCTTGGCGCCCCAAATGGTTAACTTTAGAACTACATCGATGGGGACAACAAATACAATGATTCAGCACTCGGCTGACTTAACCAAAAGCGGTGTCAGCGTTCGGCTGGAGTTCGTGTTCTCCGGTGAGGGGGAAGAGGGGCTCTATTTTTACCCTCCGGTCTACATGAACACTGCAGCATGCACGGTGCCCAGCTCAGCACAAAAGCCCAAATGGGTCAGGCTCGCACCCTCTGACGACTGCTTTCGGGAGAGACCCGGCACTCAACGTCCCTTCACTAATTGTTGGCATATTTACATTACGCTGTGCCCGGCGCTCTATTAAGAAAGATGACATTAACATGCCCACAAGGCCTGTGGGCATGTGCACAGGCCTTGTGTTCGGGTAACACCGAGGTGTGGGGGTGACCAAACAGGTCAGAGCGCCTCTCCAATACGGAGGGAAAGCCGTCTGCTCTTTCGCGCAGGTCGGTGCCGTGACGTCACATCGCCGCGTTCTGATTGGAGGATATCTACGAGCGGAATCTCGGAGACTCTCGGGGGTAAACTAAGCGGTCTTTCTGCTAGTCGTAGGAATGGCTGCCCCTTTGTCGTTTCTGCGGCTTTCGAAAATCCACCGCTATTTCAAGGATGAGGACGTGGCGTTCGAAAAAGGAGAGCGAAAATACCTCGAAGGGTACGTTCTTTCGTTTGACGCGGAAGAATTTACCCTGAGAGCACATGTACAAGCCTCATTCAAAAACTGCTCCTACCTGGTAAGGCTCAGTCTTTCTCACGGAGGCGACATCTTAGCTTGCCAGTGCGAGTGTCCCCGTGGGGCAGCCAAGTGCAGCCACATGGTGGCCACTGCCTTGTACGCCGCGCTAAACGGCTTTTCAAAAACAGACCTCCCCCAGCAGTGGCTATAGCGCCCGAAGAGTAGCGCGCCACGGCAGGTCGCCCTCTCGGGTAAGTCAGCTGTGCCGCTTGTTATTTTGTTCTCTTCGCCTTTCATCGCTAGGGGCTCATAAGCTCTTAGAGAGCACTTTGGTTATTGATCAATCGCACCCCGTTGCATACAACGTTCCACATAAAACGATAAAGGGAATGGCAGCTGATATGCTTTGGAAAAGAAGCGATCGGTGAAGGGCGATCGAGCAAGTGTTCAGTTTTCGCCGGCGCTGGTGTCGTCGCTCGCTAAATCGCTTTCATATGGCGATAAGAGTCAGCGACGAGCGACGGAGATTTCTCAGTTTCTCGTGGTGTCGCTCGGTTCTGGATTTCTAGAAAATATCGCTCATCGCATTGGTCGCTTGCTTCCGTCGCATTCATGCGGTTTGCTTCGTTGCGCGACTGACCGAGCTAGAGCGGATTCTTGTCGCCGCCGCTTGTCTCGTCGCTTGCCGATTCGCTTACATGTGGTTTATACATGAGGCACCAACATGACATTAAAGTGCTGTGTTGGTATGACATTTACCTGCAGCGGAAAAATATGACAAAGTGCTTATATCATAATGTTCACATTAATTGTGTGATGCAGTGTATGTCAGTTTGGAAATACTTCAGTTCGCTGTGCTCCCTTATACCAACAGAAGCACACTTCCCTGGCAGCGCCACAAACTACCGGGCTACAGGAAGGGCCGTCAGCGAAGAAGACGTGGAGGTTCTCTGCAGCGCCCTGGCCACATGTCCAACCAAATGGGTCGTGCAGACGAGTTCTGCTTTGCAGCCCCCATCCCCAGCAGAGAAGTTTTCTGTGGCCTCTGTGCTTGCGTCAGGTGAGTATATCACCAGCAAGTGTTTCAAAATCCGTCTTTGGCACATCAGAACATAAGGGGGGGTATGTCAATGAAAGGACAGCATAGCTAACGCGTAGGCAATGTGCAATGACAAGGCAACCAAGCGCGCCGTCATTGGTTGTGGTCGGGGGAACGAAAAGCATGTGGACAGATTGAGGAACATTTGCGATTACAGAAAGCGAAAATGTTCCGCGGCTACCCAATAGATGGTGCCAGTGTGTTCCCTCGTCCAGAGCCGTATATGGGGAGAGTTTGGTCAGTGTATGATCTCGCCGCCGTACCGCTCTCCTCCCAAGTGAGCCAATCAGCACGCGGCGTAGAGCGAGAAGCATGGGCGCATGCGCGTGAACTCCCGGCTGCTCCCACCTGAGTGGGGGGGGGGGGGGGGGGGGGGGGGCCGCCATCTTCGATCATTCTCCCGGCGGCATGCGTGGGATCGGCATCTAAATCTCGATTATTGCCTTTTATGTCGCTGGCATCTGGCAAGAAAATTACATCGTTATTCCTCGATGGGTTAAAAAGCTAATAAATGATGATTTTGCGGCGTATGGGCCACAAACTTTTATTCAGGCGAAAAAGAAGTCGGCCCGTAGCAGACGACGCGTAGCCTCAGCAGTGCTCTTCTCCGACCAGTCTTCGACAGCGTTGCTAAAATATGGCGGTCGTCTCCTCTCTGCTCCCTTCTTTCTCTCTCGCTCCTTCGGCGCTCTCCTCCCTTTCATTTACTTTTCACCTCTCCGGCGCCTTCGTCGCCACACCCACTGGCCAACCTCTCCCAATATACGGCTCTGCCCTCGTCGTAAGAGATGATGAGACTGCACTAGATGCAAGTGTGTGAACCAGCCTGGAGGCACAAGTTCTTGTGGCTATCGCTTATCTATTTTTGCTTTGAAGCAACAAGTTCTCCTTTCCAGGAGCCGACTTCTGGTGACCACGGACAACCAGGGGACCATCCACGAGATGACGGTCGGGCAAAGGACCAATCCAAGCTGGAGCCTGCTTCAGAAGTACCGCCTGACACCTAGCAACTTCGGCCGGGTCCTGGACAGCTGCAGGCGTAGTTCATATTCGCCCTCTCTCTTTAAGACGGTGTTCGGTAAGATTGCATCAGTTTGCAAGTATTTACATTTCAGAGTTTGGTCAGTGGAATAACTGCTGCATCTCCTCATAATTTGGGCAAGGTTGGTTACATTAGCCCCTCCACCCCACCCTCTACACAAAGTCTTTCAGAGCCCTGCATGTGCCAGCTGTTCTATCCCATTCCAAACTTTCAGTCTCCTACCTTTTGCTCCAAAATGCAATTCTCCACTGCCAAGTGTCCACCATTCATGAAGGCTTTTTTTTTTTTTTTTGTAATCAAATATTAAGCTTTCCATGACTTTCGAACATATATTATAGTGGTTCTCACACTGGGGTTCATGGTCCCCCAACAGCCCTCGAGAGCAGTCAGGGGATTCTGCACCGATACAAGATATGCCCTGACGAAACATAGAATATTAGCAGGGCGAGGGAGCCGTTTCGCAAGTCCCCGTTATGGTTGCGTTCATGTAAATGCAGACATAGCCATTGTGAAATTTCGCAACTCCAGAGAAATTTGGGGGGGCGTACTGGTCAGGCAAAATGGCGGACGAAAGGAGGTTGTTTTCGTCATTCAGCATGCAGACACCATAAATTTCTTGCACTGCTGCGAAAAAAGCGGTGTTACATATAAAAGCAAAGCGATTTTTCGACGGTAGAAACCTCCTTCTAGTCAGTGCATAAGAATGACACGGCGGAAGCATAAAAATAGTTACTGGAAACAATGTTTGTTTCTATGCTGCCTACACTGATCTCAATGACAATTGCTGGATAGCGTTTGCCCGCTCTGCGAATGCGGTCACTGGCGGGCATCTTTAGGTAGAGTTATATTACCTCTAGCCAAGGTACAGCTCCTGCAGCCACTGTAATCCATCCATGGCAGACAGCGTTTTGGCAGGTGTGGTGGCAGGCTGCCGTCAAAATAGGGTGGATGATATTTCGTGCTTGATTGAAATTGTTTGACGAAACATGTTTTTGAAACCCAGCGTGAACGGTAGCGCGATCTTTGAGGACCCGGTGAAAGTTTCACGAAATTGCAGCACCGGGGGAAAAGCAGCACAGCTCGCATCGAAAGTCGCATCGAAGGAAGCGTCGAAAGCAGACGCCGTTACGGAGTCTGCTTTCGATGCGAGCTGCGCTGCTTTCCCCCGGTGCTGCGCTTTCGTAGAACTTTCTCCGGGTCCTCAAAGATGAGGCTACCGTTCACGCCGGGTTTCAAGAATCTGCGTCGTCGAACAACTTGAATCAAGCACGAATTATCTCCCACGGTACAGTGTACTAGATCCACGGCTATTTTATGGCACACGGCCGCCATTGCGCTGTCCGCCATATTACTACGATGGCTAGAGATGATATAACTCTACCTAAAGATGGCCGCCAGTGACCGCATTTCGGTCCATAGGCGGAGCTGGTCAAACGCGATCCAGCAAATAGACATAGAGATCAGTGGCTGCCTATGAGAACCAAGCAGCGATAGCAGACGACGGAGTCGAAATGACCTCCTTTCCTAGGCTTCTTGGCGTTGCCGCTACGCGGCGTCGATTCCGCTGAAGTCGCCAATACTCAGGGGTGGGTACCCATACAAACTCTGAGTGGGTCAGCGGGTCTATGACTGCCAAACATTTGGGTACTGATGGGGCATCAATATACCTAGCTCTAATTTAATTAGTAAAATTTCGAATTCGCTGGTGCTGATCCTCATGGAATCAGACACCAGGGAATCTAAACTCGTCAAATACAAAGTTGGGGCCAAAGTTCACAAAGCGTGCCGATTGGACTATCAAGACGATGACTTCGCACTTTTTTAGCCAGCGTCCAATTGGCGCGCTCCGCGAACTTTCGGTTCCAACTTTGTATTTGACGAGTTTAGAGGTCTAGCCATAAGTTGACCAGAAAGGTTTAATCTAAACTCATTATGTGTGAAAGTGAGCACCGTGCTCAGGCATAAAAGTGGACCATTAAACTACTAAGACTGCTCTCTTTACAGGAGAGCACAACCTCTCAACCAACTGCGAAGTAATCTGGGACAAGGTTCATGAAGAGGATGCTCTCCTAAAGTACGAACAGCAAAAGGGTTTGACGACCACTAAGTGAGGTTTGTGGCTCCACGAGAGCGGAGTCCTGGGTGGGAGCCCCGATGGGTTGATTAGTACAGATGGCCTTGTGGAAGTGAAGTGCCCCTGGACCTGGAGGGACCACATGATTAAGAAGGCCTTTGGGGCCAAAGACTTCTCCCTTGACACCACAGGCTCCCTAATCACGTCGCACCCCTACTACTACCAGATTTAGGGGTGCCTCACTATTACAAGGCGGAGATTTTGTGATCTTGCACTGCGGACAAATAAGGATCTACACGTCCTGCGTGTCGAAGCAGACGCCATGTGGGACCAGGAGAAGCTGCCACAGCTCTTGAATTTTTATTACAGTAGAATGCTACCCCTTTTTAAGGGGAGGCTTGGCTTGTGAGGTGGTGCTCCAGTAGTTGAAAAAAAAAAAACAGCCTGAACTTAGGGAAGAAACGTAGAGAGAAAACAGGAGAGATGAAGACGAGGAAAGACAACGGAAGAGGTGAGATGAGACAGCCTTATTGTCTCCATCCTTCCCGTTTTCGCTCTACATTTCTTCTCCAAGTTCAAGCTGTATTTTCCAGGTATGGGCCAAAGCTTAACTCATCACCATTATTTGCGCCTGTAGTGTACGCATTGTCGGAAGGGCCACTCCAGATTTCAAATGTTTTTGTTTCGTTTAAGGAATGATACACAACATACCGTATATACTTCCACGGGCAGTGAAATCGTGAAAGTGGTTAGGCCTAAGAACAGCCGCGTCACTCTTCGTGCCGAGTGAGCTTCATAAGGCGCTTCTCCTTCGGCAAAAGGCACGCCGAAAGCACCCTAAAAAAGGTTTGCAATTTGAAAAGTATGGTTACTGTGGTGCCCCCACGACCAGTTGTGGGGCGCCTCAGTCAGTGCAGACGTGCCACAGTATCCTGCCGCGTCATATTGGCGCCTAAAATGGCATTTTCGCAAAATCTGTAATTGCAAAAATTTTACCCCATATAATGATTTTACCCCCCAAATATGTGTTATTTTCTTTGGAAAAATGAAGTGTGTTAATTGCGCGAGTAAATACGGTAGGTCTCCTACAGGGGTACAATTTTGGTCACCATGAGAGTACGAGCAAGTCCAAATTTCCCTCTCACAAAGCGAGCAAAGATACTATTCGTAGACAGTTCGTCTTCTATGAAGCGTCATTCACACATCAAAATAAAACAAGGAAATGTCATGTTGCCTGTTAACAGACCAGAACAAGTGTTGATCGTCTGCTATGAACAAAGTGCCACGGTGATGCGAGACGGGATACAGGATTGCATCGTGATTGTTTGCTATTTCACCTTGGAAGCCACTGACAACTCGCACCTCATGGCGGGAAGGAACTGGGACATCAATGCCTGCTGCGATTGATCAGTTCCACGCCATTAACCAATCGCATGAGGCGGCAATGGCCCGGTCCCTTCGTCCTGCCGTGTAGTTTAATGCCCTAGTGAACTCCATACACTACTGACTCCGAAGGATTATACTTCTGGGTTTCATTTTTCGCTTTGGATGAGCTTCATTCTGTCATGGTCATGTAAACACAACTGCATGATGCATGCACACTAAGAACCCCAGGTTAGCGATTGTGATGCTTCTAAATGTTGAGTGTCCAATTTGGCTTTAACTGACCATGTCAAAATTAAGCACATTTTTTGGAATGGAGTGGCCCTTCAAATGTTTATTTTTTCCTTCAAACTTGGTCGCTGCCAAAGACTACAGCCTTTTTTTTTATCTATGGAAAATGTTTGAGTAGCAAGAAGAGACATAAGGTGACTTTGCTAACCATACTTCGTACCAGTCATACTAGTCATAGATTAAATATTTAAAAACCTTGGATTACAAGTTTCCTTGAACATTTAGTTTTTTTTTTTTGAGCGAAAGGAACCACGTGAGCTGGGCGCTGGCTAATCGCGAGATTAGCAGCTGCAAACATCCGGTTATCCGGCCTTGGCGTGTTCGATAGCACACACACACCTATTTTATATGATTTGCCACCAATCAGCACCTGGCTCGCATGGTTTGTCTTGTCGCCAGCATGATGCGTGCGCATAGCTCAAGACCGCACAGTCCTGTGGCTTCGTTGGCTGTTTCCACCATTGTACATATCATACTTGCTCTAGTCATTTCAAGCAAATGTGCACGTTCAGTAATAACGCCTTTATTTTCGTAAACTTACTAAATTTCCAGTGAGCGTCTTTGTAATTTCTTTTCATGCACTCTTGAAGAAAAATAAAACCATTTCATAGAAAGTGCGTTTTTGTTTACATTAGTAAAGCCTAGTGTGCAGTGCATGCATCCCCAAACAGTGAAGGGCGGCAGGTTAGCAATTTATCCCTTTAACATGCTTGGCCCAAATGTTAGTTATTCGAGCTGATACTAGTTGGTGCGCCATCCTAATCACATTACAGCCTACAGGAGGCATTGGTTGTTGAACTGTATAGCATGAACACTCAATAACCACTTGATCCTAATTTGCACGGCTTAGAGTAATGAATTCCTGTACCGCTTTCAGCAGATAGCTTACCCTGTTACATGTCAACGAAATGTTATGAATATGCACCAACATTGCCTTTAAAGTTCATCCCGCTATCAATACAGCAACTGACACTTCAGGGAAATTTAAACAATTGGAATCTTACAGTGAGCTGATGCAAACTTTCAAAGCTATTGATTATCGGTGAGAACATATTCTGTCGTTGTCCCACTTCCCCAATAAAATGCACTAGCTACCTTAAGCATTACATGAAATAATTGACCAGAGGCACAAAATATACAAACATGCAAAACTTGCACAATTTAAACCTTAGAAAGAAAAAAGGCACAAACACAAAGGTCCAGTGGTAGTGGGTGCAGCAGACAATACTTTGCAGTGACAAAAAACATGGAGGTGAATGAACACAGCAGATACGGTGGCGCCCATGCAAAGCTGCTGTGAAGCATCTAAATCTATAAAAAGCATTGAAAAAAAACTGGAAATCAAGCCACTTCACTTGCAGACAAGCCATGCTGCCACTACTGAGCAATAATGACGCTCTGCAGGTTAGCCAGGCAGCTTTCGAAGCACCCTGTAAATTTTGACGCGTTGGATGGCCCACTCGACGTGCACCCTGCAGGCAGCGATCTTCTTACAGCAAGACACTTCGTCTTGTGTGACCTGCCGGTTCCCTCGCAAAAACGTTGGAATATTTAAGGAGGTCCCGCCTGGCATTATGTCGAAGATGATGAAGCCTTTGCTAGGATCAGGTCTCCTGTGGTCAACCGGTCAAGAATGCCGCAGTTTTTCACCACCCTCCTGTCACTAGTGGAGCCAAGGTCGCAGCCACTCGTGTAGATTATTGCCCCGTTTGGGGCGACTGCTACAAGGAACTTAACCGTGTTCCTTGACTTATAGTTCGAAAAGTTCACAGTTTGAGAGACAACACTGACCCTTGGGATTTCGAGTTCAATTTCGGAGCAATCTATGCTTGCCCGACAGTTTGGAAAGTCCTTGAAAGACTTAGGCATCTCTGATACTGAGTATGAGCCTGTGGGAAAATTTTTGTCCATAATGCCCTCAAACAGGACCTCGTAGAGGACATGCAGAAATGTCATAAAGACATTCTGCACAGTCGTGCGGCTGACACCAAACCGGACGGCAAGGTCGTCGTCTGGAACCCCGAGCTTCAGCTTCGTCAAACATAGCAGCAGCTGGTTGGCACGTGTCAGCCTAAACACGTTTGTGCCGGTGTAATAGTTTAGCTCGAAACGGTCAATTAGCCAATAAGCGGTGTAAAACTGGATGGTGGAATTCCAGTGTACATCTGTAGCATCCTACCATTTAAATTCTCTACAGAAAACACTCCGACTTCCAGTGTTCTCACCCTTGCTGTGAGCTCCCGAATTTGAGATGCCATGTCACCTGAAACACAATGCAGGATCATGAAACACTGTTTTATTACATTTGTGAGGCACACGCAAACTGGCTGTGGGTGTGAGTTTAGAACTGAAAGCTCCACTCACTTGCAAGGTACAAGTTTTCACCTGAATAATCATAGTAAAAAGGCTTGGTTCTTTATGAAGCATTCCTAATTTAACTCCTTATGAAATAATATACTCCAAGCATTTTGAATATTACATATTTCTTCTTTTATAGCGACAAACCAAAATGAAAAAGCGGCTTTTTTTAATAGCAAAAAGCAAATTTTGTTACAAATACTTTGTACAACATATGAACTATTACCAGCGACACGTTAAGAATGCAGTACAAGCTGTGCCTCCAGCCAGGCTTCGGCTACGCGTGGTACGAAGAGTTATGAAAGGGAGAAGCTCGCACTGGATGCTAAGCATCTACTGCATAATTAATCTGTCGCCGAGTGTATAGGTTTTTGGTAGGGAATAAAGTACCATGACAACATCTAATTTTATGGCGAGCTGGCATACTTTCGCGGATGTCCTCAACTTCTTTGACAATGTTGTCGGCAGCGGAACACACTGGCCCACAGTCAGCTCTTGATTCCTCGGTGGCTGAGGGTCATGGGCAATAATCTAGTTTGGTTCTTTTAGTTTTAACACATCCTAAATTGTACACTTGAAAGAACCCAGAATTATGATGGGAATGAAAGTAAACAGTTGTGTCATTTAGAAGTACAACACACCCTACATGTTAAAAATAACAAGAACCTTTGCATCAATTGCATTAACATCATAACTAGGGTTCAGCGTTTTCGGTTTTTATTTTTTCAAAATTCGGCATACTTTTTTCGGTGTTTATTTCAGAATTCAATTTTCGTTTTTTTGTATGTGTGTATATTTATGCCCACAAAAGATTACCATCTCGTTTTCAGTGAATATGAAGGAAACACCAACAGACACCAGATCAGATGATCCTTGTAGCTCTTATATTTGTGATCACTCAAAGGCTTGCATCCAGTGTCTCCCTTACAACGAGCTCGAAAACACGCTCGTACATGACGAAGTCATGAGGCATTTCTGACCCTGCATTGTGATCAATGATGAGCACATTAAACCAAAACATTGTGCTGGCATCCGTGTATCCCATCATTCGGACACGTTTCGATAGACACTGTCGTTCCCCTTTTTCGCCATGGCTCGGCGGTGCGACTGGAAGGTCAAAGTGGCCTTTTTCAATTAACACCGAATTTTAGAAAATGAATTCAACATATTTTTATCGGTCCAAACCGAGAACCCTGAACCTACAAACTGCACTTTTTCGGTTAAAACCGAATTTCTGAAAATGGATTCGACGTACTTCTATCACTTTTCATCGGTTTAATCCGAAAACTCCGAACCCTAATCATAACCCAGAGGGTACATGCTCAGAAAAGTGTAGCACACAGCATTTTAGGGGTAAAATGTTACAATGTTTGTCCCAATTGGTAAACATATTGTTTATGAGGGGCACATGACGGTGTTTCAATACTTATTCTCTGTGGAGTTGACAGGAACTCAACTTTCTAACCAGTGGTTATAGATACCTGAAAATAAAGTATTTGCACCTGTTGGTGAGTTTTCCTCGTCGAGGCCATGTGCGCTACAGAAGCAGTTGAGGCACTGTCCAAGAGGATCACAGTGACATGCGTAGCAGTTGACATCGATTTCTTCGGGAGCAGCTATTTTATGGATTTTGAAAGAAAACACTATTAGTAGACATGTACACCCGCCGGCAATATGAAAGTGAACACCTTACCTGGTTTCTTGCCTGTTTTACGGCTCCCTAAAGCTATATTAACTCTCAACGTCTCAAATGCTACATGGCTTGGGGTCTAAACTTTGCGTTCTAGCCCTTTTCTGGAACAGAGCTTGTTCCAAAACTTGCAGGAGCGTCAAAAACAAGAAGAGGGTTCTTCACCTTCATATCGCTCACGGTTGTACACCACTTATCCTTGAAAGTTATGAATGTTACTTCATACCTGCAGGGGCACCCTCTGCATCACCTTCACTGAAAAACATTCAAGGCGCGTGCCCAATGAGTCGAGCTCACACGCAGTGCACACCGCATGTGAATTGCACGTTGGTTCATCTAAAACGGATGAATACACTAAATAATACCCATCAAATTTATGACTTACAAGCACAGACCACAAACAACTTTGCATCCAACACTGAAGTACCTTGTTGGGCAGCGAATGAAGGGAATGTGTCACCGAAACCGCTGGCACAATCCAGTGACTGAGAGGGCACGAGTCTTTGGGCTGCGGGCAGATCTAGGGCAACGTTGAAGCGAACAGGGACTGTCAGGGAGTGAACTGGAACGGTGTAACACTGATAGCATTTGCGTGAAACGCTGAAGTACCTGGATTGGCACCGTGCAAAGCGACGGTTGCAGGAATAATTTTGGCACAATCCCGTGACTGAGAGGGCACGAGTCCTTGGGCTGCGGGCAGATCTAGGGCAACTTTGAAGCGAACAGGGACTGTCAGCGAGTGGACTGGAACGGTGTAACACTGATAGCATTTGCATGAAACACTGAAGTACCTGGTCGGCCCCGAGCAAAGCGACGGTTGCAGTAATACTGCTGGCACAATCCCGTGACTGGGAGGACACGAGTCCTTGGGCTGCGGGCAGATCTAGGGCAACGTTGAAGCGAACAGGGACTGTCGGCAAGTGAACTGGAACGGTGTAACACTGATAGCATTTGCATGAAACACTGAAGTACCTGGATCGGCACCGTGCAAAGCGACGGTTGCAGTAATACTGCTGGCACAGTCCCGTGACTGAGAGGGCACGAGTCCTTGGGCTGCGGGCAGATCTAGGGTAACGTTAAAGCAAACAGGGACTGTCGGCGAGTGGACTGGAACGGTGTAACACTGATAGCATTTGCATGGAACACTGAAGTACCTGGGTCGGCACCGAGCGAAGCGACGGTTGCAGTAATACTGCTGGCACAATCCCGTGACTGAGAGGGCACGAGTCCTTGGGCTGCGGGCAGATCTAGGGAAACATTGAAGTGAACAGGGACCGTCAGCGAGTGGATTGGAACGGTGTAGCACTGAAAGCATTTGCATGGAAAACTGAAGTACCTGGGTCGGCACCGTGCAAGGCGACGGTTGCAGTAATACTGCTGGCACAATCTCGTGAGTGAGAGGGCGTGAGTCCTTGGGCTGCGGGCAGATCTAGGGCAACGGTGAAGCGAACAGGGACTGTCGGCGAGTGGATTGGAACTTTTTAACACTGATAACATTTGCATGGAGCATTGAAGTGCCTGGATTGGCATCATACGTAGGGATGCTGTCACCATAGCGGCTCGTACCACTGGCACTATCGTAATCTAGTGCAAGGGAAAGCAGGAGAAGACCTTGGGCTCTAGTCAGACCTAGGTTAATGTTGAAGCGAACATGGCTTATGAGTGAATTGATTGAAAAGGTGTCACTGACAGCCTTTGCATGGAACTTCAAACTACCTGGGTGGTCACTGTGAGAAGTCGCGTTAGCACCGAAGAGGCTCGTGCCAGTGCCACTGGGACAATCCAGTGTAGGAGGAGATGCAAGCCCCTGGGCTGCCGGCAGATCTATGTAAACATTGACAAGGTAAACACAGGTGATCAGAAAATTGAACTGAAAAGGTGGATCACTGATTAGTGTGGCCTCACACCCTTTACTGTACCTGAGTGGACACCATCTGTTACGGTGTGCTTCCGAATGTCGGTAGAAGCTCCAGCTGGCTGACTGGGACCTAGAAGCGAGCAGTGAAGTTAGAAAGTGAGTGGTTAGCCGATGAGGTCCATCACTTTTACACTGCTTTTCTGTTTGCCGCAGTCTGCCGTGCACAGAAACAGGAAAAGACAGGAATTCTTAAAACTTCAGTATAGACACTGTAAACACGAATAGTTATCGCCCAATAGTACAAAATACATGACTGCCCCTGGCAAAATCTGTACCCACAAAATGTTGGCAAAACACATACTACGCAAAAAACGGAGCCCGCTGAAATTGCTCTCCCTAACGAAGCTTTGACAAAGAACGACCTCACACGAACTGCACGACCCCGCACAAACAAGCGATCGGTTCTTTTTCGTTCGGAACAGTTCGATTCTGAACCGCATATTTACAACCATTGTCGTGTTCAAGTCGAAATTAGGAAAAACCGGCGACCGCATGTTCGTGCCACGATACCAGCTCTGTCGCAATTCTGCGCCGAAAACGCGGAATGTCTACGCCCTAACCTTATTTGAAGAAGATCAAAATGGCTCGGGAATTCGCGAAGGCTACCCTGATCACAGCAAAGGATTAGGAAGACCTCATAGAAGGCAAAATAGTTAAATATTTGAAGGTAGAGAGAGACTGACAATTGCAACTTACCGGCACGATTGGTCGGCGCTGTGGCCCCTAGAAGTCGTCGTTCCTTTGAGCAGCAAGGTGGGACAACCACCCTTTTTTAACTGAGGCCTGTTTGTCCTTTCTACCTCGTGATCTTCAAAATGTCTCGAGCAGACGACGGCGGAATCTGAAGGTTTCCAGTTAGCCCTATTTATAAGACGAATCCACTTTTTCTGGAGCTGGCGTCTCTAGGAAACTTGAAAAACGACAAGCCGTCGTACATGCACCCAGTGCATCCAGAGACGCAACACGTCTTCATTGCCTCTAGTGAAGGAGGACAAGGGGTACAAAACTACTCGATCCTGGCAATCCAGCAATTACCACTAACCTGCAGTAAACAAAGAACCAACGCAAGAAGTCACCGACGACGCTACGGCACGGCCGCCATTACCGACGCCGATGTGTGTTTACCCCCAGCCTTCCCCCGACATGTGCGAGGGCGGAGCTTAGTAAGAATCGTCATCAACCTCCTCTCCCGCCTTCGCGCCTTCTTTCCCATGCGCAGAACGCGAAAATGAGCCAACTTGCGAGGCGTATAGTGACATGGCTGAATATCACGTCCTGCGGCGCACCTTAGACGAATCGTTTAACTACAACCCATATTTCCTATATAGGGAGTTCACTATGAACGAACTAGGGATACGGATATGAGTGAATGGATAACAAAGAGAACACACATATTAGCCACGGCAGTGGTCGCAGCCTCTTCAAGTAGGTTGCATTCAGAGGGCCACTCCATGTTGGGGGACACTTCGTTGGCAATTTGAAAGGTCATCCAGCTCGTAGTTGGTTTCGGGCCTTTTTTCTGCTTATCACTGACAGTGTTCGCGAGAGCAATAAGTGACAGGCTGGCGACAAAAAAAAGGAAAGAAAAAGAAAGAAAAGAAAACTTCGTAGCGAGGTGAAATATACAAAAAGCAAAAAAAAAAGTTTTTTTTTTGTTTTTTTGTGCTTACTTTTTTATTTGTTATTTTCTTGACACTCAAGTCTGCATTGTTTTCGTAGGTCGTTTCCCGGTCTGCGTTGGGGCGCAGGGTGGCATCTTTACTTCCGTAAATCCCCACCTTTTGTTTGAGGGTTTTTTCGGGGAAAACTCTACGAAACAAAAGGCGCTTTTTGGGGAGGCGAGGAGAAAACCTTCATTGTACGAACTTTGGGCTAAAATATGAGTCGCAATCGGCAGAAAAGCGATGTTTTCACGAGATCAACAAAAGTCACCTTAGCTAATAGGAGCCAGCAACAGGATTCGGTTGCTCAAAAGAAAGTTCACGTTTGCTCGTGCCACGCGCATGCAACTTCATACCGGAGCACTCGGAATATGGCGGAATGCCAAAAAAGATATTTAAGACATTGAGTACAAGATTCTCGGAATTGTAATTGAAATAGAGTATCAAGTACCCTCGATCAAAAGTATTTGCAAGACACCAAGATACTTCAAAAAGTATTTGAAGTACAGTATATTGAGTAGAGCATTTGACATAGGCACATGTCTGCTCACAGTCGAACACCAGTTACCCCGCTATACGCCTCGCAAGTGGGCTCATTTTCGTCTTCTGCGCTTGAGAAAGAAAGTTGCGGTGACGTCAGAACGCCGAGCCCTGATTGGCTGATCGCGACCCCCTACTGAGCGTCGACTGCTCCTTTGCAACGTCGTCTGCTCGCTACGTCGTCTGCGTCTGCCTTACCTTTCCTCCGACTTTCAGAAGTGTAGGTCTTAAAGGGGTTATGACACGCCGGAAATAAAATATGAGATAACCATACTGCTGGGACCCATTGTATGTTCCTATAATCCTGCTAAATTTGTTTTGAAAATGGCGCGATAGTTTCGTGGATAAATCGATTACTATGCGGGTCCCTCGGAGGGGCGGATCCGGGTGGAGCTGGAGGTTGGCTACGTAGTCAGCCTCCAGCGCGGTGTCTCCTGGCACGCACTCACAGACTTGGCTCTCTTGGCGTCTCAAGCCTCAGCTTCTTCGTTTACCTTCCACGTTGCGAGCATGCGGTCCGCGACGATTATGTCTACGGCATCGCTCGCCTTGTCAAAGTGTTCGACATTGATCGCCGCAGCAATTATAGCGATTGCTATCAAGAGATGCTGGAAGCTGTTCATTTTGACTGCGACCCGCTGGCGACCAGCTCCAGCGACGACGAGTTACGGACGAGCTCCTCGTGGTCACCGTCGTCCGGGAATATCTCGCAGGCGCATGCAGGATGGAAGGTCAACAGGCCGGGGGTGAGAGCGAGGGTAGCGTTCGGGTTACCGAGTTCCGTAAGCCGTTTTAATCGTACCGCGGCGAGGAGAGCTTGGGCGATCATGAGGGCGCCTAGAATAAGAGAGCGTTCATGGTCACGTGGTTTATGGACACCATGGTGCGACTAACTTAGGCAGTGTTGCCTGGTCTCCAGATGAAAATGATCAAAATTCATAATTTGCGAGCTCGACGTCGCCTTTCAGAGAGGGCAGACCAAATAACTCGATAGGTACGCTGTTTTTGTCTAACAACTAGCAGACGCGCATCAAGAAGAGAGGTCAAAGGACTCACTGGCGAGGTGTCCCGAGGCGCCGAGGTTTGTTTGTTAAGAACCGAGAGTGAGGGTGGTTAGTGTCCACAAGTTCCCTTCCAAATACTTTTTCTGACGTTTCGTGTGCGGCGAGACTCCTCACTCTTTGACGGCATCGGCGGGTTGGTGCCGTTGGCGCAGTTGACGTCGTCTGCTTTACGTCTGCTAGTGAAAGCCATAGCTGCTTTACCTTTCCTGCGTCTGTCGGAGATTCACCGCTTTTTCACCGCCGCACACGAAGGAGGGAAAAAGTATTTGGGAGGGAACTTGCGGACATTAGCCACCCTCACTCTCGGTTCTTTGCAAACACACCTCGGCGCCTCGGGACACCTCGCCAGTGAGTCCTTTGACTTCTCTCCTTGATGCGCGTCTGCTAGTTGTTCGACAAAAACAACTCTCTAAAAGGCGAAGTCGAGCTCGCTCGTTAAGACCTGCACTTCCGAAAGTCGCAGGAAAGGTAAGGCAGGCGCAGACGACGTTGCGAGCAGACGACGTTGCAAAGGAGCAGACGACGCTCAGATAGGGGGTCGCGATCAGCCAATCAGGGCTCGGCGTTCTGACGTCACCGCTACCCCCTGCGCAGGAAGCAGACGAACTTGCCCTCCGCATTAATTGGCATATCGGGACCGCCACCTGGGACCGCCGATCCCGTGTCTATGCTCCGCCGTTTCCACGCGGCAAAATGGATGAGACCATTCGCTTTAGGTTATTATATTAAATTTATGACCTCGATAGAGAAGCTTCGTATCCCAACTAAGGGCTTGGGACTGCACTCCGTGTCAGGTGGGGAACCTCTTTTTCATTGACTAGAACAATAACATAATCAGAGATGCAGTTATACCCAGTCGGCTCTATAACTCTACGGCACTACGGGTGTCCGCAAGTTCCCTCCCAAATACTTTTTCCCTCCTTTCGTGTGCGACGAGGCCCCTCATTCTTTAACGGCGTCGGCGGGTTGGCGCAGTTGACGTCGTCTGTTTTACGTCTGCTAGTCAAAGCAATGGCTGCTTTACCTTTCCTGCGTCTGCCGGAGATTCACCGCTTTTTCACCGGCGAGGGTCACCGTTGCCTCGGGAAACAAGGAGGTAACAAGAGGAAGAAATTTACCTCTTAATCTAAAATTGAGGTCAGCGATCAAAGTATAATACGGGAAGGGTTCAGAAGGGTCGCGCGGGCATATTCCATTTAGCACGGTCGCTGAGTTGGAGTGCCTGCTAGGCCTAACTGCCCAGGTCGTTTGGTCGCGTTCGCTGGAATCGCGGCCGTTGGAGCTCTTCCCGGATGTTTGTGGATCCAGCGTTCTTGTTCGTCGTGGTCTGTTTCAAGTAGTTTTTACTTTTTTCTTGCTGCTTGAAGTCGAGACGCGTCAGAAGCGCACGTAAAAATATAAACGTCCGTGGGTCATCACGACCGCGACGCTGTCGGCCATGCTGATTTGATCGTAAAAAGTGCGTAAGACAGCTTCGGAGCTGTTGTAGGATTTCGTCGTAACCTGCGCAAAGCTTACGAAAATTTTGTTCCGTGAATAGGAATTTGTTCTTAAAGGGGCACTGACACCCCAAAGGTCGTATTTATTTTTATTGTCTAAAACGATGCAAGTAGCAGTCATAGACACGCAAAAAAACCGCATCGCGAAAAAAAATTTTCCCGCGCGCGCGCGCGCCTTTTTATTTTTGGCGTTTGATTTTCCCGCCTCTCGCCTCCTCGCTTCTTTTGATCGGTGACGTCAAAAATCAGGAAATTTAGAAGCTTTGTAGGCGACATCTCTATAACATTTAATAACGGCAATCGTAAAACATGTTTTTTAACGCAATTGCGAACGCACTACGGCCCTTCTTTTTGAAATACCAAAAATCGGGAGTTCGTTGCGGTGCCGTCTCCTGGATTTGTATCCTCCAACGGAAAACAGGCGACACCGCTCAAAACCGGTCCGCCGCAACGCCGCCGCTGACTCCTTTCCTCCTCGCTTTGGGTCGCCATGGCAACAGCAGGGACTGGTGAAAGAAAGTCGACTCTCAGGTCTCCGCGATTTTTGACGTCAAGGCACCGGCGCCGATAGCGCGGGAACTTCGAATTCGGCATTTGGAAATTGTTTTTTTACTTCACAAATACTGAATTCCCAAATTTCAAATTTTGAGGGTAATGTCCCGGCATCGTTTTCAATCGTTTCGGATAATAAAAAAAATATGATTTTGATGTGTCAGTGCCCCTTTAAGTTTTGTCTTACGTACATTTTTGGCGTAAGATCGTTTCGTGAATTTGGCTTCTGCACTTCCGAAAGTCGGAGGAAAGGTAAGACAGACGCAGACGACGTTGCGAGCAGACGACGTTGCAAAGGAGCAGACGACGCTCAGATAGGGGGTCGCCATCAGCCAATCAGGGCTCGGCGTTCTGACGTCACCGCTACCCCCTGCGCAAGAAGCAGACAAACTTGCCCTCCGCATACTCTATTTTACCTTATGATGTACCACAAGAAAGGCTAGAAGCGCGAGCTCCTTGCTCTGGGGCACATCTCGGCGTCACAAACGTTCGTGCATTAGGGGCAGCTGCCAACGCTATGAGCTCGAATTTCTAGCCTTCGCTACGGTACAACATAAGGTGACGCAGAGTAGTGAGGCTACGCGCGTTTTTTGAAGCGCCTCCTATAGTTCCCGCACGGAGCGTATACTCAAAAATTGTGTTGACCAGGACGTTCTTCTTCTTGTAGCCGTGCCCCCCCCCCCCCCCCCCCCCCCCCCTTCCAATCCCACGCACACAAACACGTTATACTACCACCGATTCTGAGGATGGATGGACGGATGGATAGCAATGGCTATACCTTTGTAAAGAAAAGGGTGACAGGTTGCGCCACCTAGCCTATGAATAACTAGGAGATGATGATGGTGTTGAAGAAACCAGGAAACTTCGGTCACTATATGCCTTCGCGGCGTCTTGTCAACATCGTTAAGGGGGTTGGGGAACTAGGTAAAAGGTGGATAGGGTAGTGGAAGGGGCAGATTTTAGAGAGTTTTAGTACATCGATTTGATGACTCCAATAAGCATACACGATACTCCGCCGCCACCTTTACGCATGCATTATACTGTTATCGGGTAACGTTAAACTCTCTATTGTTGTACAAGTGGGGAGTAAATGCCCGTTCACTAAGTTGAGACTTGAGTTTGACTACAACCGTCTGCGTCAAGACCAGTTTTCAGCCTTTCGTGACGGTTTACGACTGCCTCCGCAGTAGTGCAGCCGGTTGTAAGTCGTCACAAGAGGCCTAAAACCAGTCTTTTCTCACTTGGTCATAGTCAAACACAAGTGTGCGAACAGGCCTTAAGAGTCCTGCCGTTGTCCGCGTCCCTCGTCACCTCCGCCGCGTGGGCTTTCGGCTCCACAAGATCGGTCAAATTATTTGGGAAAGTAAAGGTTCGTTCAAACACTTGCGACTTCTTGGGACCCCTGTGCTTTGGAACATGTTAAAATCTCTTACGGCGAGAGAACACAATAAAGCCACCTATTGGGTAGACACGGAACACTTGATGGTTCCCTATATTTCCTCTTTCTTGACTCGGAAAACTTTTGGCGACGTTATAAACGACAATTTCTCATAGATAGTGCGTCCATTTCACCTTGAAAATACCGCAAAACGTTCGCTCAAGTGAAAAGCAGTTCCAGGGCAACTGGATAGATGGTGTCAGCCTACCAGTGTGTTTTCTCGTAAGCTAATTTAAAATATTTAACGGGATACTTCAAAGAAGTTTGAAATATACCCGTCATGTTCACAAATAGGCTCAATATGACCCAAAATATCTGTTCATGACAATCGCACGTTTGTATTTTGAGCCTGATGGCTGTATTTTTTGTTATAAACGGCCCACTCTGGCAGACGCTCGGAGAGCAGCCAGCGGCGAGCACGTCACATCCGCCGCAATCGTTACGTAGTTTGTCTCGAAAAATTACGTCCGGACGCAGCGCACGCTGCGAGATATCCCAACCAATCCCGCCCTAGGGACGTAGCCCGTGATACGCTTTCCGCGCGTCGCTGTGCCCTCTCTCCAATTTCGCGTGACATTCAGACTGCCTTGGATAGGCTCCGATGGCTCGTAGCATCCGCTGAAAGCTGCCGAAGCGCACCAGCGATTGGCCCACCGCAAGTAACTCCAAAGCTGTCTTTGTACGAATTTTGCGTGATGGGTTCATCTTCTGTAACCTTGTAGAGGGACAATAGCGACTTCTGGGACTGCTCAAAAGGAGTCTCGGAGAGAGGGGGGTTCCTCCTTCAGCTCTTCTCTCGTCGTGGACGGAGGCGAGACAGTTACCGTCACTACCTGTCAAGGTTCCTAGACGGGCATTACAAACGAGGTGTTAGCGACATCCACCAGGTGCTCTGTGCTTATCATTTAATTCTTTTTTTAGATTCCTTTTCGCGTCTTTTTTAACAAGGGATTGGTGTGTCTGGTGTGATACTGCTTTTTTGAACCGCAATAGACTAACAAATAAGCGTCGAAATTTTGTTGTAATATCCGTTTAAGGCACTCGGTCCTAAGGAGTCGCAAGATTGTGTAAGTAAGTGAAACCTCTCAGGGTTTTCATATTTCTAACCCCGGAGTAAGGACGTGCTACGTTACGATGGCGTTTCACAAAGCCCGAGCGAAGCCTTTTCGAACGGTTAACTGTACAATCATTACTCTATTTTCTGGTGACGCCATGGGCACATCGGTTGAGGGTAGTACTTCCACGTCAGTGCAATTAAAGCAACCAAACGAAGGTACGCTAGCTGACCATTTACTGAAATAAAACAACGCAGCACACCAAACTCATCCTGGAGTAGTCATGAATGTTCTAGAAACACGAACTTTAGAGCAGCAGCAACCAGCGAGCGTAAAGGTCCATGCACACATTTGCGTTAGAGCGCGATGCGTTCAGTTGTAGCAGGTGGCTGCTGAACGTTGTGGAAAGTGCTTGCGCAAAGCTTGTACGCACAGGTTCATCGAAGCGCAGTTGACCGCTGTCAAGAGCTAATAAGAAGGCTCTATTCTCGCTGGCGTCTGACCGATGAACCATCTTCGAAAATCGCCGTTTCCGGAAGTTTTCTTATTATATAGCGTAAACACGTGCTCAAGCGAACACGGGAACTGCCTTGACTTATGATGCTAAATCCTGCTGGCTTTACGACCTGCAGTGACATAGATTGGGCTAATCTATTTTCCTTTTTTTTGATCCTATTGTGGCTAATTTTTTTGCCCCCAAGTTCGCTCTAAGACGTTTCTTCTCTCTACTTACTAATATGCGCATATTTTC